>NC_046155.1:36529911-37139911 GCF_011064425.1 Rattus rattus
TTTTTTTTTTTTTTTTTTTTTTTTTTTTTTTTTTTTTTTTTTTTTGCCAATCCTCCTATTTCTTACTCTTTTTCAGATGTGACCCTCCCCCGTCTTAAGGCCTTCATACCTCAGCTGCTGTCCCGGCTGCACATTGAAGCCCTTCTCCATGGCAACATAACAAAGCAGGTGCGAGGTGGTGTTTTAGCAGGCTTCTCTGGATTGCCACAGAAATTACTTCCTCTATTCTGTGTCAGAATTGCCTCAGCTTTCTCTGTGGAAATCTATCCTAGAGTTAGGATAGTTAACTAAGGCTGTCTCTGCTGCTGTTGCCTGACCTACACCGTCAGAGAAGAAATGGAACTGATTGTCCCTAGTGTAGGCTCACAGACTGCAGAATCAGGACCTCATTCAAGCCCCGACACTGCATACTGGATATGTAATCTTATGAAAATGTGTTTTCTCTGCTCCCCAAATCACAAGCCTAGTTCACAGCATACAAAAAACACTACAACATTTCCATGACAGTCTGCCTCAAGGGCCCGGACTGTCACTCGGTATTCGGCCTCAAACAATATGGCCAAGGTCAGACGCTTGCCCGTGGTAGCTTAGTTCTCGTCTACACTTACGTTCATCTTCTCTGTTCTGCATCCGTGGTCAAGGTCACCGATGTGAGCTAACTGTTCCTTCCCGTACCTTTCCGTCTGTAGAAAGGCCTTTTACTCCTCTATCAGGACTGTGTGGAAGGTTGCTTGGATGTCTGTTTCTTTTCACCACCACCATATTAGTTTACAAACTCAGTTTTAATCCATTTGAATAGGATTAAATGAATTTAACATTTAAAATGTTTTTATGATCATATATTTTTGTTATTGTAATGGGCTATCCAGTATGCTGTTTTGATTTTCACACAGACAGGATGTGCTTGTGTTTTTTTTATAACACACTATGGTATTTCCTTCCCTCCAGGCTGCCTTAGGAGTTATGCAGATGGTAGAAGACACCCTTATTGAGCATGCTCACACCAAACCTCTCCTTCCAAGTCAGCTAGTCCGGTACAGAGAAGTTCAGCTCCCCGACCGTAAGTTGAAATGAGCTGTATAATAATGTGGTATATTACAATGAATTGAATATGCTTGGAAATAACATATAGTTTCATGTTGGAGATCTACAGGAAGCCTCATTTATAGAAATATGATTGATTACAAGTAGGTGGTTTTGCCAGAAAGTTCCTTGGTTGGTGAGCCATGTACATGAAATTAAAGGCAGGCAGTAATTTTGAGGAGATTGACATTGGAATTGACTAGTACTTGCATATAGAGGAGTCAGAGACTAAAACTCTCATGCAGCTAATGAGATATGAACTGTGAGACCTGGAGAGGTGCTCAGTGGGTGAGGTCATGCATGCACTGTTCCTGGAGAGGACATGACTTCTGTTTCCAGCATCCATGTTGGGGACTTAAAACCACCTTTAACTCACTCCAGCTACAGGGCATCTGATGCCCTGTATCCTCCATAGGTACCTGATTTCTCGAGCACAGATACACATGCGTGCATGCGTGCGTGCATACACACACACGTCATACACAACATGCCCGGAAGGGCATAGTCGTGCACCCCATTAATCCTAGCACTTGAGAGGCAGAGTCAATTGGATCACTCTGAGTTCAAGGGAAGGCTGGCCTACATAGTAGCTTGCAGGCTAATCAGGGATACACAGTGAGAATTTTGTCTAAACGAACAAAAGAAAGCTGGGCTAGAGTTGTGGTTTAACTGGTAAGGGCTCACCTACTACAGAATAGAGGTGATCATGGTACATGTTTATATTCTCAGTCTTGGAGGTGGAGGCAGGAAGATGAGATACCACGATAATGAGTTAGAAGCTAGCCTGGAATATGTGACTGTCTCACAAATGCAGATAACAACATATTCCTTATGTTTTTATAAGGAGCCAGCATAAGGAAAAACTTTTATATGTTGAGATTTATAATATTAGATCATAGTTATATTGACATAGCTTCTTTTGATGCAGAAACTCAATGAGCATGGTTTCAGTGTGCAAAATATAGTGGGGACATAGTAGACAGAATGAGGGCATTGACACTTCAGGCCACTTGTCACTGTTGGTGTTCCCTGTGCATGCAGTGCCCATGTCCCCTTCCCTGTGTTACAGGGCCTTTGTCTATGCTCTGTTCTCTCCCCTGGCCTGTCAGACAGCTATGACAAAATACCCAGTATAAGAGGTGGGAAGCAATTAATTTTGAGTCACAGTTTTGAAAGTTTCAGGTCATGGGTATTTCACTGTTTGCTCTTGTACTTATTATTTTTTAAAGATTTATTTATTTTACGTATATGAGTACACTGTAGCTATCTTCAGACACACCAGAAGAGGGCATCAGATCTCATTACAGATGGTTGTAATGGGATTTGGTTGCTGGGAATTGAACTCAGGACCTCTGGAAGAGCAGTCAGTGCTCTTAACCACTGAGCCATCTCTCCAGCACCGCTCTTGTACTTATAACAAAGTAGTATATAAGAGCATATGGTGAAGGAGTCCCTCACCACAAGACAGCCTAGCAGTAAAGAGAAGGGGTGTGGCCAGGGTCCCAGTGTCCCTCTCAAGCAGATGTTCCCAAAGACTTCCTTCCACCGGGTCCCACTTGTACTAAAGCTTTTGCCACCTTCTGATAGTGCCCAAGGCTGGGGACCAAGCTCTGTAGGGATAGGGATGTGGCTCAGTGGTAGAGCATTTGTCCAGAATGTGCAAGGCCCCAATTTAATCCCCGAGACTTGGCCCAGGCTGTAACACCCTCTGAATTTTTCTGATATCCTCAGCTGGAATAACTACTTGTGAGTTTTTCTGAAACATCAGAGCTCTCAGCACTTTGGCTCTCGTGAGGATTAAAGGGCATCACTGTTTTATGAGATTACGCACTCCTTTAAAGGCAGGGGCTTGCTTTAAGTGGCTACTAAAGCAACCCAGCTATGTTATTACTTCACGCCACCTCTGTGGAACACAGCTGGTTGTGCTGTTATGCATGGCCGGTCATCACGAAGCAGATAAAGGTTATCCGGTGCTGCTTCTAGCCTGTTCCTCAGCCACTGCAGAGAGGAAGAGTGAGGATCTGCTGACCAAGAACCATCCCTTTGGGCTGAGCATGCAGCTCTGAGGTGGAACCTGTTTAAAGGCAGTCGGGGTGTGTGTGTGTGTGTGTGCGTGTGTGTGTGCATTCATTACTGGGTTCAAGCTTCAAACCAAAAGGAAGAAGCACCTGCAGCATTTACCTTCATGTGAAGGGAGCCAGTCTGGAAAGAGAACGTCAAAGTGAAGTTTTCATGCCTCTTCCTTCTTTCCCTCTCTTAGGACCCTGCCTTTTGCTTCCTGATTGTTCCGTCAAATTGTCACAACCTCAGAAATAGCACAGCTTACATTCCCAGTCTCAAAATGAAGGTGTTAGAAAATTACTCTGATGTAGCCAGCTGATCAGATGTGGATGCCTTCACTTGATTCTCTATTGGAAGGCATTTACAGCTGAACAGCTAAGTCTTATGCACTGTGAAGGAGAAAATATTTTGGGATATGTGTGAAAAACTAGAAGATGAAAGTTTAAGGAAAGAAAACTTGTCTGTGGAGCGGGCAGACACAGTGTGGTTGAGCATGCATGTAGTCTCAGCACTCGTGAGACAGCGGCGAGAGGATTCCATGGCAGACCCAGCTGTGTTAATTGTCTTCTGTTGCTATGGTAAAACACTGACCAAAGCCTTCCTGGGGAGGAAAGGATTTATCATCTCACAGGGTACAGTCCACCATCAGGGGAAGCCAAGACAGGAACTCAAGGCAGGAGCCTGAAGCAGAAACCCCGAGAAAGGACACTGCTAACTGGCTTACTTCTCATGGCTTACCCAGCCACTTTTCTGGGAGGTTTTATTTAAGACAAGGTGTCACATTGTAACCTTGGCTGGCCTGGAACTCACTAGGTAAACCACACTGTGGCCTCAAACTCATAAAGATCAGCTGTGCTGTGCTGGGAGTAAAGGCAGGCACCAAGCCCCTTCTTGGCTACTTTCCTTACACAGCCCAGGCCTACCTACCCAGGTGTGGCACTACCCGCAGTGGGCTGCACTCTTTCTCCCATAAATAAATTACCTACCAAGAAAATGCCCCACTTACATGTCCTCAGATTGGTCTGATGGAGGAAGTTCCTGAACTGAAACTCTTCCTCCCCAGAATGTCTGAACTTGCATCAAATTGATGAATACCAGCACAAACGGTTATATGACAGCAAGTTCAAGGCCAGCCTCAGCTACATGGTGAGACTTTGTCTCAAAAACCACTAAGACAAAGACATAAAGTTAAGCAAATGTACTCTGACTTTATTAAAACCACAGATAATTTTGAGCCTGCTCTCTTTCTGAAACTTCTCAGGAGGATGGTTTGTTTACCAGCGGAGGAACGAAGTCCACAATAACTGTGGCATTGAGATTTACTACCAGACAGACATGCAGAGCACCTCGGAGAACATGTTCCTGGAGCTCTTCTGCCAGATTATCTCTGAGCCTTGCTTCAACACTCTGCGTACCAAGGAGCAGCTTGGTGAGAAGAAAATGGGGATTGCAGGATACCAGAGACTGTAAAGGACATTCCCCACTTGCACAGTCACATGGCACTGTGTACCAAGCCCGCTACATTTAGATGTGAGAGCCTTGTTTGCAGGGAAACTGTGAAAGCCTTGTGTATATGGAGCTGCTTCTGAAAGATGAGCTGTTAACGTCTTGCAGATACAAGAGCTGCTGTGTTCTTCCTTCCTCTTCCTTCTCTTCCTCCTTTTCCTCATCCTTTTTCCTTTCTTTTTATGGTGAGGAGTTTGGACTCCGTCTCCTCTTTTTACATGTTTCTGCCACTGAACTATGTCCTTAGCCCTACTGTTAAAGCAATTCAGAATGAGATGATACTGAGTTTCTATTTCATGCTATAAAAGGTAGGGAAGAAAGAATGCTAGGGGTAGGCCTGCAGGTAGTGCAGGGGAAGCAAGTCCTGCGGGGGAGCTTAGCTTTACAAGCCTTGAACATCTGAGGGCAGTGCTTCCTCTCACGTGTCCCTGAATCCAGTGCTGGAGAGACACGAAGTGTTTGCGTTTGCACTTGGTTGGAAGTCCTGGAGAGCCTAGCACTTTTGGTCAATGAGGAAAAAAGTTCACACTTGGAAGGTGGAGGCGCCATCCTCAGCTACTTAGACAGTTCTAGACCATTCTGGGCAGCATGAGGCCCATCTCAAAGAAAACAAACAACAAGAACAAAAAGAAGTTCCCATAATGGCTGGGAAGAAAGGATTTGAAAGGATACAGGTGTGTCTCTCCACATACTCTGTCATTTTAAAGCATTCCCTATGCTGGGCGCTGATCTTGGAGAATGGACACATCATGGATAGTTCTTCCTCCCAAAAGAGCTCAAGTCACAATGGCTGACCTGTGAAAGAGTAACAATTATTCAGTGTTCCTGTAAGAGTGTTCAAATAGCACAGCTCCTGAGGACTGTAACTTGCCCAGAGACCCTGGGGCCCAGAGTGTCTTCCGTGGTAGATCCGTACAGAGCTGATGAAGGGAAAAGCCAGGAGCTCAGTGGAGAGAAGGGTTGGGAATGTTACCTGTGAAGGAAAGGCAACTGGCACTCTGTGAGCACACGGCGGGGCGTGACCCCCAGTGGTTGCTGCTGTCTGAGGTGCACAGTCTGCTTCACTCTCTGCGGCCTGTTCTGCCTCAAACGTTGGTAACTAAAGTGGAGCCTCCACATCTCCACACACTCTCAGGCCTGTGTCTAGAGCCTGACCTAGTGACTGACAGTGTCCTGGACCTGCACATGCTCTGAGGCCCTGGCTCACCGCACATTCTCCTGGTCTGTGCTGCTCCTGGGCCACAGTGGGTTCCTAGTGGCACATGCTGAGCCTGCCACCAGTTATACATTGGAATTCCATTTGGGGAAGGTGACATTCTATGACTGCAGACACTGCTACCGGCATCATCAAGGCCTAGTGATATACACAAGATAGGAAAGACTACCAGTGTGGACAAGGACGTTGCCCTTGTCCAGAAACTGCTGTACCCAGGTTTGCTGCAGGTTCCCAACTAGAGGAGCATGTCCATACGCCAGAGAATGGACCTGTTGACTAATGAAGAGACTGACTAAACACTTTCAGTGCACATGCACCAGGGCAAGTGTTAGATGCTGAAAGCCGTCAGGGGCATGCAATTTACTGTGAACCAAGAGGGCCTGATGCTACTTTGATATCCTGTGGTAACAGCTGGTGCAACACACTGCAAGCCTCCCCTTGTTCAATGACCTGATCAATAGTCCTGTCTTTGTGGTCCATAGCAAATATGCCTCTGTTGGCTGCCACGAGTTGGAGATGCCTTGGACACCAGCTACTGTAACTGGAGGCCTGTGCCCAGATCTCACACCCTGCTCTGTTCTGAGAGAGAATGCTAGCACTGTTTGCTTCATGTGGGCAGCTCCCCCACACTCTGCTCATGCACAGGCCTTCAGGACCCCAGTGAGGCTCTCCGTAAGGTAGCACCCTTCCACCCACCTCTGATAGTCTCAGAACTCAAAGGAAAAAATCTACATGGGCCTCTCCTTCTGGCCACTGGAGTCTCTGTCTTCAGCTAGAACTTGCCCACGGTGCTTTTGATGTTGTAGGTGTCACTACTGAACTTGAGCAGGAAGATGCAGCTAGAGTGGCTTTGAACTAGAAAGAGCAAAATAAAATAACGTGAGTCTGCAAAAGACGGAGATGGGAGAGAGAGAGAATGTGTTGGGGGAGGGGCACTGTCTCAGCACAGATGTTGGTACATCTGTGACCTTCAGTTGGCTTGTCCTGGAGGGCCGGGTTGCCCAGAGCTGGTCCCGGACCAGATTACCCAGCCACTGCTTCATGGAGATGGCTGTATGGGGGCTTAGATGGGAAAGCCAGGGCCGAGGACTTGGCTAGGGCACCAGAGTGAGCTCCGCAGTTTGGAGGAGTGGGAATAACTTGCACATAGTAAGCATCAGAGTCAGGGAAGTCATGGGGTTTGAAGGATGAAGAGGATTATGGGTTGTTTTGTTTTTAAGAAAAAAAGTCACCCTCGAGTTTTCTTCAGGGAGCCTTTCTGCTCAGTCCTTAGGAAGAGGACATTGCTCTAAGTGGTTCTATCTCCAGGTGCGAGGGAGCTGAAGTGGGTCTTACTTGCTCTGGAAGGCTAAGTGGTCTGAGTCCCGTGCAGAGGTCCTGACGGGCTGTGTGTGTGCTCTTCAGGCTATATCGTCTTCAGTGGGCCTCGTCGGGCCAACGGCATCCAGGGCTTGCGATTCATCATCCAGTCAGAAAAACCACCTCACTACCTGGAAAGCAGAGTGGAAGCCTTCTTGATCACATGGAAAGGCCATAGAAGGACATGACAGAGGGAGGCTTTCCAAAACATTCAGGCGTGGCGGTCATGCGACTTCGACTAAACCAAAGCGCTCTCTGCAGAGTCTTGTGGCATTACTGGGGGATCATCTCCCAGCAGTACAATTATGACAGAGGTATGTAAACCTTATCCAGTCACGGGTCTGAGGCACCAGGCATTCCATTATTGGTCATTTTGGGACACTTCGCTTCAAAATGTTGTTTTTTAAAATGGATTATTTAACAGTAATTTCCTGCTAGAAGCTGTCTCCTCCCAAATTAGATCTGCTCCACGTGTTTCACTGTGTCTGTCATGTCTGTGTGTAGCCCAGCCTGTGAGCACTGATACTTGAACATCTATTTTTGTATACATGACTTGGGGGGAAAGTGGCTTAAACTTCCATAAGGAAGTGCTGTCCCTGAACAGTTCAGGAATCTCAAGCTCTCCTCCACTCCAGGCGTGAGGGGTGTGTGTCCTGAAAGTCTCCTGCCTCCACGATTCCCTTCCCATTTCATGCCACAAGAGAGTAAGTAACAAGGCAAGCACAGTAGAAACCAGGAGATTGGTTGTATCCCTTTTCTGTATCCACCACTGAAGATTTGACCAACCCAGAGCCATGTGGACTCATTTTTCCTGCCTGTGGCTTTGGTTTGTTTTGTTTATTAAGCCAGGGGTCTCACTACATATCTGTGATCTGAACTTTGCTGTGTAGGACTAGGCTGGCCTCAGACTCCTAGGGCGCTGGTTCTGCCTTGGCATCCCAAGTGCTGGGATTGAGGTGTTTTCAGTGTGCCTCGGCCTTCCCTGTGGTTAGCAGTCAGCTCCCTGTCAGTTAACTGGTCCTGATCCAGCATCCCACACTGTGCATGAAACAAACTGGTTCCAGGCTGTCGTAGCTACTGTAGCATGTGCTGTGACTTTACCTGGAATCTGCCTCCTGTGGAGATAGCAGTTGGTGGCTTTAAAACATGGGTTCATGGGCAGGAGAGAAGGCATCAGTCAGGTACCACCTGCTGCTCAGCCCAAAACCTGAGTTCGATCCCTGGAACCAACAGGGGGAGAGAAACCCAACCAAAAGCTACACTGTGGCTTTCACACAGGCACACGGATGGGAAAGTCCTTAAACTCGTAGGTGCTCAAGGGGCTCAGAGCGAGGCGCATCGTCTTTCAGTGCAGTACTTTGGACCGTTTAAGGTAGAGAATACTTATGAATTACTGCTTGGTTGTGTTTTCAGATAACATAGAGGTTGCATATTTAAAGACACTCACCAAGGACGATATCATCAAATTCTACAAGGTCAGTGGCTCTGTTATCCAGACTGTTGTATTTTCTGACTAGTATGTATGTATTTACCGCATGTCAAGGTCAGGCAGCTTGCACTAGTTCCTCTCCCACCATGTGGGTCCCTTGCTGCCAGACTTGGCAGTGGGTTTCTTTCCCACCATAGCCGTGTTGGCTCCTCAAGTTTGGTTGACAGTGAACTTGCTACACTGTGGACTGCTGCTTTGAACTGCCCGGACTGGATTTCTGAAGGTGTTTTTGTAGAATTAAGGATTTGGCCTGTTGCTGTTAGACTCAGTTCCCTCTGTGTGACAGGGACTACAGCAGCTCTTGTGGTTTCCAAACCTCCCTTTGCAAGCTCCTTCTCTTGATTCGGCTTCTGCCGAGCTCTGTAAAAACATTGCTGAGCTTTTTAGTGGGGCAGGGGTAGCAAAGGGAACACAGTACACAGTCAGCTTCGAGAGTTTGCTGTGTCACTGTGCTTCCTGGGAAGTGTCGCAGAGAGGCCCCTGCCTGGGAGGGCCTCCAGCACAGCTCTAAGAAACGCTGTTCAGCTAAGTCTCCCTCCATAATGAAGGGAGAGATTAAATAAATGCACATCCTAGTCAGGGTTATCATCACTGCAGTGAGACTCAGGAGCAGAGCAAGCCAGGAGGAAAGGGTTTATGTGGCTGGCCTTCCAAATCACTGTTCATTTCGCTGAAGGAAGGGGACAGGGACTCAGATGGGCAGGTGCCTTGAAGCAGGAGCTGATCAGAGGCCATGGGGGTTTGAGGGAGAGGGCTGCTTACCGGCTTGCTCCTCACATCTTTCTCAGCCTGCTTCCTTATAGAACCCGTGACCACCACAAGCCCCAGGGATGGCCCCACCCATAATAGCCTGGGCCTTCCCCATCAAGCACTAATTAAGAAAGTGCCTTACTGGTTTGCCCACAGCCTGATCTTTAGAGGCATTTTCTCTGCTGAGGTTTCCTCCTCTCAGATTACTCTAGCTTGTGTCAAGTTGACATAAAACTAGCCAGCTAACATAGCCTGTCAAATGAAGAATTTCAAAGTTTATGCCACAGAGGAATTGTGCTTAAAGTGTTACACATTCTTTGAATTTGTTGGGACTTCTAATTTACATAAAATTTACATAAAATATTTTTGTGCTTGATTGTAAAACAAGGAAAAATAATAGTCTGTGCTTACCTTAGCACCGCAGAGCTGCTCCCTATTTTTTTTATCTACTTAGCCCAGATTGTTTGTGATTCTGATCTATCTGATACAGGAAGAGAACTATGCGCATGCTCTCTCTCTCCTCTCTCTCTCTCTCTCTCTCTCTCTCTCTCTCTCTCTCTCTCTCTCTCTCTCTCTGCCCACAGTGAAGTCAGCACTTGCCATTCTCTTTAAGATGGCCACACGAGCAGTGAGACTCCCTACTCACATGTCTGGGGCACTAGGGTTTTCACACCCTTTTGCTTCATCACCAGGATCCTGTGGCAAGAGAAGAGTCAGGAAACTAGAACAGCCCTGACTTGGCTGTTTCGTAGCAGAAATTGATTATACAGAACACAGTTACTGTGCCATGGTCCCCTCATCTACACATCCACAGAGCTGCTGTTTCCTGTGTCTGCAGAAAAGTCAGTGAGGTTCACATCACCTTAACGATAGACAGGGAGACAGACTGCAGAGCTGGACAGGAAGCTTACGGTCCTGACCACTGTGCAGGGATGAGGGCCTGTATGTTAGCTGGCTGTGGTGGTACTCACCTGAGCCTCACACACACAAAAGGAGACTGTGTCTCAAAACAAACAAAAAGATTCTCTTTTTATTCTGTTGAGGAGGTATTTGCTTGTGAGTGAAGGAGCCTATGGAGGCCGTAAGGGAACTCTGGATCCTCTGGATTAGAGTCACAGGCAGTTGTGAACGGCCTGGTGTTGGTGTTGAGAACTGAACTCAGACCCTCTGTAAGAGCATTGTATACTTCTAAGCACTACGCTATTGGTTTTTTAAGGCAAGGGACTCATTCTGTAGCCCAAACTAGCCTTGAACTAATAGCAATTCTTCTGCCTCTGTGTCTTAAATGTTGTGGAAATAGCTGTGTGTAGCATGCCTGGTTCGCATGTGTATGTTTGAGCCACTTTGAAGGTAGAAGTGGATGGCTGGACTCATTACTTCTGTTGCCTTGGTGAAGGAAAGTCTTTCTCTCATTGCACTAAACTCTCCTTGTCCTTTTCAACGATAGCCTTTTTTATATGCATATATAAAAAGCACATTTTTAACGTGATATTTCACCCCAAGTGCACTCTGTCTACTTGAAGAGCCGCAGCAGGGTGCTGAGGGCAGAGTTGGGTGTGGGGTGTTCACCGTCAGCCTGGGCATTGCCTGATGTGCTCTCAGGTCGGCCTGGGTCCATCATGAGATCTGCAGGGCAGCTGCAGGAGCATGCAGGGTCTGACACAGACCGGGAACTCACACGACCCCGCCCCAAACTAGTTGATCTGTTACTTCACCCAAGTTTGAAGCCTCAGTTTCCTGCTCTGTAAAGTAAGAGGCTTATTGAAGGAAGTATGTGATTGCCACTTTGTGACATTTATTAAATAGGTAGTCTCAGGCTTTTTGACAGTCGGAATGTATTTTCCTTCCAGATGTTATAAAATACATTTTAGCAGTGTTTATTTACAACCTGCAGGCTGCTTCACTTTGTGAGGACAAGTGTTTGTTCTCAGTTGCTTACAACCGAGAGTGATCACATTCAGTCCTGTCTGGGTTCTGAGATTGTCATCCTCAAGTATTACTTGTCACAGCTGTTCACAAAAGACCACACCCCAGTATAACCTCCAATAATGCCCCCCAGAAGGGATGAAACAGTGCCTTTTCTCTGGATAAGAAATGCCTACGTACTGAGTTTGTGACAATAGTGATTATGGAAATCACTCACTCTTGGATTTAAAAATGAGCACATTTGGCCTGGAGAGAGGCTCAGTGACCAAGAGCACTGACTGCTCTTCTATACGTCCTGAGTTCAAATCCCAGCAACCACATGGCGGCTCACAACCATCTGTAATGGAATCTAGCACCCTCTTCTGGTGTGTCTGAAGACAGCAACAGTGTGTACAGTACACTTACATAAAGCAAATAAATCTTTATTTTAAAAAAAAGGTTTTAAAAAACCGAGCACATTTATACCAACGGGGCTAAGTGTAGAAGAGTCATTGCTCTAACTGCCCTCCCCCTGGGGTTCCGCAAGGCACTGGCAGACACCCCTGGAAGAAGGGCTTCATGATTGTGTACGCTTGTGCAGTCATGGAGTATATTACCGTTTTAAGTTCTGTAGCCTGTGTTTGCTTTATCTCAATTGGCAAAGCATTCTTATTTAAATTCTCATTCTGGAGCCTTTTTGTTTTTTTAAACAAAGAATTGTAAAAGTTTCTCTAAGTTCTGTTTTACCAAAAGGTGGAATAGTTTGTTTCTATAAACAAACAAACAAGGCAGGTAAGGAAATGTAAAACTGAAACGCTTCAGGTTGACAAGAGGGGGTGACAAGGGGTCAAGAATAGACTTTTGATGCTCGGTGTTGTGGCACAGCCTTTAGTAAGAAGGGCAAATGAATGAATCTCTGTGAGTTCAAGGCTCACCTAGTCTACATAGTGAGTTCTGGGCTAGCCAAGGCTACACAGTGAGACTGTCCTTTTTGCGGGGTTGGGGAGTAGGATGAAGAGAGGGTTTCACTCTGTATGTAGCTCTACATGTCCTGGAACTTGAAGTCACAGCCTGCCTCTTGAGTGCTGGAATCAAAGACATGTGACACTACTCCAGGCTGAGACCCTGTTTCTTAAAGATCTTTACAAGCAACCTTTTGGGAGGTTTTACAAAGCAAACATTGGAAGCAAACTTACTAGAGTAAGAACAAAGTTCTCAGATGAGTTACTTGGGAGTCCCTCCTAGGCGCTGTTGGGCGCTCACTCCGTACACTGCACGGTTTCCTTTTAGATACCTGGACCAGTTTTATGAAATCACAATCTGTCCACAGCTGTTGAGTGGACTTGGTTTGTCCCGTAATCTTTTTCCTCTGAGAAGATGTTGCATCAGCTAAGGCTTCAGAGGAAGCTTCATCACAACGGTTATCCCATTGGCAAAAACAAGAAAGGTCCAGCTTTAGGGAGGGTCAGGAGAAACTTTCCCTCCCCTGCTCCACGCACCAGGCCTGCTCTGCGCACGAGGCTTACAGTGTTGGCCTTGCCGCTGTAAGCAAGGAAATCCCTCAGAAGAACCTGAGAGGCTAAGAACGCTTGAGTGCCGTTGACTGAGGCACAGTGTTTCTCTCCTGGAGTCCACATCATTAAAGCCGGCATCAGGACAACTCACTGAGAAAGATGTGAGCTCATGCAGGAAACTGCTGTATACAAGGCGGGACTCACTAAGTATCAGTGTACTGTCCCTGTGCTAGGTGAGAAAGCCACAGCTTCTCCCCCCACAAACTTCTAGTACAGAACTCGAGAAAGTCTTAGGGGAGCGAGGGTCGCGATTGTCCTGAGTGAGGGCCACTGGAGGAGCCAGGAATTGTGGCGCAGGCATATGATCTTAGCACTGGGTAGGCTGAGGAAGGACTTCAAGTTCAAGGCCTACCTGAGCTGCATGGCAATAGTCTGCCTGAGAAGGAAAGAGAGGAGGGAGGGAGGGAGGGAGGGAGGGAGGGAGGGAGGGAAGGTGTAGAAAGAAAGAATGGCACGTGACCACTAGGTGGCCCAGACATGAGGTGGCTCAACAGGTAAAGGTGCCTACCATAAAGCTGACCCCACACAGAAGACAGAGAGGATGTTGTCTGTCTGTATAGCCAGTTCTCACTATGAGTTTAAGCAAATCACTTAGTTACCTTGGACTTACGTTTCCTCATCTATAAAATGGGAGTAATTTTGGTAGTGCTAGGGGTGGGTATAGCCCAGTGGTAGAAAATTTGCCTGGCATGTGTAAGGTTCTGGGTTTGATTCCAAGCACCAAAAGTAAGTCTTGCTTGCCTTCTTGAATCTTTTAGAGTAAAATCATGTGAGAGGAGAGAAAAGAAGGCGTCTATTCACATCTAACTATGGCAACTGATTTTTCAGTGCCCCAGAGAGAACTTCATTTTAGGTTTCTAAGGTGTTCAAGACACTGACCTTGGCTTTCTTGTGCTTAGGAGATGTTGGCTGTGGACGCACCAAGGAGACATAAAGTATCCGTCCATGTTCTTGCCAGGGAAATGGATTCTTGTAAGTATTGGATAGTGACGTTAAAAACTCTGTGTTTTAATCTGACATCGAACCATATGATGGCTGACTCTTACGATAGTCACTCACCTTACAGAGCACCAGAGAGTGAAGATCTAAACAAAAGGACCTGAGGCAGGCTCTGTTCTGTTGACAGGTTGGGGGCAGGGGAGTGGAGTACTGGAGGAGCTGTGGTGGCTATGGCAATCTGGGCACCATGTCCAAAAGCAGCTGCGGGAACCACCTGCGGGTGGCATGGGAGGAGTGTCATCTACACCGTCCTCTCGCTTTTCAGAAAGGCAGAGCCTCAGATCTAGCCCAGGCAGACCAGAGAAGTAACTCTGCTCAGGCCAAGGGTGTACGGCCTCACAGCCACTCCCTTGAGCAGTGCTTAGGACAGGCACTCAGGACCTGCAAAGTATATGACGGGCCTGGTACAGAGGTGTTTGTACAAGGACTAAGTCTTGCTTAGATTTTTCTTTGAAAATTGCTCTTGTTGTAAGTGTGAATAAATAAAGAGTAGAGACTCTGTTTTCTTACAGGTCCTGTGGTTGGAGAGTTCCCCTCTCAGAATGATATAAATCTTTCCGAAGCGCCACCCTTGCCACAAGTAAGAAACCTTAGGCGTTGCCTGAGGCCTTCATACTTAAAGGAGTTTGTGATCAGAGTGAATGAGAACCTAGAGGTTCAGGTCACTGGTGTCGGGACTATTTGAGGTCTCCTCGTGTGTCTGCCACTCGGCCTCTGCCAAGTCTGCCTTTGCCTTTGTTTCACAGTCATGTGCTTCAGGCTGGCCTCAAACCCCCTGTATAGCTAGAGCTGCTTTAAACTCCTAATCCTCCTGCCTCAACCTCACAAGTGCTAGGCATGTGGGTGTGCTCCTTCAGCCCTGGCTTCGCCTCTGGTGTGAACTGTGTAACTGTGCACTGAGTCCTCTCCAGCCATGTCTTTCCCAGACTCACATACTAGAGTGGCAGTGTGTGGCCCTTTCTGTAGTATCTGTATTTACTAATCTCGAAAGACTAGCATTTCTGAAGGGTGAGGAGATGGGCAGCGTCGCCAGGCTTTCCTGGGTGTAAGCCAGCCCATGGATGCCCAGGGAAGGCCAAGGGTGCCGTGGTCTCTCCAGAGCAGACTTAGTCCATGACCCTTACTGTATTGCACCCCATCCTGCCTTCCCCAAAAGGTCAATACCCTGCTCAGTCTAATTTCTAAACATAGCACACTAAAAAAACCTTTTTTCCTTTTCAGCCTGAGGTGATTCATAACATGACTGAATTCAAGCGCGGCCTGCCGCTGTTCCCCCTTGTGAAGCCACACATTAACTTCATGGCGGCAAAACTCTGAAGAAGCAGATTCGTCCCTGTGCCTTCCGGGGCCAGGAAAGCAGTCTCAGCTTTGAGTAGTTTCTGGCTTGCAATTAGAGAGACAAACAGAAAAGAGTTATCAGGCATTATTATGTAGAATGTTAAAAACCCAAAGTAATAAAATTATAAAGTCTTATAGATGTAGAATATTTTTAAAATCTCTTAAATATTTTAATTTTTTTCTTTTTATTCCTAAAAGAAATTTCCTTATATTAACTGCTTAATCTGAAGAAAGATATCTCAGTACAATCTTTCTTCCTTATTCTGTAAAATAGTCACTTGTCTGAAAAAAAATAAGAGCTTTTTTTCTTAAAGGCTTCAGAACATTTAGAAAGGATTACCTTTTTGAGACGCGATCAAGCTCAGATCTGCTTCTGTCGATGGTTCCTGTGAACCAGCAGAGCATCGCGGTGGGCAGATAGTGCACAAAGCGGTTCCGCGTTCCTTTACTAGTGAACCTGCTGATTAACTAAGGCATGGTTTTAATGTTTTTATAAAACTTGGGTATGTTTTTTAACCTTCTTAGTCAAATGCTGGAAAACCCAGAATACCCAATTTACAGTGCTAGAAATGCAGATTAACCTTAAATCAAGTTCGGAATTTCTCAGGATTCCTGTGGGTTCTCTCTCATCGAATTCTGTTGACATTTCTGTTTCTCGTAGTTGGTCTGCTGTGTTCCATCAGCAGACGCGTACTGCTGTACAGCGTGTGAGACATGCTGTGCTGACATCAGCTGTTGTGACTCCCCATAACTCCTAGGGTGAAGTTGTGATCCGTGTGTGAACTAAAACGTTTGCCCCTTTAGGGACTCAAAAGGCAGCAAATACAAAGCCACCTCCTTGGAGATACAAAACTGTTGTGTTCTTAAACAGCCAGTCTCCGTAAGACTCTAAACTCCCCACTGCTTCCGGTCTCATCTTGCCTTAAGTGTTATTTTTTGAATATATGAATATAAACATAAGATGATGACTGGAGTGGACTTTTAAAAAATATTTTTTTCACAAGATACTATTTTAGGTGAAAATGTTACTGTAGATTTAACAGCTGTTTTAAAGTATTTGCTATTATTAAAACTTCTTCAAGAACAAGCGTGGCTGTACTCCCACACACAGGCAATAGTAACAGAAAGTGCTCCTGTTTGTCCACCAGCTCAGGCAAAGTACAGAATGGCGTTTCCAAGTGACGTTTTACTGCCCCGTATTACTTGATTTGCCAGGATTTTCTGCTGTAGAATCTCGGCTTCTCACAGCTTAAGTTTCACATTTTCCAAATACGGTGAACTTGGGCAACTGTGGAGGCCGCTCTCCCCGTGGTGCTGCGACCGTCTTTTACCCACGTGTTCTAAGAGTCTCGCGGTGAAAAGCCCGTCTGTGTCCATCAGAAGACGTGAGTCTACACTGCCTTCTCCTCTGAGCTTCAGCCCAGCAGCCACGGTCGACTTTGAACTCCTCGATCCTCCTGCCTCCGCCTCTCAAGTGCCGGGATCAGGCGTGCGCCACCCCGCCCAGTGTGACTATGCAGCTTTTCATTGACCTGCAAAATATACACAAGATGAATCTAGACTTAGTCCTGAGTGTTCGAATCCATCATTGTGAAAGCGAACTACGGTCTGCTACCTTTCCAGTAATGACCCACATGCCGTTGAGTAACCTAGCTCTTTAAAAAAAATGGGTACAGTTAAAAGTTTGTCTTCTGTGTGAGAAAAGGCACCTGAAGAGATTGGAAACAATCCCATGTCGTCTTCCATGAACCTGCACGTGGTGTTCAGTGTGTTCCAGAGCTCCTGTGTGTCACTTGGCATCCAACCGTTCATCTCAGTGGGTCCAGGTGTGGTCCACGGACAGTAACATACCACCCAGAGACTGCGTGCACTCGAGCTTCGCAAGTGAGATTTGTGAAAAAGTCATGAGTTGCCAGAGACTTAAAAGTCTTTAATCAGTCAATGTGTAAGAGCATGTGACTCTGCCAGTGTGGCAGGGTCCTAGGGTTATCCTGTTTACAATAAATCTGACCTGGGACTCTGCACTCCGTGTTGTATTACTTTACAGTTTCAGTGAAATACTTCAGCTTCCCTGTCAGCATCTGCCCTTGGCAGGATAGTCTGTTAGAGGAAGCAGCGGGGCGGACTTGGGTGTGCGTGCGCAGACGCATGGGTGCACTCGCTGGTGCCCAGTAACTGCGGTTAACAAGCAGCTCGTTCATGCCCTTCTGGATGACGTGTAAAAGGGGAGCCTCTGGGTTGGAGACCAGAGTCTTGCTAAGCAGTGTCACTGACTCAAGTGAATTCATAGCTAAAACTCTCCTCCCATGCTCAATAAAGAAATTTAATTAACACCGATTTAACATCAATATTTCAGTAGATACAGAGGGGGAGCCCTTCTCAACTCATATCATAGTAACAAAGTGAAGAAAAAACAGCATATGATATTTCAGGTTAATAAGAGTGTTTGATGATGAAGTCTTCAAATGCGGGGTCCCCCCTCTGCCCCACTAGGGGGTAGAAACAGCTACTACTTAATGATGGGGTGCTGATACTTCTCCTAAGGCCCTCAGGAGGTCGCCTTCTCTAGTCAGTCTTGTGTCTGAGGTCCCAGACAGTGCAGCAGAGTATCAGCACTGGGAGAAATGAAAAGTTGTTTGTGGGCAACATGGTCATGTGCACACACAAAAAAAAATCATAAGGAATCTTCAGAATTATTAACAAGGTGTGAGGAAAGCATGACAAAAGATAGTCAACGTTAATACTCTGTGTGTGTGTGTGTGTGTGTGTAAAACAGAATTTAATGCTTGAATAAGTCAAAGTGTGAGGAGTTCAGGGATAAGTTATAAGGACATGGAAAAGTTAAATGCTAAAATTGCAACCAGACACAGTGAGTTCGTAACCAGGTCGTGGGAGAGCAGAGAAGGCCTGTGGCTGTGCACGCAGGGAGAGCATGGAGCTTAGGAAATGGCTCCTAACAAGGGAAGCAAAGCAAGACTCAAGTTGTTTAAAAGCAAATGAGGTTGGGTGTGCTGGCCCAACAGCAGTAGAGACAGTTTGAGGCCAGCCTGGTCTACGTAGGGAATTCCTAACTAGCCAGGACTACACGGTGAGACCCTCTCTAAAGTGGTGGGGACGAGATGAGATGCTTGCTTACCTGAAATCCAGGCCGTCTTCCTGACCCTTCCCTCCACATCTCTAGTGCTCAGATTATAGGCCTGTGGCTAAGAAGTATGTTCCAAAAGTGAGTTTAGGCTCACTTATTTGAGGTCCTTAATGGTTGGCATACACTTTTAAAGTTCACACGGATGTCTTGAGAAGTTGGTATGCATCTGAGGTGAGAGACAAGTCTTAAGAGTTTGTCCCTGACTAGGTCTGGCCGTGCACACCTATGATCCCAACACTGGGGGATCAGAGACATGAGTTCCAGGGGTCACCGTGGCTATGTAGGAAGACTCTGTCTTTAAGAAAACAAAAACACGGGGCTGGGGATTTAGCTCAGTGGTAGAGCGCTTACCTAGGAAGCGCAAGGCCCTGGGTTCGGTCCCCAGCTCCGAAAAAAGAACCAAAAAAAAAAAGAAAACAAAAACACGAGTGCACCCTGAAGCTCTGTGGCACAAGTGAGTGCATACGGGTATGTAACACACCCCTTCATGGAGGCTCGAAGACGCTGGCATCTATTCCAATTGTGAGAGTGTCTCTGATCAATTATGGAATGTTATTTTTATTTTCTTTAATATTTTTAAATGTGTGTGTGTGTGTGTGTGTTCGTGGGAGTGCACACGTGTGTCCAGGTCTTCTGGTGTCAGCCAGTTAAGCCGTACTACTCTTGGCTTAAGAAAAAAGGCTTTAGGGGCTGGGGATTTAGCTCAGTGGTAGAGCGCTTGCCTAGCAAGAGCAAGGCCCTGGGTTCGGTCCCCAGCTCCGAAAAAAAGAAAAAAAAAGGCTTTAAAATTGTGTGTGAGTGTATTGAGGGGTGGGGGGGTGCCCATGCCACACCACCAATGTGGAGGGCAGGATAATAAGCAGGTGGTTCTCTCTCTACCATGTAGGTCTTGAAATGAGCACAGATCCTTTGGGCTTAGCACCAAGTGACTGAACCATCTAACATCTTGCCAACCTTTTTTTTTTTAAAGACAGGGCCTTGCTGTTTATTCTAGGCCAGCCTTGAACAGATTTGCTTGTCTCTGCCTCCAAAGTTCTGGGATTAAAGGCATGTGCCACCATGCCTTTATTTTGTTGTGATGATACTCATCCTATTCTGGCCATTTGGTCTGGGGAAAGGTGGTACTGACAGTGCAAAGCCAACTCTGTCCACCAGGCGGAGACAAAACACTTCTTAGTGAGAGCAGTCCACACAAAACCTGATTTCAAAGCCAACTCCCATTTATGTAATACAGAAATCGGCAAAAATGTGGCAAGAGCTAAGTGTGCACACCTGTAATCCCAGAATTTGGGAGGTTGAGACAGGATTGCAAGACTTAGCTGGGGTTACACAGCTAGACCCTGTCTAAAAAAGAAGGTAGGTGGAATTCTTGGTCCTATTGCTTGCCTCCCAAAGAATTTTGTCATCATTGGAGAAAATGCCAGGAACTGATTTTAAAACTAATTTGTGGCTACAAATGTATCTTATTCATCTAATTACATGACATTGTATCTACAGATATTTTTCATCATTTTCCTTACTCAGCTGACGAAAACCACACCAGAAATTTTCACTTCAAAACTGGGACCAATGTGTAGCTTCTCCCCCATCCCCTGCCTCCTCTTTGTCCTGAACCTAGGCTCTTGCTCATGTTGTAGACCTAGCATGTGATCATATTTTACCCCATGCTTCGCTAAGACAACCATCCCCTCCCCTCTCCGGGCTCTTTGGTAACTTCCTCTTTGTATTCCTTTTTTGTCCCCGTGTAGGTAAGTGGAGACGGTCAGAGATGTCTGTAAAAGCCACACACAATCCTCCACTCAGGAGTTTTTCCCCATACCCCTCCCTCCTGTCCCTTGCCTCATCCTACTGCGGTTCAGCAGCCGTCCCTGTCCCTGTGATGACGTGAGGACAAAGGCCACTACTAAGGATGGCAAAAGGTTCAGGGCCCCTTCCTGGTGACCATTCTGAGCAATGTCTATGTCGGTGGGGGTTACAGAGGCATGAACTTGTTTTTGAGACTTAGGAGTAACGTTGAACAGGCTTCCGGTTGCGGGTAAATGTATTCCTAGGCAATCCATCACTGATATTAACACGTTGGGCTGCTGTGTAGGGCATGCAGGGGTGTGTTGAGCACAGAGCCCAGACCAGGAGACGGGCTGTCGAGGGTTGGACTTGCGCATGCCTACAGCGCCCTCAAGGCAGGGGCACGGCTTCTGAAAGTAGCCAGGACTACACCGTCATTACCCCCATAAGCTACTGAGATGGAAAGAAACTGCATATTCCTTTCCTGAGGGAAACCAGAGTTTTAGGTTTATGCTAGGCCAACGGGTGACCAGGGAGGAGGGCCTAAAGGGTGAACACACACACACACACACACACACACACACACACCACACCACACCACACCATCCAACCGTGACAGAATTGGCCTTCTCACCTGGGTCCCTGCTCCTGTGACTGCCTCCAGGTCTCTGGTGTCCCCAGACGCATGCACAGATGATCGGGACAATGTTTACTACTGTGCAGACTGTCTACCAGCCAAATGTCACTTAACTCATCTTCGCCCCCACGCCTCCACTCATCTTCCTCTTTCTCCTCTGTGTTTACTTAACCTGTTGCTGTAAACCTCAGGTTACCCATTTTATTCTGTTTCTTTTGGGGATGAAAAGTTGAGTTTCTGTCCTATAGACCTTGATTTCCAATTAAGTATATTATCAAATGTTAATGCCACAACTAGTGGGTTAGCTTTAGGGTAGAAATTTGTGTTGGGTGTGTGTATGCAAAAATAGGTATTTATGGGGTTGGGGATTTAGCTCAGTGGTAGAGCGCTTGCCTAGCAAGCACAAGGCCCTGGGTTCGGTCCCCAGCTCCGAAAAAAAGAAAAAAAAAAAAAAAAAGGTATTTATTTTGAAACAGGGTCTCATTATGTAGCCGTGGCTGGCCTGGAACTCACATGTAAAGAGCAGACTGGCCTCGACTGTGCAGATACCTGCCTGCCCTTGCCTCCCAAGCACTGGGATTAAACGTGTGCACCGCTACATCTGGCTATTCATTTTTTAAACTATATGTGTTGGTATTGGGGAGGAAATATCCGTGAGTGGAGGTCAGAGGACAGCTTGTGGGAACTGGTTCTCACTTTCTACCATGTAGGTCCCAGGGGCTGAAACAGCTTGATATCCCGTTGATTACAGAGTGAATGGTTTAAGCAAAGCAATGCAAAACAAACAAACAAGCCTAGGCCGTTCCTTTATTCTAACTAACGCAGCCTGTGATTTCTTCCACGTGGGAACCAAGCCAAGGCTCAGAGGTCATTACTGTGAGGCAACACACAGGCAGCAACAAGACAGTGAGGACAGAGGGGCTTTCCTCTGAGACCAGCCTAGTCTGGGGTTGTAATGTACGGCTGTTGTACTGGCTGGTTCTGTGTGTCAACTTGACACAAGCTGGAGTTATCACATAGGAGCCTCAGTTGAGGAAATGCTCCATGGGATCCAGCTGTAAGGCATTTTCTCAACTAGTGATCAAGGAGAGAGGACCCAGCCCATTATGGGTGGTGCCGTCCCTGGGCTGGTGGTCCTGGGTTCTATAAGAAAGCAAGCTGAGCAAGCCAGGGGAAGCAAGCTGGTAAGTAACATCCCTCCATGGCCTCTGCATCAGTTCTTGCTTCCTAACCTGCTTGAGTCCTAGTCCTGACTTCCTTCAGTGATGAACAGCAATGTGGAAGTGTAGGCTGAATAAACCCTTTCCTCCTCCCCAATTGCTTCTTGGTCATGATGCTTGTGCAGGGATAGAAACCCTGACTAGGCCCACATTTCTGACACATTCTGACTCCAGAGGAAAACACCATCTGGGACCCCCTGTGCACAGGGCTCCTCTGGTTGATGCCCTCATCGGAGAGCTCAAAAAAGAAACCTCCACGAGCAAACTTCAGCCCGCGGGACCACAGGTAAGACCAACTTTCCTGCTCTAAGCGACCTGCCTGGTGGTCTCAGGACACACAGAGGCAAAATTCCTCTGAGACCGGACATTTCCGGTTTTTAGCTGGAGACCCAACCTCGATGATCCCGGCCTGCAGCTCACTGCTCCCAAACCCCTTGGGAGAGAGAGTTCACCGCTCGGACAGGTGGGCACACATGAGACTGCAGAGCGGGAGAGACCACCAATACTGCCTACTCCTGCCCACATCCCTGGCCCAAGAGGAAACTCTATACGGCCTCTGGGAACCGGAAGATAGGGGCACTGGAACTGCAGGTCCCCTGCGCTCCAGACACCACCCGGACCTGAAGGGACCGGATCAACAGTTCTCTGCACCCAAATCCCGTGGGAGGGAGAGCTAAGCCTTCAGAGAGGCAGACACGCCTGGGAAGCCAGAAGAGACTGCACTCTGCCCACATTTCTGACTCCAGATGAAAACACCTAATGCCATCTGGGACCCCGGTGCACAGGGGCTCTAGAAAAAGCCGGCACAGGCCCTCGTGGTTGCCGCCCTCACAGAAAGCTCAAAAGCAGCCCCCCACGAACAACTTGAGCCACGGGACCACAGGTAAGACCAACTTTTCTGCCTGAACCCACCTGCATGGTGGACTCAGGACACAGGCCCACAGGAACAGCTGAAGACCAGTAGGCAGGAAAGACTACACGCCCGAAAGCAGAACACTCTGTCCCCATAACTGGCTGAAAGAAAACAGGAAAACAGGTCTACAGCACTCCTGACACACAGGCCTATAGGACGGTCTAGCCACTGTCAGAAATAGCAGAACAAAGTAACACCAGAGATAATCTGATGGCGAGAGGCAAGCGCAGGAACCCAAGCAACAGAAACCTAGACTACATGGCATCATCAGAGCCCAATTCTCCCACCAAAGAAAACACTGAATATCCAAACATACCAGAAAAGCAAGATCTAGATTTAAAATCATATTTGATCATGATGCTGGAGGACTTCAAGAAAGAAATGAAGAACTCCCTTAGAGAAACGCAGGAAAACATAAATAAACAAGTAGAAGCCTATAGAGAGGAATCACAAAAATCCCTGAAAGAATTCCAGGAAAACACAATCAAACAGTTGAAGGAATTAAAAATGGAAATAGAAGCAATAAAGAAAGAACACAGGGAAACAACCCTGGATATAGAAAACCAAAAGAAGAGACAAGGAGCTGTAGATACAAGCATCACCAACAGAATACAAGAGATGGAAGAGAGAATCTCAGGAGCAGAAGATTCCATAGAAATCATCGACACAACTGTCAAAGATAATGTAAAACAGAAAAAGCTACTGGTCCAAAACATACAGGAAATCCAGGACTCAATGAGAAGATCAAACCTAAGGATAATAGATATAGAAGAGAGTGAAGACTCCCAGCTCAAAGGACCAGTAAATATCTTCAACAAAATCACAGAAGAAAACTTTCCTAACCTAAAGAAAGAGATACCCATAAGCATACAAGAAGCCTACAGAACTCCAAATAGATTGGACCAGAAAAGAAACTCCTCCTGTCACACCAAATGCACAAAATAAAGAATATTAAAAGCAGTAAGGGAAAAAGGTCAAGTAACATATAAAGGCAGACCTATCAGAATCACACCAGACTTCTCGCCAGAGACTATGAAAGCCAGAAGATCCTGGACAGATGTCATACAGACCCTAAGAGAACACAAATGTCAGCCCAGGTTACTGTATCCTGCAAAACTCTCAATTAACATAGATGGAGAAACCAAGATATTCCATGACAAAACCAAATTTACACAATATCTTTCTACAAATCCAGTGCTACAAAGGATAATAAATGGTAAAGCCCAACATAAGGAGGCAAGCTACACCCTAGACAAAGCAAGAAACTAATCGTCTTGGCAACAAAACAAAGAGAAGAAAAGCACACAAACATAACCTCACATCCAAATATGAATATAACAGGAAGCAATAATCACTATTCCTTAATATCTCTCAACACCGATGGTCTCAACTCCCCAATAAAAAGACATAGATTAACAAACTGGATATGCAATGAGGACCTTGCATTCTGTTGCCTACAGGAAACACACCTCAGAGACAAAGACAGACACTACCTCAGAGTAAAAGGCTGGAAAGCAACTTTCCAAGCAAATGGACAGAAGAAACAAGCTGGAGTAGCTATTCTAATATCGAATAAAATCAATTTTCAACTAAAAGTCATCAAAAAAGATAAGGAAGGACACTTCATATTCATCAAAGGAAAAATCTACCAAGATGAACTCTCAATCCTAAATATCTATGCTCCAAATACAAGGGCACCTACATACATAAAAGAAACCTTACTAAAGCTCAAAACACACATTGCACC
Source organism: Rattus rattus (assembly GCF_011064425.1). Classification (NCBI taxonomy): domain Eukaryota; kingdom Metazoa; phylum Chordata; class Mammalia; order Rodentia; family Muridae; genus Rattus; species Rattus rattus. The sequence goes on from NC_046155.1 coordinate 36,554,639, forward strand.
TCACACAATAATAGTAGGAGATTTCAACACCCCACTCTCATCAATGGATAGATCGTGGAAACAGAAATTAAACAGAGACATAGACAGACTAAGAGAAGTCATGAACCAAATGGACTTAACAGATATTTATAGAACATTCTATCCTAAAGCAAAAGGTTATACATTCCTCTCACCACCTAATGGTACTTTCTCCAAAATTGACCATATAATTGGTCATAAAACAGGCCTCAACAGATACAGAAAGATAGAAGTAATCCCATGTGTCCTATCAGACCACCACGGGCTAAAGCTGGTCTTCAATAACAATAAGGGAAGAATGCCCACATATACATGGAAGTTGAACAATGCTCTACTCAATGATAACCTGGTCAAGGAAGAAATAAAGAAAGAAATTAAAGACTTCTTAGAATTTAATGAAAATGAAGGTACAACATACCCAAACTTATGGGTATACAATGAAAGCTGTGCTAAGAGGAAAACTCATAGCTCTGAGTGCATGCAGAAAGATACAGGAGAGAGCATATGTCAGCAGCTTGACAGCACACCTAAAAGTTCTAGAACAAAAAGAAGAAAATACACCCAGGAGAAGTAGAAGGGAGGAAATAATCAAACTTAGAGCTGAAATCAACCAAGTAGAAACAAAAAGGACTATAGAAAGAATCAACAGAACCAAAAGTTGGTTCTTTGAGAAAATCAACAAGATAGATAAACCCTTAGCCAGACTAACGAGAGGACACAGAGAGTGTGTCCAAATTAACAAAATCAGAAATGAAAAGGGAGACATAACTATAGAATCAGAGGAAATTCAAAAAATCATCAGATCCTACTACAAAAGCCTATATTCAACAAAACTTGAAAATCTGGAGGAAATGGACAATTTCCTAGACAGATACCAGGTACCAAAGTTAAATCAGGAACAGATAAACCATTTAAACGACCCCATAACTCCTAACGAAATAGAAGCAGTCATTAAAGGTCTCCCAACCAAAAAGAGCCCAGGTCCAGATGGGTTTAGTGCAGAATTCTATCAGACCTTCATAGAAGACCTCATACCAATATTATCCAAACTATTCCACAAAATTGAAATAGATGGAGCACTACCGAATTCCTTCTATGAAGCCACAATTACTCTTATACCTAAACCACACAAAGACCCAACAAAGAAAGAGAACTTCAGACCAATTTCCCTTATGAATATCGATGCAAAAATACTCAATAAAATTCTGGCACACCGAATCCAAGAGCATATCAAAACAATCATCCACCATGATCAAGTAGGCTTCATCCCAGGCATGCAGGGATGGTTTAATATACCAAAAACCATCAACGTGATCCACTATATAAACAAACTGAAAGAACAAAACCACACGATCATTTCATTAGATGCTGAGAAAGCATTTGACAAAATTCAACACCCCTTCATGATAAAAGTCCTGGAAAGAATAGGAATTCAAGGCCCATACCTAAACATAGTAAAAGCCATATACAGCAAACCAGTCGCTAACATTAAACTAAATGGAGAGAAACTTGAAGCCATCCCACTAAAATCAGGGACTAGACAAGGCTGCCCACTCTCTCCTACTTATTCAATATAGTTCTTGAAGTTCTAACCAGAGCAATCAGACAACAAAAGGAGATCAAGGGGATACAGATTGGAAAAGAAGAAGTCAAAATATCACTATTTGCAGATGATATGATAGTATATTTAAGTGATCCCAAAAGTTCCACCAGAGAACTACTAAAGCTGATAAACAACTTCAGCAAAGTGGCTGTGTATAAAATTAACTCAAATAAATCAGTAACCTTCCTCTACACAAAAGGGAAACAAGCCAAGAAAGAAATTAGGGAAACGACACCCTTCATAATAGACCCAAATAATATAAAGTACCTCGGTGTGACTTTAACCAAGCAAGTAAAAGATTTGTACAATAAGAACGTCAAGCCTCTGAAGAAAGAAATTGAAGAAGACCTCAGAAGATGGAAAGATCTCCCATGCTCATGGATTGGCAGGATTAATATAGTAAAAATGGCCATTTTACCAAAAGCAATCTACAGATTCAATGCAATCCCCATCAAAATACCAATCCAATTCTTCAAAGAGTTAGACAGAACAATTTTCAAATTCATCTGGAATAACAAAAAAACCAAGATAGCTAAAACTATCCTCAACAATAAAAGGACTTCTGGGGGAATCACTATCCCTGAACTCAAGCAGTATTACAGAGCAATAGTGATAAAAACTGCATGGTATTGGTACAGAGACAGACAGATAGACCAGTGGAATAGAATTGAAGACCCAGAAATGAACCCACACACCTATGGTCACTTGATTTTGGACAAAGGATCCAAAACCATCCAATGGAAAAAAAAATAGCATTTTCAGTAAATGGTGCTGGTTCGACTGGAGGTCAACATGTACAAGAATGCAGATCAATCCATGCTTATCACTCTGTACAAAGCTTAAGTCCGAGTGGATCAAGGACCTCCACATCAAACCAGATACACTCAAACTAATAGAAGAAAAACTAGGGAAGCATCTGGAACACATGGGCACTGGAGAAAATTTCCTGAACAAAACACCAATGGCTTATGCTCTAAGATCAAGAATCGACAAATGGGATCTCATAAAACTGCAAAGCTTCTGTAAGGCAAAGGACACTGTGGTTAGGACAAAACGACAACCAACAGATTGGGAAAAGATCTTTACCAATCCTACAACAGATAGAGGGCTTATATCCAAAATAGACAACGAATTCAAGAAGTTACACTGCAGGGAGACAAATAACCCTATTAAAAAAATGGAGTTCAGAGCTAAACAAAGAATTCACAGCTGAAGAATGCCGAATGGCTGAGAAACACCTAAAGAAATGTTCAACATCTTTAGTCATAAGGGAAATGCAAATCAAAACAACCCTGAGATTTCACCTCACACCAGTGAGAATGGCTAAGATCAAAAACTCAGGTGACAGCAGATGCTGGAGAGGATGCGGAGAAAGAGGAACACTCCTCCATTGTTGGTGGGCTTGCAGACTGGTACAACCATTCTGGAAATCAGTCTGGAGGTTCCTCAGAAAATTGGACATTGAACTATCTGAGGACCCAGCTATACCTCTCTTGGGCATATACCCAAAAGACGCCCCAACATATAACAAAGACATATGCTCCACTATGTTCATAGGAGCCTTATTTATAATAGCCAGAAGCTGGAAAGAACCCAGATGCCCTTCAACAGAGGAATGGATACAGAAAATGTGGTACATCTACACAATGGAACATTACTCAGCTTTATGAAATTCATAGGCAAATGGATGGAACTGGAAAATATCATCCTGAGTGAGGTAACCCAATCACAGAAAAACACACATGGTATACACTCATTGATAAGTGGCTATTAGCCCAAATGCTTGAATTGCCCTAGATGCACAGAACACATGAAACTCAAGAGGGATGACCAAAATGCGAATGCTTCACTCCTTCTTTAAAAGGGGAACAAGAATACCCTTGGCAGGGAATAGGGAGGCAAAGTTTAGAACAGAGGCAGAAGGAACGCCCATTCAGAGCCTGCCCCACATGTGGCCCATACATATACAGCCACCCAATTAGACAAGATGGATGAAGCAAAGAAGTGCAGGCTGACAGGAACCAGATGTAGATTTCTCCTGAGAGACACAGCCAGAATACAGCAAATTCATAGGCGAATGCCAGCAGCAAACCACTGAACTGAGAACGGGACCCCCGTTGAAGGAATCAGAGAAAGGACTGGAAGAGCTTGAAGGAGCTCGAGACCCCATATGAACAACAATGCCAACCAACCAGAGCTTCCAGGGACTAAGCCACTACCCAAAGACTATACATGGACTGATCCTGGGCTCCAACCTCATAGGTAGCAATGAATGGCCTTTACGAGCACCTGTGGAAGGGGAAGCCCTTGGTCCTCCCAAGACTGAACCTGAGTGAATGTAATTGTTGGGGGGAGGGCAGTAACAGGGGGAGGATGGGGAGGGGAACACCTATATAGAGGGGGAGGGGGCGGGGTTAGGGGGATGTTGGCCTGGAAACCGGGAAAGGGAATAACAATCGAAATGTAAATAAGAAATACTCAAGTTAATAAAGATAAAAAAAAAAAAAAAAAAAGAAAGAAAGAAACCCTGACTAAGACACCTGTCCTCCCAGACACTAAGGCTAGAAAGTCGAGTGTCATCAGCTTCCAATTCCATTTTGCCTGCTCAGTACCCTAAGTGCGTCTCAGCCTCGCGTCCTTTCCTCCTCCTGGCCGTGAGCATCTTCTGCTCAGGCCCCTGAGTTATTCTTCCTCCATCCCCCATGGTCTCCTGTAGCTGGCGCTTACCCAGAACCAGATATGTAGCAGAGGCTAGCCTTAAACCACTGGTCCTCCAGCGTCTCCGTCCCACATGCCGTGATACCACACCTGACTCACCGTGAAGCGTTCTTGCCTAGAGACTTCCTAGGGGTTTCTCATTTTGAAGATTTCTTTTATGTGCATGACCGTTTGCCTACATGTATACATGTGCACCGCATATGTGTAGCGTAAATCCCTAGAACAGGAGTTACACGTGGTCGTGGCATGCCACGTGCAACGCCCAGGTCCTTCCCAAGGCAGCAAGTGTTCCTAATGGTTGAGCCCAGCCTAATTCTTTGAACTAATACATTATATTTGGAGAGGACAGATTTGGGTTTATAGCAAAACTGAGCAGAAAGGAGAGTCCAAAGCCCCCTTTCCTCTATTGTATCAGCATGCTTTGCCTTATTTAATCATTAGGTGCTTGGGGTTGGACACAAGGACTCTCGTGGGAAGCATTTTCTCTTCCACTGAGCCACAGTACCCAATTCTTCTAATCCTGGTGCTTTCCTCCTCACATCCTTCCTCTCCCAGAATCCCCATTCCCTCCTTTAAAGCCCTTTTGCTCCTCTCACGGGCCTCTTTCTGGTTTTTACTCACACTCACAAACTCACAAATTAGAAGTTAGGATACACATGGGGCTGGAGAGATGGCTCAGCAGTTAAGAGCACTGGCTACTCTTCCGAAGACAATTCCCAGCACCCACATGACAGCTTATGACAGTCTGCAACTCCAGCTCCAGGGCATCTGGCACCCTCACAAAGACATACATGCAGGCAAAACATTAAAGCACATAAAATAAAAATAAATCCCTAAAATTAAAAAAAAAAAGGTTAGGATACACTTACGAGACATGCAGTACTTGGCTGTGTGTGCTTGGGTTACTTCCCTTAATATATTTTCAGGCCTGTGAGATGGCTCAGTGGATATAAATGCTTGGCTGACAAGCCTGACTACCAAGTTTGATCCCTATGAGTTTGATCTCCAAGGCCTGTATGGTAGGAGAAATGACCTCGACATGAACACCCTCCAAACCAAATAAAAAAAAAAAAACATATTTTCTAGTTCCATCTACTTCCCTAAAGTTTTTATAGCTCCAGTTTTCTTTATAGTTGAATAAAATTCCCTTGTGTGTCCATATTAAATTCTTGTCATCCACTAATCTGTTGATGGATGTCTACTCTGACTCCATTTACTTGGGGCTGGGAGTAGAGCAGCAATGGACAAGAGTGTCCAAGTATCTGTGGAGTAGAATATAGACTCCTCTGGGTATATGGGCATCCATATATATATATATGGGTCACAGGGTAGTTCTAATTTTAGTTGTTTGAAAAGTCTCCATACAGGGTTGGGGATTTAGCTCAGTGGTAGAGCGCTTGCCTAGCAAGCACAAGGCCCTGGGTTCGGTCCCCAGTTCCGAAAAAAAAAAAAAGAAAAAAAGAAAAGTCTCCATACTGGTTTCCATAGTGTAAAATCCCTTTTTGAGGCAGGATCTCATGCAGGGCAGCTGACCTAGGCAACCAAAGTCAACCTTGAACTTCTGGCCTTTCTGGCAGTGTTTCTTGATCCGGAAGCAGCAGGAGGAGACTGTGTCTAGAAGTAGCTTGAGCATAGGAGACCTCAAAGTCATGGCACACTTCCACTAACAATGTCACACCTCCTAATAATGCCTCTCTGTATGGGTCAAGCATTCAAACACACGAGTCTCCAGGGCCTGTACTATTCGAGCTATTCAAACTCCCGCAGTGATACTGTTTGGATCAGGCATTGATACAAGCATCGCAAATCAGAGATGTCACCAACAGTGGCAGGCTCGCAGATTACGTCTATTCCGTCAGCTCTAAGAAGAGATGTGGAAGTATTTCTTCCATGACTATTTGTTAGATGTCATCCACAAAACTCGACGTCTTCTCTCTTGGAAGGCTGTTGGTTGCCCAATTTTCTTTTTTTTTTTTTTTTTTTTTTTTGATTCTTTTTTTTCAGAGCTGGGGACCAACCCAGGGCCTTGCGCTTCCTAGGCAAGCGCCTACCACTGAGCTAAATCCCCAACCCCGGTTGCTAATTTTCAAAACAGGTGTGACTACCCAGTGACTTGTCTTTCAGTGGGGTTTGGTGGGTGGCAAGGAACTGGTTGTCCCCTTCCTTCTCTCCTCTTGTCTTTCATCTGTGATATAGTCCTAGTCTAGAACCTAGACTGGCTTTGAACTCACAGTAGTCCTTCCTCACTCCCCTGAGGGTTGGAATCACCAGTGGAAGGCCCCACATCTGTACAATTGTGTTCCTCTGTTTGATCCCCAGGACCATCATGATGGAAGGAACGAATGGATTCCTGCGCCTTACCCTATGACCTCTACATACACATCACACCCACACACACACACACACACATACACACACACAACCCTCACCCTCACACATACACCCTCACACACACACACACACACACACACACACACCCCCACACACATACACACACATACACACACACACACACACACACACACACACACACACACACACACACACACACACACACACACACACACACACACACACACACACACACACACACACACACACACACTCACACACATACACACACACATCACACACATACACATACATACACACACACCCTCACACACACCCTCACACATATACCCTTATACCCTCATAGACACATACCCTTTTACCCTCATAGACACATACCCTTTTACCCTCATAGACACATACCCTTTTACCCTCACACACACATACCCTTATACTCTCTCTCTCTCTCTCTCTCTCTCTCTCTCTCTCCCTCACACACACACACACACACACATACACACACACTCATATACACATAGACACATACTCATATACACACACCCTCTCACACACCCTCACACCCACTCACACACATACCCTTATTCTCTCTCTCTCTCTCTCTCACACACACACACACACACATACACACACACACACTCATATACACATACACACATACTCATATACTCACACCCTCTCACACACCCTCATACACACATATATACATATTCACACACACCCTCTCTCACACACACACACACACACACACACACGCTCACACGCACTCACACACATACTCATACACACACCCTCACCTACCCCCCACCACCACGATGAAAACATTTCTGTGTCCTTTCGGAAAACCCGGATTTCTCTCTCACTTTCCAGTCTTCCATGTCATCGAGGTTTGCTTTATGTTTTTCTTTTGCTTGCCTTGGGCTTCTATTCTGGCTGATTTTGTTGTAGGATTTCATGTAGCCCAGGCTAGTCTCAAATGAGCTATGGAGATGATGAGATATGAACTCTGACCTTGAACTTCAGATCCTCCTACCTCTGTCACCCAAATTCTGAGATAACAGCCCTGTACCACCATGTCCAGTTTGTATTACAGTGGGGATCAAACCCCTAGTGGCTCTGTGCTAAGCGAGGACTAAGTGAACTTCATCCTCAGCCCTCTCCCCTGCGTAATTCCTGCTTCTCCCTCCCCTCTCCCCCTCCTAAGTGTATGCCAGGACATCAGGCACCTACACTGGCCAGGCTTCTGGTTTTTGTTTTTAAGATTTATTTAGTTTATGTATATGAGTACACTGTAGCCGTCTTCATGCACACCAGAAGAGGGCATCAGATCCCATTACAGATGGCTGGGAATTGAACTCAGGACCTGTGGAAGAGCAGAAGCTTCTGTTTTCTTCCTGAGCTATTCAGTGTTGCAGATCTGCCCCGCCCCCACCCCAACTCTGTTTTTGTTGTATCATACACATTTGTTTTTGTTGTTGTTGTTGCTGTTGTTTTTTGTTTTTTGTTTTTTTTTGTTTGTTTGTTTTTTTCAGAGCTGAGGACCGAACCCAGGGCCTTGCACTTGCTAGGCAAGCGCTCTACCACTGAGCTAAATCCCCAACCCCGTATCATACACATTTGAATAAACCATATTTTCATTGTTTAAATGTTCAGGTTTCTCTTGAAACTTCTTTGATCTATGTGACATTTAGAAATATGTTGGTTTCAGTTTGTTTCTGGTTTTGTTGTTTCTTTTGTTTTTGCAGTTTTAAGATGGTATGATCTTGGACTTTGTGAACTCAAAAGAAAAAAAAAATCCTCCTATCTCTGCTGGTATTTGGGACTAACAGCATGGATCACCGTTTTAGAAATAGAGTGTGCAACTGTCAAATATTTACAGGTTTCCCGGCTATGTTTCTGCTGTTCCTGGTTTAATTTCACTCAACTCCAAGAACCTGTGTCCTTTTGCTTCCAGATCGGGTCTTGCTAATAGCTGAAGCTGGCTTCGAACTCACAGTCGTGCGAGTGCTGGGATGCGAGAGGTGCGTGCCATCATGCCAGGTGCCGAGGCCTGTTCTGTTTTTAAGCTTGTTAAAGTGTGGTTTTCAGTCTGCAATGTAACCTCAGTCAATATTTTATCTGAATTTGAGAATAATGTTCATCCATACTTGTCGGATGAGTGTTCTTCAAACGTCAACAGATCCGGGTGACTAATGACACGGGCTAGGTTCCACTTGGCCTGTGCATTTTCTTTCTGATAGGTCAATTACTGTCAGGCGAGTGCCGGAGTTTCCAGCGCTAATGGATTGATCTTTTTGTGTTTTCGTTAAATGGTTTTCTGTTCTCTGGGATATTTTGACTCCCTGCTGTTCAACTTGCTCATATTAATGACTGTTAGGTCTTTTTGGATAATAGACTTCAATTGTTTTGTGTCTGTCTCCTCTTCGCCCCTGGTTGTTTTCCTTGCACCAGCTGGCCCTGTGGCTGGAAGCTCGGAGTTTGCTTCCTTTGAGTCCTATCCCTGAAGTCTCCCATCTTCTGGGAGGCAGACGGACATCTTCAGGCTCTGAGGCTGATTTACCAACAAGAGTTGGTGGATCCACAGAACAACAGCCAGGAGCTAACAAGAGTCTACTCGGAAACAACGCCCTCGCCCTCCTTCAGTTTAGTCACAAATCGCGCAAAACCGCTGTTGGCTATTTTTCAAAACTCGTGATGCTTGGCAATACCGCCTTTGCACTTTGGTCATAGCATCAAATATCTTTTTATTTTGCCTTGTTGGGTAGTTTTCAACAGAGTTTTGCTTTGCACCAGCATCTTCTCACAGTGACCCAACACCTCCTGCAGTTCTGGCAAACTCTGGGTGAGCTTGGAGTCTCCCGGAGCTGGAGCTGAGGTCAGAGAAGCCCGGGACAGCCACGAAGCCGTGGGGTCCTCGCGCCTAACCACCACAGTTAAGGATTCTGATACGTTACCAAACCGCCAGCCACCCCGAAAGAAATTGCAATTTGAACTTCTACCAGAAATCAGAGACAGTAAGGAGAGCCTGAAAGCCACACCCAAATTACCTGCTACCCTCCAGGGTGCTAAGCAGTCAAGGGTTTGGGGGAAAGGGAGCGTGGCTCCTCCCACCTAAGCACTCACTAGGAATCTCTTATTTTCAGAACAGCCTTCGCTGCCTGCAGGGGTGACTGAGACCCTGAAGTCCAGAGCTTTGCTGAGTCTCCACTTGGGAGAGTAAACTTCCAATGGTCTGCCAGTGCAGTGAGCATTTCAACCGGAATCATTGTAAATCACTTACAGTGAGTCCCTGTAGTCGTCCTTGGGTATCCAGGTTTTCCAGGAGCTGTCTTGCTCTTGAGACAGAGCTCACAGCTAAGGACAAGCTGGCTGGCCACCAAAGCCTAGGGACTGTCTCCTGCCTTTGCCTCGCCAGCACTGGGGTTACATGTGTGTGCTATTATGTGTGTTCTGGGGATCAAACTTGAGTTTTCTATTTCCTGACTGAACTCTCTCCCTATCCTGCTGATCAGAGCTTTAAGAACTCAGCAGGTGAAGGAGTCCCACGTATATCTTGCTGACTTAATCTCTCTCTCAATTTCATAAATATATTTAAATTGTGTGTATAAATGTGTATGAGTGTGTGTATAAGTGGTTATATGAGTAAATTGTGTGAATATGTGTATATGTCTGTGAGTGTATGAATGTATATGTGTGTTAGGAGTATGTGTATATAACTGTGTATATGTGTGAGTGAATGAATGTATGTGTGTATGTATGTAACTGTGTATGTGTATATACGAGTGTGTATGAATGAGTGTATAGATAAGAGTTTGTGTGTGTCTGTGTCTGTTTTCTTAAGCCTAAGCCATATCTCCAGGCTTTCTCTGCAGTAGCTTGTTGTGTAATCCAGACTGGTCTTGAAGTCAAGGTGATCCTCCTGCCTCAGCCTCCACAGGATTACAGCATGAGGCACAAGTCCTGCCCACTCATTTGGGTTTTCTCATGTTTGCTAAGAAGCTAACAGATATCACATTCTTGCTTCCAAACTTCGTGCTGCTGTTTCTCCTTGCAGGGCCCACTTATTGTGAGTTTGACCTTTAAAATTAATCTCTGCTGTTCTGATAGTGAGGTTTGAATTGGCAAGCGGAGGTAAATGTCCGAATTCATTCTCTGATGACTAATGGGAAACATCTCTATCCTCTTAGCACATTTAATTCACTATTTAATCTGGTGTCCTGGCACCCTTAGGCAACACTCAGTTCTGATGAATTGAAGGTAAAAGGGCATCAGCCCTGGCCTCACATACTCAGATGATCTTTAATTTTATGCTGTTGCTATGTTTATTACAAATTCAACCTCTCTCTCACATTTTTTTAAATAGGTGAGGTCATAAAACCTGATCTTTCACACAACAGCACTAAATGTGTGTCAAATGTAGTAGGATCTCTCTCTCTCTCTCTCTCTCTCTCTCTCTCTCATGTTTTTGTTAAATATATTTGTGTCTTATACACAGTAGGAGGGAAAAAAAACCCAAATCTTAAAAAGTTAAGAAAATATAAAAGTGTATAATTTATTGGAGTACTCACTAATGAAGATTTATGAAAATTTGCATATGGCCTCTGTCCTGCATATTCTTCTCATATGGTTTACATTTCCAGCCCAAACAAATACAGTTAACAAAAGGTAAGGCCAGCCAGGAAGCAGTGGCACACACCTTTAATCCCAACAGAGGCAGAGAAATCTCTGTGGGTTCAAGGCTAGCTTGGCCTACAGAGAGAGTTCTAGGACAAGTTTAGAGAGTTAAGGCCAGTTCTCCACCCCTGCTTGTGTGTGTTTCCGTACAGGCATGTACATATATGTGAAAGCCAAATGTTCATATTTGGTATTTTGTGTAACTCCCCTTCACCCTAGCTTTGAAGATTGGGCTGTCTCACTGAAACTTGCCTTTTGGCTAGGCCAAGGTCCTCCTGCCTCAGCCTCCTGTGGCTATATCTAGCTTTTTACAGGGTGTTAGGGACCCAGCCTCAGGTCCTAACTACTGAAACAAGCCTAAAACCCAGCCTTTGGTTTTGTTCATTTCTGAGACAAGGTCTTGCCATGTAGCCCAGGCTGGTCTATGGCTCCTCAGTGTGTAGCCAAAAAGACTGACCTTAATGTCATGATTCTCTTGCCTCTTTAAGTACTAGCTTTAGTATCTTTTTTTTTTTTTTTCAGTTAAATTTTTGGGTCTTTCTTTTCTCTCCTCCCCCCTCCTCTTCCCCCTCCCCCTTCTCTCCCTCCTCCCCCTCCCCCTTCTCTTCTTCCTCCTTCTCCTCCTCCCCTCCTCCTCTTCCTTCTCCACTTCCTCCTCCTCCCCTCCTCTTCTTCCTCTTCCTCCCCTCTTCCTCTTTCACCTCCTCCTCTTCCTCCTCCTCCCCCCTCCACTTCCTCCTCCCCCCTCTACTTCCTCCTCCCCCTCCTCTTCCTCTCCTCCTCCTCCTCCTCTTCTCTTCTTCTTCTTCTTCTTCTTCTTCTTCTTCTTCTTCTTCTTCTCTTCTTCTTCTTCTTCTTCTTTTTGACAAGGTTTCTCTATGTAGCCTTGGCTGTCCTGAACTCACTCTGTAGACCAGCCTTGAACTCAGAGATCTACCTGCTTCTGTCTCCTGAGTGCTAGGACTGTCTCCTGAGTGCTGGGATTAAAGGGATATGCTATCATGCCTGGCTCTTAAATATTTTTTTTAAGTCAGAGTTTTGAGATGAAAGCTCAGGAAAACCTTGGACTCAAGCGATCTTCTGGATTAGCTGGGATTAGTTGTGTGTACCACAGTGCCCTGCTAGGTACAGTTTGCCTCAAATAATGGTTTGTACCTCAATGTAACAAAAACTCTACTAACCCCAAATAACTGTTTCTCTCAGGTTCCCTAGTGACAGAAACTGTTTTCAAGCTAAAAGAAACCCAATGAGGATTTGTTTGTTTAAATACTGAATATGTTATGGGTTCTGTCTGTGCTAATGTTCCCAGTCACGGCTTGATGAAGGTCATCCGATTATGTTGTTATGATTTGAATGCTCTCCTCTTCACCCACCCCATACCTACCTACTCATATCTCTCTGTCACAAACTTTGACTCCTACAAATGACAGCCAAGTGCACACTTGAGAGGTAGAGGGAGGACGCTCAGGAGTTCCAGGGTAGTTTGAGCTACAAAGCGAGTCTCAGACCAGACTTGGTTACACAAGGCTCTGTTTCAAAAATAAGTTATTTGGCCCAGTCACACCTTTAATCTCCATACTAGGAGGTAGAGGCAGATGAACTCGAAGCCAGCCTGGCTTACATAGTGAGTTCCAGGATAGCCTGGGCTACATAACAAGATACCGCCTCAAAAACAAAAACAAAAACAAAACAAAACAAAAAACCCTCAGCAACAACAAAATATTATTAGCTGGCAATATTTAAGCAGCCATCTGGATAAGTGTCACTTAGTAGTTCTTTCAGGAAGTTTTCCTTATAAAGATATATTTATTTTATGTATATGAGTACACTGTAAATTCAGACACACCAGAAGAGGGCATCAGATCCCATTACAGATGGTTGTGAGCCACCATGTGGGTGCTGGGGATTGAACTCAGGAAGAGCAGTCAGTGCTCTTAGCCTCTGAGCCATCTCTCCAGCCCCCCACCCCTTTTAAAAAATATTTATCTTTTTATTTATTTAGTGTATATGAGTACACTGTAGCTGTCTTAGACACACATCAGAGCTCATTACAGATGGTTGTGAGCCACCATGTGGTTGCTGGGAATTGAACTCAGGACCTCTGGAAGAGCAGTCAGTGCTCCTAACCGCTGAGCCATCTCTCCAGCGAAGTTTTTCTTATTATGTCTCTCTGATAACATAAATAAAAACTATGGAAGGAAATGTATCTGATAATTTTATACTCACAGAACATTTCCCTGGTCCCAGTTTCAAAGTAGGGAAATCCATGTGTTTGATGGGCTCCCAAAATATACTGTGCATTTGATCCCTAAAAGAATCTGTATTCAGGATGGATGCTCAGTCTTTTCCTCCTAGACCCCTCCCCAAAGATCGCTGACTTGGGGAGCCTTTGGCCTGACCTCTGGTCTCAGCCAGAGCAGAGAAATACATTGACCAGTTCGCACAACAGCCTTGAGATTGACAACCTGGGAATCGCTTTGCCCATTGGCCTTCCAGGCCTTGGATGCTCGACAGTATCAGAAAGAGAAGACAAGGAGCCAGCCCAGAGATGGGGTTGAGGGTGTGGGGGACAAGGCATTTTGTGGACTCGCTGGTGCTTACTGCTAACTAGCAAAGAGAAGTAATGGGTAGCCAGTGCTTTAGACGACGGCTCTCCCAGAATGCAGAAAGCTGAGAGACAGCCTGGCCCAAGGGATGGAGGCCATCTCCATTCCCCAAAGAGTTCCCGGGAAAGGGGGCCTTGGCCTTCAGATGCTCAGAGTGGAAGGGTAGAGAGCTCAGAGCTACTCAGAACATGGAGAAGGGCACTCTAGCAGATCTTCCTGCTTCCCCCGCCCACCTCAGTCCTGGCCAGGCAAATGGCTAGGGACTCCTGCCTGGAGAAGGACCCAAACTCTGAATTCCCTGTGGCTTGCTCCTTTCTCGCTCTCTCCTGCTGGGTTACTTTACAGAATCTCCTCTCTTTCCCACAGAGGCGGATGGATCAAGTGCTTGAAAGCTGAGCCCAGCAGCTGAGGGAAAACAAGAGCGTGGGCAGGATGCTTAGCCTGGAGATGCTCACTCCTCAAGGCCATGAAGATTCAGACTGAAGGATTCCTGAGATACCGCGGTGAGGCAGCTTGGAGCTTGCCCTGCCGGGGCCATCAAACGTCTGCCAACAAAAAGCCCGCCTGGACCTTGGAAAACTGTGTCCTCTCTACGCAAAATGCAGTGAGCGCCTGACTTCTCCGGGAGTGAGCATCTTTACTTCGAGGTTGTCTTCAAAGTCATTCAGATTCTTTTTTGGAGCCCTTGAAGCTGCAATTTCTTCCTGTGCTGTGGAACCTGAACTTGCTAAAGACGCTAGGGTTGGTCCCCTCGTGGTCTTGGCCAGTTCACAGACAATGAGGTTAATAGCCAGGTCCTTAGGCAGAACCTTGAGCCAGTACAGGTCCATGCTTCCCAATGGGGATGGATTTCCTTTCGGACATACCGAGTGGAAAGCAGTTTATCTGGAGCTCCGTCACTTGTGCTGTCTGGGTGGAGGGAGAGACCACAGGGAAGGCTGTAGCTGTGCCGGGCAGATAGACCCCTAGGCTATTATGCTCCACGGAACAGCCCAGAGCCTGCCATCCTGCATGGACGTCCTTTTTTAGTCAAGGCTGGCTGGGAATTATTACTGTAACGCGTGTTTGGGGGAAGGGTGGTTTTGGGAGACGATGGGGGGAGGGGTTTGGCGTCTTATTCCTATGGGGTGGGTTGGAACTGGTAGGAGCTTCTGCTACAGCCCTCTGCTGTATCTCCTTGTCCTCAGGATCCACGTTGTTCCTCGGAGGATTCTAAGTGAAGCAATGAAAGGTCAATGAAAGGGCGGGCTGCTGAAAACACGCCCCTTGAGGTTCTCCGATGGCCTAAGCCATACCCTATGGTACCGGAAGGGTGCGCTGTTGTCGGTGGGATCATCTGAAGGCCATCCCTTTCGAGCAGCTAGCTCAGAGTTAAAAAGAACTAGGGAGAAGACATAGGAGGCCGTTGTTTTATTGGATTTCCTGCCCGTTAGGAAGTCCTGTCTGTAACCTTGAAGACAGGATGTGACCCCCACATAAGTTCCTAACCCCGATGACCCACATTATTAATGGGCCCATCACAGTGCTGTCCAAAGCTGGTCTCTCACTGGGACTGAGAATGAATGAGTTGCTCTTTGAAAGTATTCTTCTCACCATAGCCACACAGGACAAATGTTGTCTCTCCCGCTCAGCACCTCTCTGGCATTACCCTGAATCTCTGTAGGTCGAAAGGCAGGAATCCACTTGCTGATGCATGTTAAGCCCCAGACTTCTGTGTGTCTCCATGAGGAGACTGTCAGGCTGCCCCAGAAAGTGTTCTGCTTGTTGTAAAAGACGGAATTTGCTGTTGAAGTCACAGTTTGCAATCTTGATGTTCACGCCAGCCTCTGAGGGTTTGTCTGCCTTGAAGGACAATGCGCTTCTGATAGTAGTTCCCACCATTAGACAGTATTGTTGGAATTTGCTTCAGGCCTCTGTTTTCTCTCCCACTGCCACGAGGCACCGGGTACCCAAGTACCTCTCTTCCACTAGCAAGTTTCATTTTGTCTTTTTTTTTTTTTTTTCGGAGCTGGGGACCGAACCCGGGGACCGAACCCAGGGCCTTATGCTTGCTAGGCAAGCGCCCTACCACTGAGCTAAATCCCCAACCCCCACTAGCAGGATTCACAACCAGGCTGTTTTTCCAGTGTATCACTTGGAATATTCCACTCTGTTGGGATTATCGGACTCTTCACGTAGCCTTACCTCACAGGATGTTCTCCGGATGGCAGAGACATGCTTCCAAGCCGGGTTATCTTTGTTGAGGATCTTCAGAGGCATAACTGCCTGTGTGGGTCTCCCTCGAGCAGATATGGCTGAGGGACCGTGCCGTTTGTCAGACCTCCCGCTGGGCCTCAGTCATGGTCCTGGGTCAGGGTGGGGTCAGCTTAAGTTTGAGAAAGGTGTACACTTGTTTCAAGTTAACCCCAAGTGGGAGCCGAAAGTTCACCTGATGAATTTAACTTTATGATGGATGTAGAACACACTGCTGGACAAAAAAAAAATTAAATAATTTTCAAAGGAAAAAGTGATTAAAAGAAAAAAGCGAAAGTTTAAAAGGTTAAAACTAGGGAGAGCTGAAAGGAGAAATAAACCAGACCCAGCCAGGACTCGTAGGTGTTTGGGATTGTAAAACGACGGCTTCATATAAAGTCACTTACAAGGCAAGGCTGAGAATAGAATTGTCAAATAGCCCCTTTGCTTTAAGAAAATTATACAGGGTCCCAAAGAGCTTTTGTTTTTATGTGGGTTCTGATTACCAATACTTACCTTACTAGAAATAACCTATAAAATTCTTCAATGGCTTTCTCATTTCTAGTCTGCACAGGCCTCACACGGTGTTTGGCTTTTTCAGAGCTGTATTAGAGCAACCTCGCTTAATGGTTTCAGAGCGATGCCTTGATTTAACCGGCATCGGGACAAAACAACAACACAGCAAGTTACTTTAGGACTAAGCACAGAGGAGATGGTTTCCGTCTGCCCGGGGTTTTTCTAGAGTAGGTTCTCTCTTTCGAAGAACTTTGGAACCTCCTGGGTCGGTCTCAGCATTTTTAAATGAAGCTGGGTGCCAAGGAAGCAAGCTCTGTAGACTCAGCCACTCAGGAGGCTGAGGCAGGAGGATCGCTGGAATCTGGGATGCTCCTGGCTCGTCTAGGCCACATGGTTTAAGACCTTGTGTCTTTAAAAAAAAAAAAAAAAGTAACTCGAGTCAGAGGACAAGGCATCTGTGAATTGAGAACCCTATCTCCCACCCTGCCCCCGCTTTTTTGACTTGACAGTGTGTTTTATCCCTGTCTCTCGCTCAAGGTGGGACAGCGCATCCAAGTCCTGACTGGTTGTCAGGGCCCGCAGGTACTTTCCCCATCCCTTTCATTGAAGTTTAATACTGACGCCGGTAAGTACCAAGTGTCAGTGCATAGTCTGGTGACTCTTCACCAGTTGGACTCACCTAACTTAACTCGCACATGCGTCCAGTGTGGCACTATAACGTGGTGTCCCAAGATCCTTCTTCCCAGCCTCTTTTTCTGCAGTGGGCTCTCTTGTCTCACAGCACTTGGTTAGTTTAACCCATTTTTTAACATTAGGCATGTAGAGTCACAAATTGAATATTTGGTATCTTGTATTGATTCATCTTTTCTTTTTTGTCGGTGAGGCCTATATGTCGTTTATTATTCTAAATGTCAATTGTGTGCCCATGCGTCTGTTTGTTGGCCATTTAAAGTCATTCTCAGTTTCTGAATGTCAATCACAGTTCTAAACACTCTTATGCATACTTGGGGGGTGGGGGCAACCATAAAAAAAGGCATCCTTGTTGAATATGTTCATTCGGGAGAGAAAATGACGGCATGTGGGTTATGACTATTTTAGTTTCAGTACAAAAGGAAGTGGCTTGGGCCGATCGCCACAGCCATCTGTATGTATCCTGGGTCTGGTCTGATGTTCAGTGTTGCCTGAGTTTAAGGCCTTCGCCTTTCTGCGGGGCTGACGTAGTGCTTAACCTTGCAACTTGCATTTCTTGGTGCCCAGTGGCCTTGAACTGTTGCTCAGGGGCCCTTCTCTCTTTGCACCAGTTCATATCGAGCATTTATATCTCAGCCAAGTGGCTTTCCTTTTTCATGTGCATTTCTATCCGGAGCAGGAGACACAGCACAGTGTGGCCGCCCGCAGTTGTCCTCAGCTGAGCCAGGGAGCGTTTAGTATGTGTAGCCATGCTCCATCCGGGTGAGAGGAGGAATCATTTTAGCCCAGACAGGCCTTGAACTTGCAACTCTCCTGCCTCAGCCTCCCAAGCAGCTGAGACCACCATTTCTGTGAGATGCAGTCAGATTGTTGACAGCATTGGTCAATATGAACCAAAGCTGGAGCTTATTAAGAAAAAGACATTAATATAGACGCCAGTATGGACATTAAGAGAGAGGGAAAGAGAAAGGTGGAAGAAGAGGACAGTAACACACGCCCTGAATGGGTGGAGACTTCTAAAGAAAGAGTCACTGGGACTGTCTTAACAGTGCTCTCTCTCTCTCTCTCTCTCTCTCTCTCTCTCTCTCTCTCTCTCTCACACACACACACACACACACACACACCTTGGTGGCCTCCAAAGTTGCACTGTTGAAAGAATTTAAAAGATCCAGTGGAAATGTTTTGGTATAGTTAGAGTTATTATCTAAGGAGTTGCCTTTGAAATTGGGTTTTCAAGGTGGTTTATAATGCCGTGAACACAAAACATAACTCAAATGGAACAAGAGATAGCTTATTCTGAGCCAGGCATGAGTGGCTAGGTCTCGGGAACCGGAACCCAGGTTGCTTGAAACCACACGCTCCAGTGTGAAAATGGTTGTGTTAAGGTTTATGAAAGTCAAGTCATGAAGCAAGGCATTTTTTTTTTTCAAATCTACTGGTGGGAATTGTCCAGTAGTAGGTGGGCATAGAAAGGCAGGGTGACCTCTGCTATAGGCTTCAGATGCTGTCATGGATATTTTGGCCTTGAGATTGGTGGAAACTAGTGGTCTGCTAAGGTCCCAAAGTCCGGAGGTTTGGCCTGACAGCCACAAGGTTCCGGAATAGATACCAGTGTATGTCTGTGAGGAAAGTCAAGAGAGCCAAGGATAGTTTGACGCTGGATCTTCCACATTTAACTTTGGACAGTCACAAAACTCTTCACCAGCCAGTCAGCTCTGAGAAGCCTTTGAGAAGGTGCGGGCTTTGTTTTGTTTTTTTCTGGGAACATTACTTCACAGAGCACTACACAGTTTTGCCAGCTGATAAAATTTGTCAAATTGGGCATGGCGGCACACGTCAGGCGGAGGCAGGGGGAGCAGGAGTTTCAGGATGTCCTCGGCTACATATCATGTTGGAGGCTATCCTACTCTTTATGAAACCTCGTCTCAACTAAATGAGAGTCAGAGGAATCCTTACTATACGCTGGTGACAAGGAGGTCAAGGTGTTATGTGGCTCCTAATCTTGTTTGTGAAACTTGCAGACAACGGGGCGAGGGGCTCCCTTTCCTCCTCACGTCCTCCATTAATTTCCCTGTTGACATTTCTAGCCTGCTTCTGTCGGCTGTGAATGCTTCACTGGCTATGGTCCTGTGTACATTTCCTCCGTTCTCTGAATTCTGATGTTAATCTTCTATCTGCTAGCTCACCCCTAGTGAACCAACTTCTTGTCACTTGAATACGACAGGGACTTTCCCATCCTGAATTCTGTACCGGCTCCTTTTACTGCTGGGGACAGCCCTTCTCAGACGTCCACATCGTTCTTCCCCTAACTTTTGGCTCCCAGATCTAGCTATATGTCCTCACAAGACTCGTAGCACACCTCATGTACTCTGTCCATCCCTTCTTTTTCAATTAAATAAGTGTTTTGGAGACAGGATCTTACTCTGTAACTAAGGCTGGCCTCAGACTTCCATACTCCTCCTACAGCCTACTGCATGCTGGGATTATAGGTGTGAGTCTCCATGGCCAACTCTACCACTGTATTTTGAGACAGGGTCTCCTGTAGCACAGGCTGGCCCTGAAATCCTGATCCTGCTGCTGCCTTTACAGCGACAACATAGTGTGGGTACGTGTCATTGTGTCTCCCTTCCATAACTCTGTACTAGGAAATAGTCAACTTTGCGTGATTATTGTAAGAATTAGAATATGGGTCTGTTTTACTCCCTCTCTCCATATACTCAGTATAGCTGCTATTTTTATCTGCTATCTTCATCTTTCCTTTTTTTTTTTTTTTTTTGATAGTGCATCTCCTCCTCCTCCTCTCCCTCCCTTAACATGAGGCCAAACTACAAAGACCAAGCCATCCTTAAATCCTAATCTTTCTGCTCCGCCTTTCTCAAATGCTGTGAGTAGGGGCATGATCTACCTCATCCCGCCTTAATGACTTCTTATTCCCTCAGTCCTGGTGTTTATGCTGATGGTGACTCCTGCATGGTAGGCTCCTAGACCAGGTGACATCAGCCAACCTTCATGAGGTGGGGTTGGGGCTGAGTCTAACTAGATGGACTCAGACGATCATTCAGATACTAAGTCTTAAGCCAAACAAAACAAAACGCCCTCTGAAGGCTGACGCTCAAGTAATGGCCTCTAGTTGACAATACTTATGGTCATTATCTCTGTTGGGAGGGCATGCTGTTCCAAGCATGAGAAAAGCGCCACATCTGGACGCTCGCTCGCACAGTCAGTCTTGTGGTTGTTGCTTTGGTTAATTTTGACCTGTATACTTGCCCTGAAATAAAAGGCTACTGCCCAAAACAGCTTCCCAAAGACTCTGTGATTACTTAGAGTGCATTATGGACCCCCTAAGGTGTTTCTGGAAACCCCTTTAAGTTGGTAATTGGGTCAGAAGTGAGGGCAGTTCTGAAGTGGGGATACATCACTCATTGGTGCAGTGCTCTCTTAGAGGCTCTGAGTTCAGTCCTCCATACTGAAGAAACAAGGCAAACCTGGCTCTTTTTTTTTTTTTTAAGATTTATTTATTTAATGTATATGAGTACACTGTAGCTGTCTTCAGACACACCGGCAGAGGGCATCAGATCTCATCACAGATGGTTGTGAGCCACCATGTGGTTGCTGGGATTTGAACTCAGGACCTCTGGAAGAGCAATCAGTGCTCTTAACAACTGAGCCATCTCTCCAGCCCGCAAACCTGGCTCTTACATAATGAGAGCAGTCACATGATATTGCTCCCTAACTTTATATAATTATAATCATTTCCCTTTAACTGTCTTACAAATGATGAACAGACTTAGTCTAGAAGACTCTACTCTCTAAACCTGGCTATCCCCAGATAGTATAGAGACAAGCAAGACTTGTGTCCCTGATACTGGGGATGACTAAGTGATAGAGCTTCTGCCTAGCAAATACACAGCTCTGAGTTTAATCCTCTGTTCTGGAAAAGCAAAAAACCCCAGGCTCTCCAAATTTCCACTGTGTTCCTTATAGGAGAGAAAAAGGGAAACACGGACAAGTCTTTGATCCCTGAACAGCAATGATATGTCACCAGAGGCAAAAGCTGTAGAACTTAGAAAGGATGAACCCAACTTCCCAAGGCCTGCTCAATCCATAAACACAAAACAGCTAAAAGAAGTAAACTCCTATCCCTTGTTACCAGCTAAACAAAGACTGGGGAGCGTGAGACAAGCTTGGGCTCTCAGGGTCACACACTAGTGACCTCAGAGCCGTTCCTGGTGGGGGGGGTAGGGGACGGGGTGGGGGGCACACAGAGCATTGGTGGAGAATGGCAAAGGAGGAAAAGAAAAGGTAGCGTCAAGAGATCCATCCCTGCAGGATGGAAATTTGTAAATGGTTAAGAAATGAAAGAATAGGGGATTGGGGATTTAGCTCAGTGGTAGAGCGCTTGTCTAGGAAGCGAAAGATCCTGGGTTCAGATCCCCAGCCCCACCCCCCCCAAAAAAAAAAGAAGAAATGAAAGAATAGGGAGGCAAGGAGACAGTGAGTAGCACGCTTACCATGCAACTATGAGGACCCAACTTTGAATCCCCATCACTACATAAAAAGCTGGGTGCAGCGGTAGCTGCTGTGATGTTAGCGCTGGGAGGTGGAGACGAGATTGGTGTGCTGCAGGATGGGGGCAGCTTGCTAGCCAACCAGTCTGCCTGAACCAAATGAGCTCCAGGCTCATTGAGGCTCCCTGCCTCAAAAATAAAGGTCAAACACCAGCAAGATGGCTTAGTTGTTAAAGGACTTGGCACACAAGCTTGATGACCTGAGTTAAATCCCCGAGCACACTTACAAGTGGAAGGAGGGAACGGATTCCATGAAACTGTCCTCAGCTATACACAGCTGCATGGCACATGGACAACCACACACATCATACACATACAGTTAGAAGTTAATAGGGTTGGGGATTTAGCTCAGTGATAGAGCGCTTGCCTAGCAAGTGCAAGGCCCTGGGTTCCGTCCCCAGCTCCGAAAAAAAAAAAGAAAAAAAAAAGTTAATAAAGACAGTTGATGCTAACCTCTGGCCTCCACACGTGTACACACAGATTATGTGATCACACATGTACACACATGCACATGCATAGCCCTATACACACACAATTATAAGTTTTAAAACAATAGTTTGTTTAAAAAGGCATCAAAAGAGAGACTGCATATGGTGAAGATGAAAACCCTTAAAGCAGCACCCTAAGAAATTGGTTGGATTGATAGGAGACAGCCCGATGGGTTCCCCCAAAAAGGACTCTAAACAATTGACGTTTTCGCCTCAGTTTGGAAGAAACTGGGAAGTGTAAACTAATGATCGGATATTGGTTCCTTTTCAATTACTATAATAAAGGCCCATGACCAGGGCAACTTTCAGAAGGGTTTACTTGGATTTATGGTTCCAGAGGGACAAAAAGAAGCCACTACCATGAAGGCGGGAAGCATGGCCGCAGGGCATCTTGGTGGCTAAGAGCAGAGTGAATTTGTAGTGGCTAAAGTGGCAGGAATATTTAAGCTCTTAAGCTCCCCCCTCGCCCCCGCTCATGA
Organism: Rattus rattus; assembly: GCF_011064425.1. NCBI lineage: Eukaryota > Metazoa > Chordata > Mammalia > Rodentia > Muridae > Rattus > Rattus rattus. The sequence goes on from NC_046155.1 coordinate 36,577,580, forward strand.
CATATTTCCTCCAGTAAGGCCACTCTTCCTAAATCTAAATCTCCCCGGTGGCACCATCAGTTGGAGACGAAGTGTTCAAGTGCACAAGACTATTTCACCATCACAATGAAAAACTTAACGGCCAACAAGAGTGTAGGAGGTGGTTCTGATGCTTTGATTGGTAATCTGCATTGGAACGCTGAAGGTCCTGGTCTCCAATTGGTTCTTCATCGATCAATAAAAATACCAGCAGCCAATGACTGAGTGGAACAGGCGGGACTTCCAGGTTCCCGCAGGCAGACTAGGAGATGTAGGAAGAGGAAAGAGGATGCACCAAACTTTGGAGGGGTGAGATGGCTATTGGCTGCTTCCCTGACTGGGCCTGTGACAGCAGGCAGACACAACTAAGCCGAGGGTAGATTTAGGGTGCCGAGCAAGAAGAAGGTAACTGGGCAACTAAGTTGAGGAGAGATTCATAGGTGTTGAACTAGGACTAAAGGTAACTGAGCAACTAAGCTGAGGGAAGATTTAGAGAGTTGAGCAAGGAGCAAAGGGAAGGGCACGCTAGCCATGGGAGTCTTAGAAGAGCCCAGCCACAGAGCTGTAAGGCAGGTTAAAAGTGAGCTTGTGTGTGTGTGTGTGTGTGTGTGTGTGTGTGTGTGTGTGTGTGTGTGTGTGTGTGTGTGTGTGCGCGTGCGCGTGCGCGCGCGCGCATCTGTGTGTGTTCTTTAATCCTCGGATCCAAGGGAACCAGGGCAGTGGCTGGTAGTGTGGTCTGCCCCGAGCTTAAACCCGGGTAGTAGAAACTGCACGCAACACAGGAGTGGTGAGCTTTTGCCTCTTCAAGATGAAGAATGGCAACAGCTGGACATGGTGGCATACACCTGTAATCCAGCATTTGGGGGACTGAGGCAGGAGGATCGCCACAAGTTCAAAGCCAGCCTGGGCTACATAGGAAGACACTGCCTTATAAAAACAAATGAAAAAAAAATATGAAAACAAGGCCATCGAGGTGGTTCATTGGCCAAAGACACCTGATGCCAAGCCTAAAAATCCGAGTTTGATCCCCGAGACCCACGGAACAGAAGGAGAAAACCAAATCGCGTAAGCTTCCTTCTGACTCCCACGCACACACACGCACGCACACACACACACACACACACACACACACACACACTAACGTTAACAATAATTTAAAAGAATGTAAGAGGGTCTGTGCCTCTGATCCCCAGCAAGACTATGTATGCATAATGGTAAAATGGCTCAAAATGCATTTCTAGGACTCCTTGATTTGTAACTCCCCACACACTATGCTTCTGCATGTAAAGCCCTAAGAATAGATGCAATTCAATCAGGAGAGTGTAGAAATGAAAGGATGATAGAGAAGGGTAAGTTTTTGGATGAAAAGTGCTGGTTTGAATAGGACTCACATGGACTAGACATGTGTAACAGTGTGAATGTGTAACAGTATTAGTTATACCTATCTGACTAGTGACCACTTCCCCCACATGATATCATCTATCAGAAAGCATAGGAATCTATACTTCTGTCCATACTGATTGGACAGACCACCCTCTGAGTCATAAGGTGACAACTGTTCTGAGCCAGGCTGTGGTGGCACATGCCTTTAATCCCAGGACTCTGGAGGCAGGGGGAATTGGATCTCTTGAGTTCAAGCCTAGCCTGGTCTACAGAGTTAGTTCCAGGACATCCAAAGCCACACAGAGAAACCTGTTGCAAAAACAAGCAAACAAACAAAAAAACCAAAAACCAAAAAACCAAAATCAAGCCAAAACATCTGAGAGGACTGAGTTAGTCAGAGTCAGGCTGACTCCATCAGAGACTGAAAACTGGCAGTTTGGAAGGCTAGGCCTAAGTTTCTGTTTCCCAGAAATGAGAACCCAGATCCAGGGGCCCTGTGGTCAGCCAAGCACAGCCTTGAGCAGCCAATCTGAGGACACCTGGTCATTTGACCTGGCCTGAGAGATAAGTAGCTAGAATGAGTAAGCAAATGCCCTGGAACGTCTCCAGAGCCTAACCAAGTGAGAATCAGTCAGACCCCTAGAGATAAAGCTAACCAATCAAGGTAAAGGGCACACAGCATCTCCTGGAATTCCCCTAAATGACAATAAAAGCTGGGCCTGCTAGTCCACCAGGGGACTCCACTCCCACATGTGGGAAACCCACCTGAACAAACACTCTTCGCTTCTGCATACATTTTGAGTCTGGGGTATCTTTCCTCAGCAGTGCTTGGCCCCTAACACAACAACACAATGCTATTCCGTCTCCTCCTGGACAGAGGTTTCAGACGCTCTGGGGAAGATTGCTTAAGGAAGAAATCGCACATAGTTGGCAAGTCAGGCTGATGCCAGCATGCCCTGGATGCTATAGATGGTTTCTTCCATGAATGGACACCCTAAATCAGTGTTTTGCATGCTAAGTTGTAGCTGTCAATGCTCCCCTCCAAATATTATAAAGTGATCAGAACAGAAAATAGGGGATCATAAGACAAATGAGTCATTGTAGACCAAGGAGGTTATCAGGTCCCATGGTGACAGGCTGTTGATGCAAACAGTGATAGAGCCCACCAAGACGGAAAACAGCAGAAGTGGGATTTATTGAATACAGTGCAGTTCAGCGGCGGTGGGCAGGACGGCATTAGAAACTGTCAATTGAGGAGGCATTAGAGGGGGCTGCTGTTACACGGCGGATTTCCTATGCGGTTCACCAGGCAGAGTTTCAATGTCATGGTGCCTAGGAATACATGCGTCTGGGGCCGATTGTTAACTGCAACATGGTTCTGGTGAGGCAGTGATGGCCACTCCCTAAGTTTGAAAGGACTGGACACAGCCACCTAAATAAAACTGGAATCCACACAAGGAACAGATTTTGTAGCACCCGATATCCAGCAACAGACAAGAGACGTCAGGCACCCACTTACAGAGAATTGGGAGCAGAGATAAAGAGGGCCTGACTTCCATGTCTTCATGAGTGTGTCTTCCTCAACCCGAGAGGAAGAGAGGCCTTTGACAGATCTTTTCCTCTGTTTTCCTAGTGGTTTGGTGGAGAGACGACAGCTCTCTGGTCTCAGTGGGAGAATGCATATATGACTACATCATCCCCGTGGCAGGGGGATGGCACAGTGAAGGACTTCCACTGACGAGGGTGGCGGGAGAGATGACTTCTAAGCACAAAATGAACTCTATAGCTTGACTTTGTTTTATTTGAAGTCGGGTCTCATGCTGTAGATCGGGGTGGCTTCAGGCACAGAGATCGACCTGCCTCTGCCTTCCAGGTGCCGGGATTAAAGGTAATTAAAGCCACTGGGTCTGTCTGTAGCTTTGTCTTTACATCTTCAGGCCTCCACCTTCTTATCTGGAAATCAAGGGGTTGGAGGAAAAGACCTCTATGTCCCAATGCTATAAATGTGCTTGGACTAGGCCTAGGATCTCACTGGGAACATTGAGCACCAACTCTTGGCACACTGGCTGTGAGAGCTGCCGTGAAAAGCAGGCCCAGGAGACACCGTGGTGACCCACATTCTCATCCGGCGAACATTATGATATAAATGAGTCATTCTGAAGTATAGCTTCGGCATGTAGTTAAATAATAATTCATTCTTAGACTTGAGACATTTTGAATGATGGCCCCTAATGGAATAATATTATGAATTGCAAATTGGAACATGAAATTAAATATGAGATTTCATTCTTTTCTGTCTTTGGCTTTTTTTTTTGAAAGCAAAGCTTCTGAACCCCTCAGATTGCTGTGTGTGTGTGTGTGTGTGTGTGTGCGTGCGTGCGTGCGTGCGTGCGTGCGTGCGTCGTGTGCGTCTTGCATGTCTGTGTCGTGCGTGCGTCGTCAAGTCGTCGTCGTCTTGCGTGCGTGCGTGCGTGCGTGCGCATGTGGCGTGTGTGTGTGTGTGTGTGTGTGATCAATAAATCAATCCTTTTAGAGAGTAGAAGGAGAAACAACTGTGTTGTGGGATTTTTCTCACATACCCAGACCTGATCCTCTGTAGATATTTTAGTTAATTGAATTCGTGGCAACGAAAATATCATAGACTTTGGACTCTGAGAAAGAGGGAGCTGAAGATTAGGGTTCGGTATTTGATGAGGACCCACTTCTTCTTTGCACTGGCCTCTGTCTCCCTATGTCCTTGGCAGAGAGCAGAGTCACAAAGCCAGAAGCCCATCACATTGAGAGTTAGGGTTTCAACATAAGAATTTGGGGAGCACAGGTCGGGTGGCACATGTCTTTAATCCCAGCACTTGGGACGCAAAGGCAGGCAGATCTCTGTGAGTTCACCGCCAGCCTAGTCTACATAGTGAGTTCCAGTACAGCCAGGGCTATGTAGAAAGACCTCATCTCAAGATAAGAAGAGGAGCAGGAGGAGCAGGAGGAGCAGGGGAAGGGGGAGGAGCAGGGGGAGGAGGAGGAGCAGGAGGAGGAGGAGGAGGAGGAGGAGGAGGAGGGGAGGTGAAGGGGGAGGAGGAGGGGGAGCAGGAGGAGCAGGGGGAGCAGGAGGAGCAGGAGGAGCAGGAGGAGCAGGAGGAGCAAGGGAAGGGGAGGAGCAGGGGGAGGAGGAGGAGCAGGAAGAGCAAGAGGAGCAGCAGGAGCAGGAGGAACAAGAGGAACCGGGGGAACAGGAGGAGGAAGCAGAGAACCATGGTGACTTGGCACTGTCGTTCTTAACAGAGAGCTTCCCTAAGATGTGCTTCTGAACCTGCCAGTCTCTCCAGTTCTGGACACAGTGGTTCACACCAGGGCCTCGTTTCTCTGCCCAGATGTGTAAAGAGAAGGGTGGCCTCACATTTGCTATGTAGTCAAGGATGACCTTGAACACGCATCCTTCAGCCACCCCCTCCCCACGTGCTGGGGTTAATCAAGTTCATCCCCCCGACCCTCGATGTTCTGGTTTGCTCAGCTTTTTCCACGTAGTTATGATGGATTGCTGATTTTCAAAACTTTTTATACGCGAGACCAGAATTCTTCACTTAGCTTTTAACTAATTTTATCTTTGAGTGTGTGTGTGTTTGCAAGGGCACACACCTGAGTGTATGCACTGAGGCCTGTGCAGGTGTTCTTGCAGGTCGGAAGGAGGAATCGGGTTCCGGAGAGCTGAAGTTACAGGTATTTGTGAGCCAGCTCCCACGAGTGATTGGATTCTAACTCCGGTCCTCTTGAGTAAGCAGCGAAGGCGTTTGCTGAGCCTCCTCACCCAGTTTTTAAGCTCTGATTTCCTTAGAATAGAAAACCCAGCCACTTCAGGGCTCTGAAGATAAAGCAGAAGTAAATCACAAAATAAGTGGCGTTTACTCAGAGAGAAGTCTGACGGTTGGGGTGAGGCCAGCGTGCCGCTGCGGCCTTCCTTGAGCATTCTGCCACTGTACTTGGCTTGACAGTGTTCACCCTTCTGCTGGGACAAGACGAGAAAGCCGACTTGGTGGCAAGAGGGAGCGAGTGATTTGGAAGGGAGTGGAGAGTCTGGGCTTGCTAGCACAGACTGTAAAAGCAGCAAACTAAGTAGAAAACGAAGGTAGAAACCCACAGCTGTGCTAGCCCCAGGCTGCGGCTCCGGAGGGAAGGGGAGTACTCCGCTAGAAACTAAACAGGAAGATAATGATGGTCTAGATACTCTCCGCGCGTGTTTCTGCCTGAATAGGAAATGAGTGCTTGTGCAGGAGGCCTGGGGCTGGCTCAGAGGAATGTAAAAGCCACGGCTAACCTGACAGCTGCCTGAACTGTGAGAGCCGTGCCCACCTATGCAGTCAGCAGCGAGTGAAAGTTTTGTTTGAACACAAGCCCTGCCCAGATCAATGGCTAACCACCATGCTAAGACAAAAACCGTGTTCCTTCGGAAGGCAGGCTAAACATAAAATAACCCAAGGGTTAGTACCGCACATTTGTAATCCAAGCACTCAAGAGACTGAGGCAGGAGGATTGCTGCCAGTTCCAGGCCAGCTTAGGCTATATAACAAAACTCGAAATAGCTGCCTCCCAGCTGTCCTGGTCTAGGGAGTTTCTAGGCTATCCGGGAGGTACAAGGCCATTAAAGGTGACTCCTTAGTACAAAAGCTGTACAAGTTATCACCCGTGATGGGGTGGGACTTTTTGGTGATTCAGCTGGGTTTTTTTAAGTTACTCCATGTTCTACAGGAGCCCCAGTATTCCTACAGGGAGATGGCAGGCAGAGACAGAAGCTTCAGGGCTAACTAGCCTGATATATGTAGCAGCAGCAGCAGCAGCAGCAGCAACAAGACTGCCTGAAACAAGGTGAGGACACACACACACACACACACACACACACACACACACACACACACACAACCCCTGTTGACCTCTGACCTCCACACCATACCACACTACACCACACATCCACCATATCATACTCACATCTGAACTTACACATAAACAAGCAGCCCATAGCCAGGTGGTGGTGGTGCACGCCTTTGATCCCAGCACTCTGAAGGCAGAGGAAAGCAGGTCTTTGTGAGTTCGAGGCCAGCCTAGTCCTCAGAGTAAGCTCCAGGACAGCCAGGCTCCACAAAGAAACACTATCTCAAAAAACCAAAACATACAACACATATTCACATAACATATACACATGCACACATATCACATGCATGTGCATATATACCTACATGCATGCACATGGTAGAGAATAAGTACCCTTGCTCTGATTTTAAATAAAATTCTTTGTTTTCCCCACTGGTATAATGCTAGCTACAGGTTTGCTGTTATTTTTGATTTACAACATGGAAGTGAAATCGGCAAGAAAGTAATACTCTGAAAAAGAGAAGAAGAAAATCAAGACTCAAACACCACAATGGAAAACATCACAGGTGGACCCCACTGAGCAGGAGACAGAGCATCAGGGATAGAGGACAAAGTCGAGGAAATGCTGTATCCAAATAGTAATAAAGAAGGCCAGCACGATCCCTTCTAAGAACTCGAGGACTGATCAAGAGAAGAAACAGGTCAGACTACGGGTCGTATCATTAAGCACTCATGGCCTGAGACAAGGTGCTGTGAATTTAAGGCCAACCTGGGACAGGTTGTAAGTTCCTGGCCATCTTGTGCTGTAGAGTAAGATCCTGTCGAGAGAGGGGAGTGTGGCAGGCTAAGAATTAGCAAGGCAGATGTAGGAGCCAAGATGGAAACCAAAAAGTCTAACCCACCTAGTACATCGTCTAGGACCAGAGAGAACTTACTTTAAAAATAAAAATCTTACCAGGTGTTGTGGTGTATAACTTTAATCCCAGCACTTGGGAGACAAAGGAAAGGAGACTGCTGTGAGTTCTGGGCCAGCCTAGGCTACATGACATGTTGAACTCCAGGCCAGCCAGGTCACCCAGGGAGACTGTCTCTGTGAACAAACAGACTTTTCTCATTTGTGTTCTCCCACGCATTGTGGATCTTGTGTAGGAATCAGACAGTGACTTAAAGAATTGAATTAGGGGCTGGAGAGATGGTCCAGCAGTTAAAGGCACTGGCTGCTCTTCCAGAGGACCCAGGTTTGGTTCCCAGCACCCACATAGAGACTCACAACCATCTGTAACTCCAATTCCGGGGGATCTGACGCCCCCTTCTGGTTACCATGGGCACTGTACACATGGTGTACAGACATACATGTAGTCAAAAAGTACCCATATCCATAAAATTTTAAAAAATATTATCAGTCAATATTTTTGGCCTTTGTACTTCTCTTTCTTAGTCTTTTTAAAAGGAAAACTGTCTGAGTGTATTTATTACCTCGTTATTAACTCGTATTGGTATAGAATGCAGTGTGCAAGTGAAGGTCAGAGGTCAGTCTCAAGAACAGGGTCCTCCTTCCCACGGCAGGTGGTAGGGTTTGACTTCAGATCGTCAGTCCATTCGCCCTCTTTCTTTATCTCTTGTTTTTCATTTTCCGTGAAAATGAATCTAAGGGAAGATGTGTAACCACAGTGGCTTGTCTTCTGAGGCTGAGGAGAGGACGGCTGGGAAGGGCCGTCCAATGTTCCCTCTGCTTCAGGGAACATTGATGAAGTGGATCGATCGGGATGTTGAAAGACAGATTTGGGTAGCTTATTGATTGGGTGAGCTTTGTTTGTTTGTTTGTTTGTTTTAGTGGGGTTTGGTGTTGTTGTTTTTTTTTTCTTGTTATATAGTCCTCTACCCAGCCTGGAATTTGCTATGTAGACCAGACTGACCCCCAACTGGATATATTCCTCTGTCTCTGCAAGACCTCACGTGCTACCTCAACCATTTGGGTTTTTTTTTTTTTTTTTAAAGATTTATTTATTTATTATATATGAGTACACTGTTGCTGTCTTCAGACACACCAGAAGAGGCATCCGATCCCATTACAGATGGTTGTGAGCCACCATGTGGTTGCTGGGAATTGAACTCAGGACCTCTGGAAGAGCAGTCGGTGCCCTTAACCGCTGAGCCATCCCTCCAGCCCCCATTTGGGGTTTTTTGAGGCGAGGTCTCAGCGTGCGACCCAGGCGGACCTCCAGCTCCATTCCCTCCCATCTCAGCCCCTTGACACACAACAGGATGCCCAGCCGTTAGGTGGTGCTTTACAGGTACATGCGTGTTATTTTACACACGCGTGCGCACACACACTTCTCAAGCCCAGCTTACACCTGTACTCCCAGCACTCAGGAGGCAGAGGCAGGCAGATCTCTATGAGTCAGGCCAGCCTAGTAAGGTCCTGTCTCAAACAATCAATCAGTCAAACAAACAAATAAAACCCTTAAACATATCAAATATCACACAAGATGTTGAGAAGTTTTTTTTTTTTTTTTTTTTAAGATTTATTTATTTATTATGTATATAAGTACACTGTAGCTGTCTTCAGACACACCAGAAGAGGGCATCGGATCTCTTTACAGATGGTTGTGAGCCACCATGTGGTTGCTAGGATTTGAACTCAGGACCTCTGGAAGAGCAGTCGGTGCTCTTAACCACTGAGCCATCTCTCCAGCCCCCGAGAGTTAAGTATCCCAGGGGCAGGTTGCTGGTGCCTTACTCGAGAACAGTTGGTTCAATTTCCTTGCATGTCTTCATGTTTTCCATGTGACTCCAAGCCCGTGGGTATCACCTTATACGAAAGGCAACGCAAGACTGCATGTAAGTTTTCATTGTCTTATTTAAATATTATATCATCTTAGAAATTTGTCGTTGGTAGTGTGGTTTTGTTTGTCTGCTTGTTTGTTTGACTGGTTTTTCAAGGTAGGCTTTCTCTGTGACCCTGGCTGGCCTAGAGTTCACTATGTAGATCAGGCTGGCCTAGAGTTCACTATGTAGATCAGGCTAGCTTAGAGCATAGACCTGCCTGCCTCTGCTTGCCAAGAGCAGGGATTAAAGGTGTGCGCCACCCCTGCCCCGCATCCTATCATTTCAGCACCAATGAATTACTTTCTTGTAGGTTGGAATTTTGAAATATCAGGCTTAAAGATTGCCCTGCACAGGGGTTGGGGATTTAGCTCAGTGGGAGGGCGCTTGCCTAGGAAGGGAAAGGCCCTGGGTTCGGTACCCAGCTCCGAAAAAAAGAACCAAAAAAAAAAAAAAAAAAAAAAAGATTGCCCTGCACAAACAGTATGGACGTGTCCTGTGTGACCTTCCCCACATGTTAACACGACAGAGCCAAAGAACACTCCAAACAGGAAGCCGGTGCTGACGCAACACTATTAAGTAACCATCGATCTTGTTCAAACGCTTCCAATCATCTCACTGATGCTGGGGGTTGGCTCAGGATCAATTCCAACATCAATTTACCTTTTATGTTCCCTTCATGTTCTCTGGTCTAGGAGAGTTTCTTTTCCCCCCCCTCTCCTTGGTCTTTATGACCTTGACACTTCTAATGAGCACCATCCTGTAATTTACAGAGTGTCTCTCAGTTTGGTTTTGTATGATGTTTCCTCATAATTAAATTCAGGTTGTACATTTACAAAAAGAAACCACAGGGGGCTGGAGAGCAGGCTCGGTGATTAAAAGCACGAGCTGTTCAGATTCCCTACACCCATGCACACCTCACAGCTCAAAACTGCCTGCTACTCCAGCTCCAGGGATCCTACACCCTCTTCTGGTCCCCTTAGACACACCCCCCACACACACACACACACTGCACACACACAGACATACATATACACATAAATAGATCTTTTTCAAAATGCCACAGTCACGACGCTGGGCCTCCTTCACCATGTCATCTTAGCAGGCATATGACGCTGGTACCACGTGACTCACGTTTTTACTTATTTAAGTGGCATCTGGCAGAGTTTTCCCTCTTTGCAGTTTTTGTTTTGTTTGTTTCTGAGATGGGGTCTCACTACACCCCAGGCTACCTTGCAACGCTCTCTGTATAGGTCAGGCTGGCCTGTAACTTGTGGTCCCCCTGCCTCAGGGCTTTCATCTTGTGTGATTACAGTCACGAGCCCCCCCTACGCCTGGCTCCTTTGGCAACTAGTAAGTATCTTGAGAAAAGCACTTTAAGTCCATTAAAGATCCTGCTGGCTAGAATCAGCAAAGCCTTTTGCCTATAGAATATCAGTGTTGCACCAGTGGGACTTGGTGCTCCCTGCCATCCCTGGTGCTGACGTGACAGGGAGCTGAGCCCTTGCAGGTAGAGCCAGGCACCCCGTTGTGACCCAGTGTTACTGGTGGTCAGATCAGGTGTTCCTGGATTCTTGGCCTCTTAACCAAGGAATTGAAACAAAGACCCTCACGGACTTGCAAAAGTATTGAGGAAACTTTATTCACAAAGGAAACTACACTTCACGTGAGCATGGCCCAGTGGATGCTGAGAAATACCTGAGAGAAAGGGCTCAAATGCCCCGTTACTGTCCGAGGCTTCTTTTCATGCGGTTCGGGAGAAGCTTGTTTGGTAAGGGTCAGGGTTCCGGTGGTCATTTTCCCTCATGGTACAGGTGCCTAAATGTAGTCCAGTCCGCATTAGTCCCATAGTTCCCCAAGGTGTTGCGGGATGATGTGTTTGGGTAGAAACATGCTGTCGTTGAGGGATTGCTAAGGGAAGTAACCCGTTTCCGTTGCTTAAAGCAGACTCACGTGGAGCCTTAGGTGAGCGGCGGTCTCGGTTGCCAACAGGTCGCTAGATGCGTCGTTCTAAGCGGGGTGTGTGTTCCAGGTTCATGTGTGGAGAATCTCGAGGGCATTGTTGGGAGAGGGGTGTGTGGATGAGCCAAACCAAGTGGATCCCTAGATGGATTAAGTCCTCTCTATGCTTGTCCTCACCAGGGCTTGTCTTGAACACCAAGTTACCCATCCAAACTTCCTTCTTGGGTTAAACAACAACAGCAGCAGCAACAACAACAACATTAAAAGGCATTACTATTGTACACACACACACACCTTGGGAAGCTCTCCAGCACTGTTCAGGCTAGACCACTCAATGTCACCCTCAGCTGGCTCGCCCATACCCACACTTCCAGAGCTGGACCCATTGTGATGCCCAGTCAAGGTGGGGGTGGGGTCTACTCCCCCAAGGGTAGCAGTCTGTTGAGTGGCTAGGCCAACTCTCCTTCACTCTCACCCCCACAGGTGGCGCACCTGTGCCCCCTCAACCAGGGCTAGCCCTACTGTGCTGTCCAGTCAAGGTGCAGGAACCACTCTCCCATGTGCTGCAGCTGGTGAGGGGCAGGGCCAGCTCCCCAGCTCTCATGACTCAGGGCCTGCCCTCCCAGCTGCTGCAGGTGGAGGGGGGAAGGGAGGGCATCACCCCTGCATCTACACCACTCCATGGTAGCTGAGTGGTGGGGCCAGCTCTCCCACACTCTCACTCTCGGTGGGCTCACCCGTGTTCCCATCACTAGGCGCAGCTTTGATGTGTTGTCCAGATGAACTGCAAGGCCCTCTCCAGCTACTTCTTATGTTTCTCTGTTCCCAAAGGTACCTCCCGCTCATAGATGGTTTGGGGTTACACTGTGGGCATTGTCCCCTTCAGTCCTAAAGACAGTTTCTTCACTGTAATTGTTATGATTCCAATACACCTGGGAATGTAGATATAGTGTATGTATATCACTCGGCCACAGGCAGAAGCTGACCTTGAGCTCAGTGTGTGGATGCCCGGATGGTACTATTCCAACTCCTCAGAGTGCGCAGACACAGCGAATGTCTGAAACGAAGCTCCAGTAAGATTGGCTACATTGCAGAAATTAAAGCAGTTGGGAGCAGGGTTGGAGTAGCAACATTTTCATGAGATAGAAAATGGAGAAAGTCTGAGAAGAGGTAGGTGACAATCTAAAGCACCTCCGCACACCGCTCTGACTCTGGTCACACTCAGTTCCCAGGCCCAGTCAAATTGCTGTTGCCTTCAGCAAAGTGGGCTTCGGAGCTTTGAAAATAACCCCCAAATTGGAATTACTTTATATTATTATCGCTTTGAGACAGGCCTCACTATGTAGCCCAGGCTGGCCTTGAACTTGAGATCCTCTTGCCTCAGGACCTAGTCCTTGGATTATGGGTATATACCTCCCTAATCACCTAGAATACTTTTTTCTCCTCACCAACCTCCTACCTGAATCTGAGGGTGGAAAGAGGTGACTTTCCTAAGAACCAGGGAGACATTTTTAGAATGAATGCTAACAGGGGCAAAACACAAAATCAATGAGAGATCAGCAGACAACCACTGCATGGACTACGAACAGAAACCCGCCATCACAGAAAGATTTCTGTGAGCAAAGGGCCAGTGGTGAGATACATCTGAACTTCTTGGTTTTCAAGTTAATTAATAATCCAACATCATCATCACCAGCACCATCATCATCACCATCATCATCATCATCACCACCATCATCAAAGCAGGTTTTCTCTGTGTGGCTCTGGCTGTCCTGGAACTCACTCTGTAGACCAGGCTGGTCTTGTGGTCAGAGGTCTTCCTGCCTCGGCCTCCCAAGTGCCGGGATTAAAGGCATGGTTGCCACCACCCAGCTTTTGTTTTGTTTTGTGAATAACTGATGAATTATTTTGTGTGTGTTATGTATGTATGTATGTATGTATGTATGTATGTGTGTGTGTATGTATGTATGTATGTATGTATGGTATGTCTACATGCATGTGTGTTTGTGTGCACATGTGTACAGGTGTGCGTGCCATGTACCTGGAGGCCAGAGGTCGATGTCTCGTGCTTTCCATTGTTCTCCACTTTCTTTTCTGAGACGGTCTCTCTCAGTGAAACGGAAGCTCACAGGCTTGGCTAGGTTGTCTGTCTGTCTAGTACTAGAGATTCTCTGTCTCCACCTCTGCAGCACGGGAATTACAAGGACATACACCACACCTTGAATTTCACATGGGTTCTGGGGATTCAAACTCAGGTCCTTGAGCTTGCACAGAAAGCCTTTTATCAACTGAGCCAAACCCTTAGGCCTGAGCTCTGGGATATTAAGGAGTCCAGTGACTCACTGTGGCAGACTGTCTGGCGGCCAGACTTTGCAATGAGTTCTTATGCTTCTCTGTTGCTTCGGATTTTCAGTGAGAAAGTGAACTGTTGCTCCAACTAAGAAGGACGGTTCAGGACCAAGGATAGCAACCCACTGGCCTCTGCACTCAGAGCGTCTGTCCACGTGGTAAGGGTGGGGGACTTCCAGGAGGAGCAGGGAATTTCCACAGTAAGCCTTCCTGAGAAAGGCCTTGGCCAAGGCACGGCCAGCTGAAAAAGGAAAAGTTCTATTCTTGGCCACTCCTGAGTTTGTGTCCCTTTTTTTCCATTTCAGTCATTACATTGTCAATGGCAGGTTTCTTCATCCCTGTCTGGGTTCCGGATACAGAACTTTCATGTTCATCTTCCCCTCAGTATAGCAGGAAAACTAAATAGCTCGTCCCTGTGAGAGTGGCACACCGGGACAAAGGACAAAAAGCAGCTGTTGGCTTAACATACCACCATTGTCCAAAACGTTACATAAGAGAGAAAGAAAAAAGGGGTTTCTAACCTTCAGCAGTTAAAAAGAATCAAGGGTTTTTACAGCAAAGCTTCTCTCAGGGCTTCCAGATGTCCTCAGACCCTAAAAAAAAATTCCAACTGACTGGGGGTGGGGGTGGGGCTGTCCTAGTGCCCGCAGGAAATGACTGTTTTTAGCATAAGGGTGGATATGAGAGGAAGACTGGCAAAGACTGGCCTGGGCCAGGCAGCACTGATGTTTTATCAGCTCCTCCCACGGGGAAAATGATGACGGGGGTGGTGCTCATGTGTTTTGAACTGATAGTGTGCACAGTTCTCATCCAGTAAGCCCAGGGTGGGGCACAAAGTCCAGCAGTTCTTACACTCCAGGGCTGCTGGACAGTTTTCCTCCTCAGGCACTTGACAATTCCATTATTCCTCCCCTAACTGGGACTTGTATAGCGTATTGAAAACTCTGACAAGGCCGAGGCTGGCTAGACTTGCCTGCTCTTAGACTGGTTTCTTGTCTTCACCTCCTGATCCCGCTATTTCTGGTCCAAACTCTCCAGCCAGCTCAGGAGGCTGCCATGTCCCTGCCCTAACATCGTCTAAATAAGCCTGTCTTGGCTTCTGATGTCGTAAGGCAGAAAGTCTAAATGACGTGGTCTCCGTGCCTCAGATCCCAAATGTCTTTGGGCTTCTACTTCTGTGATAAAACATGACAAAAACAAAACAAAAACAACAACACAGAAAACATAAAGTTGTGGGGGGAGGGGTTTATTTCCTCTTACAGCTGTAGTTCGTCATCCAGGAAGGTGGAAACAGGAACTCCAGCAGGGCAGGAACCGGGAGGCAGGACCCGATGCAGGAGTGCGTACTGATTTGTGTCCCATGCCTTGCTCAACCTGCTTTCCCAAAAGCAGCCAGAACCACCAGCTCTGGCGTGGTACCCCCCAAAAGGAGATGCCCCCCACCCATCAATTATTAATTAAGAAAATATCCCATACGCTCCCGTACAGCCTGACCTGGTGGGAATGTTATCTTAGCTGAAGTTCTCCCTTCCCAAACAGTTCTAACTGGTGTTGACATAAAACTAGTCAGCACACCAAACCATGAAAGCCATCCCTAGACTCAATTCCCAGGATCACAGAGGGGGGACGTCTTACAGCTGAGAGTAATTTTAAGACCTTTTTATTTATTCTTTGATAATTTCATATATATGTATGCATACATACACACATACATACAGTGTATTTTTTTTATCATATCCACCCCCCTTCCCCTAATACATCCCAGATAAACCCACACGTCTTCTTTACTTCACCTTCTCTTCTCCCCACTCCTATTTTGTAATCTTTGTCTTTTATAATTCAGTGAGTCCAATTAGTGCTGACAGAATGCACACGTAGGGCCATCCACTTGAGCAGAGGCAACTTAGGTCCCATCTGTTTTTTTTTTTTAAAACAAAATCTCAATTGTTCGATTTTTCCAACGAAGACTTGGGAGCCACATGCTGGGGTGAAAGTCTGCCGGTTTAGAGAGGCCGAGAAAGCACCCAGCTGACCTATGTCCCACCAGGAACACCCCTCTCTCGCACCATCTCAAACAACTTCTTTAAAACTGAATGTCCCTCCCTTCTACTTCCTGTGCGTCTCGCTATCCGTCCTCCTGACTCCTTACTATGATTTTTTTTTTTTTAATAATCCTATGTTCGCTCCTTGTCAGTTTGTTGCTTGCTCCATCTCTCCACCTATGGCTTCCTTTATTTAACCTTGTTTACAATATTCAAGCAGAAAGCTCTTGGATTAATGGCATGTGCTAAGGCTGTGCCACACCACAACTAAAAATGTTTTTTTCCCCCATTAAATAACACAATCTTGGTGCTCACAGTGTGATCAAATATCCTGAAACACACATCCACAAGGAAAACTTCTCTCTTTACCAACAGCTGAAAACTCAGCTAGGGGTATGGTCTCGTGACGCATTCGCTCATGATACTGGGTAGATACCATAGCTGCTTTGAATTCATGAGTGTAATGGTCAGATTGTATCTAAACAGTATTTCACAGCACTCTTCCCTATCCTCTGGCTCCTTCATTCTTTTTTCCTCTTCCAGAATGTTCTCTGAGCCCTATGGTGAGGTTTACTATAGATATACTATTCAGGAATAACTAACGCACAATCAGTTACTTATTATCAGCACGTTGACCACTTACGAGTCTGTATTAACTGCTACTCGTGGTAAAATAAAACTTTTCTGGCCAGGATTGAGAGTAGCACTAACCTATGGATAAAGACATAAATATTTAGAAGACAGTTTTTCACAACATGACTGTTGTCCTGCATCCTGCCTCTCCACCGCTGGCAAGATGCTAGGAAGGGGCGGGGCCTCTGGCAAGATGCAAGGAGGGGGCAGGGCCAAGTCTTAAACAGGGAATCCACAGTGAGTCCCACCACCAGCGAACCGTGAGGAGACGGAGTCAGGAATCTGGGGTCTGTCTTTCTCCTTGGGGCATCTGCCCTTTAGGCAGAGAAGGAAGGTAAAACCCAGAACAGAAACAAGCGGAATACCGTCTGATTGGAAGCCAGGGCTGCGTGTACCAGAGGGGCTGAGGGAAGAAAGACTTCCTAGGGAGGGAGTCGTAGGCGTGGCTCTTTAGTCGAAGACCTTCCTTCCCCACAGTGATCCTTAATGAAGCCGCTCTCTGAGATGACCCTTGCTTGTTCATATACTGGCTTATTTGATGGCGAATATAAATATATACACTTTATTTGGGGCGGCCCAGGGATTATGTATTTTTTGTGGGGAAGGAATACCCAGAAAGGGAAACTCGCTGGCTAAAGGTATCTCATTAGCATAGAGAGCTCTAGGTGTTACTTTATGGTCTGCCCATGGTCCTCTCCGTGGGTGTCATGGTTACATGTTCCAGAGCAGGTACATAGACAGGTAGGGAGTAAGGAGCAGCTCCATTCCTACCAGTCTCGGGTCTCTGAGATTCCTGGGGTCTGAGCTCATTGAACCTTGTCGGTTCTTATGTCTGTTTGGTAACAGTCTACATGACCATTTAGCAAAACAACAGTAGTAGGCTAGCCCTAGGATCTATGACTTCCCAGACTAGATTCTGACCAGGTTTACAGTACCAGGCATGAATTCCCTTGGTGGAAACAGGCTTCAAAGCTGGTCAGAAAGTGGTTGGTGACCCCTCTGAGTTGTGTCACTACTGAGGCAGTAGGCCCACTTTGCCTAAGTCAGTGTTGCAGCATGCAGGGTCCAGCACTCAGGAAGTCCTTTATTGTCTCACCAGAGACTTGCATGGTGCCCTCCAGCACTATGACAAAGTGTGTAGTCAGCCATAGGGTCTTAGCAATAGTTATGGTGAGGAACCGAGAGGAACGGCAGTAGCCTGTGTTGCCTTGGAGATCTTTGGGGTATCCCTAACTAATAACTCCTAGGGAGGTATTCTGTGCATGGAACTGAGAATTTCATTGCATAATCCATGTCTTCAGAGAATGGCATTGTCCATTAGTTTCCATTCAAATGACTATATCTATCTATATATCTTAGGCAGAAAATATACTAAAATTGGAATGATACAAAGATTAGCATGGCCCCTACACAAGGATGTCACGAAATTCATGGAATGTTCTGTATTTTTTGGTATCAATGACTGCAGACTCATGAGTGAGAATGAGAAACATCGAAGGCTTCTGTGACAACTGCTCTCCTCTACCTGTGCCTTTCCCCAAAGAACCAGTTCAGAACAGGAAGCTATAGAAGAGAAGTTCTTAAAAGTTGTGATAAAGACGCGGACGTGTAGCTCCTTACAGTTGACGAGTTCTGGGGCAGGCACGGGGAGGACTCGTATTATATATGTAAGGAGCTGACCACTGGGAGTTTGACCTTGCTCAACCAGCATATGGGCAACACAGATGAGAGCTGGTGTATTCTTCTCTTGGGGTGTGAAGGAGAGCACAAGGACGGGAGGGTGAACCTGGGGGAATGGGAAGCCAGTATGATTGAGGTAAATTTATTGCATGAAATTTCCAAGTAATAAAGATATTATGTTGGGGAAAATGTATGTTTAAATTAGCCAGCAAAGTAGGTTTGGCTATACCGTGCTGGTGACTTCACAACTAGTCGTACTTGTCTCGTGAAACTGAGTGCCCCTGTGTTTGGAGCATACTTATTTAGAACTGGAAAGTCCTCTGGGAAAGCTGCTCACTTCATCTGTATAAAGTTAGCCTCTACCTCTTCTCCAGGGGGTCTGGACTGGTCTATTTTGACAGATATTAGGATAGCAACACCTGCTTGCTTCCTGGGTCCATTTGCTTAGAGTGCATTTCCCCAGTCTTTCAGCCTACAGTAACGTCTCTTTTGTGATAAGCCGCCCTTTCTCAGAGGCAGCAAACAGATGGTGCCTGCTTTTTTTTTTTTTTTTTTAAATCTAATCTATCCCTGTCTTTTCACGGAGGGAATTGATATCATTAATAGTCAGAGTTATTATTGAAAGATGTATATTCATTCCTGCCAATTTTTTAAAAAATGTTTTATTTTTCCTGTGGCTTTATGGATGGATTTACTTTTTTTTTTTTTTTTTTTTTTTTTTCGGAGCTGGGGTCCGAACCCAGGGCCTTGCGCTTGTTTGGCAAGCGCTCTCCCACTGAGCTAAATCCCCAACCCTGGATTTACTTTTCTCTTCAGTCTGAAGGACTCAATCCTTCAAGGATCTAAGGTGGTAATCCAGATTGAAGAATCAATTTTCATAATGTAAAGTTTTTATCTTTTCCCTTGCAGACTTTGATTTTTCAAGGCCTACTTTAATAAGGGTTCTTACATGTTTTGAGTGGCAGTGCACACCTTTAATCCAGTGCACACTTTTTTTTTTGGAGCTGGGGACTGAACCCAGGGCCTTGCGTTTGCTAGGCAAGCGCTCTACCATTGAGCTAAATCCCCAACCCCCGGTTCTTACATGTTTTAACCTCCCTTCTAGCCCACCACTCACCAGAGGTAGTAGGAAAGGTTAACAGGGCAGAGGGGGATGTGGACCTGTTTAGAAATAGTTCTCTGGGGTGATTCCAGTCTTCGTTGTCAGGATATCAGGAGTTCAGGTCACACAAATCAGCAGCAGTAGCTTGATCCACTCTCAAACACCATTCACAAATCAGTTTGATCCAGAAGAAACCACAAGGCTCTGCCAGTAGACCTGGGTCTGAGGAAGCTGGAGAGACGGCTCTGTGGTTAAGAGCATCTACTGCTCTTGAAGACCCAAACCTAAGTTCAGTTCCCAGCATCCACATCAGGTAGTTCACAGATGCCTAGAACTTCATCTCTAGGGGATCTGACACCTCTGGCCTCCACAGCCACCTACATTCATTTAAAATGACAGTGACATTTAAAAATAAAATAAAAACCTTAAAATATTTTTTTGCATCATGAATTTATTTTTTTAAGTCAGGTATTTTATTTATTTACATTTCAAATGTTATCCCCTTTCCCGGTTTCCCCTCTGCAAACCCCCATCCCATCCCCCTTTAACCTGCTTCTCTGAGGCTGCTCCCCCACCCACCCACCATCGCCTCACCACCCTGGCATCCTTCTACACAGGGTTAAACCATGTATGCCAAATGAGGAATCAGTGACGAGTTCGGAAGTCAACCGAAGACACACTCCACTCCGTGTGTTGGTCTGTATCTGAGTCCTCTTGGTGAAAACCAGTTGAAACGTCTCTCTTCTGTCTTGAAGGCTTGTGTGCTTTGTTCTTGAGGAGCATATAATGATAGAGTTTTGACGAAGATGAACACAGGCTTCAGAAGAGCCATTTGGGCTGCAGTGGTAAGCACAGCTTTCATCAGGGCAGGGCAGGATACCGGCAGTCATAACAAGCAGATTCTCCTGTTAAGGCTTGGATCTGAACCCAGGTTCATACGCTCGAACCCTTGATCCCCAGCTGGTGGCACTAGTTTTGGAGGTTTTGGAGCCTTTGAGACATGTAGCCTAGCTGGCAGATGTAGGCCACTGGGGGCCAGCCTTTGAGGGCTAGAGCAGATTCCTTCCTCTCATCCTCTCCACACTTCCTCAGCCCTGCTTCCAGCCTTCTGCTTCCCACGTCAAAGCTGTGAGGAGCAGAGGCCACAGGCAGGCCTCTTCCCCCCTCCCCACACCCACTTCTCCAGTTCCTTAGCTGCCATAGACAGCATGTGTTCTAGAACATGAAGGTCTGGACACTCTCACACAGTGGACCAAAACAAGCCTTCCCTCTTGAACTGGTTTAGTGAGGTACTTTTCTCATAGTAATGAGAAAAGGCCCTGTCTCAAAATAACAAAAACAAAATAAATATAAACCCCATAAAACTGAATCCACGCTCCCAACCCCCCATAGTTTGACATGGAGTTTTATTCCCAGACCATGTGATCTCTGTGAGGGCCAGGTCTACACCAGCCAGCTACATCGTGAGAAAAATAAACAGGAGCAGGAGATGGCTCAGTGGTTAGGAGCACCAGCTGCTCTTTCAGAGGACTTGGGTTCAATTTCCAGTGCCTGCCCACATGGTACGGCTTATAAGCTGTACTCCAGTTCCAGGGTATGTGACACACTTGTACAGGCACAGGAAACACTGATACACATACAATAAAACAAAAAACAAAAACACCTCAGGCTGGGTTTCTGCAAGTGGGAGAATAATTCTGAATACCCCTGGGCACATAGAAGGTGCTTCTCAATCAAGCCTTGTATCTGGCAGTGTACACTAGCTGGTCTGAGGCCCTTGACACACATACCGCAGAGGACGGCCTGGTCTGGCCTCAGTGGGAGAAGACACACCTAATCCTCAAGAGACTTGGGGCCCCAGAGAATGGGGGTCTGGTGGGGTGTGTGTGGGGACATGGACATCCTCTTGGGAGATGAGGGAGGAGGAATGGGATGAGGAACAGTCAGAGGTGGACCGGGAAGGGGGATAATGACTGGACTGTAAAGGAAAGATTAAAAAAAAAAAAAAAAAAAAAAAAAAAAGGGGGGGGGGGGGGGTTGAGGGTTTAGGGGGGGCCCAAGGGCAAAAAAAAAAAAAAAAAAAAAAAAAAAAAAAAAAAAAAAAAAAAAAAAAAAAAAAAAAAAAAAAAAAAAAAGAAAAAAAAAAAAAAAAAAAAAAAAAAAAAAAAAAAAAAAAAAAAAAAAAAAAAAAAAAAAAAAAAAAAAAAAAAAAAAAAAAAAAAAAAAAAAAAAAAAAAAAAAAAAAAAAAAAAAAAAAGAAAAAAAAAAAGAAGAAAAAAAAAGAAAAAAAAAAAAAAAAGAAAAAAAAGAATATACTATATGAAAAAGTCTATTTTCAATAAAAAAAAAAATTAAAACAAACCAGGACACAAGAGGAAGTAAGGATGCTGGGCCTGGGGAGAAAGTGCCAGTGGCAGTGTGCTTGCTCTGAAAGCTTGAGGAAGCTGAGTTCACACCTCCTGCATCCATGTGTGCCCTAACCCCAGTGGGTCTAGGATTTTCTGGCCAGCCAGTCTAGCTGACCAATTGAGAGGCTCAAAACATTAATGCGGAGAAGTTGGGAAAGACACCTGATGTTGGCCGCTGGCCTTCATATCAGCATACTGCCTCCTTGCCCCATCGGAGACACACACAAAGAACTAGCACTGAGGAATGTTTTGATCATGAAAGGCATGCTTTCTCCATTTTCACAGGAGGTTTATGTACCCCCTTCCAGAAGCAGAAATTCTAGTGCTAGAATTGAATAGCAAATAAAACTTAAATAAATAAAAGCACCTTTAAGAGACTTGTGGTATCAGTAGATCAAGTTACACCTCTTACTCAAGGCAGGCTTATCCTCCAGTTCACTCCAGGACAGTACCTGGGGCATGGTCCACAAACACCTTACTGCTTTGGATAGTTATTGCTTTATAAGAAGGAACAGAATGAGTCTAGCCTGTTGCTGGTCCATAGGGCTACGCTAAGTATCAGATGCAAGCCCACCCCTCCAGTGCTTAGGAAGGCAGGCAGCTGGGAAGCAGCCGCCCAAGCTAAGTTTATGGACAAACTTCCACTACGTACCTATTTGTACAGACTCACCCGAGTAGCAAACTCGGCTGTAAAAAGCCACTTCACTTAACCTTCACAATAACCCGGGAAATACACAGACTTCATTTTATCCATGAGGAAACTGAGGTCTAGGAGGGAGTTCCCCTTAGCAGCTGGAGCAGACACCCAAGGCCACCGAACTGTTTCTAGTTTGTATATCAAACACGGGCAATGAGTCGACTTGGGACAACAGAATTATTAAAATGCAAGTGCCTTGACTTATTCAATTTGGTCCATTCTAATCTGCTTTAGAAACTTTAAAATTGTCCAGATTTTTGTTTTCCCTGCCTGCGTGTCTTTGAATCACATGCATACCTGGTAGCTGCAGAAGCCCGAAGGAATCAGACCTAAAACTGGAGTTCTATGTAGGTGCTGGGAATGCAACCTTGTCCCTCTGTAAGAGCAACAAGTACTCTTAACTTCAGAGACTTCTCTCCAGCGCCTACATCAAAAATGTTTTGTCCTAGAATTTCAAGCTTGTTTTGGTGGCACATGGCCCACAATCACAGCCTTTCGGAGGTAGAGTTGGACATGAAGATTCAAGGTCAGCCTCAGGTCCATAGCAAGTTTGGTGTCAACCTGGTGCTACATAAAACTTTCAACAGCCTCGCCCCCCTCCCTATTATTTTTAAAGATCCTGTATTTCAGAGGAAGCAGGTCTTATATAATAAGTTCCAGAGGTTTGAAATTAAACGCACGCGCGCACACACACACTTTTACATAGCCTACAAAGTTGGCTACAAACTATGTAGCCAAGGATGACCTTGAACTGACCCTCCTGTCTCTACTTCTGTGCTAGGACTACAGGCATGTGTTACCTACCACACTTGGTTTTGAGCTAACTTCCTGCACCCTAGGCAAGCAAGTTGTAGTTTAAAACCACAGGGCTGGTGAGATGGCTTCCATACATTTGATGTCCTGAGTTTAATCCCCAAGATCCACATGGTGGAAGGAAAGAACTGACTCTGAAGAGTTATCCTCTGACCTCATACAAGCCACAGTACATACATTAACACACATAAGATGAGTAAAATGGGAGAGTGGTTCAGGGATTAAGTGTGCTTACTGATGAGGACTCCCAGAGACTGATCCACCAACCAAAATGCATACATGGACTGGACCTAGCCTCTCTGCCTCAGATGCATGTAACAGATGTGGTTTGGTTTCCATGGGAGTCTCCCAACAACTGGAGTGGGGGCTTACACTGATGCCTGCCTATGTATCCTGTTTCCCTAAGTGGGATACCTTGTCTGGCTTCAGTGGGAGATGTGCCTAGTTAGTCTTGCAAGTGACTTGAGGTGCCAGGATGGGTTGGTATCTGGAGGGGAGGAGCTCCCCCTTCTTGGAGATGGGAAGGGGGACAAGGGAAGAGTTATGTGAGGGGGGAAGTAGGGGAGAAGTGGGGCTGTTATCAGGATGTAAAGCAAATAAAGAGGAAAAAAGTGCTTACTGCTCTTGCAGAGGACCCAGGTCTGGTGGCTTACAATCACCTGTGAGCCACAGGGAATTTGGTGCCCTTCTGGACTCTACAGGCAATTGCACTCAATGTGCCCATACCTACACAGAGATACACTTAATTAAAAATAATACCTAAACTTAAAAAAATAGCAAAACCTTAATTTTATAGTAAGTCTCATGAGAATCTTGGTAACCAGAACTTCAAAATAGTGAAATAGGCACAAAGAATTAATTTTAGGGTTGGTTCAACAGACAAAATACACTTAGAGAGCATAAAAATTCTTTATTGAACCTAATTCAGCCAATATTGAGTTTTCTATATTAAAGACAAGAAATTAGGAAAAAATACAGAAGTAGCAAGGCAGTGACTAATGAAGCCACTTTATTATATATTTGTCAATCATTTTATAAGTAATGAACAACATTTTCAGCCACTTAGATGGTAAACTTCTACAATAGAATTTACTATGAATTTTATTAAAAAAAGGTTTAAATGTGACATTTCTAGAAATAACAAAAAAATATGAAAACAAATTGGAGAACAGTATACTCACATATTCCTAAGTCGGCCCTGTTTGTCCTGTAGGGCCCTATCCTTTATTACTGTCCTGTCCCAGAAAACAGACGACCACTCTTTACTGAGGCCTACAGTACCTGCCGTTTCTCAACGGCTCCTAGAAACTGTCGAAGTGTCACTTGCCTTTTAGAGATGAACATAGCTGTGGTTGAGCAGCCACCTGGCCAAGGTTATACACTACAGTGATTAAAACCTGACTTAGGAGCGCAACATAACCCATCCAGCTTTAAGTCTGCCCATGCCTTTTGTTGGTTTGTAGTTGGGAGGCCACCTTCCAGGGAGGACCAGCATGTGGTGTTTTCTTGGGCTAAGACTCTTTAGACTGAAAACTATCGAATGTAGGGCTAGTGTTCACTCTGGACTGCAGGTACCCGTGGTTCCCTCCCCACAGGTTCTATAAACCTCGGCCTCCTGCCCCAAAGAATAAGAATCATTTCCTTGGGTTGGGGATTTAGCCCATTGGTAGAGCGCTTACCTAGCAAGCGCAAGGTCCTGGGTTCGGTCCCCAGCTCCGAAAAAAAAAAAAAAAAAAAAAAAGAATCTCATGGGGGCTGGAGAGATGGCTCACTGGTTAAGAGCACTGACTGCTCTCCCAGAGGTCCTGAGTTCAATTCCCAGCAACCACATGGTGGCTCACATCCATCTGTAATGGGATCCAATACCCTCTTCTGGTGTGTCTGAAGACAGCCACAGTGTACTTATATATAATAATAAATCTTTAAAAAAAAAAAAAAAGAATCATTTCCTCGGCCTTCATAGATCTTGATGCCAATCACCATCTACTCCTTGTCTTGGACATTAAAGTAGTACAAAGGGAACCGAATGCTTGCATAACTGTAAATGCTGTTCAATATAACAAGACTATCCTGGAAATGTCAATACATCTTTTCACACTGGCAATTATAGAAGCCAATATATTTCATAATTACAGCTGTATATCTAAATTATTTTTATATATAATCAGAATTCAAGTTTTCTCTTCAGAACAACAGCAGTGTTAAGGTTAACTCAGTCAAACTGTCCCTTATACCCTAGATAATTGCAACTCTGGGTGTTCAACAGTCATTCCCACAGACACCAAAACACAAAGCTGAGATAAGCAACTCAGAGAAAGATACCAGTCTTTACTAAAATATTTATTATTTACAACCTAATACAGCTCGATCTATATTTGTTACACTTCTAAAGAGAAGTATCCATTTCTCAGTAAGGGGAACATTATTCATGCATCATATACTGTGAACAGCATTATTTTTCGAACTTTAAACATTTTCATTTTAATCAATAAAAATAAGTGAAAAGAACATTCAGATTGCTGAACATTATATGGTCACTATCGAACATGACCTAAATAATTACTTTTGAACAATGAATATAAAACTAGTTAAACAATGACTATTAAGGAGATTGCTCCCTTAATACGACAATTAAAATCTAAAAGGAGGGCTGGTGATGTAGTTCAATTGGTAGTGTATACCTAGCATGCATAAGGCCCTGGGTTCAATCCACAGCATCAAGTTAAAAAAAGCAGGCGTTACGGTGCTCACCTGTAACTGGATCAGGAGTTCAAAGTCATCTTCAGAGACATAGAAGTTTGAGGTTAGCCTATGTTAGAGACCCTGATTCAAAAACAAAACACCCTAAAAACATTAGTATTGGCTATCCTATAAACAAGTAAAGTGGAAATCAATTGCCTTGATCAATACTCCTTAAAGACTTGTTTTCATAATTACCTCTGATACCGACTGATACGCACAGCACCATCAACACCTACTTTGGTTCAATCACTGCTTGTTCTATTAGGATTAGACTGCAAGCTCTAAGAGCAAGTCTGCCGTTCACCACTACATCCCATAGCACCCTGCACAGTGGCTAGGTAAATGGGAGTCAATTAACAAACAATTATATGAATAATTAATCATCAAAAACCCAATAATTTTATTATATTTTTGCAAGTTGTTCTCTGGTTAAACTGTGAACTGGCAGTTCTAATTTCTAGAAATACAAATTAAAACACACACTAAGTGATTCAAGGGCCTTCCACCTCATTTCCCTATCACTATCCTCTGCTTCCCTCCCTCCTACCTTCTTTCTGACCCTCCCTAACCCCCACGGAGACACACACAGACACACACACACACATGACTACATGAGTCAAAATCACACTATGAACTATGAGATGTCAATATTGCATAAATAAATTTAATAGTGAAAAAGTGATCTGGAAGCCCTGGAAACTGACCCTACACATCTGAGATGTCACGTGGGTTAAGGAAAAGGCAACAAAATCTCTTTTGTTCAGATAATCATTTCAATGCTGACAGACATTTTTGGGCTTGTTATTTATTCAGAACTAGTTTACATTTCCTCATGTTAACAGAGGCTCCTGTGTAGCATGTAGTCAAATTACACCAGTGAGAAAGTCCTCACAGTTCCTTCATCGAGTTGCTGTTCCTAAGAAAACACTGAGCATGAGTATATACAAAAGAGGCATCAGAATGAAACAACATGTCCACTTTTAATATTTGTACAGTTTTATCTTTACATTCTTGTCTGGAAAAATATGAACAAACCCAGATTTACCATGCTAAAATAATGGTTTAGCCGACTGCCGTAAAAGTAGTACATACAAATTACAGAGCTGACTCGTGTCCTTAGGTTCCGTGATTACTGAGAGGCTTTCCCCCGCCCTGCGTGCTTTATTGTATCTCTTAGAATATAGGAGCAGTAGCTTATCACCAGTCTCCACTAGCGCATTAGTGATGGAATCAGAACACAACAGACTCGTCAGGATGAGAGGCCTCAGAACAACCAGAAGTCAGTTTTATGCTTCTTCTTGCTCTGGATAATTTAGGATTTTGCGGTGTGCCTGACGTAAATATTGCTGCTGTTTGAAGTAAACCTTAAATGCTCCTTTTATGGCAACAAAAGCAATTCCGCCCTAAAATAAAAAGGGAAATTAATTTTTTTTTATAATGCAGGATTAGAGAAACAAGAAAAAGAATTTTACATCGACCACAAAAGACAGGCTTTGAAGCCAAATAAATCCTGATAACTGCAAGTGAAACATTCTCTTCTATGAGGGTAGAAGTTGGGAACGAGTAGACTTCAAGTAGCAGAGGACGAGCCTCCCTGAGTAGTTTTCTTCCCACCAAGTTCTACATGTTGAGAGAAGGGAAGAATGCCAGGACACTATGTGGACTGTGACCAAGGAGGGCAAATAGGATGACAGGAAACAGGAGGAGTCAGGTTCATCTCATTTGTTTATTTATGATGCTGGTACTGGGGATTGAAGCCAGAGCGTAGCCCAGAAGAGAAGGTACCCATAGAGGGTGTTCAGGAAGCTAGACTGGCAGTAGGACCTGTTTTTTTTATCTCCCTTAAGCTAATTTGACAGTGGGGTTGATGGAGGGAGCAGGCACAGAGCCCCTAAAGAACATCTCTCCCTTTAAAAACAAATACAGTTCACTCTCATCTGTACACTGCCTGAAACAAGTATTATTAAATCCATCTTACCAAGATTGTCCTCTGTAAATTTGAGTTAACGCTACTGAACATCAGTTTACCAACTATTGTCGCAATAGTAGGAAAGACAAGGGCTCCACACAAAATTCTAGTAGCAGAGACATGATCTGCTAAAGGATTAGCTTCAGCTGGAATTCGAGGAACAGGACAACCAATCCCTAGAGGGGGAAAAACATTATGTTAGAACTAAATCTTAGGAATAGCTAGGAAAAAAAGCTTTAAACATTTTTTTAAAAATCATGTGATGGTTCTTCTAAACATCAATTCAACATGAACTTTATATAGCCACAACTCAGGACCTTACCTGGAAATATACTGTTCAAAATTTGTAGTTTATTTGAGTATTTGCGCCATAGTCTAAGCACATAGTCCTCCCAGCGAATCATTTTGCCTAGTATCAGCATGACAGGAATAGTAGGAAGTCCAATCAAAAGAAATAAAGGGTCAGCTCGCTCCATAACATCCAGCCCTTCTTTATGGCCTACAACCTGGGGGGAAGCAGACAGTATTTGCTACAGTTATTTTCTTTTCTTTTCTTTTTTTTTTTTCTTTTTCTTTTTTTTGGAGCTGGGGACCAAACCCAGGGCCTTGCGCTTGCTAGGCAAGTGCTCTACCACTGAGCTAAATCCCCAACCCCGTACAGTTATTTTCTTATCTAAAGCAGTGGTACATATTTAAGTGGCATATATTCCGTTCATTTTTTAAGACACATTTAGTTTCGAAACACGGAAACAAAAGCTATTAGTTTTTATTTATAAAAAGTAATACTGGTGCTAGAGAGATGGCTCAGTGGTTAAGAACTCTTGCAGTAAAACTGGGTTCAAGTTCTAGCTCCCAATGGCAACTCACAACCACCTGTAACTCTAGTTCCCAAGGGTCTGACAAGCTGTCTGGCCTCTTTGGGTACTGTATATAGTTGGTATGTGCACATATATATGTATAAAAACAAACCTCAAACATAAAAAATAAAATAAAAAGGAAAAGGAAGTTCACCCATAGCACATGCCTTTAGTGTCAGTACTCAGAACACTGAGGCAGGTAGATCTCCGTGACTGTGAGACCGGCCTGGTCTATAGCTCTGTGTTAGCCAAGGTTACACAGTGAGACTCTGTCTCAAATAAAATAAGAAATCACCATCTAAGGCGAGTGGTGGATAAAATCTGCAAGCTATTTCATTTTATGTACAAAATGCACTGAGTATGTCTCAAGAGAGTTTGAAAGATATTTGAGTTTTGTTGCTATTTAATTTTTTGAGACAGGGTCTCATTGTGTAGCTCTGGATGGTCTGGAACCTACCATATAGATCAGAATGGCCCCAAATTCAAAGAGATCCACCTGCTTTTGCCTTCCAACTCCTGGGATTAAAGGCACACACTGCTTTTCAGTGCGGCAGCCATCTTCCAGTAACTGGCCACAACGACAAACACAAAGAGAAAGAGGAAAGGCTCCCATTGTATGTTCTCTAGACTGTTTAAGAAACACAGAGGTGTTTCTCTGACTACATAACAGGTGAATCTGCAAGAAGGGTGATACTATAGACCATCAAGGGAATGGGCACTGATCAAAAACTAGCAAGGGCAAGATTCTTTTTTTTTTTTTTTTTTTGGTTCTTTTTTTTTTTTCGGAGCTGGGGACCCAACCCAGGGCCTTCAAGCTGCGCTAGGCAAGCGCTCTACCACTGAGCTAAATCCCAACCCCAAGGGAAAGATTCTTATCAATAGAATCAATGTGTGCACTGAGTATATTTAGCACTGTAACAGTTGACAAGAAACCTGAGAGACTGGAGCCCACTTTATCTGAATTTGTGGTGAGGAAAAAAAAAAGGACCTAGACTGTATTTTTCTTAACAAAGGCATGCACCAGCATACAGGGTAGGAGATTTGTCCTTTACTTCCATTACTCTTAAGCAATTTGTCAGTGAGCTCTGGGACTGAGAGAAGTTTCAATCACATCTGTCCTCTAGATGCTTGTGTTTTGCTTTCTTTTAGGTAAGCAGAGACAAGCAAGGAGTAGAACCAGCCTTCAAATGATGGCCTAAACTACAGTCAGTAGCTGAGGGTGTAGTTCAGCAGTCACAGTGTGTGCTTTGCATGTGTAAGGCCTAAGTGTAATGGCACACGCCTAGCAATTCCTAGCTACCTGCTACTTAGTTGTTCAAAAAAAAATTTCAATGTTTTTGGAGATTATTTTCACACTAGAGGCAGGGCCTAATGTTGTATCTTTGCTATGTGACACAAGACACAACAAATCCCCTAAATCAGTAAACCAAGAATAAAATTATTTATGGCACATTGTTTTTTAAAGTTAAATGCATCAATACTTAAAAGGTACTTATTCCAGTGTTGGGTAAGTTAATAATATTCTGTCTTTTCAATAAAAATGCATATAGAGGGTGGGAGGATGCTCAGTGGGTAGAGGGACTTGCAGAGAGCTTAGGCTTGATCATAGGATTCTACAAGGTGACAGGAGAACTGGCTCCCAATAGTTGTCACCTGACTTCTACAAACAAATAGGCCAATACAAAATGCATACACATTTTTTAAAATTTAAAAATGCAAATGAAATTTGTTTTTCACAATTCTCTATATATACTGGTTATGAGTCTCTGGTCTGAGCCTCATTTCTTCTTCACTGTGGTGATTGTTTCCTCTGCTGTTACGAGTGTTTTAATTTAATATAATTCCAATTCCTGTGATTCTAGAGTCCTTCTGGAGGAATTCTTCCCTATGTTTTTCTAAGGCCCTTCATCTACTCTGAATTGGTTTTTGTATGGAGTGACAGATTTAGATTTTGTTCCACTCTCCTTCAAGTGGATACCTTGTTTTCTCCACACTATTCTTTGAAAAGCTGGACTTTTCTCCTTAATGTATGCTTTCATTTTGAGACATAGTATGTCCCAAGCTAGCTGTCCCAAACTCACTATGTTTCTGGGGTTGACCTTAAACTCTAGATCTTCCTGCTTCTGCTCAAACAGTGGGGTTAGAGACACTGGGCATCACATTTAAACCAATGCATGTTTCTGACATTTACTGTTGAAATTAGGTGGGTATAGCTGTGTGTATAAGCTTCTTTGTTCTTTATTCTGTTCCACTGGTCTACATATCTGTTTTTTGTGCCAGTATCTTAGTACTGTTACTATGGCTCTATAGTAAGTTTGAGATCAATTTTGCTTGTTTGGGAGATAGGGTCTACTCTTCCTGGCCTGGAACTCTCAGAATGTGGGGATTAAAGGTGTGACCCAATACTACCTCTGGCTGAGACCAGTGATATATCTGGCATTGCTCTTTCTGCCTAGCATTGTTTTGGCTATTGTGGGTCTTTTAGTGCTTATGAATTTCAGGATTGCCTTCTTTAGTTCTGTGACGACACTGGGACTTTGATGCAGAGTATGTTGAGTCTATAGTATGATTTTGATAACACAGACACTTATATATCAATCCTGCCAATCCATGAAAAAAGGAGGTCTTATTATCTTCCAATATATATATTTTTAATTTATGTGTATGGTGTTTGCTGAGATGTGTCTGTGCACTACGTGTATGGCTGATGCCTGAAGAAGGTGGTATTGGGATTACAGACAGCTGTGAGATACCAGATAGATGCTGGTGATTTAACCCAGGTCCTCTGAAGGAGCAGCATCACTGAACCATCTATACTCTAGATCCTTATTTTCTTTAATGACCCAAAGTTATGTTTATTTTTAGTCTATTTTTTAAAAGCTATTGTGAATGGTTAATCCCCAAATGGGCTAATGAACCAAAATAGTTCTCAAATGAAGAAATACAAATGTCCAATACATATTAATACTTAAAAAGGTGTTCAACATTAGACATCAAATCAAAACTGCTCTGGGATTCTATCCTATCCCAGTCAGAATGACTAACTTTAAGAAGACAATAAAGGCTGGCCAGAAAAGTCAGTGTGCAAGTCGTTCAAAAACTAAATACAGCATCATCTAACCCAACTACATTACTCTCGGTTATATAGCCGAAAGACCCTGAGGTCCATCAACACATATATGGATAAAGTGTGGTGCACATAAACAACGCCCCCCATGATATTTATAAAAGAAAATGGCAATTGTTATCTTAGACAAAATAAAGCAGACATATAAAACACAACAGCCATGTTTCCTATCCTAGAATCTAGATGTAAATTTGTGTGTGTGTTGGGTGTATTTTGTTATGGAATTAAAAAGGGGACTGTGAGAAGGTCTTTAAAGAGGTAGAAGGTGGTGGTAGGAGGTCAGTAGAACATCCATTTGATAGGAAACTAGGAGAGGTCTCCTTGGAGGGAAGAAGAGATTCAGCAAGACAGGCAAGAGGGGAGGGGAAAAGTAGCAGAGAAGTGGGCTAAGAACAAAATATGACATATATGCATGAAAATGTCATAATGAAACCTGTTAGTTCATATACTTTTTTAAAATTAGAATTTTGTCAAGTGTTGCCCCAAAGCTATAACCTTAGCACTTGAGAGGATAAGGTAGGAGGATAAGGAGTTTAAGTAAAAAGATACTGTTCAAAAAATGAGAAGGCTGGGCGGGGCTGGTAGCATATTTTTTTTTATACCAGCACTTGATCTGATTTGAAGGTGGCAAAGGCAGGGGATCTGAGTTGGAGGCCAGTCCATAGATAGGAACTACACAGGAAGTTCTAGAACAGCTAGGACTACATAATAGTGGGACCTTCATTCAAAACACAAAAAGCTCCCCAACCCAGCACTTGGAAGGCAGTGGTATACAAACTTTTCTACGTTGAGTTTGAGACTAGCTAGGACTATACAGTGAGACTGTCTCAAAGCAAACAAACACTTAACAAACACAAAAAGTAAGTGAAAAAAATCTCATCCAAATCCCATAACCAAAACTGGAGCCGGGAAGAAGTACTGACAATTCATGGGAAAGGACAGTGATCTGGCTGGCGCTGACCAACTCCAGAGCTGTTACCACAGAGCAAACTGAAGAGTGGAAAGGTTAGGTCCCTGACAGGTGGCAGATCCCACAGGTTGAGAATACAGCTCAGCATAGTGGGAAGGCATGCTGACTGGAGTCTGAGGCAGCTGAGTGCAAAGCAGGCCACAGGCAGGAGGCAGAGAAAATGAGTACTAGTCAGCTCCTTGTCTTCTTTTTACACAGTCCAGAATTCCACCTCACGGATTGGTGTGGCCCTATATTGAAGGTTCCCATCTTACCTAAGCTAGTCTAGAGAATCCCTCACAGAAATGCCCAGAGATTTGTATTCTAATGGCTAGTTCCTGCCAGGTCCACAATCACCATCAGCCATCACTATAACCTTAGGACTTGGTAAGGTGGAGGCAGAAAATTATGAAGTTCTTGGCTACAAATCAAACTGGAAGCAAGCCTGGCTACATGATTGTCTTGTCCATCCCTGTGTTATTAATGCTGACTGTGGACTTGCCATAAACTAGTATGCATTTTACACACACACACACACGCACGCACGCACGCGCGCGCGCGCACACACACACACACACACACACACACACACACACACACACACGCACGCACGCACCAAAAAACATAAACAAAATTCTAAATACTGACTAGGATATACTCCCTACCAAATGCTCAGATAACTGCCTTTAATGATGTGGAGAGGGCCGGAGAGATGGCTCACAGGTTAAGAGCACTGACTGTTTTTTCAGAGGTTCTGGGTCCAATTCCTGCAACCACATAGTGGTGCACAACCATCTGTAATGAGATTCAATGCCCTCTTCTGATGACAGTGTAGTGTACTCACATATATAAAATAAATAAAGAATGCTTCATAGAAATAAAAAATAAATAAATGTGTTGTATGGGATGATGGAATATCCAGTATAATGCTAAGTACAGAATATATATATATATTCCTGTCTTGCTTGTGATTTTCAAGCTACCCTTAGATCTATCTACTGTTATAGCTAATCACTTGTTCCTAGAATAAATGTTTCAAGTAAAGCAGTACAGGCAAAGGTGATTTCTAAACAGTTATACAAAATAAATATTTGTAACTTGTGTTTTCTTACTTATGATATTAATACTTCCACCTTATGAATCCAAATTACTTAAAATTTCAAGTACCAGATCAAGACCTATAACAGCAACTATAAATTCCCTTTACTGAGTCATGTTTATGGAACATTTGATTCATATTTATATACATAATTATGTAACTGTTCTCTATTATTTCATTTATGTACACATTCTTCGAAGCCAAATACTGAGACCTAACCAAAAAGCAGAATGGTTAATAACCTGCTATAATTATATACACAGGATGCTTGCAGATCTCTATAGGTATGTGAAAAGATCAAGATTCATCATGAAACAGAGTGCAGTTTAATATGAAATTAGCTCTAGTGGCTATCTGAGAAGTGATGGGGAGGGGTTAGGCAAATGAAGGACAGGAGGAGACCTTTCCACTAGCTGACTTTGTGTAACACTGTATTTACTGTGCACATGCTATCAGGGGTGGGACATGCTACAGCTCATGTGTAAGTTCAGACAACAATTTCTTTTGGGAGTTAATTCTTTCCCTTTCTATCATGTGAGTGTTGGGGGATTGAACTTAGGTCCTTAGGCTGTGTGGCAAGCATCTCTACCCGCTAAGCCATCTTGTTGGCTCTAGTCTCCTTTTTATATAAATCCTTATTCTTGGTTTTTTGTTTTTTTTTTTTTTGGAGCTGGGGACCGAACCTAGGGCCTTGCACTTCCTAGGCAAGCGCTCTATCACTGAGCTAAATCCCAACCCCTAAGTCTTTATTCTTTAATCATGATAGCATCATTATTTAAAACAATACATTTTAAAAACGCCTTGCAAATATATAATAGACCTTCACATCAAAAGTAGTGTCACTGAATAGAGTAGAATGGTGAACCTGCATCACTGTCACTGCTCCATAAGTCACAGCTGTCCAGTAGATAGATCCAACCATTATTCCTGCTGCAGCAAAGGGGCAAGCTTTTGAGATCAGTCTATCTGCAAGATCCAAGACATAAACAACTGGACCTACAATGTAAAGAGAGAAAAGTTTCAACATAAGGTAGGGTTTTAAAATTACTTCAATATTTTCTATAGCTAAAAGATTTGTATGAAGTTAGATTATCTCAAGTTAGTTGTTAAACAATGGGTATTTTTTAGATCATTTTTAGTCGTGTGTGTGTGTGTGTGTGTGTGTGTGTGTGTGTGTGTGTGTGTGTGTGTGTGTTGGGTCCCCTGACACTGGAATTACATGTGGTTATGACCTCCATGTAAGTGCTGCTAACTGGACCCAAGCCAGTCCTCTGCAAGAACAGCAAGTACTGTACACAGGGCGTCTCTTAGCCCCATGGCTATTTTCTTATAGCTGGACAAACCAATTTATTTTACTTGATTTAAAATATACTATATTTAGTTGAAAATTATTTTTTAACTTTTAAAAATGATTATGATGCCAGTATTTATATTATTTCAGCAGCTTCATGTGCCAATTCTAAACGAAATGATTAGTATTTTGGGAGGTATTTTACTTGCCATTAAGTTCAATTTAATTTGACTCTAACATTTTCCAGAGAAGTAGAAGCATTTTATATTTGCTCAAAATAAAACCAAGGAACTGAAAATCTGCCTTTAACCAGAGGTATATGTAATTTGTTGGCTAAGTTACTGTATTTGTTGAATACCTTTATACATAAACTGTTATTTTAGATATTTTCTTAGAAATGTAAGTGTTTTATCACTTGCTTTCTTGGTGCCTTCAATCTAAAGAATGCTATAAACAAAAGCATTTACCATCATTATACAAAGAAACTAGCATAGTAATTTGATGACAGAATAACTAAACATCCAAGGGAAAAAATGTATCCTATAAAGCCCCTGACAAAACTCCCCACTGCCTTCTACAACAGCCACTGTAAACAGAGAAGTGACACTGTGAAGAGAGCATGAGGGGAGATGCTGAAGGCCTTCTGGTTCCA
This sequence comes from Rattus rattus, assembly GCF_011064425.1. Classification (NCBI taxonomy): domain Eukaryota; kingdom Metazoa; phylum Chordata; class Mammalia; order Rodentia; family Muridae; genus Rattus; species Rattus rattus. The sequence continues at coordinate 36,613,036 of NC_046155.1, forward strand.
ATGTAGCTACTCATCACTTGCAAGCTTTAACTAAAAAGAACATTTAAAACAATAAGGTATTTGGAGTGGGGGTGGGGGCATGTGAGAAGGTAAAGTTAAAAAGTAAAAACTAAATTAAAAAATCTGAAAAACCGGGGTTGGGGATTTAGCTCAGTGGCTAGGCGCTTGCCTAGGAAGCGCAAAGGCCTGGGTTGGTCCCCCTCCAAAAAAAAAAAAAAAAAAAAAAATCTGAAAAAACCAAAAAAAAAAAAAAAAAACAAAAAACAAAAAACAAAAAAACCCCACAAACCTATCTTTGGGGGTCAATGAGATAAAGCAAGCCTAATTTAGTGCTTACGAACTTTATAACCTCTAACAGCATTTTATTGTTTTGTCAATCTATTTAAGACAGCTAAGTTTTATCACTTCCTCAGAAGGCACAACAAATTTCATCTTATTATTCCAGATGGTGGCATTGGAAGCTAGAAATCACGAGCATGTAATAAAAGCTGATTTTGAATTTTGTTATGGACTACAAGATCTACAAAGTTCGTCCTCTGCACAGCTCCACCATCAACATCCCGAATCCCAATCTCTCACCCGTGAAGCACATCTATCTCATCAGTAACCCAGGTCAGTGCTGCAGCTGCTCCCCTCATTCTCCTCCACCACCCCTTACTCCATGGCTTATTTTCACCAGACAAACATGATATTATTTCATTTATCTTTAAAAAAAGTTACTACAATATCTGGGGCGTGGGTAGGTGCTTCAAGGAAGACAGAGGACAGACACCTCGAGGAGCTGGTTCTCTCCCTCCACCATGTGGATCCAAGGATGGGCAGGCTTGGGGCAAGTGTCCTTATCTGCTGGATTATTTTCAGTAGCCCCCTTAAAGTCTTTACTTAGAGACAGGATCTTACTGTGTAGCCCACACTGTCCTTGAACAAAGGTTGGCCTGCACTGCCTGCCCATGCTGGGACTAAAGTCACCAGCCTCCTAAAACCTTTTGATACCTCCTGTCCTACTACTCCCTTTCCTTGCTTCCTCTGAGTAAAATACTTGAAATAATTGTCTAATTTTTCCATGAACCTATTCCAATCAAGCTATTCCTTGGTATCACTGACAACCTCCACATATCTAAACTGTGGCCTAATCTCTGTACCATTTACTTATACTATCAGCTACACATGACGTATTTTCTTTCTGACATATGGTTGGTTCTTCCCTTTCCAGAACATACATTACCACTCTTCAGTTTCCTTTGCTGATTCCTTCTTTACTGCAATAAAGTTCCCTTTGCCAATTCCTACCATACCATACTTCCTTCGTTGTGGTATTTCTTTTTTTCCTAAAGCATTTACTGAAAAATGGCCAAATGCAGAGTCTAAAACATTTATATAGGAATTTACAGAAGAGATCTTATTCCTGTATTAAAACACAGACTCAAAAAGGGGAAAGATCTGATTTATTTACTGATCTATCCCAAATTCTTACAATTCTCAAGTATTTGTTTAACTGAATCCTCTCTTAAGGAATGTATGTAGTAAATTAAACTATCTTTTGGCAGTTCTGTGAAATAACTCCTATGTACTTGGATGAAAAGAATTCCTAAAAGGCAGGCCACCACCATTTTTATTTATTAGACCACGGATGACAGCCTAGATGTCTGAATTGTTTTTCTGATAGGCTACAGAAAATATGCCCAACTTCCCTGATGAATTATCTGGATATATATATATTATATATATATTTTTTTGGGTGGGGGGAATGGTACAAAATCCCCAAATCCTTTCAGTTTCTTTTGGAAATTTTGTGACTATCTTTTGGACTATATGTAAAACACATGCCTGGTAAAATTAAGGAATGGCCTGAGTTACTTAAATCTAGATTTTTCCTGATAAAATTCTTGTCTTGGCTTTTATCTTAATTTTATTTCACCCACATCTTTCATTACTCCAGACAGACCAGTCCAAGATTAATTTTTTTTTCCTTTTTTTTTTTTACAGAGCTGGGGACCGAACCCAGGGCCTTGTGCTTGCTAGGCAAGCGCTCTACCACTGAGCTAAATCCCCAACCGCCCAAGATTAATTTTAATATTTGGAAGGAAGAAATAAATATTTAGTTTTAGACAAACATACCATCATAATAAAATGCTAGCCAGAGGAGATATTTCTATGAACAAAAGATTATCTAAGGAAAGTATTTCGTTAAAAAAAAACAAAAAACACTGAACTCCTCTGAACGATAATCCCTAATCCAGTGTGCTAATCAGGAAACTCAGTGCAGCTGCCTCATGACCAGGGGGTGGGGGTGGGACCATAATTTTAAGAAAACAGCACCAGATTACAACACAAAGAGCTATGGAGTGTTGGAGGAGACAAAAATCCTGGCCCTTGAAAACTCGTATCCTAATAGGAAAGAGAAAGCATGAATAAATGCTCAAACCAGTTAACTAAGGGTACAAAGGTTTCAGTATTTAGCAATGTCGAATTAGCACTCAGCACTCATTGATGATTAAACCCAGGATTCCATGCATGCCAACTACACTCCCAGCCCCCCCCCCCCACCGTCCACAACTGAATTTTCAATGGCTTGGTGGGCCTGAACCTTTCAAAAGTACATCCATTTACACCATGGATGGCAACTGAGCTTTGAACCAACATCAATTTTTAGGAATCTAACAGTTTAAAGGGTACTAGAAAAGCCTGTAGTTAAAAAGAAGCTTAATGTGAATTCTCTTACATAACAAAGATTTTTTTTTTCTTTTTTCTTTTTTTCGGAGCTGGGGACCGAACCCAGGGCCTTGCGCTTGCTAGGCAAGCGCTCTACCACTGAGCTAAATCCCCAACCCCACAAAGATTTTTTTACAAAGACAGAAACTATCCTAATATTCTAGGTAAATTTAAGTTTTTGCATTTCAAATTTAGGTGGCAAAGAAAATCAAACAGAAACTTTTAGGAAACATCAGGTTACTCAGAAAGGAGTAACCAGTTTTGTCTCAAGACACTGCAAACATAACTTTGCTACAGCAGTGACTGAGATTCAGGTGGAGCTGGGTGTGGTGCCACAAACCTGTAAATCTTGTATTTCCATCCAAAGGCTAAGGCTGAATGACTTTTAAAGATTTATTATTTATTCATGTGTGTGCCCGAGAAAGTCCTCAGGAGCTCAAGTTAGAAGTGAGTTGTCCGGGGTTGGGGATTTAGCTCAGTGGTAGAGCGCTTGCCTAGGGAAGCGCAAGGCCAGGGTCCCCAAAAAAAAAAAAAAAAAAAAAAAAAAAAGTGAGTTGTCCAACACAGGTTCTAAGACTCAAACTCAGGTTCTCCTCAGCCACGAGCAGCCAGCACACCTGACCACTGAGCCATCTTTCCACCCACTTATTTTAAGTTCTTTTTCCTTCTTTTTTAAGCATGTCTCATTACATAGCTATGGCTGTCCTGGAACTCACTTGTAAACCAGGCTGGCTTTAAATTCATAGATATCTACCTGCTTGTTTCTTGATTATTTATGATGTTTGAAAATATTGTTTTGCACTTAAAATGAAAACACCTAGGGCTGGAGAGATGGCTCAGTGGTTAAGAGCACTGACTGCTCTTCCAGAGGTCCTGAGTTCAATTCTGACACCTACATGGTGGCTCACAACCATCTGTAATGGGATCTGATGCCCTCTTCTGGTGTGTCTGAGGACAGCGATAGCGTACATACTAAGATAAATATCTAAATCTTAAAAAAAAAAGACAAGAAAAAAGAAAACCCTTTAGGCTATTTTTCTCCTCTGTGGCAGTCTCACTGAATAGCTCAGGCTATTCTTGTAGTCTAAGGTGGCCTTCAACTCTATGTCCTCTTTTCTCCTCTTCCAAATGCTGAGATGTACCAGCCAGCTCATTTTTAAAAAAATGTTTATTAAAATGAGTGATGTGTATGAATATTTCTCATGTGGTCCACAAATCCCAAAAGTCTGGGAACACTATTTTCTTCACTATACTACTTGCCTTTTATGCAAAGTTCTTTCCTTTTACCCATGAAAACAAGCAAAGATTTTCTATATCTGCCTCATCTTGCATTAGAAAAGCATTTCATTATCTATATTTCTAGAGTATGTTTTAATTTCTGTTTTTTCTATGACACCTACTTGCTGCCAAATCTCTCTTTCCTTTTGACTGCCCCGTAAACCAAGCTGGGTCTCCTCCATACCTCTCCGTTACTGGTAAGGTTAATATTAAAAATGTTTTTTAAGAACAGCAAGGCATATATTCCAAATGAAGATGCCACTAGCTCAAAAACACATGGCTATAAATAAACAGGGTGATATACTTTTTTCCAGGTTAGTCCCATTCTCAAAGACTTCTGGTTATTTTCATGTCCAGTAATGCTCAGGAAAAGGGGTAGTTTTCCTGAAAGATAACAATATAAGCTGAATTCTCAAAATGAACTTAACTCTATTGGCTCAATGGTAAAGCAAGAACACTTGCCTAAATAGGGAAATACCTAGAGTTCAGTGCCTAGCATGGTCAATACCCAAAGCAAAACTTTAATTTTTATAGTTTTGTTTATTAAAAGAATTAAGGAATGTTAGAATACGGACTGCTGCTTTTCTCTTAAACTGTCTCCAAAGAAAGATACTCCTTATGTCTACTCCTCACCCCCTTTTTAATGTATATGCATTCTTAGGTGTAATCCTCAGAAAGTCCATCTATCTCATTTGAGACAGGGTCTCTCATTGGCCCGATCGACTAGCACAGACTAGCTGGGCAGTGTGCCCCAGGATCATCCTGTTTCTGCTTCTCCAGAACTAAGGTACATGTGCTATGAGAACCAAACTCAGGTTCCCATGTTTGCAGGGCAAACACTTTACTGACGAAGCTGTACCCCAGCCCTAAGTCAGCTCTCTTTTTTGGTTATATCCATAGTTAGTCATAAAAGTCCTTTTTTTCCAATAAAAATAGTTAACATACTGACAAACAGGCAAGTCTAGGGACTTATTAAAGATACTGTAAACTGTTGGCAAAATAAGTGTTTGACATTTAGAGAGGAAAAGAAAGAAATTCACAAAAAGCAAAGATAAAAACTCATTTAAAAATGAATGAGAGGGGTTGGGGATTTAGCTCAGTGGTAGAGCGCTTGGCAAGGCCCTGGGTTGGTCCCCAGCTCCGGAAAAAAAAAAAAAAAAAAAAAAGGAGCTGGAGATTAAAGAACACTGAGCGCTCCTGCAGACAGCGAGAATGAGTTCCCAGCACTCACAGGGTGGCTCACCACCACCACCACCACACCCAAGCTTCAGAGGATCCAATGCCCTATTTTGGCCTCCTTTGGTACTAGGCACGCACACAGCCCATACATTCATGTAGGCATAACACTTACACACAAAAAGACCAACCAACCTACCTACCTACCTACCTACCTACCTACCTACCTACCTACCTACCAACCAACCAACCAACCAACCAACCAACCAACCAACCAGCTGGGTGTTGTTGCTCAGAATAGCAGCAACTGGGAAGGATGAGGCAGGAGGGCTGTCATGAATTCCAGGGATCTAGAGTGAGATCTTGTCTTCTGATTACGGACACACCCATACCCACACCCACACCCACACCCACACCCACACCCACACAATAGTGAACATGTCTGTGTTGTTCTTAAATCAGCTCTTACCCAGCTTTGGAAACACTATTAAGTACTCGGCATTGCACTGAGGGCAGGCCACTCTGGCTGTGCTGTTTCCTCTTTGCTTCTCATCTACCCAGCGTTGTAGACAAGCCTGGTGAACCCACTTAGTAGATCCTCTGCACCTGCATGGTCTCACCCATTCAGCTGTTCTATCATCTTCATCGGTGGCAAAACACACCCAGCAACTTCTGTAAATTAAGAAAGAAATGTTTTACCTTTAGGGTTCCAGCTTCTTGCACATGAAGCTCTTAGCTAATGGGATGAAACTAATAATGTAGTATTTGTAGAATTCCTGTATAGAATAAAGAGCCAAACAACCAATCTATTCCCAGGAGAACTTTTCTTCTGTTTTGTTTTTTTATCTTCAACTACAGAATCTATTTTCTGAACTTTGTTTTTATCCATCTTTCTAGTAATTTCTCCTGACTAGTGAACTAGTGTACAGAAAGAGTCTCAAGTATCTGTTGTTTACTAAAACCTCTTGAACTTAGAAAAACAAATGTTAGTGTTTTCATATGTAGTTCCCCTACGCTCTCAAGCCAGGATTACAAACATACTAGGCAGAATGTTCTGAGTCATATTCTCAGACCATTCAATTTTCAACTGAGGAAACCAAACAATTTTTAAAAAGCCCACCCCTTTCTCTTAATGGTAAAGTATGGCTATAGGAAGAAAAAGGACATTACAATTTCTTTTCTGTCTATTGTGGTTTCTTCTGAGACAGTGCCTCACATGGCCTATGCTAGCCTTGAATTCTTAATCCTCCTGCCTCAATTATCTAGCTGGGATTATAGGCATATACTGTCCGGCTCCATTCCATAGTAACAGCTTTAAGAAGTACAAGGGGTTGGGGATTTAGTTCAGTGGTAGAGCGCTTGCCTAGGAAGTGCAAGGCCCTGGGTTCAGTCCCCAGCTCCGAAAAAAAGAACCAAAAAAAAAAAGAAGTACAAGAGTTGAGTGTAGTGGCTTACTCCCATCTGTGAAGCCAGCACTTAGGAGGCAAAAGAGACCTCTGAATACAGACAAGTCTAAACCACACAGTAATACTATTTCATAGGACGAGAGTAGAGTGGTGTAAATTATTGGTATAATGGGCAAATTCACAGGGCCCTTGGTTCAATACCACCACTGGGAAGAAGGGATGAAAAAAGGACATAGGGATAAATGACTTTAGCATGGCAATATGATAAGTTTGGATCTTTCCAAATTTGGATTTTTCTAAGTTCAAGAGGTCTTAAAAGATACTTGAAACTATTTTTGTTCTCTAGTTCACTAGTCAGAGAAAATTACTAGAAAGATGGATACAAAAAAAAAAGTTCAGAAAAATAGATAAAATTCTATTGGGAATAGATTGGTTGTTTGGATTTCCAAATTTAGATTTTTTTCCACTATCACAGGTAGAATTATTTTTATGTTTATATTAAAATAATTCTCTTTTAGCAGGCAGTGATGGCACAGCACAGGCCTTTAATCCCAGAACTCAGGAGGCAGAGACAGGCCAGCTTGGTCCACAGGGTAAGTTTCAGTACATCCAAGGCTACACAGAGAAACTGTTCCTGAACCCACCCCTAAACAAACAAACAAAAACAAAAATCCCAACCATAGAACAGAAACAAACAAACAAAAAAACCCCTCAAAAGACAAAGCAAAACAAAAAAAGCCTCCAAACAAAAATAGATCAAAAAAAAAAAAATCAAACCAAGAACCCCCCCCAAAATAGTAATACAATGAATAAGAAATTAAATAAATCTATTTTTACAACTATAGTATAAAGAACCTACAAGTAAAATTCATGCAACAAAACTAGGTAGGCAAAAGGACCCTCCCTCAAAGCTGGGTCCTAGTCCATACATGGTACTGACTCTAAGTAATTGAAAGAAGTAAAATCTCGGGGAAGGAAAAATTATTGTATAAAGTAATAGAGAAGTCCCATAAACTGAAGCTGTAGCACCCAGTGAAACCAGCCCCACTTTCCTGGTATCTTTACCACAAGCCAAGTATCTGTAAGAAATGTGGGTAAAGATACAGAGGACAAGGACGGGTAAATATTAGGGATGAGGAAGGACTGAATGCAGATAATGGACTTTGTTTTCTAGTTTTGTCATGAATTTTTTTCCCACAAGTTTTTGGTGATAGACAAGTGTATATACAAAGTATTCAATAGTGAAAGTGTAAAACCCAATATAAGCTTCACAGTGTCAGAATGGCTATTCTAATTAAATAACTCTATGAAGTAGCTAATTTAAGCACATTTTTCTGGTTGAACACAGTGACACATTTGCAGTTCAGCAACTTGAGAAGTTGAGACAAGCCCAAGAAGTTGGAGGCAACCCTGAGCGGCAAGATGCAGTCTCTACAACTCCACCGCTAAGCATCTTTTTCCTGAGGAAGCATCTCATTATGTAGATGAGACCTAGCTCTGCCTCCTGGGCACTAGGATTAAAGGCACACACCAAACCTTTAATCCAAACTAAGTCTCAACACTTTTAAAGGGACTTCAAGAAGTCTCATTTTTCTTGCATAATTATACTGAATTCGCAATTCCTTTTTTCTTTTTGTTACTTTTTTCCCCAGACAAGGTCTTATGAGGTCTAGGTTAGCACAGATACTCTATGCAACTGAGGATAACTAAAGTTCTGAACCGCTTGCCTCCACCACTCTTCACACTGGGCATGAACTTGGGCTTTGTGTATGTCTGGCAAACACTCTACCAACTGAGTCCCATCCCCAGCCCTCCGCACAGAGAACACCCTTTCCTCCACTGAAGTTTATGTAAGTGTAATTAAAGCTTGTTACTTACTGTGCTTTTACCAGATAACTGGTGTCTATTACAACAACTGGTTTCATATACACAGTGGGAAAGCCTGACTGTATAGTCAGGTACTACAGATAGATGTGTTCCCAGCCCTTGTAGAAAACCTTGGACTTCAATATGACCTCAAGTAAAAACCTACAATTAAAACAGGGGGGAAAGTGGCAAAATGCTCCAGTGGGTAAAGAACCTGCTGCAAAGCCTGACCCTCTGAACTTGGTGTCTGGGACATACATTTTGAAAGAAGAGAGCCAACCTCTAATCTCCACATATGCAAAGTAAACTGAAAAATAAAACAATAAAAAACCTACGGGTGACTCTCCCTTGTAGGAACACTTACCCATACTTGGATATGACTTAGTCTCTAGGACTCTGAGAAACCCACATACATGTTCTCAAATATACTTTCTTTCCTTGAGCACCACCTCTTTGTTCTTAATCCTCATGCTGAAGCCAGTATTAAAGTGTCTTTAATAAAATCTTCAACTCTGCTTCATTTAAAAAAAGTTACCATAGTAAAATATCCAAATTGTAAAACTTACCACTTTAACCACTTTACAGGTAAAATTAAAGTAAATCACATTTAGTGTGAATTTAGTAATTCACAGAATGACTAACATTTCTGCATAAAATTACAATTGCTAAGTGTATTAGCAAATAGGGTAGCTGAGATGTTAGCACAAATACATATTTAATATGACAGGTAATTTTCTAAGTTTATTTGTCTATTTGTCAAACTGGATATATTTCCTGGCAACAAAATGTAGGCATAATGTCTTAAACTTTCTATGTTCTCTTAAGGTTTTTATTTTGAGCAGTGAACATGTAAGTAAGGCTACGTATATCAGAGCAATAATCAGTGTTGAGTAAGGGATGGGAATGTGGTTCAGTGGTCCAGTGTTTACCTAGCATGCATAAAGCCCTAGGTTCAATTCCCAGCACTGCATAAACGGAATATGGTGGAGGTAGGAATAGTCATCTTCCTCATATATATGCATACACAGAGGTTTGTTTTCCTCAGTATTTTATAATAAAAAAAAACTTCAAGCTTTTTAAAAAAAATTTGCAAGGGAGGGGGCAGAAAGAATCTAAGAGTCATGAGATGAGCAGTGCTATGCATTTGGTCTTCTGGCCTTGTGCTCACGCTTCTACTGTAGCTGTGGTTATCTACATAAGATCTACACAGCATTGCATCAGAGAGAGAGGAGGGGCTCAAAGCCCCATGCCCTACCTTGAACTTCAAACAACGGCTGCTAGAGGAGGAGGGAGTAAATTTAGTGGTGTGCTCACTGATAACTTGCCCATGCTCCCGTAAATAACCTGGACCCATGCTTATGCAAGCAATCCTAATTAAATTTAGTGGTACAGACAGACACACAGAGCAACGAGGGGGTGATGGGACACAGAATGAGAAAGGACTTGGGAAGAAAAGCCTCAGCAGAGGATGGGGATGAACTAGGGTGATGGAGTGGAAAGTGACCATAAGAAGTTATATACATTTCTAAAAAGAACTGCCAGAATTCCCAAGTTTCTGTAAATGCTTCATCAGCACTCACTGGCTTTTATGAAAACCTCCAAAGAATATATGAAAAGCTAAGACAACATCTGGACGTAAGAATTTTTCTAAATGTCACCACATAAAAGTGAAAGTGGAATGTCATCAGAGCAAATAATTCACTATGCAATATCAGAATGGAGTTTCATTTAACTGGGATCGATGTGGCAGGCAGTAATCTCTTTGGGCATATGTAGTATGACACACCTAGTCAAGTATGATAAATTATAATGAAAGGAAAACCTGAGAAGAGACCACACTCCTAGACAACTGCAGAAACTAACATGTTCATTAGTTCTAGCAGAATACCTGCTAAGTACCAAGGATTTAGGAAAATCCTGATCTAGGATTTAGAATAAAATATGAGGAGTAACTTCTTGCCTTCCCTGACGGATCTTTGATTCCCTCTCCCAGCCCTAGTAGTTAATGGCTATAACCTCAAGAGAAGCCCCCACCCTTTTTTTTTTAAACAAGTTACAAAGTTGGATCTTAACTGCACAGAGAGCTAACTGCTGAACTGGGTGGCCAGTTAGTCTATTTAGAGTTGCAAGCAACCACAAACATTATGAATTAGTGAACTGCTCAGAACAGCAAGCAGCTTTGGTGAAAAGATGGGTTTAATTTAGTCTCCAAAATCTCCCTGGCTGGAATTTAAACGGCAGAGGGCAGTGCAGAAGATTGTTTGAAAGAGTTTTACTGGCTGGAGACCCCAGGAATGGGTAACTGGTCCCAGTACAAGCCATAACGTTTCTGGGAACTCAACGATCGTCAAGTGTGCTACGCGTTCAATGTTGCATGCATGTGGCTGTTTTCCATAACCTCTACTCTAGTGTGACCGACCGTTAAGGCTCCCTTGTGGATATTCTGACCTTACGGTTTGGGGGTGGGGATAAGATGGGGTGGGGGTTGGAAGGAGAAATGAAACAACCCAGGCTTTTAAAAAAGAATGCCTACCCTTGCATTGTGAAAGTATTCAAGGGACTATTCTCCAGAATGATAGTTGGGTTCTTCCCAGTGGCATTGCTGCTAAACCCTTTATAACTTAGTTGGGGGAAGAGGGAAGAAATAGAAACTAATTCTATGGTTAACAATAGTGCTTCTTCACCTCAAAAACAGACTTTGGGCTAAAGAAGACCTCTCTCCTTTAACTAAGTTTCTAAGTCTACGACCCAGGATGATCGCCCGCTCTTCCCTCCAGTGTCATCTCCAAACTCAGATCCCTTCTCCTGGCCTCCGTGCGGTGGAACTCTCGGCGGACGCCAGGATCCCTGCTCTCGGGGCCTCGAGGCCAGCATGGGCAGGCCCAGGACTAAGGCCGGCAGTTCCCGGCCCCACGCTGCTCCTACCTGTCCAGCATCTGTTGAAGGGCTTGGTCCGGCATCTTCTGCGGAGCCGGCGAGCTCGGCCCTCGCCCGCAGCTCCGCTCAGGGCCAGGCCCCGGGACAATAGCACTGAGAGGCGGCGGAGTAGGCCTCAGTCCCGCGGCGGCCTCGGCCCCGCCACACAGCCTCCCGGCGCGGCTCCCAGAGGCCCGCGGCGGCGGTGCGCAGCCCGCGGGCGACCGCAGAGGGCGGCGGGGAGCGAGGAGGAGGAGCCTGGGGCCGGGAGGCGGCGGTCGCGGCCCGGGTTCCTGCCGGTCCGCCCAGGGTTCCGGTCCATGGACCGCCGGGGCGCCGAGCTACTGCCGGCGGAGGAGCTACCTCTGTGAGGTAAGAGTCGCCGCCTCCGTGCGCGCCGGGGTCACGACGCAGGGGCGGCTCGGAGCAGCCTGGGAGATGTAGTCCTCGGACCGTCCCCGCTAGAGGCTGCACAGCCCGCCGGGACCCCCGCCGCCGCGCCCGCCGCCGCCGGGCCGGCGCCCTCCCGTTTCCTTCCTCCAGGGGGAAAAAAAAATGTCCTTCGGGCCGCTGTCCGGGAAGCGGCAGCATGTGGCGCTCCGCTGTCAGTAGCAACAAGGTCAGCGCCCCTTCTCCGCGTCTTGCCCCCTCAGCTCTCGCGCTCAGGTGGGACAGAGCCAGGTGAGGGGTGGCGGCGTGGAGGGCCAGTTTCTGGGCCGGGTCAAGCACGCCGGGCCGCGGCGGCGCGAGGCCGGGCGCTCGGGTCAGCCTCCGCCGCGTCAGAACCCATCTTCGGGGAGGGAAGGGTGGCTTAGTGCGGGGCTGCTCTGGAGGGGCGGGTGGGTGACTCGACTGTTCGCACCGGCGCCTCTGTGTGTTGGGGTGGGGGGACGTGGGGGTTGGGGGTGGGACGCCAGGACCACTTTGCCTGTCCAGGAACCTTCTCGGAGGTGCGGTCGCCCAGCCTTCGAGGGCTTGCGGGCAGCCTCCAAAGGAGACGCGCTGGTGAATAAACACAGCCCTCGCTAGCTCAGCTGTGGGTTGTCAGGAGTGTTTGTTTCTTTCGGCAGCTGGTCACCGTTAACCATTTCTAGTCTCCTTGACACTTCTAAGCAGGTGGATCCGGGGTGAGGGATCAAAAAGGGAGAAGTCACAAATCATCCCTCTGTCTCCTCTGACGCCGGAAGGGATGGCTTTGGAGGGAGGAAAGAGCTGTTGTTGATTTAAACAAATGCGTAATTTGGACGACCTGTGGCGTTGTTTAGTGCTGTGATTGGTGGGATGTTTGGGAGTTTTCCTTTGGTTATGCCTACATTTTTTTTTTTTTCTGCAAAGCGTTTGCTGTTTCTTTAAATGAAAATGTGGAATATTTGAGCCTGGAATGGTTTCTCAGGCCTGTAATCCCAGATTTGGGAAACTGAGACAGAAAGATTACCTGGAGTTCGAAGCCACCTGGTCTGTATAATGAATTCCAGAGTAGCCTAGACTACAGTCTTTAAAAAAAAAAAAAAGCCAGGATATGGTAGGCGTCTAATCCTGTAACCCCAGCACTGGAGAGGAGGGAGCAGGAGGATTAGGAGTTCAAGGTCATCTTCTACTACTAGTGAGTTCGAGTCTGTCTCAAAAGAACAAACAAACAAACAAAAAACCGCATAGACATGGCCAGCAGATCTGGGAGGTTCTTCACAAATTCATAATTAGTCCAGGTTACAGAGAGAGACCCTATCTCAAAACAGTAACCGTCAAACCTGCTTTTGCTTGTTTTAGTTTTTCTTTGGCACGGACTGTATATCTGCAGCACAAGGATGACTCAACTTCCTGATCCTCCTGTCTAGAGCTCCCCAGATCTGGAATTATATATGTATGGCCCACCACACCCAGAACCAACATGTTTTCAAAATTCTTGCTTAATGTAGGTTTGTTTTTTTTTTAAACCAGCTCTTGTCTGTGTAAATCTATTTTTGTACATGGTCAGGATAAATAAATAAAATACATTTATTTGGCCTCCAATTTCTGAAATATACATTTTTGTTTGTCTTTTTATTTTGAGACACAGTCTCACCATGCATCCCTGGAATTCACTAGGTACCCTAGGCTGAGCTTGAACTCACAGAAATTTGCCTCCCTCTGTCTCCTGGGATTAAAGGCTTGTACCAACACACAAGGCTATTTTTATTATTTTTGGTGGGCGTACACCTATTGCTCTCCAGACTGGGTTTCTCAAAGAACCCAGGAATCTGCCTCTCCTTGCCCTCCCTGGTGCTAGGATTGCAGATGCCACAGGTATACCTGGCATTTATGTGTTACTAGGGGCTGGAACTTGGGTTTTCATGCTTGGATAATAAGTACTTTACATCAGAGCTCCTAGAAGCCTGGTTTTATGAAATATTTTAGGGTACTATAGTTAATATTCCTTCTCATGGGAAGAGAAATAGGCCGCCTACCTTTGGAAGGAAAATGAGTAGGTTAGCAGGGAGGCTAACATTTCACTTACTTTTTGCCTTGTGTGCTATGGAAGCCTTCTTCTTGTGTATATTTCTCTTTTAAGCAGTTAACCATGCTGGATATAGACAGAATCCATCTAGCTCTGTGATTTATACTGATGGGCATTCCCATTTATCAGATTTTTAAAAAAATGTTGTTTGTTTCATATGTTTTCTTGGGGATCTGACAGCACAGTCTGGCCTGGAACTAGATGACTAGTCAGTCATATTCCATCTTGCTGAAACCCTCTTCCTTCACTTCCTGAATAGGTGTGGTCCACCATGCCTGCTCCCTCCTCCTTTTTAAATATTGGGTTTTACCCTGTAGTCTAGGCTGGTCTACATAGGCCACAGTGTCCTTTAACTGGTGGCAGTCCTTTTGCCAGAGACTCCCAAGTTCAGAGATCTACAGGGATGACCCATCTAGACTACTTTAGAATGTGTATTTTACCCTAAAGTATGATATAGTTCTGTGATAACAAGTCCCATCTACATTAGCCCTCTTTCAAAAAAAGATTTTATATTTATATTTTTATGAAAAGTCAATTTCCTGTCTTTTTTTTTTTAAACCCTTATTAGTAGAGAATAACTTTTGTCTGGAGGGACCGTGGGTATGTACCGATAATAAGGCATTTGCTCAACATGCCCAAGGCCTTGGATTTTGTTCCTTGGCCACAGTAAGAAAAAGAGAGGGAAGGAGAATGATAGACATTTAAACTAACAGACAGCTCAGAAACTGTTCATCCTCCCCAACTCCAGCCTTCATGGTGGAAGGAGAGAACAGGTTGCTGAAAGCCCTCTGACCTATATTCTACTGTGGAACATAAGCAATATCTCTTCCCAGTAAATAAAGGATTTATAAAAGAAAAATAGAAGTCACTTAGAGACTAATATATAAAGCTGGATTTTTTAAAAAGATTTATTTATTTATTTTATGTATATGAACACACTGTAGCTGTCTTCAGACACACCAGAAGAGGGCATCAGATCTCATTACAGATGGTTGTGAGCCACCATGTCGTTGCTGGGAATTGAACTCAGGACCTCTGGAAGAGCAGTCAGTGCTCTTAACCGCTGAGGCATCTCTCCAGCCCATAAAGCTGGATCTTGTGGTTCACATCTGTAATCTGAGCACTCAAGAAAATGAGGCAGGAGGATTGCTTATGAGTTCGAGGCCAGCCTGAGCTACAGAGCGAAACCTGTCTCAAAACCGAGAAACAAATGCTCAATCTTAAAATAAAAAAAAAAAAAAGAAGCAATAAATATAACTGAAAAGGGAAGAAATGTAAGGACTTCATTTTTGGATTAGTATAGGTCAAAGTCACGATTAACAGAATTTATAAATTCTTGTGTTTGAAGTAGGTCACACATGTAGACTGAATTTCAATATTGTTTGCCAACTTTGCTTCCTATGACTTACTTTTTGGTGAGACTCAAGACATTTGGAATTATAATTTACTTTTGAATTTGTTTTTAAGTCAGTTTTTTAAAGAGAAAGACATCACTTTTTAATTGTGTTTATGCTTGTGTATCTGAGTGTGGGTATGCAACTATGAGTTCCACTGTCTCTGGAGGGCAGAAGAGGGCGTTAGACTCCCCGTAGTTGGAGTGACAGGCAGTTGTGAGCTGCCTGCTGTGGATACAGGAATTGGACTCAGGCTCTCTTCAACCTTAACCACTGAGGAGCCCTACTCTTAGATTTTGAAGAAAGTAAGCTTGTGTTTCCTTAGAAGCTTGAGCTAGGCATAGTAGCATACTCCTGTGCTCTCAGTTCTTGGGAGACTGAAGCAGGAGAATTGTCATGAATTCAAATTCTTCTTGGCTACATAATAAGTAAGAGAAATTTGATCGTTACCATCACTTAAAAACAGATCGTACACACTTTTCATTGTAAGACTCCTTTCATTAGATAGAGACAGCAAGGTCAGAAGTTCAAGGCCCGGCTAATGGGAGAATCTATCTTCAAAAACTGAATTAGAAAATTAAAACTGGGGGGCTGGGGATTTAGCTCAGTGGTAGAGCACTTACCTAGGAAGCACAAGGCCCTGGGTTCGGTCCCCAGCTCGAAAAAAAAGAACCAAAAAAAAAAAAAAAAAAAAAAAAAAAAGAAATTAAAACTGGTCTGAGTACATGCTGGGCCTGGCCACCTGAGTTGGGTCCCTGGGACCCACATGGCAGACAGAAAGAACTCTGTCCTCTGACCACCACAGTAAGTGCTGTCAAATACCACCATCAAAAACAATATACATGTATTTCATACACAAATAGTCTGTGGTGAATGGTAGTTAGCCAAGGGAGTAACCAGCATGACCATAGACATTGTTTTTTGTCTATTGCTATAATTTTAGCAGAAATTAATTTACTGAAAATGTAAGAAGATTTTCTATACCTCAGGTGAGAAGAATAAAAGTTGACAATGTTGATTATCCTTAAGAGTTATAGAATATAATAATATTCTATATTTAAAAATACTTGGTTAGGAACTATTCTAAATATATCCAGAAATGTGAAATAATGAATGATTTGCTGTTCTTCTGTCATACTTGTTTTGAACTGTCTGCCAAAGGGGTAATGATGGTTTTTAGAGAAATAATCTGACATCTTCAGGCATCCTCCAAGGAACTGTCAATTGCCAAGGTTGGTCATAAGCTGTGGGCTGAGCCCTCATTTCAGGCTATGGGAAGTTCTTAGTTAATTCCTTCAGCAGATGTGCTTAGAGAATTCATAATGTAAATGGGCACTAGAATAGCAAATTAAACTGTAATTACCCTTTAGGAGCCCAGAAAATGTTTGTGCTTACTAAATGAAAAGGTACTCAGACATAAACCATGATGCAATGATAATGTGGCAGTGTATGGAAAGTCACCAACTTAGCATAGAAATACAAAGGGACTCACAAGTTTATAGAAGACCCAGGTGGGTTGCCATGTTAAGAGAATATCTTGGGATATGGCACTACCTTATGACACTGAAGAGACAGAGGAGATCGAGTCTGAATTTGGGTGTAAAGATGTAAAGACAGGATTTAACCTCTCTGATTCAAGTTGTAGGTTTCTGTTGCATAAGTGGGAAAATATTTGTCTGACAATGTATGAAATGATGAAAGGGCCTTGATGTAACTCAGCAGTGGGAGTACAGTGAGAAGTAAAACCAAGTACAGCCTGCCTTTGTGAGGTCTACTGATTGGTGGGAGAACCATCGTAAACAGTGACTTGGAGTTGAGCACTTACAAGGAATTATAATTAAGGGTTTGACAGGGAGGCCAGGGCAAGCTTTTCTGAGGAACTGTCTGGAAACCAAGGACAGAAGAGGAGCAGCCATTAACTGGAAAAGAGAGGAAAGAGTACTCAGGCTGAAGAACATGTGTAAATGCCCCATGAGGAAAGGTCTTTGATGAATAAAAGACATTGAAACAAAGATTTTAAAGTCACTTTGATCCCTAAAGTTCAAGTGACCGGTAATAAAGGGTTCCACATGCTCCTGTTAGGAATTTTGCCCTTAGGAGAGATGGAAACTCAAATGGGTGGGCTATGCCTGACATGAGAAACAGACCTACTGTGTAGGAAATTGGGTTAGTTTATAGCTAGAGGTTTGTCCTGGAAATTTTGATCAGTGTGTCCTTTAGTGGAATTAAACTGTCTACCCTGGACTGTTGTCTTTATTTTGTTTGTTCTTTTGTTTGTTTTTTGAGACAGGGTTTCTCTCTGTAGCTCTGGCTGACCTGGTACTTACTCTGTAGACCAGGCTGGCCTCAAATGCACAAAGACCCACCTACCTCTGTCATCTGAGTGCTGGGACTAAAAGCATGTGTCACTATGTAGGACTACTCTCTTTCTTTCTAATAAGGTCTTATTCTAGTCCAGGCTGGCCTCAAATTTATGATACTTTGTCTCTCCTCCCTAGATTGAGGTAATTAAGCATGTGCCATCATGTTTGGTTTGCTCACTACTAGTTCTTGAAGATTCACCGTTGCATGTATCAGTTGATCATCCAAAGCAGTAAGGGCAGGAACCTGGAAGCAGGGGCTAATACAGAGGCCATGGAGCGGTGATGCTTCCTGGCTTGTACCTCATGGTTTGCCAGCCTGCTCGCTTTTTTATAGAACACAAGACCACAGCCCAGGGATAACACTACCTACAATAGGCTGGGCTCTCCCCCATCAATCAGCCATTAAGGAGATTCCTTACAGCTGGATCTTGTGGAGGCATTTTCTCAATTGAGATTCCCTTCTCTCTTATGACTCTACCTTGTGGCAAGTTGACATCAAACTAGCCAATACGGAAAGGAAAGAATTATAGGGCATTTTAGTATATTTTCCTTTCTATAGCTTAGCCCTGGAATGTCCATTTTATTTAGCTATTTTGATTTTGTTTTCTGTGTGTGTGTGTGTGTTTTCTTTCAAGATACAGTTTCTCTGCCTTGACTGTTCTAGAACTCAGTAGACCAGGCTCGCCTCCAACCCAAGAGATTTGCCTGCCTTTGTCTCCCATGTGCTGGAATTAAAGGTATGAGACACTGTCCAATTATTTAGACTGTTTAGACAAGTTTTACTCTGTAGTCTAGGCTGGCCTGGAACTCACTGTGTAGCCCAGCCTGGCCTTGAGCTCTGAGCAATCTTCTTGTATTAGTCTCTTGTGGTTCCATTATAGGCTGGATTGTCAACTTATGAGAAAATGTATATGGAAAATAATTTCCTTTTTCAAACAGCCATGTGCTCCATAGCGCCATCCAAAATGTGGTCTTGTAGACCTGGAATTTCCCCAAACCTTTTCCAGAGAATATGTGCATTTTCCATTGCATTAACATTTACACCAATGGCATCAGCAACTGCAGATAAACTTCCCTGCACATGAGCATCGTTCAAAGCATTGGGCTCAGACAGCATTAATGGTCATATAGTTACCACAGAGTGCGTGCATTAAACATTAGAACCAAAACTATCCGTTTTGTTAGTCTTTGCACTTTAATATTCATAGTGTGTTGTCAGTCTGTGATGGGTATGATGCATATCCATTCCTGCGTCTACAGCATGTTAGCCAGCGGCAGTGGTGTGCACTGACTCCCCCTCCTCTCAAGGCAAGGGGGATAGAAGCAGGTAGATTGCTAGTGAACACAGAGGTTTCAGAAGGCTAGCCAGAAGTGGTGGGTCAGGCCTTATAATTCTAGCACTCAGGGGGCAGCCTGGGTTGCGTAACAACACCCTGTTTCAAAAAATAAATCTCTCAAATGATAGTGAGCAATAAAAAGATATTCATTTTTCAGTAGCCTGTATATAATATGGATTAAAGTGGCTTTTGATTTGCCTTCTTTCATCTGAAACCGTTAGAATCCTTAGAATCTAGGAGTTTTTCTTGGTTTGTTCTGGGTTTTGATCCTGGGCATTGAACCTAGTACTTGAACCAGTGGACTCTCATCTCAGACCTGGGTTTTCTTTTACTGTTAATCTTATACTCTCACCAACATTGAGTGCCCCATTCAGAGACAGTGAGAGCCTCTGTTGGAAGGGCTAACGATGCCAGTGAACCTGAAACAGGAGGTGCCATGGAGAAGTAAAATTAGACTGTTAGAGGGAGAAGATAGTGTTTACAAAGAAAATGCACACTGCAGCCTCATGCTACCCAGGATTTGGAGATAATTTGCTGAAAAATTAGAAAAATCAATCAACATTTCGGATTTTTTTGTTGCTTATTTACTTTACATCCTGCTCACTGCCCCCTCCCATAATCCTTCCCCTCATGCCCTTGTCTCTGCTACAGTTCCTGACTCCTGAGTTTTTATTTGAATTCATGCTTTGATTTCTGTCTTAGTTAGGGTTTTACTGCTGTGAACAGACACTATGACCAAGGCAAATATAAAAACATTTAAATGGGGCTGGCATACAGGTTCAGAGATTCAGTTCAGTATCGTCAAGGTGGGAGCATGGCAGCATGCAGGCAGGCACGGTGCAGGCAGAACTGAGAGCTCTACATCTTCATCCCAAGGCAGCTAGTAGAATACTGACTTCTAGGCAGCTAGGATGAGAGTCTTATAACCCACACCCACAGTGACACACCTACTCCAACAGGGCCACACCTTCTAATTGTGCCACTCCCTGCCCTGAGCATATTCAGACCATCATAACATCCTTTGATGATGGATTATAACATGTAAAGAGAAATAAATACTTTCCTTCTGTGATGGTTTGAATATGCTTGACCTAGGAAATGACACTATTAGTAGGTGTGGCCTTGTTGAAGTAGGTGTGGCCTTGTTGGAGGACGTATGTCACTGTAGGGCTGGGCAATGAGACCCTCCTCCTAACTGCCTGAGAGATTCAGTCTTCTCCTGGTTCCCTTTGGGACAAGATGTAGAACTATCAGCTCCTTCTCCAGCACCACGCCTGCCTGCATGCTGCCATGCTTCCTGCCATGGTGATAATGGACTGACCCTCAGAACCAGTAAGCCAGCCCCAGTTAAATGTTGTCCTTGGTCATGGTGTCTCTTTACGGCAATGGAAACCCCAACTATGACACCTCCCCAAGTTGCTTTTGGTCATGCTGTTTAATCATAGTGACAGATGCAAACTAGAACAGAAATTG
Source organism: Rattus rattus (assembly GCF_011064425.1). Lineage (NCBI taxonomy): Eukaryota > Metazoa > Chordata > Mammalia > Rodentia > Muridae > Rattus > Rattus rattus. Next base: position 36,633,451 of record NC_046155.1, read on the forward strand.
GGCTGTTGCTGACTATTTCGTTTTTTTGGGAAGATTGTGGGAGCCTCTGAAGCTTTGGGCTGGAAAAGGCCATTGAATTCTCAGAACTTAATGAGCTGTTATGAGAACTTGGAAGATAGGAATGTGGAGAGAGGTGCAGGGGATGGGGTCTGGCTTGTGGAGTTTCAGAGCAAAGCAAGTCAGTAAGCCGCTCTCTCCCATGGTTCCCGACTCTTCTCTTAAGATGATGATGGCTGTGATTGGGACATGGCAGCCAAGTAAGCCCTCCTCTCTCCAAGTTGTCTTTGGTCAGTATTTTATCACAGCAACAGACAAACAGACTAATGCAGCATCCGTATTGGAAAGGAAGAAGAAAAACTATTTTATTTGCTGATGAAATGATTTTATGCTTAAAAACTCAAAAGAGCTGATTCTGAGTGTGTCTTTCTGCTGCTCGCTGTGAGGGGAACGCATGCCTGCCCTGTGGGTGTGCCTGTCTTTCTGAGAACCTTTCCCTTTGCCTTTGTGTTTAAACTGTATTAAACATCTTTAACAAGGCCTTGGCATGATGGGGCTCAGGAAGCACAGACAGGTATTCTGTGAGTTCTAGGCTGGCTTGGTGTATATAGTCAGACCCTCTCTCAAAACAGAACACCTTGAAAACTTAAATGAAAAAAAAATTCAAGGAGTTACACAAAACAAATATTAGAACCAAAATGTAAGTTTAACAAGACTAAAGGTTATAAGATCAAAATGGAAGATCTGTTGTATATCTGTACATTAGCAGTGACCAATACAGGAATAAAAGTAAGGAAAAGAAGTTTCATTTATAAAGACATCAAAAGGAACAAAATAAAGTTGGGAATATAACTCAATTTGTCAAATATTTTCCAAACATGCACAGTGCCCTAGGATTAATGCCATCAACATAAATCCTAGGTATGGTGGTGGACTCTACTAATCATAGCACTGGGGAGTTGAGGCAGGAGAATTAGAAGTTCAAAGTTAGCCTCAGCTGTATACTAAGTTCAACATTAGTTGGGCTACGTGAGAACAGTGACATTGGAGGCTTTCCTTCCCAATGCTTAGATGCCAGGGGACAAGGAGAGAGTTAACTCTGATCTCCATATGTGTCCTCCGTAGGCATGCATCCATACTCACACACTCACAGGTCAAATGTCCGTACAACCAAGATGGAAAGTGAAATAAAACACAAAGGAACCAGTTTAACAAAAGCAGTGAATAACATCTGAAAACTAAGAAATTAAACATCCAGTAATTAGGAAGAGTTCATCAAAGACTGTGTGTGTATACAAGCGCCATGACAGCAGTCCAGTTTGGTGGAGTTGGGTTGGCAACAGCAGTGACACAACCTAGCAGAGAGAGAGCCAGGCCAGGAGGAGATTACAGCTCCAGATATACACACATTACATATAAACATACAAATTTGGGAGTACTTAACTCCATAAAACCAACATTGCTAGAGACTAAGCCATAGATTAACTCCAACATTGTAATTGCAGGTGGTTTTAATACTCTACTTTCCTCAACGGACATGTCTTTCAGCAAACAAAACAAAAACAAAGAAGCAAAAACAAAAAACCCAGAAATATCATCGTTAACCATTGACCCAAAAGTCCTTATAGATGTCCATAAAATATTCCACTCCACCAATATAGAATACACCTTCTTAGTCTCCATGTAAGTTTCTTTAAAATGGACTCACGATGCTACTCATGATGCTATTTTGCTTTTAAGAGGTGGATCCTGCCTGGTGGAAGTAGGTCTCTAGGGGTAAATGGTCCAATGGAGATGATCCCTGCCCCTGTTCTGGCTGTGGCCTCTACTTCCTGTCCAATACTATGTGAGGCATTTCTGCCACGTGCTTGCTGTGAGCTCTGTAATGCCGTCCCTGCTGTGATTGACTTAAACTGATGAAAACATGAGCCAAAATAACCCTTTCCTCCATGAAGTGGTTTCTGTTAGGTTATTTTGGTCACAGTGATGCAGAAGTAACTAACACAGAAATTGGCCATCAATAACTGACTAAACCTGAGCATGTGGTTCACGAGCCTTTGGGGCTGTTTGTTTTTGCTCAGTTGGGTGATTCAGGCTAGAGAAGCTGTAGAATGTTGTAAGAACTTAAGGCCCCTGGTTATTCTCTGTCTCTCTGCTCAGAGTGCTTTAGGCAGGGCACCTCAGAACAGTGGAGATATGGTTGGTGCTGTTTCCAATAAAGACAGCAAGGCCCTTTGGAGGAAATGTCCAGTCCTAACTGCAGCAGGAAAAGTACCTGAGTTAGGAATATCCAGTCCTAAAGGGAAGTTCTTCAAGTTGACTGTGTTTGACACACATACGTAATCTCCAAATCTAGGGAGGATGCTGCTAATATATATGCATATATATGCATATATATGATATAAATATATGTATGATAAATGTTCAATAAAATGATGGGGGTGGGCTGGTAGGACAGTTTAGAGGGGAGGGTGCTTGCTGTTGCCAAGCACTGGAATAGTAGGAGGATCAGGGATTCAGGACTGTCTCAATTATATAGTTAGTTTGAGGCTAACCTGGGCTACATGAGACCCCCCACCTCAAAAAAACCAAACGAAACCAAAAATACTCAAAATGTTTTAATAAATAAACTTAAAATATATTTAACTCTTGTATATGCTGAAAAGTACTATACTATTGTGCTATGTCCTCAGCCCCTTTTGATTTTTATTTAATAATTTGTGTGTGTGTGTGTGTGTGTGTGTGTGTGTGTGTGTGTGTGTGTGTATACATATGTATGTGGGTGCCAGAGCAGGACTGAGGTATAGGGTCCTCTGGAGCTGGAGTTCCAGGAGGTTGTGAGGTAGGATCCCTCACCAGTACATAGGATTCACTAATTAGGCTAGGCCAGCAGGCCCAGGAATCCTCTGATCTCCCTTCCCCAGCAGTAGGGTTATGAACATGTCCCATCATGCTTCACTTTTTATAGGGGTGTTATGGAGAGACTCAGGTACTCTGAAGAACAGCAAGTAACTTTAACTGTTGGACATCTCTTCGGCCTTTATCTATCATTCCTACGTCCGAGTTTCCTTAAAACAGAACAAACAGGGATGACTCAACAGTTAAAGTCACTGGCTGCTAAACTTGATCTGAGTTCAGTGCCCAGGACTCAGGTGCTGGAGGGAGAGAACTTCCTAGCTCTCTCTCTCCTTCCTTCCCTTCTTACCTTGTCATCTCCTTCCTTCCCTTCCTCTACTCACCCCCCCCGCCCACACACAATAAAACAGAAAGAAATGAAAACTCAAGTAAAAGAATGATAACTTTTATTATTTAAGGTAATGTGAAGATTAACTCCCTAAGACAGTGGTCCTGCAGCCCATTTGGACAGTTCCTCATGTTGTGGGGACCCCCCCAAAATTATTTTCAATGCTACTTTATAACTGTAATTTTTTTACTGTTATGAATCATAATTTTGAAGATAGAGGTTTGCCAAGAGGGTTGAAACCTACAGGTTGAAAACCACTGCCCTAAGGCATAAATTCTTACGTAGCGTATGATGTTGGCTATTATAAGCATCATTAACAGATGTTGAAGTAATTCTCTATATACAAAAGTTTAAAGCTAATAAACGAAAAAGAAAAAGAAACTATTAAAAATATCTACATCCTGTGGTAGTTGAAGCATTCCTTACTGTCTTCTGTTCCAGAAGTAGGAAATACAGTCTGTAGGAAGAAGAGGTATAAGAAGTTTCTGGAGCCAGATGTGGTGGTGCATGTCTTTAATTCAATAAATGGGAGGCAGAGGCAGGTGAGTCTCTGGGAGTTTAAGGCCAGTCAGGACTACATAATAGAGCTCAAAAAAAAAAAAAAAAAAAGTATGTGGATAGTAAGATCCTATTTCTCCACTAGTGGACTGATCAAGAGAAAGCGCTAAGACTCTATTCTCAGTATAGAATTTCTAGAGAGTTCAGCTCTTTCCAGTATTAACTTTAGACTGTAAACATTGACCCTTACTGCTTTAGTTTGTTAAAATTGCGTTTATACACACTAACATAATTTTGGAAATTAGATACAGCAGCTGTTAAAACTGTCACCATTTTATTCTTTTTTTTTTTTTTTTTTTTTTTTTTTTTAGGTTCTTTTTTTTTGAGCTGGGGACCGAACCCAGGGCCTTGCGCTTCCTAGGTAAGCGCTCTACCACTGAGCTAAACCCCCAGCCCCCACCATTTTATTCTTAGAGGAATATTCTAACTAAGAAACTGAGAACATGGATCTGTTAGGCATATTGTCTGTGTATAAGTTCAGGCACCTTTGCTTCCCAAAGTTATAATCTGTTAGTGGCCTGATCGCACAGTCTGGTCATCAAAGTCATTTGGGGAGCTCAGGCAAGAGGAGCACCAAGTTCAAGGCTCACCTAGTCTACAGAGTAAGCTCAAGGCCAACCTGGGCTGGCCTCAAATTCCTGGGCTCAAGTAATCCTCTTACTCTAGTCTCTTAGTACTTGGGAATACAGGGTTCACCACTGCTCCTAGAGAGATTTTTGTTGTTTTTAGGAAGACCAGGATATTGCTTTCTCTGCAAGAGGCCAGTGTATCAGGTAGTAACAGAGAGCTGCCTGGTTACTGTTACTATGCAGGTCCAGGCAAGTGGTAGTGGGAATAACTATGCATATACATTAAGATGGAGATATACTTTATTTATTTATTTATTTTTTTTTGAGACAGGGTCTTGTTTATCTCAGACTTGTCTCACACTCACTCGGGAGAGCCAAGACTATCCTTAAGTTCCTGATCCTTTTGTGTGAGCTGTTATTGCAGTCATGTGCCACTATACCTGATGAGAATGAAATTTGATAATCTCATGCCCTTCCCACATGTCAGCTCTTACAATATTAAGTTGATCCCCTACTACTGTGATGACATCATTTTCTGGTTAGCATTTTGGCAGGTATCCTATTTTTTCCAAAATGGTAGCAGAGGTAGTTGCCACACATGTTTGTTTCTCGGATACCTCCAAGAAAATATCAGTCAGAGTCAGGCACGGTGGCACTTGCCTGTAATCCTAGCCCTCAGGAGGCTGAGGTAGGAGACTTGTGATTTTGAGGCCTTTTGGGATCATTTAGTGTAATACTGTCTCAAACAAATAAACAAAATGTAAAAACACATCTGGATTTTGGTTCATGTGGTTGGTTAAAGCAAAAACCTAAAGAAGCCAATCTTCAATACTAGACAAAGATGGCCTACAATAAATGCAACTGCTGCGTGAGTTATAGTGTGAGTAACAAAACAAAGTTGATAGGTGGCATACACCTTTAAGCCCAGCATTCAGGAGGCTGAGATGGGTAGACCTCTATGAGTGAATTCAAGGCTAGCCTGCTCTATATATTGAGACCCTGTCTCAAAAACAAACTCACAGGTCAATTAAGAGAATTGAATTACCATCTCTTCTTGATCTATCTCCTTCTGTATGATGGAGATCAAACCCAAGGTCTCTCAACACCCTAGGGGAAGTCCAGATGTCCCGTGTAGGAACTGTGATTTCTACCCTTCTGAGCTTACCCCCCACTTTCCCATTGTAGGGAACTCTCATATGTATTCATGCATCCTGTTTTAGATTGCCCCTTCAGGGTGCAGCTCTACAATAAGGTTCCTGTCCTTGCATAGAAGAGTATGGGCTGGATTTCAGTCACCACTGCTCACTTTCTGGTGCTGAGGGGTAAGCACAGGTATACAACCTGTGAAAGGGAAGTGAGGGCTCTGTCCTGTCTAGTTACTGCATAAGCTATTAGCATCACGTCAGATTGTAAAAGTGAAGGAGTTTGGTAAAGTCTAATTCCCCATGTAAGAAAGGCACTAATACTATACAGACACTACTTGGCATCAGATGAAAGGATCCCAGAGTTACCAGGACAGATACACAGACCCTGTCGTTTTTGTGGTGATTTCTATGATTCATCAGATTGTGTAGAACTCCTAATTGCTGACTGCTAATGCAGAGATGGTCACAAACAGTTTGCTTCATTGCCTCCAGTCAACTAGCCTTTTCTCTCAGTCTGTTGCATCAGTTGTCTTTTTACTTTTAGACAAGGTCTCCCGTGGCCCCAGTTGGCCTTGAGTTCACCATAGAACAGAGGATGACCTTGAACTTAGGATCCTCCTGCTTCCACCTCTAGTGCTGGAATTGTCAGGATGTGCCACTGCACTGGGCTTTGATGAGCCATCTTCTGGGAGATCGTCATGCTTTTTTTTAGGACATCCCACCGAGAGACTCTCTGTAATCCAGAGAGACATTCAGAAGGCTGAGAAAGGAGGATCAGGAGTTTAAGCCTAGCTTGGGCTACATAGGCAGTTCCAGCCAGTTTGAACTACATGGTCAAACCCTGTCTAAAAAATAAAGTAAAAAACAAAAAAAGCGGGCTGGAGAGATGGCTCAGCGGTTAAGAGCACCGACTGCTCTTCCAGAGGTCCTGAGTTCAATTCCCAGCAACCACATGGTGGCTCACAACCATCTGTAATGGGATCCGATGCCCTCTTCTGGTGTATCTGAAGACAGCTACAGTGTACTTATATATAATAAATGAATAAATCTTTAAAAACAAACCCCCCCCAAAAACATTTTTATTTCAAAACCAACAAAAAATTAAATATGTGGAGAGCTGCTAGCATTGTGTCTAGCACATAATGTATGCTCCATAACTATTAACTGCAAAGCCTGGCCAGGTTGGACAGGTATGCCATCCCAGTTACTTGGAAGGCTGAGGCAGGAAGACCATAGTGTTAAGAACAGCCTAGGTTAATGTGAATGAGTTCAAGGCCAGCTTGGGCTATCTAGTAAGTCCCTGTCTGGAGAAAAGGCTGTGTTAGATGTCCTTCAACAGATGACTGGATAAAAGAAATATATTACCTGTATAGTTTTAAAGGATGAAATGATATCATTTTCAGGAACATGGGTAGATCTGGAGATTATCACATTAAACCAACAAGAGCAGGGTATAGTGGCACACTCTTGGAACCCCAGAGAGGCTCATGGTTCTCAGTGGACTAGCTTGCACGGAGGAGTAGGGATGATGCTACCTGAAAACAGGTTGGGACTAAATAGAGCCCTGAATTCTAGGGTAAGTGTTTGATCACGTCCTATAGATAGAATGATAAGACTTTTCTATGTAACTGTGGAATAGATAGATGGAGAAAACCCTTAAAGTGACATTAAAGTCACAGCTTCAGCTTTTGGAATGGAAGCTGAAGTTAAAAAGCTAATATAATTAATTCCTCTAAAGCCTGTCCCTTGAGGGTTCCTCTTGGTGTCAATTTTATGACAACAACTTCTTTTTTCTTGTGCTGGGGTAGAACTCAGGTCTTACTCATACTAGACAAACACCACTACCCTTGAGCTAATTCCCAGCTCTTGTTTGTTTTAGAGAGGTCTTACTAGATAGCCCAGGCTATCCTTAAATTCAAGATTGTTCTGGTTTAACTTCTTGCTTGAGTTTTGAGATTATAGTACACCTGGTTTGTGAAACAACTTTTGAACAACATTTCAGATGAAATGTTGAAACATAAAAGAGTTTTAGCCAGGGGGTGCTGGTACACACTTTTAATCCCAGCACTTGGGAAGCAGAGGCAAGTGGATTTGAGTTTGAGGGTAACCCGGTCTCAAACAGAGTGAGTACCAGGATAGCCAAAGGCTACTCAGAGAAACTGTCTTAAAGAAAGAGCTAGGGAGTGAACATGGGCTTTGGTTTGGTAGGTAAACACCTCATTACTGAGCTTGACCCAGCCTCTCAAATAATTAAAAGCTGTGTAGAATTTACTTTCCTGAAGTCTTGTGAAGGAACACGTAGTCTTGGCTTGGCTTAGTCGTGAATACTTGGAAACAGAGGTGGGAAGATTGCTACACATCAGAAGGTAAAGTGGTATGCATAGTTAATTCTAATCCAGCCAGTGGCTATTATGTAGAGAGAGACTGTCTCAAAAATTAGTGTGTAATTGGGAATTTTATCAAGGCAGCTTAGTTGGTTAAGGCATGTGCCACCAAGTTTGTTGAACTTGAGTTTGGTCCTGGGAAAGAGAACAAACTCTTTTAAGTTGCCCTCCGAGCACAGTGGTTTTTATTACAGTGCTAGGAATTGAACATGGAGTCTTGTTAGACAGGTACCTCTTTACTGAACTATATACGCAGCCTCTGGAATAATTAAAATCATGAATTGGGCAGGATTTATTTCAATCCTCCTGCATTTGCCTCCCAAGTGGTTGGCTTATAAACATGTGCCTGTTTTTTGTTTTGAAACAAGGCCGTTAGTAGCCTAGGGTGGCTTGCAACTCAGTGGGTAGGTCAGAATGATGTTGATTTCCTAATCCTTTTGCCTCTACCTCCTGACTTGGGATTGCAGGCTTGTGCTACTATACCTGGATGTGTTTGTCTGATTTTATAAAAAAATGTAGTGTGTGTATGACTGTAGATGACATGAGTGTGACAGAAAAGGACACAAAGGACAGAAAAGAGTGTCAGATCCCCTGGAGCTGGAGTTACGTGATTGTGAACCTCCAAATATGTCAAGAACATAAACCCGGGGGTTGGGGATTTAGCTCAGTGGTAGAGCGCTTGCCTAGCAAGCACAAGGCCCTGGGTTCGGTCCCCAGCTCCGGAAAAAAAGAAAAAAAAAAAAAAGAAATGTTAAAAAAAAAAAAAGAAGAACATAAACCCAGGTCCTCTTGAAGATCAACGTGAACTCTTAACCTCTGGGCCGTTTCTCCAGCCTATTTGTCTGGTTTCTGAGACAATGTCACACCTGTAGTGGGCAGGACTAGCAATCCTCCTTTCTCAGTGTCCCAAGTGCTGGGCTTACAGGACCAAGCCATTGTCCCTGGCCTTAATGATATATTCTAAAATAATTGTGCGGTTTTATAGTCTCCACACACTCCACAGTTCTTGTAACTCAGTTACTGGGATGAAAGTAAGACAATGAAAAAAAAACAGGCTGGGGAGAGTTAAGGGCAACTGCTCTGTTGCAGAGGCCCAGGGTTCAGGTCCCAGCATCCATATTGGGCAGCCCACAGCCATTTGTAACTCCAGTTCCAGAAGATCTAGTGCCCTCTTCTGGCATCCTCAGGTACCAGGCACTCAGGGAAACACTCATACATAAAAAAAGTTTAAAAAGTTAAGTGTGGTGGCCTTTGCCTGTAACCTAAGCACTTTAGAGAGAAAAGCAAGACTATCAGGAATTTAAAGACTTAGGGAGCTTGAGGCCAGCCTGAATTGTGTGAAACTTGTCTCAAGCAAACAAAACAAATGAAGAGAAGAAATTAAAAAAAAAAACCCACAGAAAACAGAAAAAGAACATTATGGTGAGGGAGATTCAACTTGCATTGAGTAAAATCTAAAAATATCAATTTTTTAAGAGTAAAAACTTAGATTCTGATGTAAGTTCACACTTAATACTTTATTTTTTACATTTATTTATGTGTGTAGATCAGAGGACAAGTTCTGATTGCTGGTTCTCCTTCCATCGAGTGAGTTCCAGGGATTGAACTTAGGTCGTCAGGCTAGGTAGGAAGTGCCTTTATCTGTTAAGTCACCTTCCTGGCTCCCTGTGAGCACGTGAGGGAGTGCCCTACCATTGAGAGGGACCTTATCCTCCTCACAAAATCTTAATGGGTAAACTGCTTATGTAAAAATATCTAATCTTTTGAGCAGTTTTGAGACTTAAATAAGTAACACAGGGAATAATAGGAGGGGCAGAACACTTTCCTAGCATGTATAAGGCTCCAGAATGGCACAGGGAACCTATTTAAAAATAAAGATGATTTAGATAGCTCAGTGGGTAAAGTACTCGCTGTTCAAGTGTGAGGGTCTGAGTTCAGATCTGTAGAACTCTTCTACAAGCCTGGTTATATGTGTCTGTGAACAGTGACTTGCATCTGTAAGCCCAGTGCTATAGTGTACAGTAAGAGGTGGAGACCTCTCCAGAAGCTTGTGGGAGCTAGTCTGCTATCTACACTGGCAAGCACAAGAGATTCTTCCTCAAACAAGGTCAGAAATAAGGACCTCCATATGCCATGGCATGTATATAGCTGCATTCTCATGTGAACACCTCTCTCTCTCTCTCTCTCTCTCTCTCTCTCTCTCTCTCTCTCTCTCTCTCTCTCCTCATGTGAAACCCCCCCCCCCACACACAGAGGGGTTGGGGTAGGAGAGAGGCTGCTCTTCTGGAGGACCTGGCTTTGAGTCTCAGAGCTCACCTGGCGATTCACAACAGTCTGTAACCACAGCTGTTTGTTATGCAGTTCTAGGGGACCTAATGCCCTCTTCTGGCCTCTGGGGTGCACAGACATACATATAGGCAAAACACCTATACATGTAAAATACTAAAATAACAATAGAAAAAAGAAATCCCTGGTATGGTGGTACACAACTTAATCCCAGCTCTGGGTGGCAGAAGCAGATGGATCTCTAAATTCAAGGCCAGACGGGTCTAAAGTAGTGAATTCTAGGCCAGCCCGAGCTGCCTACTGAGAATCTGCTTAATGTATATGTGTGTATACATATACATACATGTATAATTAAAGTGAGTTAATCTTATTTTCCATGTCAGAAGAAAACCTACATTGTTTGGTTAGTATCAGATCAAGGACTATATTATTCTTTGTTCTATATACTAATCCTTCACTATCTTTATATTTCTTTATTTTTCTTTTTTTAATTTAATTTTTTTATTTACATTTCAAGTGTTATCCCCTTTCCCGATATCCTATCTATAAATCCCCTATCCCATTCCCCCTTCCCCTTCTTCTATGAGGGTGTTTCCCCACCCATCCACCCACCCCTTCCCTCCTCCCTACCCTGACATTCCCCTACATTGGGGGGGGGGTCCAGCCTTGGCAGGACCAAGGGCTTCTCCTCCCATTGGTGCCCAACAAGGCCATCCTCTGCTACATATGCAACTGGAGCCATGGGTCCCTCCATGTGTACTGTTTGGGTGGTGGTTTAGTCCCTGGGAGCTCTGGTTGGTTGGTACTATTGTTCTTATGGGGTTGCAAACCCCTTCAGCTCCTTCAATCCTTTCTCTAACTCCTCCAGTAGGGACCCCATTCTCAGTTCAATGGTTGGCTGTGAGCACTCGCCTCTGTATGTGTCATGCTTTGGCAGAGCCTCTCAGGAGACAGCTATATCAGGCTCCTGTCAGCATGTACCTCTTGGCATCCCCCATAATGACTGGGTTTGGTGGCTGTACGTATATGGGCTGGATCCAGGTGGGGCAGGCTCTGAATGGCCTTTCCTTCAGTCTCTACTCCAAACTTTGTCTCTGTATCTCCTCCTGTGAATATTTTTGTTCCCCCTTCTAAGAAGGACTGAAGCACCTGCACTCTGGTTGTCCTCCTTGTGGTCTGTAGATTATATCTTGGGTAATTCGAGCTTTTGGGCTAATAACTGCTTATTAGTGAGTGCATACCATGTGTTTTTGTGATCCAGTTACCTCACTCAGGATGACACTTTCTAGCTTCATCCATATGCCTGTGAATTTCATGAAATCATTGTTTTTATAGCTGAGTAGTACTCCATTGTGTAGATGTACCACATTTTCTATATCCATTCCTCTGTTGAAGGGCATCTGGGTTCTTCCCAGCTTTTGGCTATTATTAAGTACGGCTGCTATGAACATAGTGGAGCATGTGTCTGTTGTATGTTGGAGCATCTTTTGGGTATATGCTCAGGAGTGGTATAGCTGGGTCCTCAGGTAGTACAATGTCCAATTTTCTGAGGAACCTCCAGACTGGTTTCCACAGGGGTTGTACCAGCTTGTAATCCCACCAACAATATTTATTTATTTTTATTCTTAAGTTAGCAATAGATTTTATTGTGGAATTTTCATACTAAGTATGATTATACTTCTAATTTCTCCCTCCTCTCTGTCATATTTATTTACTTTTGGGATTGGATCTTATGTACCTCAGGCGGCCTCAGACTCACTGTGTAGCTGAGGTGGCCCTTTGAACTCCTGGTCCTTCTGCCTTACCTCTTATGTTGGGACTACACGCATGTGCCACCATACCTGCCTTATTTGATGTTTCAGAGACTCTTCTCTGGTGGAAGTCTAAAATGGTGCAACCTTCTGTAAGGCATTTGTCAGCACATATCAAAACTTTAACTTTCTCCTTCTTAGATAAGTACGCCTTTCTTTAGAAATATGGTTCAAGGAAACAATTGATTTAGAAAATAGTAAAAGCCTATAAATAGATATCCTGCAGCAGGAGAAAGGGTAAACTAGTTATACTAAATCTTGTTATGCTCATTAAACATAGTAGTTTTGAAACACATTTAATAGTAGAGTTTTTCTTCATCTAATCTAAATTGAAAAAAAATTCTCTCGGTCTTCATGAGGGAAAACATACCTTTTTCTTTGATTGGTCAACAAGCTCCTGTCCAGCATCTCTACAGTGGCTGGTTTACCAAGAACAGACATGTAAGCAAAACATATGGAATATTCTTCTCAAAGCACACCTGTGCTACAGGGACTGGGGCAGTTCTGTCTGCATGGTCAACATAAGGTGCAGAGAGCAGAAGTGCATAGAAGCAGATTATTCAGAGGTAGGGATATTCCAGGATAAAGGCAGAGATGTGGTTCTAAACTGCCAAGGTTGGCATGGCTGGGGAAAAAAAGTAGAATTTTATAACTTATTCATTCAGCAAAAGGATGGAGTTTCATGAAGGCCATACCCTGGAAAATTCACATGTATATGATGATTCAAGATTTACTGTGGAAGCCACATTTGAAAGGACACTGTATGAGGGACATATATATTATATTACTGTAGGTAGTTAACGGACAGGATTATATTGTCTGAAAATAAAGAGGAAGGGATGCAAGCAGAAATTGAGGGGGCAGAATGAATAAGTTTTAGTGACCAATTAGACTCCTTCAGTAGGGAGAAGAGGAAGGACCGAATCCTGTCCAGATTCTTAACACTGAGTGATGAGACTCAGGGCAGGGCCGTTAAACAGATAGGTCACCCGATGTGGTTCCACAGCAGGTTCCAGGCAAATGCACAGCCACACCCTAACAGGACCTGTTCACTTTGTTAGTGTTGGAGTGAAAACTCACATAGTGGAAGAGTATATATAAGAGCTGTCTGTCTGTCTGTCTATTTATCTATTCTAATCAAAGGCTTTTAATCCACGTATATAGAGGATTCTTACAAATCAATAAGGGTAGGGATGAGACTTCGACAACAAAAGAATCCAAGCGGACATAAGGGACGTGAAAAGATGCTCTGCCTCACTAAGAAGAGAGGGACTACAGAGTGTTCCCTGAAGATGTAGGAATTGGATTATGTCACCTACTTTGTACAGTACCCCTGGATGTATCCACAGAGCTCACCACAGTCCATCTCCCGATGCAGTGTTTTGCTCAACTTTACAACTCCAAACTATTTAACAACTTCTCTGAGGGTCCCTCAGCATTTCATCCCTCTTGCTTTAGCCTCCAAACTGCTGGGACTGTGAGCATAGGCCAGTAGGTCCAGCAGCAAACATATTCTTTCTTTCCCCACCCCCAGATAGAGTTTCTCTGCGTAGCCCTGGCTGTCCTCTGTAGACAAGGCTAGCCTTCAACTAAGAGATCTGCCTTCCTCTCCCTTCTGAGTGCTGGGATTCAAGTAGTGCTCCACCACATACAGCTAACCATATTCTTATTAGTCTAGCTTGTTAATTTTATTTATGGTTATCATTTTTATGATTGTTTTAAAGAACTGATGGGCTGGAGGTGTAGCTCAGTGGTTAGAATATGTGTTCAATGTATGTGAGCCATGGAGTCAATCCCTTGTACCCAAACAAGTAAATTTTTGTTTACCTTAATGCGGTGAAGATATTCTACATCTTTTCTATTTTTTTTCATTTGGTGATGGGGATCCATTCCAGGGCCTTGAACATACTAGGGAAACAATGCACCACTGAAATACACTCTCTGTTCTGGATTATGTTTCTAAATGTCTTTAATACTTTAAAAATTAGTATGTATTCATTGCATGAAACAATGGGCTTTATTGTACCATTTTAATACACATATATACTTTGACTATATATATATATATATTCCCTATTTATTACCCTTTCTTGATCCTTCTGCTCTTTGACCACTCTTTTTCTTGGGTCTCCTTCCACATTTTTGCCATATTTTTTTAAATTTATTGTTGTTTAGTTTTCTTTTGTTGTTTTTTGAAACAGTGTCTCATGTAGCCCAAGCTGACTAGGAACTTAATATGTAGCTAAGGATGACCTTGGACCATTGGTCCTCTCTGGTCCACCTCCCAGGTGTTGGGAATTACAGGCTTATGGCTATGGTAGACACCTAATGTAATTATCCTTCTAAATGAAGTGTAGTTTATTCTAGAATTTTGGCTGTTCTTATAAATATATCCTTTATCTAAAAATCCACCCATTTACTGTTTATATATGGTATTTGTTTATATATGGAACTAGGAATAGTGGTGCATTTCTGTTTTCATACTCAGAAGGCAGCCTGTGTTTACTATTATTCTGCCAATTCTGTTCTTAGCTACCTGAGAAGCTGAGGCAGGAGGACTACTTTAGCCCCCTATGTTTGAGACTAACCTGAACAACATAGTGAGACCCCCATCTAAAAAGAAAGAAAAACCTTGCACACTGTCCATGTTTATTTGTTTTTTTTTTTAAAGATTTATTTATTTATTACATATAAGTACACTGTAGCTGTCTTCAGACACACCAGAAGAGGGCATCAGATTCTGTTACAGATGGTTGTGAGCCACCATGTGGTTGCTGGGATTTGAACTCAGGACCTCTGGAAGAACAGTCAGTTCTCTTAACCACTGAGCCATCTCTCCAGCCCCCATGTTTATTTGTAAGCAGTGTGATGCTGGTAAGTCAAGAGGAAAGCAGCCCAGAAAGGTGTATGAGACCTGGGTGTGCTGTTCCATGCCTGGGAGGCAGAGGTTCAAGGCCAGCCTGGGCTACAGAGGCTAAATACAAAATGAGGTGCTAGGAAGGTGGATCAGTGGGAATGGCATATGCTATACATGTATCTCGAGAAGCCATGTACCTGCTGGGATGGCATGGCAGCCTCCCACTGGTTCTAGAGCTTAGGAGACTGAGATAGATTCTTGGAGTAAGCAGGCTAGTTAGACCAGCAGGATCAACCATCCTAGGTTCAGTGTGAGGCTAGAGACTGCCTCAATATAAAGTGGAGAACAATAAAAACAACAACAAAACCAGTGTCAGTTTCTGGTCTTTACATGTATACTTACACATGCAAACATGAATACCATATGTACACATACCAAACCAATATTTGAAAAGAGAGAGAGCCTTTGCCCTCCCTGAGGATCCGTCTATGTTTGCTTGGTATGTATTCTTTGGTATTCTTGCTGAGTTATTTTCTTTTTAGGTCTGAGTGTTCATTTTATGGAAAAAAGCAAAGATTAATTACTCACTATTATGTACAGTAAGTTTCCAGTAAATATGGCTAACACTCACTGTCACCAAGGTTGTCTTCTTCCAGCCTGTGAATTACCAGTAGATGTGAATTACCAGTAGATGTGAATTACCAATAGATGTGAATTACCAGTAGGTGTGAATTACCAGTAGATGTGAATTGCCAGTCATGTGAATTACCAGTCGACCTGCAGTTGAGGTTAGTTGGATTAATAAATGTTCAAGTACACTTTCTCAAGCTTGCATCTGAATGATTAAAAAATAGAAAAAATTTGGGGGTACAGGTAGTAGGCTAGGCAATAAAGTCTCTCTTTGTAGTCAAGGCTGGAGTTAGTGTGAATCCTGTGTCAGCCTCTAATGTGTTGGGATAACAGACAGACACCACTACACTTAACTTCTGCCTAAATGATTAGGGTTTCTTCTTAGATAACTGGACAGCGAGCTTGAGGTGTGGTTTAATTGATAGATGCTTGTACAGCGTGCATGAAGCCCTGAGTTCATCCCAGCACTGTATAAACTAGATGTGGTAGTGCACTCCCTTAATCCCAGCACATGAGTCGGGGAGGAAAAGGGAGGAGGACCTGAAGTTCAAAGTCAACTTTGGTTATCTGGCAAGTTGCAGGCCAGACCAAACTTTGTCTCAAAACCAAATCAATCTGCATGATGCCCACCCCTTTGATCTCAGGGACTGAGAGGCAGAGGTAGAGGCAGATGGATCTTTCTGAGATTGAGGCTAGTCTGGTCATAGGAATTATCAGACCAGCCAAGGCTACACAGTTAGACCCTGTCTCAAACCAAACCAAACCAAACCAAACTATTCAGTAAAATAACAGCAGCAACAACAAACTCAAAAACAAAGTGAAGGAAGAACAAAGAAACAAAATAACTAGAAACAGTGACTACTAAAGATGGGAATTGGTAGTGCCTGACAATACTTTCCTTCTAATTTACAAGTTAGGAAGGGAAATCGAGAAGTGTGACCGTTGTAAATGATGCTTAGTAGTTTCAACTTTAAGTTCAATCAGCACAGACATTAACTGATATTTACTCAGAACCCCATGGATGAACCACATGAAACCAGGCCCCACAGAAATATTATCTTGTGCCTACATGAGCAAACTTAGCTCTTGAACTGTTGCTTTCGGGAGCTATACATAATGACAGCTGATGTTAAAAAGTTGCATGATCAGGCCTTGGAAACATTAGGTAAAAATAGGGAAGATTATATACCAAGTTTAATAATAAAAAGAAATGAAAGGTTCTGTGTGGTAGCAACATTTAATTTTTGGGGGTAGAGAGAGGTGGGACCACACTAGAGTGGCCCTAGGTTGTGGCCAAAATAGAAAGACAATAAGCCAAGAGCCTACAGTACTTTGTTCTCTTCAGCATCCTCCCATCCAAGTACTGACCAGGCCTGCTGAGATGAGAAGAGATAGGCTGAGGATAGGGTGACATGGCCATAGACTTTTGTAAAGACTCTATCTCAACTTGGACTGGACTTGCCTAGACTAGGCTGGCCAGCAAGAGAGACCCAGGGACCCACCTGTTCCCACCTCCCCAGCTCTAGGTTTGTAAGGGTGCCATGGTGCTGTGCCTAGTTTTTGGTTTTGTTTTGTTTGTTTTGTTTTTTAACATGGGTTCTTGGGATCTAAGTCAGGTTCTCATACATTCAGGGCAAAGACTTATCTCCTCAGCCCTTTTGTAGTTTATGTAAAATAACCCTGGCTGTAAGAACTCCTGGGCCTCTGTTGCTTCAGCCTAGGATCCCAGTGCTGGGATTATGAATGTAGGCTTTGCTCTTCCAGCAAAAATTTAAATACAAAGAAAACCTGAACTGGGTGTGGTGGCACAAACCTCTAATTCCGGCACCAGGAAAGCAAAGGCAGGAAGATTGTTCCATTTTGAAGCCTGCTTGATTTACACAGTTCTCAGACAGCCAGGGGTATATACATAGGGAGACCCCACTCAATCAGTTCTGGTAGATAAGGCATCCAGCATTTGTGATTAAAACCTATTTTTGTCTTCAAGGTCAGTAGCACATTTAGTATTAAGGTATGCTTAAAAATTATGTATTAAAAGTGTTTTCTTTAGGCAGGTGTGGCAGTACACATCTATAATCCCAGCTTTTAGGAGGGTGAGGCTGGAGGATCCAGGTTAGCCTGATAGGGAAACCTTGTCTGTCTGCTGTGTCACAAAGCAGCAGGGGTGGGGGCTTTAAGTGTTTTCTTTCCCCAGTAGTTCTCCATCTATTCTTTTCCTCCACACCCTGATCTCTTTCTCTCTGGTAGGGTTCCCATTGCTGGCTACCCAGCCATTACCATCATAATACCATTTAAGGTAGCTCTGCTGGATCTATTTATTCTGAGTCCTACAATCTACTTTCTCTTTTAGCTTTGCTTCCTAAATCAAGTTGGCAATCCAGTTTATTTTTCCTTCTTTTATTTCAACAACTCCTGATTTAGGTTGGTTAGGAGGCTTTAATATAATCCGGGCACAAACTCTCCCCCTTGGAATCTGTATTTACGAGGCTTCCTCCTTTCCCGGCTGAACGTGCTGAAGCCCGGCAGAGTACCCTGTGAAGGACTTCAGCCCCCACAGTTCTCTGTGTGCGCATGCCCACTCTTCTTACAGTTGTCAAAGTGCTTTTCCAGAGCGGTCACATAATCAACCCGAAAGAAGAAATAAATACTATTCATTTTTTTCAATTTTATCGATCTTTAAAAACTGGACACTTAAAGGTAACTGCTGCTATGAATTTACTACTTGAAATTGGGTTATTGCATGTAAAAGCCGGTCTATTGTGTGCGGTGGGGGAGGGGAAACAGGAATCTATTTCTCAGACTTTGCTATATATAAGCAAAAAACCCTCCAAATCAAATTATACAGGCAGTTATTTAAGGATGCTACATATTGACTTTGTAAATTTTACATTAATCACTGACTTAGCTTTTGTTTAAGAGATCATATTTATTAAAAGGTGGGTCTTGACCTTGACCGAGTGAATTTAATACAGAAAGTAAAATTTGTGTTATTTTAAAAGACCTTTCTGAAAAAAAATGGAGTGTTTTGTTATAACATTTTGAGAATTTAATAGTATAGTATTACTATTAATTAAAGCCATTATAAAATATTCTGAGTCTAGGTTACTTTTTGGCTTGGGGATTTAATGCAGTTTAAGCTAAAGGCATTAACAAAAGTGTTGAATACAAGCAATAAGAATCTCTGGGTGATACTAAAGTTATAATCCAGTACATATTTCAGCCATGATGATAAAGCTATTGTAAGGAAAATTCTAGCTTATCAAAGCACTGAAATTCCAGAAGTACAATGGTCTACTGCAGCACTGTCAGAAGGAGGTAGGAAAATGTCTCTGTGACCACCCTCTTTGGCAGGGATGGAACTTCGTGCTGTCTGACTCCAAGGTCCACTCTGCTCTCTGTGCTCTATTTATAACACTAATCAAAGCCATTGTTTTAGATAGAGGGAACTGAGGAAAATAAAAGCATCCAAAGCAAGCTTTACTGATAGTAGCAGGCAGTCCCTGGTGCATGCTCTATTATACTGGGCTGGGTTTTTTCTAGGGGAGGGGAAGAGGCAGGGAAGAGAGGAATAGAAAGTACAGTGATTGAGAGAAGGGAAGTGTTTTCCTAAGCTCACTGTGCTCTTCGTATATAAAACTTTGAAATGAAAGATGGTATCTGTTAAGTACTTTAATGATAGCTTTAATAAAACAGAACTGTGAATCCAACTTCTTGTCTGTTATCCTTTGTGTAATAGTTAAGAGCGATACCACCTCCATTTTAAGAGTTGTTATTTTGAATAGTCCAAAGGCAGAACTGTTGTGTGTGTCTGAATGCCCTTTACAAATGTCCCAAGGAAGATGCTTCTCCAGTATATGAGTTAATTAACTATATTAAATATATTAATAACTTTATTGCAATTGTACTGAATCATCATCTAAAAATAATTATATGTTTGGTCATAGCTCCTTTAACATTTCAAAATATTTGTTTGCAAGGTCTCAGCCCTGTAATATTCAGATATTTAAAGTAATTAAACATATTCTGAGACAAGCTCATTCAGTGATAACTACATGCATGGAAATCTCTTGGTTTTGAGTGATTACTGTTTTCATCCTTGAGTAAGAAAACAGGTTGTATGACAGAGGTGAATATAGCCCTTCTATGTGAAGTGGAAAATACCATACACTCCTTATATGGCTAAATGAAGCAGTGAGGGTAATGTACTATAATTACAATGTATGAGAATTTGGGACTTTGTACTCCTCTATTTTTAACAGTTGCTAGCATATGGTAATTCAGGGTCGTCAAACCATAGTCTTTCATTGCTAATACTAGTGATAAAAGAATGGATTCTAAATTTGCCTGTCTTGTGACCGAGGCAGCAGCAGGAGGATTCAAAAATGAAAATCTGGCGACCCCAGCATTATCTTGACTGTCTACTTAAATCTCAGATGCATTTTAAAGTCCCGCCCCTCTCCATCTCACAGCCTCCTCCCCTCCTCCCTCCCCACCTTCCTCCCTCTGACCTCAAATCCAACCAGAAGCATTTCTCCACTCTGCAGAGAATTTCTCAGGCTCCCGTAGAGACCTGAAATGCCAAGAAGCCAGTAAATCACTTGGGTGGCAGAGCTGGAGAGGAGAAAATCGGAGAATAAGTAGAAAACCACAATCCTTAGAGTAATAAGAAGCAAACACTTCTAAACATTTAAGTAGGTTTTCACTTTTTTTTTGAGTCAGGTTTCTTGTAAACCTGGCTGGACTCGAACTGGCTAAGTAGTTAAGGCTGACCTTGAATTTTTGATCCTCCTGCCTCTCCCTCAGAGTACTAGGATTTCAAGCATGCGCCACCACGCCCGGCGATTTTCATCTTTCTAAAAACTGAGGTTTCTTTTATATTAAAACGTCTCCTAACAAAATGGAGTAGCTGCCGCTACCGAGAGGCCAGAGAATGATTGTGCAGCTGAGTTCTTCCAACAAATGCCAAAGATTTTGTCTCTCGAGGTTCGCTGCAGCCAAATGAAACAATCATCCGAGGCAAGAAGGCAGTTTGCTAATCAACAGGGCTAAGTCGGCTTAAAAAATGTTTTTTAAGTGCTCCAGCTGAGGAAGGGGAAAGAGGGTCGTGTACCAAGTCTTTTTAACCTTGCTGAAGGACGCAGCACTATTTATTGACGTATGCAAATAACTGGGGGAGGGTGGTGCTTGGGAAAAAACAGGAACCAGAATCAGTTTCTCATTGCAGGGTGAACGCTCTGAGTTCCGGTGAAGGGGAAAGAGACGTGGCGAAATTGCTGTCTTTCTGTCTTATAAGCACATCTCTCACTAACACAGAAAAGGGACCGAGACGTCAGAAAGGGTGAAGACGCTCTCACAGTATTTTTAGAGACCTTGCTCGAGCGCTCCAACGCGCCCCCTCCCCCCAAAGCCCGACTCGTTCTTCTAAATGCGAGATTATGGATTTGCATTGCAATTGGCTAGTGGCGGTGGCACTGGATTTTCGCAAGTAAAACACCCGCCCGCTTCAGTGAGGGGCATTCATGATCACACTGACAATAACGCATCTCTCTTTCTTCCCGTTTCAGCTGCGCAAACCATGCAGGATGATTTACTGATGGACAAAAGCAAAACCCAGCCCCAGTCTCAGCAGCAGCAGCAGCAGCAGCAGCAGCGGCAGCAGCAGCAGCAGCAGCAACAGCTCCAGCCCGAGCCCGGCGCAGCCGAAGCCCCGTCCACGCCCCTCTCCTCAGAGACCCCCAAGCCTGAAGACAGTAGCGCAGTGCCGGCCCTCAGCCCCGCCTCGGCTCCGCCAGCCCCCAACGGCCCCGACAAGATGCAGATGGAGTCGCCGCTCCTGCCGGGCTTGAGTTTCCATCAGCCCCCTCAGCAGCCGCCGCCGCCGCAGGAGCCCGCGGCACCCGGAGCGTCGCTGTCGCCGTCCTTCGGCAGCACCTGGTCAACGGGCACTACGAACGCGGTGGAGGACAGCTTCTTCCAGGGGATCACCCCAGTCAACGGGACCATGCTCTTCCAAAACTTCCCGCACCACGTCAACCCGGTCTTCGGAGGCACCTTCTCGCCGCAGATCGGCCTGGCGCAGACCCAGCACCATCAGCAGCCGCCGCCGCCCGCGCCACAGCCGCCGCAGCCTGCGCAGCCCCCGCAGGCGCAGCCCTCGCAGCAACGCCGGTCTCCCGCCAGCCCCAGCCAGGCGCCCTATGCGCAGAGGAGCGCCGCCGCTTATGGCCACCAGCCCATCATGACCAGCAAGCCGTCTTCATCCTCGGCCGCCGCGGCTGCTGCGGCCGCGGCCGCCGCCTCTTCGGCCTCGTCCAGCTGGAACACGCACCAAAGCGTGAACGCCGCCTGGAGTGCTCCGTCCAACCCGTGGGGTGGCCTGCAGGCGGGCCGAGACCCTCGCCGCGCGGTCGGCGTGGGCGTGGGCGTAGGTGTGGGGGTACCATCCCCGCTTAACCCCATCTCGCCGCTCAAAAAGCCCTTCTCCAGCAATGTGATCGCTCCACCCAAGTTCCCTCGTGCAGCCCCGCTCACCTCCAAGTCTTGGATGGAGGATAACGCTTTCCGGACCGATAATGGTAACAATCTGTTGCCTTTTCAGGTAAAGTCCCTGTGCTCTTTCACACTCCTTCCTCCCTCATGCTTCTCCCTCTTCCTGGTTATTTTAATCGGCCCACCTGCTGTTATTTAGAAGGCACAGCAAATTGCAGCACCCCTAAATCCTCCGGGTTCACCGGGACTATTTCACACAATCTGGGTAGGGATGGGGGCGAAGTTGAGGGGACATTGTGACTGCTTGAGGGTGGGAAAAGGCCATTTTTCTTCCAGTTCATTTCCTCCTTCACTGTGCTTGTGCTTTTTATTTTGGCCTTCTTTGACAAATTAAGCCGCAAGTGTATAGTCAGGTGCGGGAGTAGTCCCAGGAGGAGTAGGCAGAGATTCCTATCATTTTAAGTAGCTACACATTTTCAGGTTACGCAATCCTAGGTTCAAGGTGCCTACGGAAAGCCATCCACGCCCAAACCACCCTGGTTTGTTAACAGCCTTTGAGTGGTGCTCTTTCAAATAGTTGCATATGCCCAGCTAAACTAATGTGAACACATGTGTTTATGTCTAAGGTGTTGGAATCACTAATCGTCAGCATATTGTCCTGCCAGGAAAATTACCAGTGTGAGATTCCAATGAACACTGCAAACTATAAGGGACTGAAATGGAAAGAGTAGAAATTTTAGGGGAACTATTCCCATGTTACTTAAAAGAAGGATTGAGACTTTTTTTTCCAGCGGAGAGAGACAATAGGACACGACCTTCAGAGCCATATTGCAATGGAGTCAGTCTATTTGCTAACTAGCACTGAAATATTTAAAGCTGCAGTGTCCTTCACCAGTTGGGTTATTTAAGACAATGCAGATCAATTACACCATTTGAAACTGGGTAAAGTGAAAGTCTTGCAACTTTAATGAAAAATGAGTCTTGTGCCTTGGTATTAAATGCCAATGAAAAATCCAGGAAGTGCTCCCGACAAAAAGATTGAATGGACAAAGTGTCCTTGTTTCTGTTGCTTTCTCATGCAGTCTGTAGCCACAGCAGTAGACAGGATCCTGGGTGTTTTGGATGAGAAAGGGGTGCTGAGTGTATGTGCTCATTGGGAGCCTTCGCTGCCTAATAGGCTCTTACCCTGTGCCGCTGAAGTGATGTGTCCATAAGCTTCTAGGCTCCCTTACAAGAGAAAGGCTGGGCGTGGTGGTGAGAGCTTGTAGTTCAGCACCAAGGCTGGCCTATGGGATTGGGAGTTCCGGCTCAGTCTGGGTTTCTTAAAAGATCTTGTCTCAAAAAGGAAAGAAAGGGAATCCTTTGGCCCCTGCTGACAGATGATAGACTGGCAGTTTGCCGAGGTCGAAGGCTCAATCTGGCACAGGTGAAGCCTTGCTGGTCTTTACCTTTCAGATGTTGGGGGAGGTGGGATTATTGAAAGGGTGTCTGGGCTAGAGCAAGAATGTCTGTTCTTAACAGTTCAAGGAGACCTGACTTGTGTTTAGGAGAGTTTTGCTGTTTGTGTTTGGGCTTTTTCTGGGTAGTGCCTGGTTCCTGCTCATGCTGAGCACACTAAGACACAATTTTAGATTTTGGGACAGGCTCTCATGTACTTGTCTCAGATTGTACTGTGTGCTGAGGATGACCTTGAACTCCTGATCCTCTTGCCTTCACCTCCTAGGGTTACAGACCCCTGCTGCCACTCTCATATCTTGTTTCTTTCCATTCTGAAGTTTATTTTCATGACAGGGATTAGTTCTGTAGGTGGAGGGAGGTGAGCATAGGTTCTGCTGTAGTTGGTACTTGGAAAGAGGGGCCTTCTGCCTTGACAGTTTCTCTTTCTATTCTGAGGCTTTCTATCCAAACCCACTCAGAGAAGATAAAAGAGTGTGTGCATATGCATATGCCTGTGCGTGTATGCATGCATGTGCGAGCAAGCTTGGATGCCTGGTGCATGTTTGGAGATCCAAGGAAAACCTTATGGAGTCCATTCTCTCCTTCACCTTTATGTGGTGTAGGTTCTGGCCTCAAACTTTGCCAGTTTTTAAGTTTGCTGGTTCTTACTCTCGGAACCATCTTGCCATCTGTCTAAATTCTTGAACTCTCAGAAGTTTAATTCATCTGAATACAGTTTTTTCCTTGTTTATTTTGAGACGAGGAGTCTTTCTACATTGCCCAGGCTGTTGTTGAATTCCTGAATCAAACAGTCCTCTCACCTCTGCCTGCCTGCAGCAAGTGGGATTACAGTTATGAGATGCCTCATCTGACTGTGGAGTATGGCCAATCTTTATCAATTCACTCCTTAAAGGGGCTGCCCCTTACAGCCATGCATACCTTAATCCCAGCACTTTGAAGGCAGAGACAGGTGGGTCTCTGAGTTTGAGGCTAGTATCATATACAGAGATATCCAGGACAGCTAAGGTTACTCTGTCTTCAAAAACAAAACAAAACAAAACAAAACAAAACAAAACTCAAACCAATACAAAAAAAGGAAAGGAAAAGAAAGCCCAGGGGAGGAAGAGGAGGAGGAGGAAGAGGTTGGAAAGAATATAATCCAAAATTTCACTAATCTTGAAGGGGCCTGAGATATGGCTCTGTTGGTAAAGTGTTTGCTATGAATGCATACGTGGACTTGAATTTTGGTCTGAAGCATCCACATTAAAAAACCCTGGGTGTTGTGGCTCATGCTTATAATCCTAGTACACTCTCCAGTGCTGGAGCAGAGCATCTCCCAAGGGAGCTCTGGCCAGGGAGCTCTAGGCTCAGTGAGAGGACATGCCTGAGAAAACTGAGATTTCACAGAGGAAGACACCAGACATTGACCTCTGGCCTTTACATATGTCTGAAAACATGGACATGTGTGTGTGCGCACACACACACACACACACACACACACGCACGCATACTACTCCTTCCCTCCCTCCCTCCTCCTCCAATCTTTGGTATGGAGTAGTATTAATATGAGGATTGCTAGTGTTTCTCAACAAACCATTTGCCAATGATGCTTCTAAGGGAAAATACAATTGAACTTTGCACTTTTTTGTTGTTGTTGTGATAGATGGTAATACTATTGAGTGGGCAAAAATGATTGAGTCATTTGGTTAAAATTAAACATATTTTGTTGGCTTCAAGAATAATTATATTGGGCTAGAGAGATGGCTCAGTGGTTAAGAGCACTGACTGCTCTTCCAGAGGTCCTTGGTTCAATTCCCAGCAACCACATGGTGGCTCACAACCATCTGTAATGGGAGCTGGTGCCCTCTTTTGGTGTCTGAGGAAAGGTACAGTATATTCATATACATAAAGTAAATAATTCTTTTTTTAAACAAAGAAAGAAAAATTATGTGTACCCTGTGTCTCATTTCTATTTCTTATTTAGAGTTTTTTTTTTAAGATTTATTTATTTTTTATTTTTTATGTATTCGTCTATGAGCGTATGTGCCATGTATGTGCAGGTGCCTGCCTAGCCCAGAAGAGGGCATCTGATTCCCTGAAGCTAGAATTAGGTTCAGTAACCTTCAGACACGGGTGCTGGGAATTGACCCTGGGTTCTGGAAGAGTAGTAAGTGCTCTCTTTCACCTGCTGCACCTCTCCAGTTAGACATTTATGGTTAGATAACATTGAGAGTAGTTGGACTGAGTGGTGCACACCTGTATTCAGTCAGAAGAGGTTGAGACAGGAGGATGCTTTGGCCAGCACTGTGAAAAATCTGGTTTTTGTTGTTGTTGCGTTTTGTTTTGTTTCTGAAACAGGGTCTCTCTGCATAGATATTCCTGGCTGTCCTTGAACTCAGTACATTAAGTAGGCAGAGATCTACTTGCCTCTGCCTCCAGCATCCCAAGTGCTGGGATTAAAGGCATGTGCCATTATGTCTGGCAAAGATTTATTTGTGTGTTTCTTTTTCAAGACAGGGTTTCTCTATGTAGCCCCGACTTTACTAGAACTTGTTTATAGACCAGGCTGTCCTCTAACTGAGAGACCTACTTCCCTCTGCCTCCCAAGTACTGAGATTAAAGGCATTCCCCACTACAGCCTGGCAAAATCTGTTTCATAAAAATCATTTTAGATTCAGGAGTAGTAGCTCATTCCTGAAACCAGGACCCAGGGGGCTGATACAGAAGGCTTGCTATGAGTCTGAGGTCACCCTGGACTACAGAGTAAGGTATTGTCTCAAAGCAACAAAACAGAGTATGACTGGAGCCAGAGAATAACCTGACTGTGCTTTGGCTAAGTTTGCTGACTTGGTTTGTGTGGATAAGTATGCCAACTATGTGTTTAACCTGTATGCATGTCTGCGTACTCCTTCCATGCCTTTGGAAGCCAGGAGAGGGCTTCGGATCCCCTAGGACTGGAGTAACAGAGGACCATGGTGGTGCTGGGCATTGAACCCAAGTTCTTTGGGAGAGCAGCCAGTGCTCTTAACCACTGAGCCATTCCTCCAGTCCCATGCCAAATATGTTTAAAAAGCAAAGTGTCTCAGTTCTTAATGGCAGAATTTTATGTTTGTGCATTTATTTAAATACTTTTTCTAGGACTGGATGTATTTTGTTTCTTTAGATTGAGAAGGGTCTCTTCATGTTTTGTTTTATGAAACAGTTTTACTATATAGCCCTGACTGGCCTAGAGCCCACCAAAAACCTCCTGTCTTTTCTGCCTTTCAAAATCTGGGATCAGAGGTGTGTATCACCATGGGTTAAAGGCATGTGTCACTATGCCTATCTGATTTTTGTTTTGCCATTGTTTGGACACAGCCTCACCATTAGCCAGAGTTGACCTGGAACCTCCCTCTTCCTGCTGCTTCCTTCTGGAGGCTTAGATTACAGGGGTGCATCACTATTCCTGGCCTAAACTGAGAGATTGAATTCATTGAATGCTGATTTTCTAAAAGATTTTTTATCTTCCTTCCTTCCTTCCTTCCTTCCTTCCTTCCTTCCTTCCTTCCTTCCTTCCTTCCTTCCTTCTGATCTATCTGTCTGTCTGTCTGTCTGTCTGTCTGTCTGTCTATCTATCTATCTATCTATCTATCTATCTATCTATCTGTTTTGGCTTTTCCAGGCAGAGTGTCTCTGTGTAGCCCTGACCGTCCTGAAAATCGCCCTGTGAGCCCACCTGCCTCTGCTTGGAATTAAAGTTGGATCCACTGGAGCTGTAGTTGAAGGTGGTTGAAAGTGGCCTAACTCTTAGGTGCCGGAAATCAGACTTAGGATCTCTGCAAGAATAGTACATACTCTTAGCTCCAAGGCATCTCTCCGACTCTTATTTTCAATTTTTACTTTTTATTTTGAGATAGAGATGGACTATGTTGTCCAGGCTGTCCTGAATCTCATTTCTCATCTCACTTTTCATCTTCCGCCTCAGCCCCTAGAGTGCTTGGATTATAAAATGTGAGCCGCCCGGTATGGCTCTTTAATTTTTGTTCTTTTTAACAGGCTCCTTGTGCTGAAAGAGACTTTCAATATCTTATATAGTGTGTCTATTTCCGAGACAGGGTTTTTTGTTTTGTTTTGTTTTTTCTTTTTTTAATAGTCCAGGCTGGCTTTAAACTTGCTTGTATAGCCAGGGTTGACCAGGATGCTGTCTCAGCTTCCGGAATGCTGGCTTCAAGCTCATCATTTGGTTTGCAGTTCTATTTCCCTCTCTTTCCTTTGACATTTCCTACCCCACAGTGACCTTATTAGGTGGTTTGTTTTATAAAGCAATCACCCTTTTCAGTGTGGCTTTCTAAACCACTTGGGCTTTCTTATTCTAATAAACGTGATTGGTTTTCCTGCCTTGAGGTGGCTGCTGCCATAGGGATTACTTGTTTCTAAAAGCTGTTTCATTTCAGTAAATAAGCAAGGTTCTGAGATGTGAGTGACTTCACTGGGGTCATAGAACTTGAGCTGTTTTGTCGCTGTGTCCGTAACTTCCTGCAGTGCTGGTACTGTCAGAATTCATGTAAGTCAGGTTCTTTTTGGACTTCAAAGGAATTTTGTGATAGGACTATTTAATGAGGCTTCAGCGTTTATTTTGTGTGTGTATATGTGTGTGGGTGTACTTGTGTATTCACAAGTGTGTGTGTGAAGTGTGTGTGTGTGTGTGTGTGTGTGTGTGTGTACTTGTGTATTCACAAGTTCATTCAACCTTGTGATTTGGAGGCCAGAGGTCAATGTTTGGTGTCTTCCTCTATTTGCTGGTCACTTTAATTGTTGAGATGGGGTTTTTCATTGAACATGACACTATTTGTGCTAGACCAGCTGGCCCCCAGGATGTGCCTTTTTCTGCCTTTCTCCATCACCAATAATGGCAGGCAGGGGCCACCATGCCCACCTGTAATGTAGGTGCTGAACTCCTATTGCTCTTCTCTCTGTGTCTCAATTTCTGGGATTACAGATGCGTATCGCCACTTTCAGGGTTGGGGGCGGGAGGATAAGGAGTATGTGGTGAGGTTGGAGAGGAACAGGATCTTGCCATTCAGTACGGTCTAGTTTCAAATTAAAAATTTTCCTATTTCCCCTGGGGTTATAGGCAAGTACCACTCACTACTCCTGGCTTTATTGAGGTTCTCTTTATTAGGTTGGTGCATCTTTTTGATTTGTCTTGTCAGCAAAGCTCAAGAACAGTGGGACCTTCCAGTGAGGGAACTGCACTCACTGTGTATTCCACTGTGTGTTGTAAAGCAGGAGAGCCTATGTATATGAAAGGGCTAGAACCGAGGTAGTCTGTCTATGTGGTAAATTTAGATTTGAACAACATTGTGGTCCAAGAAAGTTTAGAAGGGACTTTTGAAAGCATTTAATCTCTGACCATACTGTTCACTTTACAGAGTAGAAAATCAGGTTTCTAGTATGTCACTTGCCCAAGTTCAGGTGGGTAGATTAGGTCAGAAGTAGGGCTTGGATTGCTTCACAATTATGTGAGCAAATTATGTGAATATTTCTTCATCTACAAAATGGAAATGATGATAATTATTTTGAATTGGGTTACAGTAATTGTTACTGTCATGATATTCAGCGTCTCTTTGTAAACATATCACAGTTTAAATGGCCAGTGTTTTCATTTAGTGCCATCTATTGAATAACTCCAAAATTTTGTGTAGTATTAGTTGTTGTTCTTTTCTGTTTGCTTAGGATTGTGTTGTCATAATAGGACGTGTGCATAAACACTATCTAAATATCTTAACTACCATTTAATGCCATGTATTCTTCTTTCCTACGTGATAGTATTCGCCCATATAATTCAATTTTCTTCTTTTCTATGTGGTAGACTTCTCAGTTATCAAAGCCTCTAGACCTGATGATACAGTTGATAATGCATTACTTACCTATGGGCCAGGACTCCTGTCAATCATTTCACATCTCACTTTGAGGTGGAAGACTATTTCCCTCATTATGTTGATTGGGAAATTCAGGGCCAGTACAATTGCATTGTTGGCTCGAGATCTTACAGATAGTAATTTACTAATTTGGATTTGAAACCAGGCACTCTGCCCAGTGGGATGCACACCTTTAATGACAGCACTCACAGAAGCAGGTAGATAGATCTCTGTGAGTTTGAGGCCGGCGTGGTCTCTACGGAGAGTTCCAGGACAGCCAGGGCTATGTTAGACCTTGCCTCAAACAAAACAAAACAATAGAAAACCTAAGCCCTACCTCTCCTTATGGCTGCTCTTACTCCTCTGTACTGCCGCTATGTATCAGTACCATGTAGATGAAGGCACCTAGACTGAATTTATACTTCACCATATGAGGGTCCCTGGAGAGTCAAAAAAATTTTAATTATGTGATCAAGTTATATAACAGTAAAAATGTTATTCCTAAAGTGAATGTTTTATTCAAAGTTGTATCAGAAATCAAATCTTTGACATTTTTGAAGGGACTACAATTAATAGTTGTTAGTATTATATAGTATAAATTAATTAATTTCTTTGTTTCTTTGTTTCTTTGTTTCTTTGTTTCTTTCTTTCTTTCTTTCAAGACAGGATCTTGCTTTATCCCTCTTGGCTAGTTTGGAACTCTCTACATAGATCTGGTTGGTGGGATTAGAGGTGTGTCATCATGTCTGACCTGTACAACTTTTTAAAGAATAGTTTATTGAGGTGTGGTGACACTGACCTTTAGTCCCAGGCTGAGATAGGTAGATCTCTGAGTTCAAGGACAGCCGGGTCTACATAGTTCAGGACAGCCAGGACTATGTGACTAGACCCTGCCTGAAAAAAGAATAGTTTAATGAGTATACTGTAAGAGAGCAGTGGGTGGACAGTAACTAGGGTACCACCTAGGCTCTTTAAGACATTTTAGAAGTAGAAGAAGAAAACTATATTGGTGATGCCCACATTACCATTTTAAATCAGGAATCACCAATGCTTTCCCTATTAATTTATATATTTTTCAAAAAATTTCAAATTATTTCCCATCTTACATCTTTTTCTTTCTTGCCTTGTTCCATCTTAGATATGATTATAGAAAATTCTATCTTTTTTTAGTTCGTATCTATTTAAATGTCAGTGTTAACAAGAAATTCCTTACATGAGTTGTGGGACAAAAATATTATCCGTTATGTAGCTTGATAGAGGTGTACAAGCCTTGCAGGTGAGGCCTGAGTTCTACCTTCCTCCCCCAAAACCTTTATATGTTAACTCAGAATTGTTACATAATGAACATCTGTTTGTCGTTTTTTTTAAAATTCTGTAACGGCAACAAACAAACAAAATGGGGCTGAGAGATGGCTCTCGCTGAGGACCAGAGTAGGGTTCTGAGCACCCGCGTCAGAGGGCGTCTGACCACCTCGACACAGCTCCAGTTCCAGGGACCTGTCACCTTTGCTCCTGCTGGCACTAGCACTTATGTCCACAAGCTACATAGAGACCCAAATGCTTACATTTTAGGAAGACTGTCTCAAAAACCAAACCAAAACAAAAAGCTCCCAGATATCTCCCAGATTAACTGTCTTTTCAGGAAGCAATGTTAATTGTCTAGTTTTATTTGTCTTAAAGTACGGATAGAATGAATGATATTTAAAAGTAAAGTTCTCCTCTAGTTGACTTCTCTGTTGTTGAGATTGGTTATGCAGCCTCATGGAGCCCAGGCTGATGTCAAACTGTACATCTCTGAGGATGGCCTAGAATTGCTTATCTTTCTGCCTCTGTCACTGCGCCTGGTTTTCTAGTTGTAATTCTTTTTTTTTTTTTTTTTTTTCCGACAGTCTTGCACTTTATTGTCACTGTCGCCGTCTTAGGCCTTGACTGTGTACTTGCGCGGTGCGCGGTGGGTACAGCCACTCCTTCCGCTGCTGCTTCTTGGTCTTCAGCTTCTCTTCATGCGTGGTGAGCCGGCGGCGCATGGCTCTTCGTCTTCTTGGGTCGCAGGCCCAGGGGCTTGTACTTCTTTCCCTTTTGAGTCTGATTAATGACAGTGAGGACACGGGCGATGGATTTGCGCACGACTTGTATCTTGTATCTTGGAGAGCTTGGATGCGGCGCCGCCTGTCACTTTGGTCACGCGAAGCTGGGACATTTCCACCTTCAGATCGTCCAGTCGTTTCAATAGCTCCTCCTCCTTCTTGCTGCGCAGGTCCCAAGCCGCATTGTTCTCTAGTTGTAATTCTTACTGCTGCTCTAATGCAACACTACAGGTGTAAGCAACCGCAGACTGCTACAGAGCCTGTTATGATCTGACAGCACAGGCTGTTATCTCTGTTCTGTGTGAAAGGGTCCGGGAGAAGAGGACATGGTATAGTGCTTGCCACTCAGATGTGAGCACGAAAGCTCAGTATCCAGCACCACTGTTCAAGCCAGACTGTAAACTGGGCTGGTAACACACGCCTTTAATCCCAGCACTCAGAAGGCAGAGGCAGCGGAGGCAGCGGAGGCAGCGGAGGCAGCAGGCAGCGGAGGCAGGCAGCTCTCTTGAGTTTGAGGTCAGAGTGAATCCCAGGACAGCCAGGGCCACACAGAAAAATCTTGCCTCAAAACAAACAAAACAAACAAAAGAGCCATATTTTAAAAAGTCTGCCATGTATGTGCAGACTTACCCTTACACAGGAGCGTGCGTGCACACACACACACACACACACACACACACACACTCACACTTGTAAACTCAACTCTTCATTATACAGAAAAGAGGGTTGAGGCAGGAAATACTAGACTTTGCTATGCTACTGAAACATTAGGGATTTAAAATTGTATACTCCAAAATTGCATGTGGAAAAGTGGTTATCTTTTGTATAGACTACAACTTTGCAGTGAGTTAGTGTAACTGTACCTTAAGTACAACATTTAAACAACCTGGCCTCTGAATTTGATGTGGCCCTTCCCTTTGGCAGTTTGGAATGAGGAAGACATTGATTGAACCTTGACCCTGTGGTGACCTTGACACTGTGGTGATCAGGGACAAGTCACTCATTCAGTGATTCCTTTCCTCTGTCTCTGTGAAAGTGGAGAAAGACTGTTGTGGTTTGCTTTATGAGAGAATGTGACAGTGCTATTAAGATTAGGTACTTTTGGTTATTATACAAGTAGTTATATTTCCTGGATACCTCTGAGATTGTAGTCCAAGTTCAAGCTCAATAGGAGAAAGGTTGTTGGTTTATAGTTCAGAGTAATACTGCTTTTAGAGACGAAACTCACACTGTAGGTTGGGCTGATCTGGAACTCACCATATAGCCTAGGCCATGTCATCTCTCTTAGCCTTAGGCTTGATCTATTCTCTCTCTCTCTCTCTCTCTCTCTCTCTCTCTCTCTCTCTCTCTCTCTCTGTGTGTGTGTGTGTGTGTGTGTGTGTGTGTGTGTGTGTGTGTGTGTATGCAAGTGAGTATATGTGGGCTCTAAAACACTTTCCAACTGGGCATATATCCCCAGTCCAGTACATGTGTATTTTGAAAACCTAGTCATGCTTCTGAAGGCTAGGGAAAATAATGACATGTGTGACTACTTGCTTCTGCTTAATACTTAAAGGCTTGATGTAACTTGTTCTAACTAAACATTGATAATGAGGGAAATACTTACACTTAATTTCTTGCCTGTTGTTATAAAAATATAAAAAATAAAGTCTTTTACCTGCTAGGTCTGCACCACAGTGTCCCAAGATATCTGCTAGATATCTTGGTGGAAACACATCCCAGCCGCACACCTTGCTACATTCAAACCCTCACATAAAAGAACACACAACACAATAATCTTTGACCCAATTGGTAAGATATAATTGCCCACTTAAACATACAAAGCCCGGTACCATCCATCCTTTAGGAACATTGATAACAACCTGTAAATACACAGAGCAGAATCTTAACGTCACCTGCCATGGCTTCTCCCCTCTCTCCGTCTCCTCTTCTCCTCCTCTCTCCCTTAGTCTCTTCCCCTTCCTTCAAACTTCTCTCCCACCCATCCTTCCTTCTCCTCCAATGACAGGCCTCCTTCTATCCTGTACCTGCCCCTCACCTGTACTTTACAAATTCAAGGGGGAGGTTCTGGTGAAGTCACCTGATTCCTGAGTACCTGACTAGGCAGCTCTCCTTGGGGCAGTGGAATCAGTATCAAAATACAGATAACTTCAGGGCAAACCACAACACTTGCCTACTACAAGTGTTGATTTTCATATTTGTTTAGAGATACCAATGCTCCAACTGGAAGTTCCTACAACACTTTCTAGAGGCTATATCTATATTTCTGATGGCCAGGAGCCAGTGTAGTTGTAAGGGATAGAATTCAGGATAAAGTCTGTAGTTTGACTCTTGACAAGTTGGCCAACTTGAGAATTTAGGTAATGTAGTCTTAAATCAAGGGGACATTCCTGGGGAGGTTATTGGACTTGGAATGGGAGGTAGACTCATAATTTTCCCATAAGTATTGTTTGTAGTCTTCTAGGTAGGTTGTTCTGTGGGAGTTCAAATGATCTATATTCACCTGTTTGTGCGCACGTGTGTGTGTGTGTCACACGCATGCACACATTCTTGCACGTGGGTGTTTGAGATGATCTCACAGTGTAGTCCTGGATGACTTAAAACTGTGTGGCTCAGGTTGCTTTGAACTTGTAGTACTCCTTCTACCCTAGCTTCATGACTACTTATATTCACGCATGTGTATATAGGCATGCATATAGCTTATAGGCACGCCCTACTGTAGTTAGCTCCTTCAGTGCTCTTTAATGTGTGCCTATAAACCTCCTCGAGGGAAACTGTGCTAATGGTCGAAATAGGAAAGTACTAGTGAGCTAAAATACTATAATAACTCAGGTCCTTGCAGTGAAGCCTATTTTTCTTTCCTGTTACACAATTCTCAGAAATAATATGTATTATGACATGAATCTCTGTGGGCAGATCTTAGAAGAGAGAAACACAAATGAGCTTTTTATATCATTTGGAACGATCATAGAATTACTACACACAAAGGAGAGGAAACATGGTGTGCTACGTATGCATTGCTGTGTAGTCATTGGACAGGGTACCTCCTACATTAGATTCCTGAATGCTGGGATTGCAGATGTGCTCTACCACATTTAGCTGAATGTTCCCTTTTCTCTTAATTGGTAATGGGTTGATTCCTTTTTTGAGATAAGGTCTCTACTGTGTAGTGCCTCTGCCTACTGAGTACTGAGTACTGAGTACTGAGTACTGAGCACCTCACTCAGCCCAATCACTTTATTCTTTTGGAGTTAATTTATTCTGTCATGGTGTCTGGTTTATTCTTGATTTCTCAAATCATGTTACTAATCTAGAACTGAGTAGAGCTAGTGTCAGGATGACTCTCATAATAACTCTGAGAAATACTTAGAGAGCTGATGAGATGGCCGAGTGGGTAAGGGAGCTTGCTTTGAAAGCGTGATGATCTGCGTTCAGTCCCAAGGACCCACACACACAGAGGTGGAAGGAGAGAATTGGCTCCATAAAGCTGCTCTCTGGATTCGCATGTGGGCCGTGCTGAGTGCTCTTCCCCTAGATCTCACCATGCTACCAACACAGTAGTAATTAACAAAACCGACTTAAAAATCATGAGGAGATGTGACGGTTTGTATATCCTTGGCCCAGGGATGGCACTATTAGGCATAGCCTTGTTGGAGTAGGTGTGTCACTGTGGGTGTGGGCTTTAATACCCTCATCCTACCTTCCTGGAAGCCAGTCTTCTGCTAGCAGCCTTCAGATGAAGATGCAAACTCCCAGCTGCCCCTGCACCATGCCTGCCTGGATGCTGCCATGCTCCCACCTAGATGATAATGGACTGAACCTCTGAACCTAAGCCAGACTGAATTAAATGTTGTCCTTTGTAAGACTTGCCCTGGTCATGGTGTCTGTTCACTGCAGTAAAACTCTAAGACAGGAGAAAACTCTGGTTTAACAGTTTGACTAAAAGCAGGAGATAGTAGGGCCTTTCAGCTAGAAAGCCTCTTTAGTGTGCCAGACTGGGAGACAAAGTTATAATGAGCAAAGGATTTAGGCTATTTTTAAATTTAAAAAAGGTAGAAATTCATTTTTCATAGTTCTTGGGGTAGAAAGTTTGATCAAGACATCAGTGAGTTCACTGTCTTTGTGAGGGCTTTTTTGTTTCTTGATAGTGGGTGCATTCTATGATCTTGTGTGCAGGAAGGGGGCACTTTGAATTTTACTTGTGGACTAGGGCCTGAAGAGTGATGAGTACTTTAGAGGAAG
Source organism: Rattus rattus (assembly GCF_011064425.1). Classification (NCBI taxonomy): domain Eukaryota; kingdom Metazoa; phylum Chordata; class Mammalia; order Rodentia; family Muridae; genus Rattus; species Rattus rattus. The sequence goes on from NC_046155.1 coordinate 36,669,087, forward strand.
CATCTTGGTGACAGTCTAAGCCCCTGCTCACGATTCAGGAGTTCTGGATTTTAGGCTTCAAATCATTATCAAAACAACAACCACACACTTTCCATATTATAAAAAAAATTAAAAAGATCTAGAAAGAATATCTTGAAACTTAAGAAGTTTCACATTTATGCAGACAAATCAAGTAAAGCTAAAGTGTATCTATATAGAAAACTTGGATGGGCCTAGAAGCGCCTCTTTTGCAGTGTGGAAGTGTTTTTCTTCCTTTAACGTGGACTATAAGCTAGGTGCCAGAGGACTGAGGTGGGAGGGCTGGAGAGGGGCAGGTCGGGGAGGCTGCTGCAGCTGCTTCATTTGTAGCTCCCTAAGAGAGTCCAGTAAAAGGTTAAGGGAGTGAGCTGTCGTAGCACTTTTGTTTACTGCAAGATTTACATTGGCTACTTTTTGGCATGTTTGCCCAAAATCATCTTTCCTGTATTCTCTCATTTGGGGATTTATCACTTTGTTGCTCTCCAGGCAGGAACAGCTAGCACAGAATCAGTAGAGCAGGAGGCCAACACCGGCCTCACTTTTCTCTTGGGCATCATCTTATTTAATCCTTACAGGTTCTTGTGAGTTGGGGATAATAATCCTCACTGAGACGTGGTTTGTAGTGCAGCAGTAAGAACGGAAACTCAGTCCTTCTAACTCTTGTTGTTCTTCCTCAGCTCTTTGCCCCTGGTCTTCTGATCCCTTGTCTCTTTAGTTAGACTTTCTCCAATTCCGCCAGCCCACACTATTTATAGCACTTAACACTCTGAAGTGAGCAATTTTGTCTCACTTTAACTTTATTATATGTGAGGGCTCTCTGCCACCTTAGAATGTGGGGTGTACAAGGGCAAGGGACTTTTTACTGCAGTGCCCCCATAGACCATGGCAGTAACCTGGGAGACTTTAAATATGTATTTTCTGCTTGTTAGCTTTTCACAGTTGTAGATAATCGATAATGTATTTATTGATGAGTTTACATGTAGTTAGCAATGAAAAATAATTTAACTTCTGTAAACACTTCCTGGCTTACCAGGGTGTGGTTACTAGAGATGAAGCTGAAACATGTTCTGGTCTTATTCTACTCCTAGACATGTATTAAAATAGAAAATAATGGTCCGTAAAATAGAGTATGATTTGCCCCCAGAGAATAAATACATGAACCAAAGGAAAACAATGATTATATTTATGTGTAGTGCTTGGAAGACTTGCAGAAAATCTTCATAGTTTAGAGTATTTTCAATGTTTAAAAATCTTTAAAAATCTTGCTGGTCTGGTTATCCACCTGTCCCCCCATTCATCCACTTCCCGTTATATCCACCCACTCACATGTCTGTCCATCTGTCTGTGTGCCTGACCACCTAAACATCCATCCATCCATCCATCCATCCATCCATCCATCCATCCATCTGTCTATCCATTCCTCCACCCACCCACCCATCTATCCACCCACCCATCTATCCACCCACCCATCCATCCACCCACCCATCTATCCACCCACCCACCCATCCACCCTTTCTTCTTTCCTTCCTTTTTTTGATTTTTGTTTTTTGTTTTGTTTTTTGGAGACAGGGTCTCACTATATACTCTGCTTTCTCTGCCTGGCTTCAGTTGTCTTTTTTATGTATATGTATAATGAGCTTGGTATAATAGAGATAATTTGTGCACATTATTCAGATTCTTTTTTACAACTTTATATCATTAAATTTATGAAGATTTTGATAACTACATACTATTTCATAAAAGAATCAATTCCAGTTGCCCAAATGTCTTTATATTTAGTGGATTTAGATTATTTTCAAGTGCATTTTAGTTTTTGGACTCCTAGGTCTTGCTTTTCACAAACTGTAGTTTTTAATGGCTAAACTCAATGTCGTAAATGGCTTCGGCCATCTCAGCATTTTATGTAGACAAGAGAGTGGATTGGAGCTGGCACCAAGGTTCTTTGTTAAGCAGCGGAGGAGCAGATGCATCAACAAGCAAGAGCACAGGGCATGCTGAGCAGAACAGAAGATTTGGGATGAAAGTGAGGCAAATGAGTGATGCGGCAGGAAAAATAGGGAAGACAGCTTACAGTTATCGCAGCGTCTGCGCTTTCAACGTTTGTGGTGCTGGGGTTAAGTCAGGGCCTTACACATACATTCTCTACCAGTGATCTGCACTGCAAACTCACACTGAAGACAGACTTTGTAGCCGTTATTATGTGCGTGTGTTCATGTGCACTATGGTACATGTGTGGAAGCCAGAGGACAGCCTTGTGGAGTCCGTTCTCTTCCCTGCACCTTTGTGGGGTTCTGGGATTGAATCCAGGTCATCAGACAAGCTTCTTTTTCTACTGAGCCATCTCATGATACATTCTTAAGGTGAGAAGCATACGCACTGTGAGGCTTTTGAGTTGATGACAGATGTGATTACATTTTTTATTCAGAAAGATTACTCTGGGGTATTATAGGTTGTCAGGAACTAAACTCAGGTAAAAAGTCAGTTGGCTGAAAGGCAGGAATGGCCTAGAGAAATAACTAGGAGGTCCACTCATGCATAGGGAATGAAGAGGGGATTACCTACAATGGCTCTGGGGTTTAAATAGTTGGGAAAATAATCCAGAGGTGAAAGCGCTTAATAGCAGCAGATGAGAATGGTCGTGTTGTAGAAACCAGCTGGATTTTAAAGTAGAGGAATTTCAGAAGGGCAGGCTGTCATGTTTGCAATCTTTGAGAAGGTGCTTCGTCATCTAATTGCTCATGCTTTTGTGTTTTCCTAATATATTAGAAGGGAAACCTTGCTAGTAAAATGGCTTCATGGGCCACTGATTCAAACACTACATCCAAGAGAAGAAATAAGTAGCACTCTAAGTCAAGAACGTTTTTTGGCCTGGTCTTTTAATACCCTGATAATTTAGAGTTTGTTAGTTGATTGGTCATCTTGTTTGTAGATTATAGCCTAGCATTGCAAACAACTGTAAGTAATTAATTGCTTACCAATCAATCATCTGGGAAGATCATAGAGAATAGAAGAAGTGAAACTTGGCATGCTTAAGTTGAATGAACTCACGGGGAGGTCAGTGTACCGGCGCTATTGCTAATCCGAACATCATAAATAAAACCTTAACAAAATTGAGATTCGACTTTCGGACTTTAGTTCTGTTGCATTGATGTATGTCCTAGTTTTGTTTCTATCTATGTGTTTATTTATGACTAGCAGGGTCTCACGTACTCCAGGCGTCTCAGTCTCTCTGTGTGACTAAGTATGACTTTGAATTTCCAATATTTCTACCTCTGCTTCCCAAGTACTGGAGTTGCAGGTGTGTACCACTCTGCCCAACTAGGGGAATTCTGATAAAACAGCTCAAGGTTATGCTTGATCAGGCACTACACTGCCTGTTCAAGATGGACCTTATCAGGAAATGAAAAGAGATGTATTTATTCATTCTTTTTATTCCTAGAGTCTGTCATAGCCAAGGTTGGCCTCAAACTCACTGTGTAACTAAGACTGACTCCTGAGCCTCCTGCTTCTTTCTACCTCCCAGTAGCTACAATTAGTTATGTGCCACTGAACCCAATTTTAAAACCATTTTTATTTAAATCTAGGTCATGAGTTTATCAACAGTTTGAATCAAGTTAAAACGGTTGGCTATTAACACTGCAAACGACAACCTGAATATTTTGAACTATTCAGCAATGCTGACAAAAAAGTCTTACAGTGTTTGTTAAATTAAACTTTGCTTTGATTGTAAATGGAATAAAGTGGACTTCTGCTACTACTTTAGATTACAAAGTTAAACCTTAGATGATTTTTTAAAAGTTTTAAAAAGGTAAATTCTTTCAAAGGTCTGGATTGGTAAAAGTCTGGGGCTTGAAGTGGGCACTGGTTTCACTATTTTTTCACCCTGGGTCTTCAACACTCTACAGATAGTGCCTAGAAGATAACGGAATGGCTGCTTTAGAGCTTCCTTCTCTGTTCTGTTTGCCAGGGTAGAGCATTCAGTTTCACCCATCAGCTCTGGAGCAATGCAGAACATAAAATGCTTTTTTAGAGTGGCTATTTTAAGACAGGTGAGTCATGCAGGTATAATATAAGATTTTCTTTTTAAAATATAATGAGATATTTGATATTCTAATTTAGGCTAAGATTCTGTTAAATGTGAAACAGAAAAAAAAATTGAAGGCCTAGAGTGAGGAGGAAAGGGAGAAAATGTCTTTATAGTGAATGTACTCCCTATAGTGAGTGCATTCCTTCTCATTGTGGGGTGTAGTGGGGTGAAGCAGACCAGGGGCTGCAGTGGCACATCCTGCTACAGGGACATAAATAATAGAGAATGTATTGAATATGTACAGATCAAAGGACAGTGAAGACAGTGAAGAAGATTCAGCAAGGAGGACAAAGCTAAGTAAAAGGATGCTTCAGCTTTTGTTACAATAATTAAATATTCAAAAAGTCAGCCATTTTATAGGGCTAAGAAGCTAAGCAATTGCTCATTTTATATTCCTGTCTTTTCTTTCTTCAAGCGAGCTATAGGCAAACAAGCTTACATCAAGTATTTATATTGAGAAACTTCTTTTACAGAGTGTCATAAGCAAGTTCAAAACCCAGCTTTTAATCTCCTGTGGCATAATCATAATATTCATGATGCCCCTAAGACACTTGATGTTTGTTCTAAACCATCAAAGGAAGAAATACAGTATGTTCAGCATAATTTGCCCTGTATTTATTATCAATGATCTAGCCCGATGACTTCTCAAAGAAATAATTACTGTAAAAGGAAATGCATGTGGAAACAAAGTGTCTACAGTAAGTTTTAGTGACATCAGCCCATTTGTGCTGTAGGAATGAAGTACCATAGACTGGGCTGTGTGGAGAACATACATTTAGCTCATCATAGTTGATAAAGGTGCTTGGTTTGGTGTCTGGTAAGGGCTATTGGGTGATGTTATGTCCTCATATGGCAAAAGAGAAGACAAAAAGTCCTACCCAGGTCCTTGCCCTGTTCCTAGTCCACTGGTCATTTTAGAAGTTGTTCCACCTCTTAATATACCACAGTGAGGACTCATTTGGAATATGGGCATTTTAGGGTATATCCAGGGCATAGCAGATGAGATGGATAACCGTTTTGGGAGAAGTAAAAGCATTTGTGTTGCTTGAAAGTAATATGTGTTCAGTGGTTGAAAGCAAGTCATTGGTAATAGGTGTGTGTGTGTGTGTGTGTGTGTGTGTGTGTGTGTATGTGTGCGCATGCACGTGTTTGTTTGATTTAAAAAGTTAGTCTTTTTGTTGTGACAAATATGTGAAAACAACTTAAAAGAGGAAAGAGGATTTCAGTGCATGGTTTTGTCCATGATTGATTTGCTGCATTGCTGTGGGCCTGTGGGGAGGCAGGAATCATGGTGGCAAGAGTGCATGGAGAGTAAAGTCACTTACTTACCTTGTTGTGTTAAGGAAGCAGAAAGAGGAAAATAGGAAGGGGTCAGAGCAAGAGAAGAACCTGCTTCCATGGATCTTCTTCCTCCGAGGAGACCTTATCTCCTAAAATTTTTAGAATCTCAGGCTGGAGAGATGGTTCAGTGGTTAAGAGCACTGACTGCTCTTCCAGAGGTCCTGAGTTCAAATCCCAGCAACCACATGGTGGCTCACAACCATCTGTAATGGGATCTGCTGCCCTTTTCTGGTGTGTTTGAAGACTGACAGTGTACTTATATATAAAGTAAGTAAATAAGTCTTTAAGATTTCTAGACTCTCCAAGAGTGAGGTCATCAGCTATGGATCATGGCTTTAACACAGCTCCTGCAGAGAGCATTTCATATTCAAACTCAACAGCTTTAAAGATGAAAAATAAAGATGGCCTTCATTTCTGTAATTCTGGATTTTGTTTGTGGCTGTTGTTTAGAGTCAAATGGAAAGGTGTGGTTCTTTCTGTCTGGGGATGCTGGGGTTTTGCTAACTTGCCACATTGTTATCAGCTCAAGAGATGAGATTTTACTCCAGCTGCTTCCCTTCCAACTGAGTTGTGTGCCATGTTTCTAGCCTGCTTGTGGGATTCAAGTTTCAATAAAGTTGACTCTTTGTATCTCACTTACAGCCTTGTACTCTGTCATACCAGGAATCTTAGTGCACATATGATTTGCTCTTTTGAAATAAGATAGATTATTACTATAAGTGTGGACTTTTATTTAGATACTGTAAGTCACTGGACAGCATAACTATATGTAAATCACACAATTAACTGAATTTCATTGTTTTTCTTCATTAGATTTTTTTTTTTTTTTTTGGTTCTTTTTTTCGGAGCTGGGGACCGAACCCAGGGCCTTGTGCTTCCTAGGCAAGCGCTCTACCACTGAGCTAAATCCCAACCCCTCTTCATTAGATTTTTAATGCTTCTGTCTCTCGTATTTTATTTTTCGAGACAGGGTTTCTCTGTGTAGCTCAGAGATCTGCCTGTCTCTGCTTCCCGAGTGCTAGGATAAAGGGCATGTGCCACCACCACCCAGCTTCTCCTCCAAGCTTTAGTGCTTCTTAAGTACAACTCTGTCAGAGCTCCATGTAAAGACCAGGAAGGAGTTTCTTAAGCTTGGAGAGCCTTGACTTGGGAGGTGGGAATATTAGTAAATTTAAGAAAAGTTTTGTGGCAAAGAACAGTTTTAGTGCAAGAGGGCATCAATGAGCAAAATTTGGGGCAAGGGTTGGTTAAGTTTATAAATTGACCCTGTTGCTAGAATAATTAGTGTATTTAACTTAGGAATACAGGGTTTCAAGTTACTATTAAATGTATTTGTCTGAAGTAACTGCCCAAAGAAATACACCATAAGCCTCATAGACAATTTTTAAAAATTTAAGTGGACCATTTAAAATGAAAGAGGTGGTACAGTGGGGTGTGCCTGTAGCCAGGGTTACTAGCAGACAGAGGCAGGACAACTGATTGAGCCTAGCTAGCCAAGGATGTAATTTATTTTGAGACAAGCATCCTGCCGTGTAATATAAGCTAGTCTCACACTCTGGACAATCCCCAGCCTCAACTTCTTAAGTGCTGAGATATGGCTGTGTGTCCCCAAACATGGTTTAGAGCACCTGAATTGGAGGAACCAATCAATAGGTTGGAATAGGTTATATTGTTATTTTTTATTGCCCAGGCAACAATAAAATGCAAAAAAGAATTTGGGTGTAATAATACATGCATGAGGCAGAGGCAGAGGCAGAGGCAGAGAGGCAGAGAGGCAGAGAGGCAGAGAGGCAGAGAGGCAGAGAGGCAGAGAGGCAGAGGCAGAGGCAGGAGGATATCTACAAATTCAAGGCCAACTATGGACCATATAACAAGTTCCAGGTAGCAGAGTTACAGGATGAAACCCTGTTTCAGAAAAAAAAAAGTTGATGAAAAAGGTGAGAGTAATTTTGTTTTGAGGCTGGGTATTGTTCTGTAGCCCATGTGTAAGTTTTTAATAATATATTTTACTTAACTTTAAAAATTATAAACAATAAACTTATTTCAACATATATTGACCATATAAACTAACAAGATATCTTACATATTTCATACTAAGTCTTTGGAATCCAGTGTGCATTTTATACCTGCAACACATCTGTTTGCTTTATCCAAAAAGTTGCAAGTACTCAGCATCCACACATGGATGTGACTTGACTAGGTTTTCTAAGTGCTAGGATTATAGGCTGTAGCAAACATGTCTTTTATTAGATTTGTCTTCTGGGTTTTTTGTTGTCATTTGTTTTGTTCTTTGTTAACAGAGGCATTTTTTAAAAGATTTATTATATATGAGTGTCTTCAGACACACCAGAAAAGGGCATCAGATACCATCACAGATGGTTGTGAGCCACCATGTGGTTGCTGGGAATTGAACTCAGGACCTCTGGAAGAGCAGTCAGTGCTCTTAGCCGCTGAGCCATCTCTCCAGCCCAACAGAGCCATTTTATATGTTCACATTTGTTACAACTAAAGAGAATCCTAGGCATTTGAGGTTTTTATTCTTACTATTATGGCTTTTAAACAATCTTATATAGTCTAGGGTGGCCTTGAATCCTTGACCTTCTATGTTTACATTTTTGTATTCTCTTCTCCATAAACTCTCTTTCCAGTAATATTGCCTCCTTTTTAAAATTTTTATTTTTATTAAATTTATTCCCTTTACAACCCAGTGTCAGCCCTTGCTTTCCTCCCAGTACCCCCTCATGCAAGTCTTTTCCCCTCTCCTTCCCCCTTCCCCTTCCTCCTTCTCCCTTCTCCTCTCCCTTCCCTCTTCTCCCTCTCTTTTGAGTTATTGGAATTTTTCCACTAATATTGTTGCCTCCCTAAAATAAAGTGTAAGCGTCTTGGAGATGGAGTAATATGGAGAGATCAAATAAACCTTGTAGGCCACAGGGTGTGTAGAAGGGTTGATGGTTACCATTTTCCTGGAGTCATGCCAAGCACTCTCTAGTGTCAAGCATGCTAGTGAGTAGGGTGAAGCCTTTAGTTAGTTAGGCACCAGCTTGACTTCTCCATGAGTGTTGTCTTCAGCATTACAGCCTCACCGTGCGATTGTAGAGAGAAGCCAGTGGCCTTGGAAACAGCCTGTGATGTGTAGGAGTCTCCACAGGGCCCCTTTGTCCAACAAGCTCAGCAAGATGTAAGCCATTCCTGGCTCCTAAGGTCTCACTTGGTGCTTAGATCTCCGGTTAGGGCACTGTCTTCCTTGTTGTTTAGTGACTTCATTTAGAGTCCTTTTATATACATTATATTCTGGGAAATTTCCACATTAGCAGATTTCCACATGACCGCTCAAGTGGCCTTTGTGTTAGTGTCCCTCCCTGTACTTCCTCCCTGCCCTCCCTTCATCCCTTTCCCCATGTAGTCCTTCACTCTAGGGCCCCCCCCCATCTCCATAACAATATATTCTAGTTTCCTTGGGAGATCCTCTTTTTCTCCTAGTCCCTTACTAGGTGACGAACCTCCATGGTTATACAGATTTTCATATCAATATTGAAAGCTTAAAAGCTAATAGTCACATAAAAGAGAAAACATAACTATTTGTCTTTTTGGGTCTGGATTAACTCATTCAGGATGAGTTGTTTTGTCTAGTTCTACCCTCTTAACTACAAATTTTATTTTTCTTAACAGATGAATAATATTCTGTTGTGTAAATGTGTACCACATTTTCGTTATCTGTTCATCCGTTGATGTGCAAAGTGCAAATAGTAATGGGTACATAGCCAACATTAATCAGTTCTGCTAATATTTTATCCTAGTAGGTTTTTTGTTGTTTGCTTGAGGTGAGAAAATTTAAGTCTTGGGTCTCCTACAGCCCACACTGTTTTCGGATCCTCTAGGTCAGTGGTTCTCGACTTTCCTAATGCCGTAACCCTTCAGTACATTTCTTCCTGTTGTGGTGACGACAACCATAAAATTATTCCATTGCTACTTCATAACTAATTTTGCTACAGTTATGAATTATAGTGTAAATATCTGATACACAGGATATCTCATGTGCTTGACCCCACAGGGGCTCAACCACTAGTCTAGGTTGAAGAGCATGACCTGGAGTTTCTGATCCTCCTGCCTCCACCTCTTGAGTGTTGAGATTTGAAGACTGCGGACACAACAGGTCATGTATGTTGAACCCAAGCATTGTGAATATCAGGACAGCACTGCAGCCGCTGAGCTGCATTCCCAGCTGCAATGCCGAGGGCTTTTTGTTTCTTTTTTTTTTAAGTTTTTGCATGTGTGCCCAGTGGAGGTGATGGAGGTCACGTGTGTGCTCCAGCACAAGTAGGGAAATCCCAGAGCAACTCTGGAGCTGATCCTCCCCTTCCTCAGAACACCTCACTGCCTGAACCATCTCTGTGGTGGCACTCAGGGCTTCTGGTTTAGTAGTAAGAGAAAGGTTCTGGATACACTTAAGAAGTGGGATAAATGACGTCCAAGAAAAGCCTGTGGTAAAAGTCAGATGATCCAGGTTATATTTCAAAGTCTGCCATGATTACCTCTATAACTAAGAGCTAATAGGAGGAAGTTGTATTTTTTTGTAGCCTGGTGTGCAGGAGACAGTATCTACCTCAACAGGTAACAGATATGGACATATATTCCTTTCGTATCCCTAGCTGAGCGCTGGGTAAAAAAATTAAGGCTGCACAAAGATTAAACACTGTTTTGGCATGAATATCCGCAATTCCAGAATTATTCTACTGAAGAGAGCTAGTTATTCTGTAAAGAGAGTTATTCTGTAAAGAGAGTAATTCTGTAGAATTTGCATATTCATGCCAAAAGTCACCCTTTGCTATCCTGGAGGACTCACTAAAGTACATCCTTAATAGTTTCAAGGATTTGCCAAGTATCTATTACATAAAACCAAGTGTTATTTATAAACAAACCTTACCTATTTTCAACCTTCAGCTTTAAATAGTCCCCGCCCTTTCTTGCTTCTTGAGGAAGCTGAGCAGTCTCCTTGCCTCTGGCCTGTCCTGCGGTTGCTCCCATGATTCCCAAGCAGGCAGCTGTCACCGCATTTATCTCACTATGTATTGTTATCTGTTAACTATGGCTGGCCAGGGCTTCCCCCAGTTAAAAGAGACTGTGCCTCGTTTGTTTTCGTCGTTAATCCTTGGCTCATTAAGATTTCCAACAAACACATGTGAGGCAAAGAAGGCGTGGACAAAGAGTCTTCAGAACCCTTGGCTAAATCCAAAAGTCAACAGAGACATTTCTTCTTCTAAAAAATATTTTGTAAGCAGGGTGTGGTAGCAAATGCTAGTAGTCCGGGTTCTTAGGAGATAGAGCCCAGAGGACCAGAAGTTCAAGGTCACTCTCTAGTACAAACACCTTAGAAATCAGAATAGCCTATAAGAGACTGTCTCCAAACACATGAATTCTGTGATGTGGACATTTTAGAAATTCTGACCAAATCTTTCATAATTTTACTTTATGATCTGTAAAGTACTTTACTAGAGTGGTGCAGCTTTCTTTAGAAGTAAGTTCTGTAACTTTCTAAAACCCAAATATCTTAATGGATGTGATTGCTTTATGTTTAGAGACTAATATGTCTCTTAAACGTGCTAATATTTAAACAGAACGGAATATTGCAATTTGTTTAAACAGCAGTCTCTGTGTAGCTAAACCATCTTCGAGAATGCCTGATTTGTATTAAGGACTGAATTTAATACCGTTTGTAAACAAAAGGGAATGTGCAGTGTTAACCTCATAGAGTGGTTGAAAAATGTTGAGATAATGCAATTAAGTAAGCCATGCAGTAGAGGAAGGCACTGGCCAGTACATGGCTACGACTTAGTCTGTGTGGCTGGCAGAACTTCAGGGATCTGCACTCAAGGATGGAACTCGGGTGGTCAGGCTCTGGAGGCACACATCTTTATCTGGTGAGCCATCTCACCTGTCCTCATTTTGTTTGTAATCAGATCTGTACAGTAAACTTGAGATGTAAAATTTTTGTTTGCTTGTTTTCTTCATATAGAAAAAAGGGCTTTGTAAACCGAGTAATAAGTGATGTTCAGTTAAGTCCTTGGACCTAGTCTGTCAATGTTGAGTTTGTTTATTTGGTAATTAGCAGGTTCTATACATTAAACATACATTCATCCACACTGGGGACTTTTCCAGGGGTGGCCAGGAAGTGACAGTGAAGAGCTGTATTTCAGAGATGTCAGTCTGTACCTTGGGCAGACTTATCTGTAGCCTCTGGGAGAGCCCTAGGAAACTGCCAGCTGGGTCTGCATTCTGTCTTCTGTTTGCCTCAAAGCAGCAGCACAGGTCCTAAACCTAAGATCAAGAGGATAACAGGGGGCCACAGCAGAAGCGTTCACGTCGCGGCCCCTGTCAGATTCTGGTGAATCTGCGAATTCTGCTGTACATCTCCTCGACTTGCCCTCAGGTCAGATAATTGAAGTGAACAGGAAAATGGTAAATTTAATGTATCATGATGCTTCTAGGGAGATGTTGGATCATACCAAAGCACTCCCTGGTCTTAAATGGGTCAAGGGGAGCCACCGAAGGACACAGTATATCACAATATAACAAATTTTTAGATAAAAAAAAATCAGAAGCAGTAGAAGGCACAAGAAGATGCTACTTGTAGCTGTATGGTCACGCATACAGGTTCCTGAAGGACATTAAAGACATGCTGTACCCTTAGAGATGTGACACACCTGTAAGGTGGTAACAGTCATTTATCTGGTAGTGGGTGTGGACTTTGGAATTTCACTATTGTCTGTTTTAGGTTCTGTTTCTCAAAACCTTTGAGTGAAGCAACTAATGAAGGCTTTGTCTTTCCAAAATTATAGGTCAAAAGAGTTAGATCTGATGTCCCATTCCTAACATAGATGATTATAGGTAGTGTCTTGGTGTCATAGTTTCCCTAGAAAGAGGGCTGTTTTATTGTTATTTGTTTTGGTTTGGGGGACAGATCTTACATAGCCCAGGCTGGCCTCAGACTACTGTGTAATTCAGGCTGACCTGATCCTATTGCCTACCTCGGAGGCACTAGGATTACAGGCATGGGTCACTGCACTCTTTTTCACTTTGTAATGGTAAGATTTTACTATTAGCCTAGGCTGACCTCCAACCCACTGCCTCTCTGCTTTAGCCTTTGAGTGCTTGGATTACAGGTGTGTACCACCAGTACGTGTGGCTAGCTTGTGTGACTTTTTTAAATGTAATTTGATCAAAGTATAATTAATACAACATGAAATCCAGCCCTTTAAAATGTAGAAAACAATAGGTTGTGGTGTAATTATAAAACTATCTGGACCATTATTTAATTCTAGAATATTTTATCATCTCCAGAAGCTGCTCTGTATCCATTGCTGTCAATTTGCCTTTTCCTCTGATAACCTCAACCCTAACCAGCTATCAGTCTTTTTTGTATCTATATGGATAATTTCCTATTCTGATCATTTCATAAAAATGAAACAGTATAACGATTCTTTGAGACTGGCTTCCTTGACATACATTGTTTTGCATGGGGCAGGTATCAAGAGCTTCATTTGTTTTTCCTGGTAATATTCAGTCCCAGGTGTACCTCATTTTGTGCTACCCCTGATAGACATTCAGGTAGTTTCCGATTTTTAGAAAAGTTTCCTAATGATGATGTTAGCATCCATGTACAAGTTTTTGTGTGCACATATGTTGTTCTTTATCTAGAGCAACTAGGAGTAGACTGTGGGTTGGAATGCTACGTGTATGTTTATTTTTGGAAGAAATTGTCAAACTGCCACTCAAATGCCCATGCCACTTTGCATCCACCAGCAGTTTATGAAAGTTCGGCTCTTGTGCACATCAGCCAGCATTTGAAAATGTCAAGAGCTTTTTGGAGCCCCCCCCCCCCTTAGCTCTTCTAGTATGTGCCTTTTTTTTTAAAGTGAAAAATCTTGCAAAAATAAAATAACCAGAGTGAATACTTAGACACAGCAAGTAATTATTAAATACTCGTAATTGTTATACAAGTAATTATTATACAAGTAATTATTAAATACTCGCTGTGTGCTGTGCCCTGCTAGGATTCAGAGAAGGAAGTGCGTCTTCACTTCCATGCTGCGACTCGGCGTTTGTGTGTTGAGGGCAGCAAGTGTGTAAGGGAAGCAGAAGCCGTGCTGGGTGTGGAAACAGAATAAGGAGGAGCTCTGTGAGTCCTCGTACCCAGTGGTCAGGCCAGCCAGGGCTGCGCAGTGAGATCCTCTCTACAGAGACAGAGGGCAGGGGAGAAAGACAGGGGCTGGGCGCAGCGGCTACTCAGGAGTCAAGGGAGGGGGATTGCTGGAGTCCCAACAGTGGGAGACCACAGGGGCAACCTAAGGAAACTATGTATCTAAAAAAAGAAAAAGAAGAAAAAGAAAGATTCAGTACAGTCAGAATGTTGGGGTGGATTGGGGTGGGGAGGGAATGTTTGACTGAACCTGGATTTGCTCCATGTTGTAGAAGGGCTGACATTTATAAGCAGTGAAAAGGAAGACGATGAAGAGCTGCATGCACTTTTGCATAATGTCATCATAGGATAGGCTTTGACCGTGAGGACCAAGCTTCCCTTACACTATTAGTGAACTGCTCAGGATGATAGTCTTCTGATTAAGAACAATGGTTTGGAATGTCATAGCCAATCACTTTTAAAAGTCACATACATACATACATACATACATACATACATACATACATACATACAATAAACCAGGAAAGGAAGTAGATTTAATGTCTGTTCTATATTGTAGTCACTGCTGGCCCCCTTTTTTATCCCCCTTAGGTTTGATTTCTGCCTTTTATTTAGTACACTGCCAAATGTAGTCTGACTTTCCTCTTCCCTCTTTCCCTCTGCAGGCTCTTTCTGTAGCTCTGGTTCGCATGGGTGTACTGTGCAGCACAGACTGACCTTGACCTCAGCCTGTTCCAACCTCTCAAGTGCTGAGATTACAGGCACGTGCCTGGCTTTATCCTTTTCTTTTCCCCCTTTCTGTCTGTTTTGTAGTATTGGACATTGAACCAAGGGCCTCATACACGCAGAACAATACTGTATCTATGAGCCATACCCGTGTGATGTTGTAATCATGTGACAAAAGTATGCATGACTGCCTCAGTGCGAACCATTTACCGCAGTCAGCAACAGCAGGCGTTTACGCTTTTTTGTACATTTGATTTCTCAAGAACTTTCCTTGCAGAATCTGGACTCAATATGTAAAGCCATTTCAGATGAGTAAGGGATTCAAAGAGCCAATTTCCCCACAGCAGATAAATGGAGCCTCTCTCTTACCTGCTTTGCTAAAGCCCAGTGTTAAGAGCTTCGTGAGGGAAATTAGAACTGGACAGGTAAGGAGAGCCTAGGCCTCAGGCTGGTTCTTGCTCGTGCAGCTGAGCAGGTTCAAACTGGAAAAGACTGCTGTCTTCTGTTTTCCTGGTTTGTTTGTTGTTTTTGAGACAAGATCTTAATGCCCTGCCTGGCTTGGAACTCTGCAATAGTGGAGGGCGACCTTACACTCCTATCCTACCCCTACTTCCCATGGGCTGGTGCAAGCTTTCCCATTTGTGCTGTGAGTGCTGGGGGTCAAGCCTGGGGCTTTGTGTGCGCTATACATGCACTCTGTGTTACAGCCCAGCCTCCTTGATTTTTACCAAACCATTTCAGAACTTCAGTTATCTTGGTTTGCTGTTAGCACAGCAAGAAAAATACAATGTGGTAAAAGGTTGAGGTAATTGGAATTAGTCATCGTCGAGAAGAGAAAGATGGAGCTAATAATTTCTGTGTAGGCCTTAATCTTATTCAAGGCTATATTGAGGATTGTTGAAAAAAAGTTATACCAAAGACTTTAAAAAAATAAAAGTTTTAAAGTATATTCAAGCCAGATTTAAGGCAGGTGGATCTTTGAGTTAGAGGCTATCCTGGTCTATAAAAGTGTTCCAGCCAGAGCCACAAGAGAAACCTTGTTTCGGAAAACAAAACAAAACAAACAGAAAAGGAAATACAAATTCACAGCTAGACCCCCTCCACTCCCACCCAACTCCCAGCAGAACAGGAAGAAAAATGTCCAGTTTATAAAGCTGTCAGGTTAGATAAAAAGAACAGTTGTTTTCCAGTAAGTAATGAGGAGGGTATGGGCTCACCTTGTCTAGCTACAGATAGAACAGTCGCTGTGGAGATGGTTAAAACAAGTTATTGACTGGGGCTCCACACTTAAGGAAAAAGGAAACTGTATTGGGTCTTTTCCCCTTCCCTACAAGGTTAGGTAGGGTCCCTTTATTTAGAAGAGGCTTTACGTGAGGGTCATGTGTGCCAGGCTGCTTGTCATTTCTGAGAGGTTAGAACAGACTGTGGTAGTAGTTGGTTTAGAAGGATAAATCCCTGTACTTTGCAATCCATAGAACTTTTATGTTACTACCTATGTAATTGTTTGCTGGTTCTACTTAATAGCCTGCTCTGTGTGTCAGGTCTGTTCCTTTTAGTATTCTCAGTTGCATCTGTGGTCAGAGTTACTTTATGCTGGGCTCATAAGTATTTATTGCTACTTTGGTTTTTGCTCAGGGCTGGGAAGGTCCATAAACCCTTAACATTCGTGATGTGATGTTATTAATAGAAACCATGGGTCTAGGGACAGGTGTGCCAAGGTAGAGCAGTAGAGAAGTGGTGAAGTTAAAGATCACATGGAAATGTTGAGAAAATTAGGGACAAGGAATGAAACCCCCAAACCAGAAACAGTTTCGTAGATTGAACACTGAAATGATGACTTGATTACTTTGTAGGAAAGATGCATTTATGACTGGATAGAAGAGGGGGAAGGTGAGACTATTTATAACCAAACTGTTAAAAGGGGACTGTCTCTGAAGTATAGTATTATTAGCCAAAGAAAGCAAACCACGTGATATGTGTGTCTTCATGTTTGGAGAAAGTAATCCAGAACAGAGAGGTAGAAATACAATTCTCAGTGTCTGGTGGGTTGGTTTCAGGGCCCCTCATGCAGGTAACCAAATTTATATTCATAAAATGGTGCATCGGTATACGACCTGTACATCTCCTACTGACACTTTAATGTCTTAAAATATTTTTTATTTCCTTAGTGTTGTTGTTGGGGGTGCTTGTTGAGGGGAGAGGATATCTTGTGGGAGTCAGTGTGAGTTCAGGGGCTCAGACTCAGGCTGTCTGTCCAGCTGGGTCAAGCTCCTTTACCTGCTTACTCATCCCTGTGCCTGGGACTTTGAATCAGCTCTGGATTACTGCACCCACTGTGTAAATAGCTGTTATGTTGCTGAGACATGGGGAGGTAAAAAGTCGACATGTGTTACCATACAGCTGACCTTTGTTCCAGCATTTATACTCTGCTTCACAGCTTATGGACACCAAGTCCATGATCACTTGGAAGGGCCAACTTTGTGTCTTTAAACATTTGCAAAAAATACATGCCAAATATTTATAGTGATTTGAAAGAGAAGGGAGGACTGGAGACTTTAGTATTTTTTGTATGTGTGTGTTTTGAGAAGAATAAATTCATCGATTAAGTCATAGAGTAAGTATCCACTTTAAAAAAGATAGACTGTGTCAGGTGTTGTGCATCTGTGTGATCCTAGCACCAGGGAAGCTAAGGAAAATCCAAGTGTAAGGCATCCCCGGCTTATCTGTCAGGCCGTCTTGAAAGACCAGAACTTGGAAAGAAAGAGCTCCAGTTTGGATTCTCAGAGGCAGTTTAATGCCTAGCCCCACTTTCCCTCCAGTCCACCGACTACTGAGGCTCTGGGCCTTGGCCATGTGGAGCTGGACCCCAGTCCCTACTTCAGTGACCCCTTCCTTTGCCCCGAGTCAGCCTCCCTTCCTGTCTGCTTTCACATAACTTTCATCTCTCACCATGTCAAACTGGGATTGCTCAGGGTTTCTGAAATCAAAGTTCCAATTGGAACTACCATACCTGCCGTGCTGATCAGGGACTGTCTGAGACTGAAACTTCAGAGTGGCCCGAAGACTAGAAATCACCCGACAGATTAGGATAACAGCAAAGAAGGAACAGAAGTCAAATGTCTTAACTTTAAGGCCGTGTAGTGAGGCCTCTATCTCAAAACAAACCAAGTAAGAAATGGTGTGGTATTGCATAAAAACAGACAACATTAATCAGTGAAATAGAATTAAACCAGACATGAGTCCAAACACAAATGAACATCTGCTTTTGGACAAAGAATCTGAAAATGCACACCAGAGAAAACAGCGTTTTCAACAAATGGTGCTGGATACGTGTATGTAGAAAAACAAAATGGATTCATGTCTATCACCACACACAAAACACAAGTCCAAGTAGATCAAGAACCTCGATCTAACACTAGTTACCCTGAGCCTGACAGAAGAGAATAGGCCTGCGCTCATTAGCATAGGAAAGGACTTTCTGAACATGACCTCGACTATGCAGGCATTAAGATCAACAACTAATTAATGGGACCTCATGAAACTAAAAGGACTTTATGTAGCAAAGAATATCATCATTCAAGCAAGGAGGCAGCTTACTAAACGGGGGAAAACTTTGCCAATTATACATCTGACTGGTAGGTTCGCAGCCTAACTTTGAATAGTTACTCTGCCCACCTCGGTTTTTCTGTCTGGGATGTGGGGTGATACCTATCCAAGGGTGGCGGAGAATTGAAGACACCCAGGTCAATACCTAGCATATTACAAGGTACAATGGTGGTTATTTTATAGTTTTATTTTTAGGGAGTGTGTGTGTGTGTGTGTGTGTGTGTGTGTGTGTGTGTGTGTGTGTATCTTTATGAGAGAGGAGAGAGAGAGAGAGAGAGAGAGAGAGAGAGACTGACTCTGACTCTACCTACCAGTGGAGGTCAAAGAACTTATTTCTCTTTTTTCACCATGTGTGTCCTGGGATCAGGCTCAGGTCATTAGGCTTAGCCTAAACCTTTATTACCCACTGACCCATCTTGCTGGCCTGCCCTGGTTATTTTCCATCATTTGGTTCCTAGTAACTCTTGGCTCTTTTGTCTTCTACTTTGTGTTTTTGGGAAAGGAAATACCCAAGTATAGAAAAGCCAGAAAGGCAGGGAATAAATGAAGTAGGACTGAGAGGCAGAGCCATGGATGGGCTGGAGAGCTATCAACCTCTTCTTGGGGTTAATTGGTTGTCATTTGAATGAGGGTAATTGACCAAGGGCAAGTGAGGCAGGTTGGTTGTATGGGAGACGATAAGAAGAGGTCACATGGATTTGATTGACTTTGGACCCTGGTACTACCACTGTCCCTTTTCACTACTGACTTCATCTGTCCAGGACTTACTTGCTTAATTCACAAGAAGGGGACAAACATGTCTCCTTCCTGGAGACTGTTTGTCTACTTAGCCCAGGCTATACTCACATCCTCTATCCCTGCTGCCCTAGCCTCCCAGGAGTGCTGCACTGCAGACGCACCTCACCTTTGCCTCCTTGAGTAGGGAGGCCATTTAAAATACTTGATAAATGTATTAATATTAAGTGAGGCAGGGGAGAGATGGGGCTTATGCATGGGGGAGAGAAGACTGTCATACACAAGCATCCCATTGTCTTCCGTCATGCTTAGAGAACTCCAACAGTGAGCTGTGCTGCTTAGAGGTGTTTTCAATCTTCTGGGGAGCTGCTTGTTGAAGGCGAACAGAAAATGGTTTCCTTTTCTCCTCTGTGGGGAAACAAAAATGAAAAGCATATCTGATCGGTTTATGGATTGTGCTGTTGTGTGTTGTTGAGTGCGGTTGTACTCGTGCCACAGTGCACAAGGAAAGGTCAGAAGACAGGTTTTTTTTTTTTTGTTTTTTTTTTCCTTTTCTTTTTTTTGGAGCTGGGGACTGAACCCAGGGCCTTGCGCTTGCTAGGCAAGCGCTCTACCACTGAGCTAAATCCCCAACCCCGAGAAAACAGTTTTTAAAAGTCAGTCTCTCCAGAGGTCCCAGGATTGAACTGAGGACGTCAGGGTTGCTGCTCAGAACTTAATACTGCTGAACCATTTTGCCATCACCTCCCCACCTTTTTTGAAAGGGTATCACACTCATAACTTAATTTGGCCTGGACCCCAAGTCTGTGTTACCATTTGTAATGTCTGAGATCCATGAATCGTGGATTATTTTTCTTTATATATAATTTCTTTTAAACATTTTTGCAAAGGTTTTAGGTTTTTTTCTTTTCTGTTGTGTCTGACCAGGTTCTTTGGTTAAGCATTGCTAACTACATGTAGGCTAAAGGGACTGACCAACAGGCCCCAAAGACAGGACAAACAACAGTGGGTGGAGCAGCTCAAGGCCTGCTGCTTGTGAAACAGGATGTGAAGATAGTGGCACTGGTCAGCTCTAGATAGGTTAAGCTCAGGGCCCCAGAAACAGATGTGTAGGGTACAGTAGGTGATAGTGCAATGCCAGCTAGATCAGATTGAGGTGGCCTCAAGAATCCCTGTCCAATGGTGCAAATGCCAAGTGTTGTTGCCCTTTCCCCTAAGCAAACATTTCAATAGTGAGGACTTTCAGTCATAAGTTCGTTCAATAGAACAGACTGAATTCTGTATAAAATGGGCTTCTGAGAAGAGCATACCTTTGTTCTAGAAGGGCTCCTCCCCTGGGGGAGGCACGTGGAAGAAACAACAGGGAAAAGAGAAGATTGGGTACTCTAGTCTTATAGATGTTAAACCTATGCCCAGTACTGGGATGTGACATCACACACAGTTTGTGTTCCTTCCACTGTTGTTGTATACAACATATAGGTAGCTGTTGTGCATTCTTGTATGTGTGTGTGCACATGTGCTTGCTTGTTTGTAGAAGCCAGAGGTTGATGTCCGGTATCTTTGTCCATCAGTCTCCACCATATTTTTTGAGACAGATTCTCACCTGAACCTGATTCAGCTAGACCGATTGCCTAGCGAGCGCCATTTGCCTGTGTCAGCCTGCTAAGTGCTGTGATTATAGGTGTTAGCATACAGGAGACTCTGCTGACCTGCCTCCCAAGGACCTAGCAATTGCTTAAGTCATCATCTGCCACACCTTGGCTCAGGCCTCCAAGGATACCCCCTCTCCACCTTATATTTCATAACAATAAGTACGTTGTGCTGAGTTTTCTATTTGAGTGATGGATCCAAACTGAAGTCCCCAGCTTGTGGGACACATACTTTAACATCTCCACCATTTCCAGAGCGTTGGGCTCAGAAGCAAACACCTTTACCCACTGACCATCTTGCTGGCTTTTCTTGTAAAATATTACTAAGTATGTTTGAGCTGGAGTACAGGAGAGAGGGAACGGAAGAGAGGGAGAGAGGGGGACAGAGGCAGAGACAGAGGGAGAGAGAGAGAGTATGTAGTGTCTAGAGTTTAACTCTGGGTGTTGGTCCTCAGGGGCTATCCACTGATCTTTTCACCTTGCAGGCTCTGAGCAGGGTGGCCTGGCTGGCCAAGGAGCCCCAGGGACCCTCCTGTCTTTCTCTGTCTTCTCAGCACATGCCACCACAGCCTGTACTTTTATGAGAGTTTGGGAGATCTCAAGTCCTTCCTCAGGCTTGCCAGGGAAGCACTTTGCCAACCTTTTACCTTCTCAGCCCAGGAACTTGTATTTTACCAGGACCTCATGTGATTTTGACAGTTTGACTGATTTGAGGTTCATTTCAATTTAGATTTCCCTGCTAGGAAGTCACCTAATCATTTATATCCTCTCTAGCAGGAACTCACTACCTCTGGGCCATCAGTAATTGCATGGAATATGATGCTTCCATAGAAGTCACTGTTTACAACCTGTGTGGATTTGGCCAACTTCATGAGACATAATATTATATTCCTTAGGGTATTGGTTTTGAGTTCTAATGTTTCTTAAATTCACTTTTTTAATTGTATGTAAAAACATACAACAGCTATATTTTTACCTACCTTGAAATAGCATATTAAGGATTTTTAAAAAATAAAACAAAACAAACAAACAGAACTGACTGCTTTGGACAGAAAGAATCTTGAATGTCATGAGCCAACCTTTTCTTTCAGGGGAATTGGAGGGAGGGAGGGTCAGAGTCTTCTGTATAACCCAAGCTAACCTCCTGCTGTGTAACCCTGGCTAGCTTCTTGCTACAGCCTCATAGCAGCCAAGTCTTACCACACTCTGTCACACAGCCTAAACAGATTTTATTTACTTAATATATATGACACTGTAGCTGTCTTCAGACACACCAGAATCTGTTACAGACAGTTGTGAGCTACCTAACGTGGGTGCTGGGAATTGAACTCAGGGCCTCTGGAAGAGCAGCCAGTGATGTTAACCACTGAGCCATCTCTCCAACTCAGAACAAACAGTTCTTATTGTTGTCATTTAATCTCCTCTTTACCGTGAATTTTTATTTCTCGCTTTAAAATTATTTATTTATTTATTTATTTATTTATTTATTTATTTATTTATTTATTTGTGTGTGTGTGTGTGTGTGTGTGTGTGTGTGTGTGTGTGTGTGTGCGCGCGCGCCCCCCAAGTGTATACCATAGAATACATGCGGAGGTCAGAGGGCAATTTGTGGGGGTCAATTCTCTTTCAGCCATTTTAAGCTTATTTTTCTCTCCACATTTTGTTTTAAAAATAAAACTATCCATGTATGGAATTTACTAGTCATAAATATTAAGGTGACTTATTATAATTACATTGAAACCATTGCCATGGTTTTGCTTTTGTCATTGTGAGACGGTGCCTGTGTCTGTCTATAACTCAGACAGGACGGAAACTTGCTCCCTAGATGCAAGCTGCTGGTCCTGCAGCCTCAGCCTCTTCATTCAATAATAACTGTTGTATTTTACTCAGAAAGGTGATTCTGGTTTTGCCCTAAGTCCTCAGCCATGGTTCTCTAGGAATGTAGGCAGTCTGTGTTCACTGGACAGTGGGTGGATGGTAGGAGGCTAAGCTGAGACATTTGACCCATTTAATTTTAGAGACCGTCAGTGTGAAGGAAAGGAGCACAGCAGACAGCAGGAAAAGAGTGCACTCTAACTGCAGACACTCCTTTTGAACATGTTGGTGCTAAGACATTATTCCTAATAAAAGGTGAATGTGCTTTTTGAATTGCCTATAACTTTCATTCAATTTTCCGATCTACAGCGTGAAGCAGAACAAATACGTTGATTTTATGAAGTAATTTTATGTACTGTCTTGTTCTGTGTTTTTGTTTTTAGGACCGGAGTAGGCCCTATGACACTTTTAACTTGCACTCCTTGGAGAACTCCTTAATGGATATGATCAGGACTGATCATGAGCCTCTGAAAGGTAAACACTACCCTCCCAGTGGCCCACCAATGAGTTTCGCTGATATAATGTGGAGGAATCATTTTGCAGGTTAGGAATATTCATATGTCCATTCTTGCTTGGTGTTGTAAGCAAAAATCAGCTTTTTAATAATTGTGATTTTTTTGTTTTTATTTGTTTTCGTTTGTTTGTTTTGCTTCTGTAAAGCATTGTGGAATGTATTTAATTTTTTTTTTTAACCTGGGTTCAGCTACCTGTGGTAATCATAGTTGGTTACCTTCATTTGTTTATCTGCAAGAGTCTGTGTTGGGTAGCTGAGGTCATGGTTATAGCATGAAACCAGAAGCCAAATTTTCTGGGCTTTGTACATTTGGAATCATTCGCTGAATCTGTAGAATTCATTTAAGTACAGGTGCACCTCAAAAAAGTGCGATATTCAGTAAATCAGTCTGTAAAACTTGAGAAAGTTTCATGTGATGCTTCCCTTTTGCTACGTTCTAGCCCTTCTTACTATAGGAGCATCGTATCGCAACCCATGTGCGACAGTGGCCCTTTGCCGAGGCGGGGCTAAAGTACAAGGTGATGGCCTAAGGTATATGCATGTTTTGAGTTCAGTAGGAGGTAGAACATTCCAAGATCAACATTAATTAGTAGGACTTCCTAATTTTAGAGCTTATGTAAACTTATAATTACAGATAGTTTTTTATAGATTATTTATTGCTTTAGAGACCCTACAGTATCTTAAATGCTGTAATGCAAGTTCCTGATGTGGAACTATCCACTCCATTTTGAGTTAGGACTTTAAGTAAAAACTGAGTAGTGTGCCACAGGGATGCCCATCTTGTGTGACCTCCTCATCTTCTGGAATTGTGAGGATTTTCTCCTCTCTGGCAGCCTCTGGGCTGCGATTGAGGACGTGACCAACTGAACCTTTGATGTTGGTGTCCTTGGCAGGAATCCTTCTCATCATTTGAGGTCTTGCTCTGTTTATTTCCCAGTGGATAGAGGCAGTCGCAGGAGGCCATGAGGACAGAAAGCATCTTGAGAAAGCTAGATTCTTAAGGCCCTGAGCGAAAGAAGAGGAAAGTTGCTGTTCTATTAGTCACTTACCACATCTTTCTTTAGCTGAAGATTAGGTCCACGATAATTTGAAGCATGTTACACTTGGAGGTGTGAATGATGTAAAAATAATAATATTCACAGATTGTTTTGTTTTTAGACTCTTTCCAGGTTACACTTGTCATTTCCCTCTAGCTTGAGAGCCTTCTGATCATCCTCACATTTAACCTCTGCTCCGTGTAGACCTCCTGGCTTCTGGTCCCTCTTCTGGTCCATCTGCTCTGCTTTTCTTTTCTTTCTTTTCTTTTTGATACAGGGTCTTACTGTGCAGTTCAGGCTGTCCTGTGACATATTATATATCCCAGGCTGATCTTGGAACTCAGGACAATCCTCCTGTCCCATCCTCCTGAGTGCTAGGTAAAAAAATTAGGAAAGGATTGGATTACAGTCTCTACATTATATTTTAGAATGGTATACTAGTAAAGCAGAAGCTACTTGTGTCACCTAAGCATAGCGCTGGCCCGAGGAAAGAGGGCAGTAACCGTATTGTAGAGTAACATAACTGCTATTCCCATTCACAATGGCCTTTTAAAATTACAGGCTTACTATCTCTGTAGACTTTTCATTACTAGCAGTTATGAAGTAATAGTCTGCTTCACCATACATGTATTATGGTCCCAGGAGTTGGGAGACCTTGAGTATGTACCTTATGGATTCAACTTCCCAAGTTTTCATATTCTACTGCTTGATATTCTATAAACAGACTACTTCCCTGAGGTCAGTGACATCACTATGTCCCTGTGGTCAGTGACATCACTTGCACCTTTAAGAAAATATTTTGACACTGGGCCTGGAGGCGCACATCATTATTTCAGCATTTGTGAAGCAGAGGCAGGAGGATGATACAAGCTCAAGGCCAGTCTGGCTTGAGCTCAAGGCTTGTCTCAAAAAACCACCAAGAACAACAACAGAGAAGGAGGAGAAAGGAAAATGCTTAAGGTACTTTTAGCTTTAAAGGTTAAGAAAATGAGCAGAATAAGAAGCCAGGCTGGAGAAAGAGCTGAGTCTTAGTCCTTGTCTTGTACCACGATGGCCCGCGTTCGTCTCCAGAAGCCAGGAAAGCAGCTGGGCATGCTAACAGGTGCTCACAGTCCTAGCACTGAGCGGAGAGGCAGGTCCCTGCGACTCACTGGTCCAGGGGCCTGGTCTGCTTGGTAAGTTTAAGGCCACGAGAGACCACATCTTAAAAACCAAAAAACCAAAACCTCACCAAAAACATGTGGACAGTTCTAAGGAAGGACACCCAAGGTTGTCCTCTTGTTGAGTCTCACAAGTGTGAATCCTCATGTGCACACATATGTATCTGCACACATGAACATGCATATAGACACAATTAACTAAAAGCACAAGAAAGATCATGATGTGTAGTCATGGGTTTTTATTTTCTATTTCTATTTTCCATAGTAATAAATATCCATGTTTCTCTCTGATTTTTATAATTATTGATAGAACTTAAATTTAGACCTTCCAGCTTTTCTTTATCCTATGTAATACTGCTGTGAGTTGCCTGAGGGACGTTCACTGTGATGGCCCATGGGTCCAAAGATAGAAGCATCAGAATGCATAGAGCGTCAGGAGATAGATGATCCTTGGGTGCTGCTGCGTGACTTCTGGGGAATGCTTTGCCTGTGCATCCTTAGAGTCTTGGTCTTTATCTTTTCCCTCTTGCATGTGGGAACATTATTTGTGGATATGTGTACTGGGGAGGGGGTCTCAAAACTCAAGTACAGAGTTGGATTTTGGGGTGGTTGTTTACACTGGTGTTATTTTTCTTAGAACTCAGTTTTCTTTTCTTCTATAGGAAAACCTCCACATTCTTGCTTAACTATATAAACAAAATTCAAACAGCACATACTAGGACAAAAAAGAAAGGTAAAAGCCTACTGTAGGCTTAGTATCTAGAAATAGCAAAGGTATCTAGAAGTCTTTATTAAGAGGATCCCAGGTGTTCTACATTTTTTTTTTTTTTTTTTTTTTTTTTTTTTTTTCCTTTTTTTTTTCCTTTTTTTTTGGAGCTGGGGACCGAACCCAGGGCCTTGTGCTTGCTAGGCAAGCGCTCTACCACTGAGCTAAATCCCTAACCCCTCTACATTTTCTATATAGGAGATGAAGTTTCAAAACACAGCCTTTCTAACATTGCAATTGGTCCAAACTGGATTTGAGTTCTTTTTCTGCCCCCAGTTGGCTAGTGAACTGGATATATTAGCCTCCTTAGAGCCTTGTAATTAAAATAAAACACCATATAAAATAGATGGGAAGATGAGTTCCCTAGCACAAGGAGCTTTGCAGGTATCGTGTGATTTTCTGTGAGGAGCATGGAGTACTTATTGCTCGACCTCTGTAATAAACTAAGCCATGCCAGGACAGATTTATTTCTTGACCAGACTACAGCTAAACATTGGCTGCAAATAGTTGTTTTTATTTTCCTTAGATAAGTAGTGATTATTGAAGGATAACCCATCATTTTTCAAAAGCCACATGTAGAAGAAAGAAAAATACCCATTACTTGACCTTTTAAAACTCTACATCTGAATAGCATAGTTGTCTTAGTTACTGTTGAATTGCTGTAAGAGGCATAATGACCAAGGCAACATATTAAAAAGTATTTCATTGGGGACCTACAGGTTCAGAGCACGAGACCATGGCCACCATGGCAGGCAGGCATGGAGCTAGAGCAGTAGCTGAGACTAAACCTCAAGTTTGAGGCAGAGGTTAAGAGAGACAGGGAGGAAAGAAGACAGAGTAGGGAGGGAGGAGGGAGACCAGTCTTTTCCAAGATAGTTCCACCAGCGAGGCAAGCAGTCAAGTCTGACAGGAATGACTTCATGATAAACTTAAAACGGACATGGTGTGTATTCACAGCACTAGACATGGAGAAGATGTCAGTATGCTCTATTATTTGTTTTTCCAGGCAGGCTTTCTCTGTGAAGATATGGGTGTCCTGGAACTTTCTCTGTAGACCAGGCTAGCTTAAACTCAGAAATCTGTCTGCCTCTGTCTGGGATTTAAGATGTGCACCACTACTGCTCTGCTTCAATCATTCTTTTAAGGCCTAGTGTGAGAGAACAGGAAGTTCTGGAAAAAAGACTTCCGTTTCAGTAAATTACACCTCAACTTTCCTGTTGTGTTTGTACCCACGCTGGGTCAGCCTGATGCGTCACAGAGCATTACCTTCTGTGCATATAAGTGTGTATAGATGAATGGTAGAGCACGTGCTCTGTGTGCACGAGCCCTTGGTTTGAATCCCAGCATACACAACCTGCAGGAAAAAGGAAAGGAAAATAGTGTGCTCTGTCACAGTCACTGGGCTAATGCAGTCTGACTGTAGCAGAGAGACAGCATAAGGCCTTGTGTTTTGCCTTTTATATACCCTTGGTATGAGAGAAGCCTCTATCTGATGAGACGGAGGGTTCTAAGAAGAGGATAAAGGTGTGTGATACCGCTACTCACTGTGTTTCTAACTACAGAAATCCTTGGATTAGCAGAGGTAGGGTAGTGGGGTAAGGGTTTTACTCCCCTCAGTTCATTCGGATTCATCGCTGTACTGTCTTTGTATGAGACTGTCTTCTGACTTGGGAGCCTGTGGTCATTAGGCTTCCCTACTAGAATAAGTAAGCTATGTATTTTGGACGGAGTAGCTGATTGCTAGAAAACAAGATCCCATCCTCTGGCTGGGAAAGCACTCTAGAGCAGGCAGTTGGTAACAAGAGGAAGGATGGGTTTCCTTCATCCCATACACCCTCACGCCTGCATCAGCGTTCTCGGCTGCTCACTGGGATGCTGCCTGATGAACTGTTTCTAGTATTTAAATTTTCTCTTCCTTTGTCATTCATGGAACTGAGATTTGAAAAATGAAAAGAACAGGTGTTGGTTGAGAACCCAGGCTGAGGGCCTGCTTTTCAAAGGTATACCGAAAAAGTCTGAGGAAAAAATAGCTCATTTCTGGTAATAGTGCCTTGGCACATTTACATTGACAGAATTCCTTTTCTGTTATAGATACACTTTTCTGTATTCATTGTGTTGAAATGGTTCATGACAGAGACTTACACAAAATTGGTTCCCTTTGGGATTTTTTGCTTCCCTTGTTTTAGAAAAGAAATTTTCTTCTTTCCTCCAGAAGAAAACATTCTGTTTACTTAGTAGCTTGAATCATCACTTAGTTTTATTTCAATGTCAACTTCTTTTAGCCTATGTCAATTTGTCCTTTACAACGTTCTCCAGTTCTGAGCAATCTGATGACAGCACACGCCCACAGCCCCGGTTTCTAGTAGTGCTGTGACTGGAGCAGTGTAGCCTGCCCCTTCAGGAGATAAAACAACACAACACAAATTGTCCACTGACTTCAGTTCTGAGCTCCTGGGTTTGCTTATTGACTGTTTGGAACAGATCTATAGTACTATGGTATAGTACCGGATTTTGCCATCACCTTAAAAAAGAAATTTAGTTTTAAAAAAATAACTTACCTGTTTTTTAAGAGTTCACAACAGAACTTGTAGGAATCTGTTTCTACAGAGTCTCAGGTACCGAACTGAGGTCGCTGGGCTTAGTGGCGTATTTTGCTGACCCATCTCACCAGTGCCAGCACCCACTCCGTCCCCTGTTCTGTTGTTCTGAGACATGGTCTGGCTGTGGAGCCAACCTGTCTAAAACTCCTGCCTCAGCTTTCGAGACCACACCTAGCTTTACTGGATTTTTGGGGTGTTTTTTTAATATCATATTTTTATGCCTTATGATACTTTTTCTCTGGAAGTGTATCTCTAACTTTATAGAGAAAATAAGCAAAATCCAGTAGAATATTTTCTTGAAGCACTGACATTCTCTTTGTAGCTATTGAAGTACTTTTTTTAGGGTAGTGTCTGATTAGAGAAAGATGTGTTAGTGTGCTGAAGAATTGACTTTATAGTAGTAATTATGAATTAATAAAATTTTCAGCTTTTAATTTTGAACACATAAAAGTATGGGTTCAGTTGGACTCTGAAATAAGGTAGATTTTAAAATATGAATAAATTGAATTTATAAAGATGTGATTTTTTTTTCCATTCTAAATAAACAAATGTAACTCCATTCTCCACCCCCTGTCTCCATCCTGACTCTTGTCTGTTATGTCCTAAGATGTGGGCAAAGTGGGGCAGTGTCAGATTTATTTCCACATCGTCATTTAACTGAGTAAGACCAAGGATGCCCTCCAGCTTTTGAAACCTTATACTTAAAAGATAGCTAGCTGACAAGAACACTTTAAAAATAGCAAACTCATAGACAGGTGACAGAATGTCACAGGCAGCACCAGACTGCAGTAACAAAATCACCAGATGTCACACACTTGGTTCTGTTTTCACAGCTGATTCAACAGCAGCATTTGTTGGACAAAAGGAAGCAAAAAGAAATGGCCTCATCTGAATTTAGCATCGGGCCTTTTTCTGCCCATTGCACATTTTCTCTTCCAAAATCCTTTAAAAAGTATTGAAGTTTAGCAGTACATTGCACTAAGAAAAGACTGTGAAATGATTATATGCTTTGTGTGTGTTCTCCATACTAAAAGATACACATAAAAGCTGACTGTGGTTTTCTTTCGTGATCTTATTTTCCACATATTCTAAATTTTATTCAGTGAAAATATATTACATTTTGTATTCTAAACACTATAGCTTAAGATAAAGAAGAGATAAACTAAAAAAGTCATATGTAACTTTACCAAAAAAAAAAAAAATCCCATTCTCTTTAGCAGGAAACTTAATCATATTTAGGTTATTGATTCTAGGGATCTGACGTTGGCACAGAGCTCTTCACAAGATTTATGTTCCTGTCTATCCAAAACTCACTGAAAAAATTAGGGAGAAGTCCAGGAGAGGTAGAATCCACTGGGCTTCTCTTGCAAGTGGTGATGCCTTCCACCTGCAAGACACTGTCCGAGCCTCGTGCTCTGCTTCTTAAGAAAGACAGAGTTGCAAATATCCAGTGAGGACAGAGGAAAACATCTTTTCAAGGTGTGTAGCTATGCTCGAACTCTGAGGCTAAAAGGGCAGCATTCCAGAAAACAGAAAGGTTATTTGATGCAGTGTCAGTAAAGCTCAAAATTCTCTTCTACAGGAATTAAACTGAATGAAGATCGACTAATATTGAGTTTTTGATGTCCTTGACAAGCCCCTTTTATTGTAGTACTACTAAGGGCCATTTGGTGCCTTTTAAGGACCCATACTGTCCTCTGAATATTCACTGGTTAAAGACTGAAGAGGTCCTACTTTTCATGTTTTGTTTAAACAGGGTCTCAGTGTAACCCTGACTGGTCTAGAATTCACAGATTTCTCCTGTGCAGCACCATCTCTGACTTTTTCATGTTGTTTGGTTTTTTTGTTTGTTTTCTGAGATGGCTTCACTATGCAGCTCAGTCTGGCCTTGAGCTTATGATTTGTCTTTTGCCCCATCTCCTGTGTGCTGGGGCTGTTGGTGCATGCCGTCATCTAAGTAAAGAGACTCTCTGATTCTCTGTTCTAGTGGACAGTGAGCTTGACATCTGGATAAGATTTTACGTAGACTTCTCAGCAACTGGCTGTTGTGGTTAATATCCTAGAATATGATGGAGCAGAATTAGAAGATAGCACTTTTAGTTTTTGGTGTAAAGAACACTGATTAACTGATGCCAGTTAGTTCTCTCATTGAGTCGAGGGTGTTGTTGTGGTAAATGCTTGTAAGTGGTTTTTGATCAAGGTGGTGGTAGGAGAAAGCACTGTGTGTGATACAGACGATAACTCTCAGAGACTCGAAGCTGATGTAGGAACTAGAAAACCATAGGAAGTCATGTGGGACAACTACAAATAGAGTTATAGTAAATGTGTCTTCAACCGTGGGGTACTTTTTAAACTCCTAGTAATTAGCTTGTAGCTAATATGAAATAGTTTTTCTACAGAAATTACATGTTTAGGAATGTTTCCTTTATTATTCTTTGACAATTGCATTGATTTTTTTCCCCATTCTTTTACACACACACGCACACACACACACACACACACACACACACACACACACACACACACACGCACACACACCCCAATAAAAGTGGTGAAGTTGAATGTGAACTTTGTGTTTTTGTTTTTTTCATTTTGTTTTCCCCTGGTATTGAGCTTGGTAGTGTGATGTTTGCCTCCAGTCCCCAGTAACAGTTTAATACCAAGTCAAAACTGGCCCTTTGACAATCATATATGAAACCGTATCTGTTGTAAAATAAAACAACAAAACAAAACAAAAAACCTGAAACCTTTATCTTTAGCTTTATATATATTATCCTTCCCCAACTATGATTGACATTTTAAAGCAGTGGCTATAAAATAGAATGAACATATTTTTAGAGCTGCAGGAATATCTCAATGGTAGAATACATGTTTAAAAGTAACTCTCGAAGTAACTGTATATGAAAACTTTGCAGAGTTGAATACATAGAAATTATGCCCTAGTTATTATTTTAGTATCTTTTTGGCTGTTTGTTTTTTGAAACAGGGTATTACTCAGTAACTATAGACTGGTCTTGAAATCCCAGTATTCATCTTGTCTCCCAAGTTCTTAGATTACAGGGAGTGACCCATCTCACCTAGTTTCACTGATACCTATTTTGTTGAAGGAATTGGTCAAGCAATCTTGCATAGTACATTTTCCTCATACACAAGACTCTCTGAGTTTAATCTTTTTGGTACATCCATTTTGTCTCTGATAATGAAAAGAAGCAGCAAATGCCTGGCATCTGTCACTCTGTACTGCTGCACCTTTCCATCCGTACCACTGAGCCTTTCCTTCTGTGCGTCTGCCTCTCACTCTAGCCACCCCACCCCACTCGTCTTTCACTCTTTACCCCAGTGGACCATTCTGTTTACGATCTTACAGGTCAGGGAGGGGTTCAGTCTTTGTAAAGGACTACTGAATAAACATTGTAGGGTGTGCAGGGCACAGACCTCTGCTGTCTCTTTGCTTTTGTTCAGTTTTCCAGCTTCTTAACCTCAGGTGTACAAGATAGGAAACCAACCGATGTGGTCAGAAGTTTCAATTCCCATGTTATTCATAAAGATGAAAAGTCACATTTGTCACAAGAGTAGTTAGTGATCGTGCATGCTTTTACTCCCAGTGCTTGTGGAAGGCAAAGACAGGTGGATCTCTGTGAGTTAGAGGCTAGCCTGGTGTATAAGGCAAGCTCTAGATCAGCTACAGCCACATAGTGATAAAAGGAAAAAAAGAACAACCCACCATACAGACCAAACCCCTGCAGCAGAAGCAGTGTTGGGGTAACAGAAGAATTCAGGACTTTCATGTCAGGCTTTCCCCTGCTCACTTGCATACATTTTACCATCTTTCTTCACTTTGCTCTTCGGGTAATTATGTTGCATTTTTTGAGCCATTATGAAACTGAATTTTTTTATTCTCTCTAAACTTCATGTTTAATACTTCTCTAAATTTCTTGATTGTATACATCAAATGCTAAGCCCTGAACTTGTTTAAATTTCAATATTGGAGATGTACAAATTTCAGACTATAATGGAAGCTTCTTTTTGTTTGGTTGTATTTTGTGTTGAGATTTTGGCTTTGTTTTAAGACGTTTCATGTCTGTGTTTGATGAATTGATTTACAAGTTGTTGTAAATGCTTTGGCCTTGATAGCATTGCTATAGATTAATCTGTAGTGTTTTGTATTGTTTATATTTTGCAGTATATTTGAAATAATTACATGGAATAGTGTTTTCTTTGTGCTTAAAATAAAATTGCTTTATTTTCTAGGACGCATGGGAATAAACTTCCATCATCCAGGAACAGATAACATTATGGCCCTTAACAGTAAGTCCTCGTAAGAAATACTCTATAAAAGTATCAGTCAGGCTCACAACATGTAGTTTCTGCTCAATTAGATTTTCACCATCTCACCTTTCACTGAGACTGCTGTGCTGTATAAGTAGGATTTCTGCACCAGCAGCATCAGCATTTCTTGGGAACTTATTAAAACCGTACGATCTCAGGGGCTCCGACAGACCTACTGAGTGGGAAAGTCTCAGGATGGATTTGTTTGACTTAGCGGTCAAGTGATTCTGAGTAAGCAAAAGCTGGAAAACTCGCTGCTCTGAACCCGCCTCGGCAGAATGCAACCTGGTGAACCAAACCTGGCCTACTGCCTGTGTGTGTAAACAATTTCATATTAGTAACAGGAAATATTTGCCAGCTTCTCTCTATACCACCAGGTAAAGTAATAAAAGGAGGGTAGATGTAGGCCAGAAAACCTGAGTGAATAAATTAGCTAATTTATACGTAACTCATAATTTTCTCACTGTGGTAAATAGTCCATAGATGTTTCAAGGTAGACATTCAGGGCTTCTGATGGAATTTGTATGTTATAGATGTCAGCAACTTTGCTGGTCAAAAGTGGTTTTGTCAGTATAATTATGGGGTTACATTCTAGAGCCACAAAAAGTTACCCAGAGTGTTGCTGTGTTGCTCAGTACTTCAGTGAGTCAGGGGTGGTGACATGGCTGTAATTTCAGTGCATACAGGCAGAAAGTCAGGAGTTCAAGGTTACACTCACTGTGTAGAGATCCTGGGGCCGACGTAGACTATGTGAGACTGTGGTGTAAGAACTATGCCTGAACATTTCATATCACACATTGCACTCAGCACAGTAACTGTCTCTATAAACATGTATATTGGTAGGTTAGAAGAGGGTTAATGAGGCTATAGCAGAGTCCAGGAGTTAAAACAGTCCTTCCTGGAGGCAGAGGAAGAGGGCTAATACAGACAGACAGTCCTTCCTGGAGGCAGAGGAAGAGGGCTAATACAGACAGACAGACAGTCCTTTGGGTAGCTAGAGACAGAAGAAAGGACTCAGCTGGAGAGCTCTGGAGTACACAGAGCCAAGCCACAAGGTCTCTGGGTTGAGCAGGGCTGCAGAGGTGAGGTATCAATCCATAGAGGTCCTAGAAGCAAGGCATAGGAGAGGAGCCAACGGGCAGGTGATGGAAGGGCCACAGGTGTAGTCTGCTGCATCACCATTGGGGTTATAGCTGAACTGAAGACCAGGGACAGCCAGGAATTCTCGGCCTATGGGTCCCTTGGAGCACAGCTGTGTGGTCAGATAACAGGCCAGTGCCATCACACTGTTAGGTGTCCTCCTCCTTATGGGATCCAGGTGAGGGAGTTTTACTCTTTGTTCTGGTATGTTCCATAAATTCTTGGACCTGGTTGGTTTCTCTGATCCCATTTCAATATGTCTGTATGCTCTGATGTCCCCAGTCTTCTTTATCAGTTTATAGGTGGTATCTTTTTTGCTTTGGGGGGAATAAGTTATCAGTCTGTGCCTCATGGGCGGTGCTGGATGGACATGGCATCCTTGTGTACAAAAAGCTGCAGAACGCCCTGCTTTTGTTTTAGTATTCAAAATGGAGCCCAATGATCCTTGTGCAATGAAAGTTGCCAAGGGCAAGTCATATCCTGAAAACTTGTCTCAGTGTAGAATAACTTAGAGCAGAGAACAGTGTGGTCTCCACACCTTGTTGCCAAAAACAAAGGCACTGGAAGAGGTCACTGCCAGAGCCTACACAGACATTGTTGTCAGGAGGCCTGGGCAAGCTGTTGACTCTCAGAGTTGCTGTTTTCTCTTTGGTCAAGTGAGTGATACCAACTTGTGACCTCTTTTCCTCTCAGATGTGCAGTCCAATTCCAGGTCCACATGGGGGACATACTGAGTAATTGTAGTGCTGTTTGTTGCCCCTTCTTGAGTAAGGGTTTTGAAATACCATTAGATTTATTAAGACAAGTTTTGTATTCTCTAAAATATATACATATTTAAAATACACACCTAAAATAACTCACACATTTCCTTGGATCTGACACACACCCTAAGCACATAGGAATCACTGGAACTGCTTGGTGACAAGCCCTGGTCCGTGCTGTGCATGTTTCCTGTTTGGAGAGACTTGAGGATAATATAGATTCCAAAATATACACTTCTTATTTCCTAACTGAGATTACGTTATGCTTCATTTGTGTGCGTGTGTGTAGAATGTGTCAATCATAACTATGAGGAGACTTCGTCAGATGATCGGAATTGATTATGAAAGAATAGTGTGTTAGTATTGTTTTCTTGAAGCAGTTTCTGTGTATCTGAGAAATGACCTAATTTGACCTGATGTGAATTGTTCTCTGCAAGAGGCAGAGGACACGGTTTGCTAATTTCTGTGTAGAAAACAATACTAAAAGACATTTTCTTTTGAAAAGATTTCCATCTCATTTATGAGATTTATACTCTGTATAAATGTGGCCTGCTTGAATCTTCTTTTTAGCATCATTTTCATCTCTTAGAGAAAGAAAGCTGATTAATACTCACAATAGTTTTTTATTGTATATGATAACGTGTGGAGGGGTGAGGAGTGTTAGCATCGCATAGGTGTGGAGGTCAGAAGGCCATCTCGCCAAAGTCTGTGTGACGTGTTGATGATCTATGCAGATAGTTGGAGTGTTATGGCAGATAAGAGTGCACCAGCCTCCATGCTTCCCCAGGCATTCCCTAAGGCTGATACATCAGGTGGCTCCTTAAAACACACATTAGAAACAATCAGACCCACTCATATGCGTTACTTACAGTCGGTTCTCATTCAGAGTCATCTTGGCAGGGTCATAATCACTGTATCGCATGAAGTATTTGCATCCTTTGATACTTTGGCAGTTATAACATTTCAGATGTATTGTTGAGCACAACTCATCTAGTGGCATGTATCTGACATGGGCAGTCATGTTTGTGTCGATGGTGTTTGTTTATTTAGAGACCAGATTGGCTTGGGAGTTGAGTTTCTCCCAGTTCCACCTCCCAAATGCTGGGATTTCACCCAGGTGCCCCCATTCACAGCTTCATAATCATTGTCCTGCCCACTTCCACCTCAATTTGAACTTGGTTTCTTTGAGAGTGTCTGATGGTTTAGGCCAGCCTCAGACTCACTGGTCCCAGTTTGTAACTGCCAGCACTGCTGCCCCAGAGCCCCAGGGCTGGCATTGCAGCTGTGTTTCCCATGCCCAGCAACACAAAGGTATTTTTTGTCTTCTGTTTTTTCCTATCATTTGTCATCCCAGTTTTTCCTTTCAGTATGATTGAGTTCAAATTAGAGATCACTAAAACTTGTCTTTAATCCCAGCACTTGGGAGGCAGAGACAGTTGGATCTCTGTGAGTTCCAGGCTTCTCTGGTTTACAGAGCAAGGGATACACAGGGATACACAGAGAAACCCTGTCTCATAAAACCAAATAAAATAAAATAAAATAAATAAAACAAAAGGGGAAGGGAAGGGGAGCGGCTAAGAAACCATAGGAGAAGTGATTTGTCGGTGGCACACATCTGTACTCCCAGCACTTTGGAGGCTGAGGCAGGAGGATAACAAGTTGAAGTGAGCTGGGCTGCAGCGGCACTGTTAAGAGGAAGTGTGGAGGAAGCATGTGAACTGCACTTCCTCTTACCATGAACATCGAATACGTCCTTCCTCTAGCGTGGGCAGTATGTTCCCTTGCTGCTGTAATAATTACCCACTGAACCGTCTTCTTTATTCTTACTTCAAAAGACACTGTAAGTTTGCACAGCACATCTCTTTCCCTGCCAGGAAAGGACGGAGGTCTCTGAGGGAGCTCTGGCTGCCTGTGTAGTAATATTTGTATCAGGCAGGTCTGTGCTTTTCTGTACTGTGAGTATGCAGTTGTTGTAACAGTCATGGCCTTCCATGGGATTGTGTCTGACTTGGTCATTTTTCCTCTCAGAAAAGTGCCTCTATAACTGGTCCAAGTCAACAATTTAAGGTCACATTCATGTTCAAAGCCAGGAGGCTCAGTATCGGCTTAAAAGGCATCACTGCCGAGGGTGTGCAGTTTATTCTTTGGACTTTAATCCCTTTCCCAGTTGAAAATAAGCTGTGGGAAACTGGCAGAGTCAGGAGGCTGCTTGATGAGCACATGGAGAGGAGTGTGCCGCAAGCGGGTAGAGTCGTTTACTTCAGGGGCTGCCGGCCAAGCATCTGAAAGCTCAGCGGCTAAGGCAGCTGTGGTGGCCATGTTTGGGGTCAGCCCATCTCACGTCCCCTCTTACAAGCTTCATAGCATTAGGGCCTTGGTCTTAACTCCTCTTTGTCTCTGATTTCTTCACCTGTAAAATAGAGACAATGATGAGGAAAACGGCGATCACAGCGCACCCACTGGTAGAGCAAGCTTTCATGCTTTGCTTTTGCTTCTTGCCTCAGTTTAGCTGCCTGCTAACGTTCTCTCTTGATTTGTATGTTAGCGTTCCAAAATAAAATAAATAAAAAACGAGGCAGCCTTGAATCTGCGTGATCTTCCTGCTTTTGAGCCACTGTGCCTGGTCTGTTGTTGTTGTTGTTGTTTGTTTGTTTGTTTTGTTTTGAGATGGAGTCTCAATAAGTAGCTCAGGCTGACTTTGAACTCCCAGCCATCGGTCTTGCTGCCTTAGCCTCTGGAGGGCTAGGTTATAGGCATGTGCTAGCATGCCTGGCATTTAAAAGTTTCCATTGTCATTTCATTCTGATATCTTCCAAGTTGCCATTACTGTTTGAAGTAAGAGGTTAGGAAGCTGACAGAAAGATGATCCTTTATCATCTCACACTCCTCCTCATCAGAATGCCCAAGGCAGTTAAAATGATGACTTCTAGAGGAAAACCTGGACAGTTTGAACTCTTAATGTTAGCATCTTAAAGGGGAGTGGGGAGCTGGGGAGGGTGATGCCTAAGAAGCTGGAAGCCCTCACCCGGCACTGTAAATGACAAAACCACAGCACCACAGAAACACCAGAAGGGACACTTGAGGAGGTTCCAAGTCATTCACTGGGAACATCTTATACATAGCCCAGCCACTGGGCCCCTTGGAATGTTAGCCAAGGCTGTCCTCTGCAGGCCCTTCTTAACTGCTGTCTTGACATATTTTGGAATACCTTTTTGTATTTGCATTAGAACTGTACTCCCAGCACTTTGTTGCATTTGTGCATTTGTTAAGTTAAAAGAGAAAGCATGAAGGTTGTTGTGTGTGTGTGTGTGTGTGTGTGTGTGTGTGTGTGTGTGTGTGTGTGTGTGTGTGTGTGTGTGTGTGTAGGCAGACTCCTGTGTGGGTTGCGTTGTCTCTTCTCCCTCCTTCTCTTCTTTGCTGAGTCTGAGCTCCCGTGGGGAGGTTCAGCTGAGAGGAAGTGGCAGAGGGAGT
This sequence comes from Rattus rattus, assembly GCF_011064425.1. Taxonomy (NCBI): domain Eukaryota; kingdom Metazoa; phylum Chordata; class Mammalia; order Rodentia; family Muridae; genus Rattus; species Rattus rattus. The sequence continues at coordinate 36,707,099 of NC_046155.1, forward strand.
TGAGCACATGATGTGTTTGTGCCAGAGTAGGAGGAAAGCCAGCATTGCTAGAGTTCTTAATGGAATTTTTTAAAAGTTGACGAGCACATTGTTATTTTTGCTTACTGTGAGTGATATATGTTAAGACAGGGTTTTGCTATATACTTTGGCTGGCCTGGAACTTACTGTGTAGCCCAGGCTGGCCCCAAATTTGAGCCAGCCTCCTCAGTGGTAGAATTACAGGTTTGGATGACCAGGCTCTAAGGAAGTATGTTTCGTGCATTTGTGATCGTGTGCATTTGTATGGTTTCTTTATCCGTCTCCTCGCCATTTTTGAGGTAGGGTTTTTCACGGAACATGGAGATCACCAATCAATTCCTCTGGGTTGGCTGGCTCGTGAGCTTCACAGTTATTCCTCTTCCTGTACCCCACTCCCTGGCCCCAGAGTCTGGATTGTAAGGTAACAGACATGTGCTGCTGTGCTGACTTTTACATGGGTGCTGGGGACTACACTCAGGCCCTCATGCTTGTAGGGCTAGCAGTTTAGGGAGTGAACCTCATCTCCAGCCCTGCTTTGGTTTTGGTTTTTGATTTGCTTTTGTTTTGTTCGTTTTTTTTGAAAGAGGGTTTCATATAGTTCAATCTGGTCTTGAATTTGCTATGAAGCTGAGGCTGGCCTTAAACTTGATAATTCTCCTGCTTCCACCTCCTGAGTAGAGGGATTGTGGTTGTTGAACATCACACCCAGCAAAGAAAATAATTTTATTATATTTGTTTATTTTAAGACAGGATTTTGCTATGTAGCCCCATCTGGCTTGGGAATTCAGAGATCCACCTGCCCCTGCTTTCTTTTTGAGTATTAGGATTAAAGACATAAACCACCACACCAAGCAGAAAATAATTTCAAAGGGTAATAAGATAGTGAAAGGATTTTTCTGAGACTCTTTGAGATTTTGAAAATTTTGCAGACAAGATATCCATTGCTGTTCTTTCTAAATCTGAGCAGATTTAGGAGTTAAAATACAGGTGTAATGTGAATACATTATAAGTAATAGATAATTAAATAGTAATAAGAGAAATATATGTTGTTTAAAGTACATTTGAAATAGGTTTGGATGCTCTAAAACAACATTGTAAGTGGCTTGAAAGATTTTCTTTTTTATGCTACCAAGTTGGGGTCTAATAAAGATATTTTAATAAGGGATCTGTCACAAGGGTTAAGAGGAGAGACTGAAAGCATGGGTGTGGCCTTCTCTTAAGAAGTGTTAAGGGGGGGGGTTGGGGATTTAGCTCAGTGGTAGAGCGATTGCCTAGGAAGCGCAAGGCCCTGGGTTCGATCCCCAGCTCCAAAAAAAAAAAAAAAAAGAAAAAGAAGTGTTAACGGAGTAGCACCTGTGTGTGGCTAAGTCTTTACAGATGGATGAACAGTGGCATTCAAGAAGCAGTGTAGGACTTAACCAAGGTGACAAGTTGGAACTAGGAACAGAGCTTCCTGCCTCCAGGTTGAAGGTGTTTCTTTTTGCTTTCAATACTTAATTAACACACACACACACACACACACACACACACACACACATACAAATTTTTGTACCTGTATAGAAATATGAAATTCTAGTTCTTTTATTACTATAAACCCTTAGAAATTCTCTCTCTCTCTCTCTCTCTCTCTCCCTCTCTCTCTCTCTCTCTCTCTCTTCTGAAAAATAGAATGGCTAGCCTGGTTTTCATAGCTTGATATTGAACATTATAAATAAGTTAAGTTTGAAGTTGCCTTGTGATCTTAATGGGTTTTAGAAGAGATTCCTTGTGAATATGGAATCCCTCACGTAACAGGAACTGATTTCCTTCCTCATAGTAAAGATGTAGGAACCAGCAGGTTCCTTATTGTTCCTTGTGGACTTCCCAATAACTTTCTCCACTTATGCAAACAGTGTATCCTAGACTTTCTGTTTGCAGAATTCCCCACACCTGTAATTAATTAACTTAAAAATTCAGAGCTTAATCTGTAGACATTTCAAAGACCTCTCATGATGCAGTTCTAACTCAGTGAAGAACAACCCAAACGTGTTTTAAGACTGCGGCTGACGCATAGCGGTACGTCAGGACCCCATCAGGAGCAGAGCTCTGGTTTGATTCCCAGTGCTGCAGAAGAGAAAAGTGTGTGCGCACGCCTGTATGCATTGCACAAAGAAATTCAACACTGAAGACTAGAAAAGAACAATGCATACTTTTTTTTCATGGATATAATATATATGATAGACATTACCTGTGATGCTTTGATACTGGTAAAAATTACTGTGTAAAAATTCAGGATACTTAGCATATTCATCAGACCACATGTTCACCATTTCTTTGTGATGAAAGTTCAAAAATCTGATTATTGCTAGGGCTGATGGCAGAAGCCTGTAATCCCAGAGACTCAAGAGACTGAGGAAGGAGGATCATGAACTCAAGACAGCCTGGATTACAGAGCAAATTCAAGGTCATCCTGTGCCAGTGGGAGGAGGAACAGAGATACCCAGAGCTAAGGGAGCAGACACAGAGATACTAGGGTCTGGGCAGATGGCTCGGTTGGTAAAGCTCTTACCACACAGGCCTGAGAACCTGGGCTTAATCTCCACCATCCACACAAATCCCTGTATGATAGCATGTACTTGTAATCCCAGAGCCAGGGAAGAGGAGACAGAGTGGCGCTTCCTTGCTAGCTAGACTTGTTTAATTGGTGAGCTGCACGAAGGCCGTGACAGACCCTGTCTCAAGAAACAGTGTGGATGGTACCAGTGTAGGAACAACATCTAAGGCTGCCCTCTGTTCCCCAAGTACATGAGCATGCATGGGTGTGAACACACACACACACACACACACACACACACACACACACACACACTCACACACACACACACACACACACACACACACACACAAACAGGGCTGGAAAGATGCCTCAGTTAGTACACTGCTTCCATGTAGGCATGAAGACCTGAGTTCAGTCCCCAATACCACATAAAAAACTCAGCACAGCACTATGTGCCTTTAATCCCAGGACTGGGGGACAAGAACTGGAGGATTTCTGAAGCTTGCTGGCCAACCACTCTAGCCTGATTGGTGAGCTCCAGGTTTAGTGAGTGACCCTGCCTTTAAAAATAAGGTGGAGAGCAACTGAGGAAGACACCTGAAGTCAACCTGTAGTTTCTATACACATGAACACATATGCAGAAATTGGTTAAGATGTATGAAAGTTCTTATTCAACATTTCTCAAAAGAAGACATGCACGTAATAGCCAATAGGAGTTAAAAACAAGACAAAGCCCAAAGCTCATTATTGCTTAACACTCAGGAATTGTACATCCAAACCACAGGAGGTGGTACTTCATTTCTGTTGGAGTGACTCTTACCAACAGTGAGTGTTGGGCAATGTGGAGAAAAGTATCCCCCCACACACACATTCCCAATCCTGCCAATGGTCAACATTGATTAGGACAGCCATTAATAACACAGTTCTAGTATGGGCATTCTTTTTAAAAAAATAAAAAATAGAACTGTCATATGACCCTGCAATCAAAGGTATAATTCCAAAGGAAATTATACCTGCATGCCCATGATAGTTAAAGCACTGGCCAGAGTCCCAGGTATCTATAAAAGGATGGTGAGAATACTACTCAGCCAAAAAAAAAAAATAATGAGATACCAGGGCCAGTGAGCTGACTCAGCAGGTCGTCACTCACTGCCAATTCTGGCAGTCCCCGGTTCAGTCCATGGATCTACATGGTGGGAAGTGAACCAGTTCCTCAGATTGTCCAATGACCCACACATAATTACCTTGACATGCATGTGTGCAATATATATACATATACACACACAATAAATAATATAAATGAAATCTTGTCATTAGCAACATTATGGATGACCTAGAAAACATGTAAATGAAATAAGTCACAGAAAGACAAATACTGCATAATCTTGCCCTTTGTGGGCTGTAATTTTAATACTGGTGTTTCTCCTTACTGTGTATGTTTCAGCCAAGTGGAAAGTAGGTTTTATTCAGGCTAGGAGTCAGGCCAGGTATGAGGCAAATGAGGAGCTTCTTCCTGTGGCTGGAGCTATTTGCAAACTCCCAAATAAGTTATTTTTGGTAACGTTCTTCCATGAAGGAACCCTTGTTTCTAGTGAGAGAAGCCTTGCAGGAGGTAGGAGGCATGGAACACTGACCAGAGGGAGGGTCCAGCACTGGTGCTGTTGGCTCCTTAACATATCAGTATCTGTGTGTTTGTCTACTCTTCTCTCTATAATTTACTACATTTGGGGGGGTTCATAATTGTAGAATTAGCAAGTATTGATTGGCACAAGTAATCAGAAAGTCAAGATTTATATAAAGTTTGAAGAGATCTCATAAAGTTTTTGGTACAGTGGTCTGGAGAAGACTGCTTGTTGAAACACTCCGGCTTTTGTTTTTGTCTCTTTGAGCAAGGTCCCACCCTGGTCTGCAACCCTTGATTCTCTTGCCTCCACCTAATGGTAGGACAAAAGTTGTGCTACTACAGTGGGCCACACGCTAAATATTTGAGTGCCTTCCTCTGTAGTTTGCAAATTCTCAGGCCGGTTCAATGCTGGATCAGTCAGATACAGTTCCTGGGGCATAAATCATCGATAGACTATCCTGTTTTCTTCAGCATACTTCAACCTTAAAACTGTTTGACTCAATGGAAGTCTCCTTATAAAGTATCTCAGTAATACTAGTACTGTGCTTGTCAATCATTGCTATTATTCTTGAAGTTTATAAAGAGATGGAAAGGTCTTCCTAAGAAAGATGGATTAGAATCAGAGAAATGGAAAAGGAGTTTAAAATACTCAAGTAATTCATAATAAAGTGTGAATGTAGTAGATAAAGATGTGCTATTTCTACCTCTACCTGCTGTGCCCATTATTTATGGAGAACTCTCCCTTCTTTACTGTCGTTTGCTTGGTTTGAGAATCACTGGACTAAAAGTATCTTTCCAGCTACTATCACATTGAGGAAGCAAGAGGAACATTTGGGAACAAACCTCACCATCGTGTGCTTTGGGTGTTTATAACCTGATAAAGGGAATGGGAAGGTTTTGATCTTAACCTTAAGTTTTTATGTGGAATTTTTCCATGACTAACTGGTTATACCTTCTGGTAGAAGCTAAAAGACAACATGAGATGTATGAATAAAAGAGTGTGTGCACGTGCAAGTGAGCAAAGATTGAACACAGGACCCCATGCATGCTAGGCAAGCATTCTACCACCAGCTACATTCCCAGTCCACTGATTGTAACTTAATGTGTTGCATACTTTCTTCCTAGCTATCTGGAGGGAGAGGCAGGGCAATCCGAGTTTGAGGCTAGCCTAGTCTACATAATGAGTTCCAGGACAATCAGAGCATGACAGTGAGACCTTGTCTCAAAAAACCAACTAACTGGTGGAAGCTGGAGAGAGATGGCTTAGCAGTTAAGAACACATATTGTTCTTGTTTTCAAGGGGCCCACGTTTTATTCCCAGTACCCACCTTGTAGGTAGCTCACAGCTGGTTGTAACCCTATCTTCAGGAGGATCTGAGGTCTCCAACATTTGAGGGCACCCAAACATGTGTGCATACACACATGCACACAAGTAAAATAAATAATAAATCCTTTAAAAATTTAATTGCCAATTAAACACACATTGATTGCTGGTTTGAAGATATAGCTCAGTCGGTGGAGTGGGTGCCTAGCATACAGGATGTCCTGGGTTTGATTGTCCATAATCCTAGACATCATGAGGGTCAGGAAGGTCATAGGAGGGTCAGAAGTTCTAGGTTTCTCCACTGATAGGAAGTCTGAGTCTAGATATGGCTACATGAGGCCCTGTTTCAGAAAATTGTTTGCAAGGGTTTGTTTTTGAGGTCACTAGGCTGTCCTAGGAATTGCTGAGCATCTAGCTGAGGACGACCTTGAGTTCTTCCTCCTTCTGCCAGTGCCTTCCAGAGGCTGGGATCTCAGGCTTGTTTTGTCATACCTAGCACACAAGGGGGTTTTGCTTTTTGTGTGTTTGTTTGAGACAGGATTAGAAGGAAAGTAGTCAACTAGCAATTTTCCCTATAGTAACTTTGATATGTATTTAAACAGCATAACAGATATATTTATTAGTTTATAGGCTATTACAATTAATTAATGCAAGAAATCCATACATACATACATGGAGGCAAAACACTCATCATACATGTAAAATAAGTAATTTTTAAAAGAATGTTAATAGGAATTAAAGTTTAGGAACCAGGCCTAGTGGTGAATGCCTTTAAGTTTTCAGCATTTAGGAGGCAAGAGTAGGTAGATTTCTTGAGTTCTAGGCCAATATGGTCTATAGAATGAGTTCCAGGAAAGCCAGGGGTACACAGAAAACCCTATATAATGATGATGGTGATGGTGATGGTGATGATGATGATAGTATTCAAAGATCCTAAAAACTCCTCAGGAAACTTGAGCTGGTAAATCCGGTTAGATGAAATCAATATGTAGGGTAGGGTGTGGAAGAACACACCTTTAATCCCAGCACTCAGGAAGGAGACACAGGAGGATCTCAGTTCCAGACCACTCTAGTTTACATAGCAAGTTCCAGGGCTACACAGTGAAACTGTCTGAAAAAACAAAAACAAAATACTAAAACAAACCTAAAATAGTGCAATAAACCTAACCAAAGAACAGAAAGACTTCTAAAATGAAAACTTTAAAACATGAACGAAGCTGAGGCTGGTGAAATCATTCTGTGTGGAAAGGCTTTCACTGTGCAAGCCTGGTGACCTCAGTCCATCCCCAGGACACATGGAAATGCATGGAGAGAACCACTCCACATGTTGTCCTCTCACTCCCACCTGTACAGTGTGACACCACTGCCCAGAAATAATAATGTAAAAAGCACTGAGGCAGTTTTACATGGATTGGCAGCCTTAATATTGTGAAAATGGCTGTATTACCAAAAAGGATCTACAGACTCAATGATGTCATCACTGTAATTCCAATGGCATTCTTCCCAGAACAAGGGGAAAAAAATCCTGAAATTCCTCTCAGCACAAAAGTTAGCCATGAATAGGAGAAGGAGCAATGCTGTAGGTTCCATAATATCCCATTCCAAACCGTATTACACAGCTAGACTAAGGAAAACACGTGGTACAGCCTTAGAAACAGTTTGTAGTAGACCAATAGAATAGGAGACTCGGGCCAAGCCTGAGGCATATTTGTAATCTCAGAACCCAGGAGCTTATGGCAAAAGGATTGCCACCAGTTTGAAGGTGACCTGGACTGCTACTACTGTATAAGTCCCTGTCATGAGTTGAGGGTAGCCTGCACTACTGCTGGCATAAACACGGGAACAAATAGGAAGTCAGACATAATGGTGTTCACCTGTCATCCCAGCACTTTGTAGGTGGAGGCAGGAGGATTGGGAGTTTAATATGAGCTTGATCCACATGAGACCTAGTCTTAAACCAAGCAAACCACATATGGATATAGCCACCTCATCCTTGACAAAGGAGTCAAGGAGATATATAGATAGATAGATAGATATACATATGTATCTATAAATATGTGTATGTATGTATGTATGTATATATGAGAAGAAAGACAGTATCTTCAAGACATGGCTCTGGGGAAACGGGGCCTGCACATGTGAAAAAATGTAACAAGACCCTTATATCTCAGTCTACAATAAACAGAAAACTAAAGCAAACCAAACCCATATATGTTCACCATGGATCACTCCGAAACTGTCTAGGAACACATAGGAGTGGCACCACCTTTCTGCAAACACCCACAGACTAGGAAATAATTCCAAGAGTTAACAGGTGGGAATGTTTGAAATTAGAAAGCTTTACAAAGCCAAAGAAACCACTAACAGAGTGAAGAGACAGCCTATAGAATAGGTACATCCAGCAGGGGATTAATATCTAGAATTTGAACAGAGATTGAAAGAAAGAAAAAAACCCTCATGCAAACAATGGTTAGAGGTGACGAATTGAATGGACATGCCTCAGCTCAAAGGCAGAATTGCAGATGACCAATAAATACTTGGAAAAGTGTTCAACAAACTTAGCCGTAAAGTGAATGCAAACTACAACTGCCTTGATTTTATCTCACCCCAGTCAAAGTGACTATCATCAAGAAAACAAATGAATAGCCCGGTGTGGTGACTCACATATGTGGCCCTGCTGCTTGAGAGGCACGGAGGAAGGAGTTTGAGTTCAGCCTGGGCTACAGAGTGAGAAACCCTGTCTCAAGCAAAGGACAGATACAAAGATGTGAGAAGCCCTTGTACATGGCTGATGGGAGGGTAATCTGTGTGGCCACTATGGCACTCAGTATGGAGGGTTCTCTCTCCAGAACTCCTGTATATGTCATCTAGCAGTGACACTCCTGGGTATACACTCAGAGGATTGTAAGTCAGGATTCCACAGAGATAGAGACACATCCATGTTTATTGCTGCCAGCCCAAGTGTCCATCAGTAGTTGAGAAAATGTGGAACATGGACATTATAACACATTCCCTTAATCCCAGCACTGCAGAGACAGGCAGAGCTCTCGAGTTTGTAATAGAATGTTGCAGGACAATCAGGGATGCGTAGTAAGATCCTGTGTTTTTAAAATGTACATATATAAGATGAAATTTCATTTATGAAGACAAGTGAAATTATGACACGTGGGAGATGAATGAATCATTATGTTAGGTAAAATAAGCCCATCCTAGAAAAACATTTTCTCATGCAGAATCAACACATGCACACACGCGTATGCACATACACATACCACCACACCACCGAAGAAGAGGGGAGACTATAAGAGGCAAAGATGTCTAAAGGGAGGAGGGGGGAACAAGAGAGAATAAACCACATATGTCATAAAAGCAGAAGGTGACACTATTTGGTGGTAGGAAGGAGACCAACAAGAGGGACAGTGTGGGACAAACAAGAACATGGTAGCATGGGGTATGCATGTTTGAAAATGTCACAATGAGGCCCATTTTAGAATAAAAATTTTGAAAACAGTTAGGGCTAGCTTATTGGTAAAGTGCTTGTCTTGCAAGGCCAGAACTATGTTTGATCCCCAGAACCCACGTAAATAATCTGGCTGTGGTAGCATGAGTTTGTATACTGGCTGTGGGGAAGCTAGGGCAGGAGGATCCTTGTGTATCACTGGCCAGCCAGTTGTCTAGTTCTAGGCCAAGTGTACAATACTTAAGCAGTGACACCCAAGGCTGTCTTCCGGATCCACACAAAATCACATGCACGGTACAAATGTGTACTCACACAAAAATTTAATAAAAATAAATCAGCGATGGGGGTGTAGTCCAGTGTTTACTTGGCATGCACCAAGTCATATGGGTACTTGACACTACTTTAAAAAATAAGTTCTTGGAGTAAATAGAAAAAGTTGCATCTTACTGTATTAATATATTCACAGATGGTGCGTGAAAAAGGATTAAATTAGTCATGCCATGTGCATGAGGTGCACACCTGTAATCTCAGCATGTGAGGGCGGAGGCCACCCTGGCTGACCTGGGATCTGCTGTATAAATCAGGAGAGCCTGAACATCTGATTCGAGCCACACTCCTGTTCTGTTCTGTTTTTGAGACAATGTCTCACTTATATGTAGCCCTTGCTGTCCTGAAACTCACTGTATAGACCAGGCTGGCCTTGAACACACAGAGATCTGTCTACCTCTGCCTTCTGAGGCTGTGATTAAACAAACACGGTGAGGTCCAGTGAGGCACTTTTGTTTTAAAGTGGTACAGTCTTTATTGGTCCCAGTAGTAAGTGGAAGGAAGGAGGGGTATGTTAACCCTTGCTCCTTTAGAAGCATCTGCAGACAGAATCTCCCTTTGTCTTCTTCTTGTTGTTTTTTAATGTAGTTCATTTTGTGTTGGCTGATGTAAAGTTTTTGTTTTTCCATTTTTTTAAAGATTATAATATCACCTTATTTCTCCTGTCTTTCATTTGAAGATTTTATATTCAGCATTCTTCCTTAAAGTTGTATTTATATCTAGAGGAAAGCACTATTTTTTATTTCCATGTTCTTCAGAATTCATTACCGTTCTCTAATGGGAGCATTGACTAACTGAACTGTTCACAAATAGTCCTTATGTAAACAAGTTTATCAGATTTTAAGTTGCTGTCACTCTGGCCTATGTTCTGAGACTATCAAGCATGCCACTGTTCTCCCTGTTGACTGTATACTCTGCTAAGAGGCTGCACTTGTTCAGAACAACTTGGTATCCAGTCTTGTGTGTATACACGCTCAAGTGTTCATGAAGGCACACATAGGTGGATGGCAGGCAGAGGCCATCGACGTCAGTAGGTCACCGGCGTCAGGTGTGTTCCTCTCTCAGACTCTACCTTTCTTTTTTGTGGCAGGGTCTCTTGCTGAACTGATAGCGCACTAATTTGGCTAGGCTAGTTGGCCTCCTTTGTGCTTTGATTATAGGTGTGTGTGGTCATATTCAGCTTTTTATGTGGCTGTTAGGAATTCAAACATGGCCTCATGCTTGAACAGCAAACACTGGACCAGCTGAGCTATCTCCCCTGCCAATTCAAAACTCTTGGTGTGGAACCATAACAGTATCACCTACAGCTTTTATGTTGGAAACCTAGTAATTGAGACACACACACACACACACACACACACACACACACACACACACACACACACACACACACACACCGCTACCTCTGAGGTAGAGGCAGGCAGGTCTCTGTGAGTTCCAGGCCAGCTGGAGCTGTATACCAAGACCCTGTCTCAACAAAAGCAAAATCAAAAACAAAGCAACAGAGAAAAGCCATAAACGTGGATGTTACACTAAATCATATTAATAAGTATGAAGCATACAATGAACATTCATTTTTAGCTTCTATTCAAATAATACCATAGGTATTGCAGATAAAATACTGGTTACGTCCGGGATGGAACGTTTAAATTCCTCAGAGAGGGTCAGAAATAAATTTAAGTGTCTCAGATTGCTTCTTAAATTTCATGTCTATTCCGTAAATCTCCAACCCCAATATGGCCGTGCAAGTAACACACAACTCTGTTACACTGTCATAAGCTGCATGCCTAGATTGGGCAGGTCTACCACTGCACTCTTCTATTCCCAGTAACGAGATCTCTTGCTACTTGTGGCTTCTCCAGGCCATGTGGTTGTGCTCCATCTTCTTTCCACCTCCTCTTCCTCGACTCCCTCTCCCACCCCTCTCCAAAACCTCCAGCCCCACCTTCCCTTCCCCTGCCCAATCACAGGCTCAGCCTTCATTTGACCAGTTAGAATGGGCAGAAGGTCCAGTCCCTCTTAAGGATGCAAAATTAGCATCAAAATACAAACAGTATCAGGGCAAAACCAGCACTGTCCTTCCTTCAGAAGCCCATTATTCAGAAGTGGAAAATGAGAAGAATCTGTAAACATCATGGACTTTAATAAAGAAAACTTTAATTCAAGGTCCCATGGAGGCCTTTTGCACCTCTTTCCCTCTCCAAGTCCCCTGAAGCCTGTCTGGATCTATTCACTTTGTGTTACCAGGCATTTGTCTGTAGCTGAACTGCTAAGAACCAGTGGTCGCTGGTACTTTTGAATTCTAATCAGATATTTTTTCATGGTATTTCTGCCTTCAAATAAGAGACGATGGTGGTGGATTTTTGTTGAGAACACTGAATAAATTTGAAACACAGAATACTTCTTTCTCTCAGTAAAGATTTTTTTAGTGACTTGTCAGGCAATATGACATCACTGGGAATGGGAGAGAAGAGACGAAGGGACAGGGATAGAGTGTCGGATTTACTGTGCCTCATTCAGAATGTTAGTTAACCCATCGGCACTAGTTTGTCCCTCTTGTTGTGGGTGAAGCAAGCTATAGTGGGGTCCTGCTACGAAGCCAGCTATAACTTAAGACACCTGACTTGGGGAAATAAGTTCCACATTCCAACTAATGAGAAGTGAAGTCCTCTCCTTGGAGAGCAGACGAGAAGTGTTTGCTGTGGGTTGTAGTAGGGTTGGGGAAATATGAGGGAGGGCAGAGATAAAACCTGAATGAGGTAACCCTTCTCATCTCTGAGTGGGGGAAAGGAGAGAGGACAAAGGTGGGGGTCATAGCGAGGTGGCCAAGCAGAAAGACCTGGTGAGTAGTTTTGATGATGTTGAAAATTCTGGAGTCTTCAAGGAGTGTGTGGTTTGCCCTTCTCATTCTCTACAGATATGACTCCAGATTATGAACCTTTTCAGGGTAAATGAAGTTCGTGGTATTTTATGCTTCAAAAAGTAGATTTCAGTTCTCATTTGTTTTTATATAACTGGAGGTCCGATTTCAAAATCTTTATTCCGAAGTGTCACTGTTGATAAGTGGTGATAGAGAAAGCCACAGTCCAGCTGCTAAACATGGAGCTAAGCATCGAAGAAGCCAGCCTTCTGAGTTCTGTCATTACAGACCACCTTGTGAGAGCCAGAGCTGTGACCTTGGCTGCTTTTCATTTTACAGATATAAAACGTAGTGTTTTCTCCCTTCTATGATATGATATGATATGGTATGATGTGATATGATATGATCTATGATGTGACATAGTGAGCAATGCAGAGAGTAAGAGAAAGTTCGCTAGGAATTTTACAGAAACTAGGCTGGGATATGGCTCATTGGGTTCAAGCACTTGCCCAGCTAAGTGGGAGAGGACTGGAGTTTTAGGTCTCTAGCATTTATGTCGAGGTTAGCATGCATGCTTGTAATCCCAGCACAACAGTGGGTAGATCCCCAGGGTAAGCTCACTCAGCAAGCTCTTGGTTCAACAGGAGACCTCACCTAGGCAAATAAAGTGGTGAGCAGTTAAGGAAGACACATGGTATCAGCTTCAGAATTCTCTATGTATGTGCACATGCAGGTGCACACATGTGCACTTTCAGGGCATTGGTGAAGCATGCATGTGTGTAGGTAGAAGCTTGGAATGCCCATCATAGGCCACAACTTTTACATCTTTGGAATAATATTTTTCCTAAGTAATGCCTGATGGTAACATAAAATTCAAAAGAAGATTTACAAATTATTTTTAAGGAGCTCTTATCTATGACTGATACAGCTAGCAGGCCCCAGTATTCCCAATATAATCTCTTACAAAACCGGGCAAACTCAGCACCCTTGGAGCGGCTGCCACAGCCAGGTGACTTGCTCCGACAGTGCTTAATGCTTCGTGAAGGATTTCCCCCAGTGTGTTAGCAGTGAAGTTGAACAGTGTCTCCAGATTAACAATGTCAAGAATACTTAGAAAACGTTTGTGTGAACATCTTTTTTTAATTTCTGAATTCACCATTTTGATACAAATACCCATGGTTTTTTTCTGTGTTTACATGCAGCCAGGAGCTATGGGCGGAGACGAGGTAATTTTTTTTTTAAATGAGATCTTTTGCTTGCCAAACTGTGAGTAAGTATGAGTATGTGTGTGTTTATGTCTGTCTGTATAAGACAGTAATTAATGTATGGTCTGATGTTCTAGCTTAACTATTTTAGAAAAGATTATTTTATTATAATGATTTTTCTGTTTATCAGTAATTTGTTTTTTAATCATAACAAAGATACAGCAAAGACAGCTTTATCTAGAAGTCTTTGTTGTTTGGAGTTTTGTGAATGAACATGGGAAAATAAAGGCCAAGTATATGTGGGATTTTTGGCCCTGTATTTCTGTATTTTTTTCATATGATTTAGAGGGTAGAGGCTAAGTTTGGGGGATGATTTTTGATTTTACTAAGTTGTCTGGTGAATTTTTTTGTTGTTGTTGCATCCAAAAGCAAGCGTCTCCTAAAGTTAGGGGAAGCTTACAGTTTAGGCCCCTTCCAAGGTCTTCACCTAAGATTTGTGTGTGTGTATGTGTGTGCGTTTTTCTTTAAAGAGGTACCACAAAAATTGCTTTAGTCCCTGTAAAACCTAAACTAAGATAATATAGCTTTCATTTGTGTAATGCTATAAGCCCCTGAGCATTTCCATATCTGTAACTACGAATGGTTTGAAGAAGTAGCAAGAAGAAACCTAGCAAACGGGAAAGGTGGAATTTAGAGCAAACACCTGGGTTGTAGTCAAAATCTGTGACTCTGGTTTCCTCATCTGCAAATTATGAAGTAATAGACCCAATCGTGTCCAACTTCATAATCTCAGAAGTTGAAGCTTTAAGAAAAGGTGCACATGTCTGTGAAGCATTCCACAAATGTAAGATTTGTCTGCTGCTCATTGCAGAAGCCGGGGAAGATGGTGCTGGCTCGCTGTGTGACCTCAGTTAAATCTAGAGCCAAAATTAGAATCTGTCTTCTTGTCTCATATTTGCTAATGTTTACCTTTGATTAGAATATTTTTGACTTTGCTTGTCATAAAGAAAGAATAAAGAGGGTATTAAAATGATAGTATTTTATTATTACCTAGTAAATATTACTGGATAAGTGCATATTGGCTAAATTTAATGTATGTGTGATGGAACATTAATTTATAATCACTTTTACTTTGGGGAAGTATATCTTTGAATTTGGTTTTTGGTATAAAATAACTTTTATTTACATAAATTTTATCTGTAGAACATAACTGCTTTCCTTTAGAACCAGAAGATTTACAAATGATGGATAATGGGTTTTTTGTTGTTGTTGTTGGTTTGTTTTTGTTGTTTTGTCAAAAAGGTCTTCAGGCAAAGCAGTACACCCCTGGTCACTTGCATTTAAAATAATAGTGCAATAAACAGTAGATTGTAAATGTTTTTATGTACTTTAATCATAAAGGTGTAAAGACCTTTAATAGATCTCCTATCTTGACATCATTGTAGACCTTACTACCTAGGTACACTGATTACGTTTCTCTTCTCCCAGAATTTGTCCTAAAGGTATGACAAGTAGGACAGTTTACTGAACTCTACAATGAATGCAGCCATGTTCTCTATACAGTAAATTACAGCTTTCTTAAAATTTTTATTGTCACAAACAAGAAATAGAGGTTAAAATATAAATATTGTGCAGGGATAAGTAATTTAGCTACAGTAAATTAACCCAATTAGCATGAAGATCATACCTTTTCAGAGCACAAAACAGCATTGAAATAGCAATGTAACTTAGCCCATGATTTTGTGACATAAGTCACGTGAAATGAATGCATATTTTTGGGAATTTCCTCTGAACTTATAGTGCTTCCTTTGTAATAAGTTACACGCTAGTTTCACCGTGGCCATGGAATGAGAAAGGCTCCTAGCTGGTTTCTGTGAGTTGGCCTCACTCTCACATCTGGCGAGCCCTATCATCTTTGGCTTAGGAACTTGAAAACTGGCCTCCATCTTACCATATAAAAATGAAATCGCCTAGATGTAAAAATATTATTCCGAGAAAAATGTTGATTTTTCAGCATAGTCTTTTAATCTCAGGCACTTCTTACAACATGTATGACAAAGACCTCGTATGTTCACATGAGCACCTTCAGATGGGAAACTGCAGTCCTGGAGTGGGGGAGCAGCTCAGTTAATAGAATGTTTGCCTAGCATTCCTGGAGCCCTGGGCTCTGCTCCCAGCACAGAGAGCGGGTGTGGGGTGCACCCAGGCAATCCCAGCACTTGGGGTGAAGGCCAGAGGAACTTGATTGCTTTTAATCCATAGGATTAGATACCACAATTTTATAGCCATTCCTATTCATTTCTTTATTTGGATGTTGGAGTACAAAGCGAATACCTCATAAAATACACCAGGCAATGACTTATCACTAAGTTGCATTTCTTTTTTTTTTTTTTTCTTTTTTTCTTTTTTTTGGAGCTGGGGACCGAACCCAGGGACTTGTGCTTGCTAGGCAAGCGCTCTACCACTGAGCTAAATCCCCAACCCTAAGCTGCATTTCTGACTTTGCCTTTTTTACTTTTAATTTCAAAGAGTAAAATCCTAGCAGTAACTATTAATACCTTTCTGTGCCATGCTTGTTTCATGTTGGTAGGAAATGTAGGAGGGGTGGGGACTAGAACGTTTTTTCATGGAGGGAGAGGTGAGGACTGCCCTTCCTCACGCACTGCTCAGTCGCCTGCCGAGGCTTGCCTCTGGTCTCTCAGCTCGCCTCTCTTCTCGGTGGCTCTCATGTTAGCTATCTTTGTGAAACACCACTCTGCCATGTCAGTCTGTTCCCCATGGAGGGTTCCCGCGATCTGGCGCTCCATCTCCGACCAGCTGCAGCCTCTCTTCTCACTCCCTCTTTCTCCGATCAGTCTGTGTGCTTTGCTGTCCTCTGATTGTTACCAAGCACTGACTGACCACTCATCCTTTCTTCTAAATCATATTTCATCAGTGTGAGCCAAATCCAAGCCTTTTTCTTTCTTTTTAAATGACTTCACTTTTTAAAATTTGTTATGTGTATGGGTCTTTGCCTGTGTGTGTGTGTGTGTGTGTGTGTGTGTGTGTGTGTGTGTGTGTATCCCAGCCCTATATCATGTAATTCTGATGAACTGACAGGCTTGTAATGCTGTTCATTCATGTTGTAAGGATCAAGTTAGTGTCTAGACTGCTCACAAAAAATATCTAAAAAGTAGACTGATTGATGTATGTTAACTACATCGTCCTACTTAGAATTAAGACTAGAACTTGAGGGGCAAGTGGGACAGTTGAGAGCAGGTTAAGTACATGTTGTACACACCTGACACATGAGTTTGCTCTCAAGAACTCGCAACAGTGGATGGCTGACTCAGAGCTATCCACTGCATGCTCCTCACCCACACGTATCACACCCACATATAATACATGAAAAACTCAGAACACAGTAGAAAAGAATAGAGCCTTACTGTACCTCATAACCTCTGTGTCATATATGCATGTTAGTGAACTCTTTAGGAATGGAATATACATGAAAGATTTGAGTTTGATAAACAAAAACTATGCCAGGGGAATCTTCTAATAACTCTGGAGTGGGAGCATTTTAGGAGCTCTTTGGATATCGGACAAAGAGCTGGAAGCAGGGCACCCAGTGTGTGTTTTTCAGCTAAGCGGAGAGGATAGCGGCGAGACTGTCATGTCCTGAGTTTGCATGAAGCCATCTTGAGGAAAACCCGGTGGTGAGATGGCCCATGCTGTTGTGATAAATGGCTTTTGAATCAGGAGGCAAGTCTCTGGCCACAGATATGTTGGAGCTGGATGAGGAAGTGGGTGGAGGAAAACAGTGGACGGAAGGGTTAGGTGGGGCTGCAGCTCAGTGGTAGAGCCCTTCGCTATCATGGCTGAGGTCCTGACTCTAATCCTCAGCACCAGAGGACCGGTGGGGTGGAGAACTCTGTGAGCGACTAAGAATACTGGAAATAAGAGTCAGTCTTTTTATTACTGCCCACTTTTATTACATTATACATCCTTCAGGAATATTCTTCCTCTAACAAGTTTAATGCGTGTTTAACTCTGTTGGAAACCAGTCTGTTAGCTGTGCCGTGGAAGATCTTTGCTTACATGCGTCTCCTCTTCTGCTTCCTACCTTCTTTCTCCTCCTCCTCCTCCTTTTTACTAGGTTCTCTCTGTGTCACCCCTATATGCACTGTGCATGGGTTCCTCACACTTGTAACAATGCTTCTACTTTTAGTCTCCCAGAGCTCAGCTTGCAGGCAGATGCTACCACGCTTGCTGCTTACACATTTACTATGTATTGTGACTTTAGATTTCACATGAGCATGAGTTCTTGGGAGCTCATGAAGATGCTTAACTGTGCCTGTGGTACCTGTGTGTGTGTGTGTGTGTGTGTGTGTGTGTGTGTGTGTGTGTGTGTGTGTGTGTGTCTGTACACTGTTGTGTTTAGCTGAACCCAAGTTGTTATGTATGATAGTTATGTGTTCTACCATTGAGCTGTAACTCTAGCTCTACACCAGTGTTCTTGATATTTAACAGAATTTTTTAGTTATATAGCAGCAAGGAAAATCCGTAAGTTTCTATTTGAACAGTGTTAAGTGAGCAAATGTGAAGAAAGGTTGGAGTTACTATTATACATATTTAGGCCAAAAACATATGTACTCTAATGGATGACCCAATTAATTAAGAGGTTCTTTTTTTTTTAAGATTTATTTATTTCTTTTATTTATATGAGTACACTGTCACTGTCTTCAGACACACCAGAAGAAGGCATCGGATCACATTACAGATGCTTGTGAGCCACCAAGTGGTTGCTGGGAATTGAACTCAGGACCTCTGGAAGAATAGTCAGTGCCCTTAACTACTGAGCCATCTCTCCAGCCCTTTAAAGATTGTGTGTGTGTGTGTGTGTGTGTGTGTGTGTGTGTGTGTGTGTGTGTGTGTGTGTGTGCAAGCAAGTGCAAGCATGTTCTCTTTATCTATTTGTACACTTATGTGCCAAAAGAGGGCATGAGACTCCCATTACAGATGGTTGTGAGTCACTATGTGGTTGCTGGGAATTGAAGTCAGGACCTTTGGAAGTGCTTTTAACCACTCAGCCATCTCTCCAGCAAGAAGTTCTAAGATTTAATAAAAACTAATGTGCATTCTAAAGTTGAGGGTATCTCTCTGTGGCAAGCCAGCTATGAGAGGGGTTGCTGCCGTGCTGGTGAGACCATGGTTCAAGCCTGGCAGTATGCCAATGCACACTGAGCTCCGTGAGCTTAATTATTGAGAGACACACATAATGGTTCTGGAGTGAACCAGACATGGGTTGAAGAATATAATTTTGTGATAAAAATCTCTTGAATGCTATTGGTCGGTGTAGTGATGGAAAATACTAGGAAAGAGAGGGAGAGGAGACAAACAGGAAAGAGAAGGAGAGTGGTTTAGTCACTTGCTTTTCACTGTTGTGTGGAAGGAAGCAGAGGAAGAATGAAAATGGAGTCCTGTGCCCTCTCTTAATTGTGGTCATTAAATGTTTGCATCTTATACTCCAGACATGGTCTCTTACTTTGCTTGGAATTTGCTGTAGATGGGACAGAGACAGTAAATAAATGAGACAAATATTAAAAAGAGAAATATTTTTATCCATTTGATAAAGTCCAGGGACTAGTGAGATGGCCCAATGGGTAAAGACGCTTGCTGAATAAGTCTGGTGACCTGGGTTCAATTTCCAGACCCCATATTAAGATATAAAAGGAACCTGCCACACTGACTTGTCCCCAACTTTCACATGAAAGTAATTGTTTTAGAAAGACTAACCATGGTCCTGTGGGCTTGTAACTATAGAACTTGGCAGGTAGGGGCAGAAGGATTAGGAGTTTAAGGCCAGCCTTTGGCTACATAGTGAATGTAGGTCAGCCCGAGCCACAGGAAACTTTAACTCTTCCACCCTCTCCTCTCTCCATCTGGTTTTAAATACAAGGAAGGAAAGAATGGGAAATGGCCTATCTCAGCGATGGAGAGGTCAGATGATATTTAAAGTGAAGCACAAAGGATGAGATATCTGAGGCTTTTTGTTTGTTGAGATAGGGTCTCACTATCTGTTCTAGGCTGGCTTTGAACTTAAGATTCCCCATTCTCCAGTGTCTTACCTAGAGTATAGGATTGCAGGCATATACCACCATGTATAACTTTTAGTTATGGAAACTTTCAAACTTCTAAAACTAGGGAATAGTTTAGTGACTTCTCCTCTGGCCTCTGCAGATACCAGCCATGCATTCATTGCCCATACATACAATCATGTAAAACATTTGTTCATAAAAGTAAATGCATCCTTTAAAAGGAGAAGGTGGGAGAAATGGCTTGTATAAAAGACTTGATGCAAAGTAGGAATACACAATACAATATCTACAAATCTGGAACATATTCTGTGCCCGGAAAGGATGTCAGTCACACGGCATTCCACTGAAATTGCAGATGCACATCTACTGAGACTCAAAGAATAGTGATGCCTGGAACTGAGTGGTTGAAGGAAGATAGAATGTAACTTCTAATTGGTTAAATGATTGAAGTATATGACATGTGAGTTATATTTCAGTAAGACTATTATCTTTAAGAAAACTTGAGATAGGCTAGAGAGATGGCTCAGAGGTTAAGAGCACTTCCAAGTTTCTGAGTTCAGTTCCCAGCATGGTGACTCGTAACCATCAGTCCTGAGATCCATTGTCCTCTTCTGGTGCTAATGAAGATAGCATACTCATATACATAAAATAATCTTTAAAGTGGATGGGGTTGTTGGAGAGCTGGCTCAGCTGTTGAAGACTAGGCTCACATCCAAAAATATAAGACTTGAGGCAAGGAAATGAAACTGAGGAGTGTTAGGAGAAGTTTGGAGGGAGGAAGGGAATCTGATTTACTGACCTTTTACTTCTTGTAGAGATTTTGAGCTTGGTCAACAAGTACGGAAGGAGATCATTGCAGGGCCTAGTGATGGAATTTATGTTTCAAAAACACTGCTCTGCGCTTGAAGAGGAATGGATTTTCTTGTTTCTTTTTCTTTTTTTTTCGGAGCTGGGGACCGAACCCAGGGCCTTGCGCTTGCTAGGCAAGCGCTCTACCACTGAGCTAAATCCCCAACCCAGGAATGGATTTTCTAACTAGATTGCCTAGTTAGAAAATGTCAAGGTACTAAGAAATGGTGGAACTTAGGGTAATATGATGGCAATGAGGTCATAGAGACATTGATAGACAGTGATGTATCCTAGAGAGAGGACACAGTGGAATCGGAAGAATGGCTTTGTGCGGATGAATTGAATGTAGCAGTCACTCAGAAGGCGACCTTGGTAATGTTTGGGTTCTGGCAGAAGCTATGGGTGAATGTTAATGCCACGACTTGAAATGGCAGTGAGAAGAAAGAATTTGCAGTAGATATTGAGAGTTTACTGGTAACTGGATGTGTTGGCACATATCTTTAATCCTAACATGCAAGAAGCAGAGGCAGAGGCGGGCTGATCTCTGTGAGTTTGAGGACAGCCTGGTTGGTCTATATAGTCCATTTCAGGCCAGCAAGGGCTATATAATAAGACACTGCCTCAAAAAATTTAATAAGAATTTGCTTTGTAAGCCTATGATGACTGAGACTACCACTTTTTAATATAAAGTTAAATTTGTTTTTATTGTGTAAGAGTTCTGTGCAAGGCATGGTGGCATGGGCTTGCCATCCCCACCCTGATGCTGAGATACTTAGACAGGAGCTCAAGAGTGTGAGGCCACCCTGGGCTACACAGTGAGGCCTTGTGAAAACAAATAGCAAAGCCAAACAAACAAGCAAACAGAATGTGTGCTCAACAAGGGAGTCTGGAGTCTCTTACTTACTTCATTATGAAGTAGGACCCAGATGGGTGATCTGTCCCCTCCAAAGCTGAAGACTGGAGATTAAGCTATTATTCAGTTTCAGTTTTTGTGGAGATACTGTTTTAGTTTTAGAAAGCTATTTCTCATCATCCATTTTTGTTAAATTCCTAAGCTGATTTCTGAGCTGCTTGCAAGAGCCAAAAGGATCTGAGAGTGGAAGTGTTGGACCAGAACTGCCCTGGACAGCTGCGGTCCTAGCAGGGGCTTCAGCAGAGCTGGTCGAATGTGTTTAGCACAGCGTGGCCACTACTCTGGCTTCCCATCATTTGTGGTGGGAAGGAGCTTTCTGGCGAGGACAGTCTTGAAGACGTGCAGGTCATCTGACACTTCGCTTCTGCAGGTTTAGCTTCAGGTCATTGCCACTCAAATATTATTCATCGACTTATGGATCAGACAGTACATTCTGGACAGTAACTAAGAGTATGTGCCAGGAGCAGATGGAAACCCATGTGGCCAAGTTAGAACGGTCAAGAAGCCTTCTCTGTTTCTTCTGTTGGAATATTGAATATAGATTTTCTATGGAAGTATCACGAGGTTCTAATTCAGATTCATACTGTCTTTACATAGGAGTATACGTCTTTTAGGATATAGTATGGATTGTTTAAAGCATTTTGGTGTTGGGGAATGTTTCTCGTAAAGAACAGGAATATTTCCGAGGGCTGCTAGGTAGTGAGGCAGGACTGCAGCACAGCTCGCATGCAGTTCTTAAGATTCAGTTACTAATTACACGTCCGGGAACTAACATTTAGTAGTTGCCCTAAGAATAGCCCTTTTTTGAGACAGTGTCTCATACAGTCCATTCCCAGCACATCCCAGACCCAGTCACTATTGCGCACACTTAAGGAAGGGTCTTGCCGCCCTGGGTAGGTTCAGATGTACTCGGCAGGCCGGGGCGGCCTCAGCCGTGAGATCCTCCTCCTCAGCCTCCCGAGTGCTGAGATGTCAGGCGTGTGCCAGGCAGCCCATCTGGGACAGTTTGTTTTGAGCATGGATCTATGCCAACCAAATGACTACATGGATAATAGCCTCCAAGGGTTCAGTGGACTGCTCAGATCACCACTGCACTAACTTACCCTGGTGAGAGTCTGCAGCAGTGAGAGCATCACTGGCCCGCTCAGAATCACCCCTCACAGTAACAAAACAGCATTCAGAGCCAAAGGCCTGCAGTTCTGTTCTCAGCACCCACAACCAGCTGTGTGACTCCAGCACTAGGGGGATCTAGCATCCTCTTCTGGGATCCTGCACACACATGGCTAACAACACTCAGACATATACATTATAACATAAATAAGTAAACAGCCCTTCAGGAGCTTATGACTAGAGCAGAGGGAAGCACATGGCTGTCAGAGCATGGAACCACTCTAGCTTGCGCTCTCTCTCTCGCTCTCTCGCTCTCTCTCTCTCTCTCTCTCTCGCTCTCTCGCTCTCTCGCTCTCTCGCTCTCTCGCTCTCTCGCTCTCTCGCTCTCTCGCTCTCTTGCTCTCTCTCTCGTTCTCTCTCATAGTCCTTGCTGTCCTGGAGCTCTCTATGTAAACTAGGCTGGCAATCTTTTTTTTCTGCTGGGTCTTGAACCTGGGGACCTTATGCAGACTAAGTGCTCTGCCACTGAACCTTTCCTTTAACCCTTCCTCATCCCCACAAGTTGTATCTTTCAAGTGCTTCCTGGAGCAGTTTTCTCACCTATCAGGCACCAGGCAGCCATATCACAGTCAAGCTGACTGGAGATCTCATATTCCAGTCATGAGGATACACCTTCCTTAACTCGGATGTCTCTAAGGTTCATGCATTTCATACAGATCTCTTCAGTGGCCCTGAGCTGCAGACAGAGATAATATGGTTTTGGTGGTTCTTAAACTCTAGCAGAGGAATCACTGGGATTTGGGGGTGGTGTTGGGTGATGCAGATTTTGAAGCCTGCCCTCCACATTCAGATTAGTGGATTTGAGGGTCAGGTTCTGGAGCCTATATTCTTAGTTCCTACTTGCAGTTAGAGAAACATCATCCATGTGCTCACGAGTTGCAGTTTCATTCCCAAGGCTGCCTTCATTGCTCAGGCCTAGAGCACTCTAAACACCACTACTAAGACAAAGGCATTGTTTTGAAGTCTTAGGAAGTGTCTTAACTCCCCATGACTGATTTTGGAAACTGTCCAGAGTTTTACAACTCTTGCTTTTATTTTCCTCTGGGGAAGCTGTGGTTATGTTGGTCATGAGAAACAAGGTTTTATTTGTTCAAGAATGTCTCGAGTATCCGTGAGTTTTTCACTGCTCTGGTTGAAGACTTCCTCGTTGCCATCTGGATAATCACTGGTTTATTCATAATCTCAACCCATCCCCCTACTCCCTGGGTTCAAGTTCCCAGGAGAGATGACAGAAGCTTTTGTAGGATTTGAGACGTAACATGGTCAGAGGTAGCTTAGAGAAGCGATTCTGGCAAGACAAAATAAATAAATAGATCAATTTTTTTAAAGTTAAAATGGAGTTGATGAGAGTGTAATAGTTTCCAGGACACGCATGTAAAAGCACTGTGTGTAACATGTTTTATGAGGATGTAGCTCGGCTGGTAGAGTGTTTGCCTAACATACATGGAGAGTTGGGCGCCGTCCCCAAGACGACAAAAAAGCGAATGTGGTAGTGAATCCTAGCCCTTGGGAGGTAGAGACAAAAGGAGCAGAAAGAAGTTCAAGGTCAAAGCTAGAGAGATGGCTCCCTGGTCCAGGGAGCTTAGGTGAGAGTCTATGGAAACTATAATGTAGTGGGGTGGGGAGGCATAATACTCAATAAAACCCAGGATACTCGCAGCCATCTGTAACTCTGGTTCCCAGGAGACTTGACAACCGCTTTTGGCTTCTGAGAGTATCAGTTATTCACATGGGGTACAGACATATATGCAGGCGAAACACCCACACATATTAAAAATAAACTTAAAAGTTTAAGATCAAGGCTGGAGAGATGGCTCAGTACACTGACTGCTCTTCCAGAGGTCCTGAGTTCAATTCCCAGCAACTACATGGCGGCTCACAGCCATCTGTAATGAGATGTGCTCTTCTGGTGTGTCTGACAGACAATAAATGAATGAGTGAGTGAATGAATGAATGAATAAATAATTTTTAAAAGTTTAAGATCATCCTCAATTACATAGAGTTTGAGGCCAGCCCAGAATATATGAGACCCTGTCTTTAAATGAAAAAAGAAAAAGAAAAAAAAAAGAGAAGTATTAGATTTAAAAAGGGGAAGATTGGTTTCTCTAATACAAAATATGGGACACAATGCTTGTGCAGGTGGAAGCAGTGAGAGTCAAGGCCCCACCTAGGGGCCCCATCCTAGGGGATGTCACATTTCTCATGTTCAGACTCCTGTGTTATACTCAGTGGATATGCTCAGAGGAATGCATGTCTTTGTACATGCTATATTCTTTTGTTTGTTTTGGAGATAGTCTTATGCTGTAGTCCAGGCTTGCCTGGAATTTACTAACGTACCCCAAGCTAGCCTTAAACTCATGATCCTCCTTTCTCGCGCTCCCAGGGGCTGGGATGAAGGGTGAAGCACCCTGGTCAACTCTGCACCCTCTGCCTTGTTTCCTTAGGTGCAGCCTCCTGTTTAACGTGCTTTAGGTCCCTCTAATGTACTCTAAGGTAGAAGATACACTGGTTAAGATTAATTTAACCTATATCCTAATGGAAACTATAATGTAGTGGGGTGGGGAGGCATAATACTCAATAAAACCCAGGCAATGCTATGGTGTTAACTGGGGAACGTGCTTGGAGAGAGAAGCACAGGATGCTATCATGGATTGGAGGGCGCCTGATCTAAAGGTTCAGTACAGTTCCATACAAGAAAATGACTTTGCTGCTGAGACCTCAAGAATTAGGGATTAACAGTGGGGTTGGAGAGATTGCTCAAAAGTTAAAAGCACTCGCTGCTGTTGGGAGGACCTGGGTTTGATTCCCAGTGTCCGCCTAGTAGCTCACAACCATCTGTAAGTATAGTTCCAGGGGATCTGATGCAATATCTGTCCTCTGTGGGAGCCAGGGCATAAGTATAATGTACACACACACACATGCAGGCAAAACACTCATACAGATAAAAGAATTAGTGATGATTGGAGGAAGGATTGCTTAGAGGTTACAGGAACACTGTGTCCTTGGCACCTGTGGCAAGAGTAATCAGGAAACCCACAGGACTCTGATTAGAGAGGTTGCTGAGCAAGGAGCAGCAGCTGCTTTAGGGAAGAAGTGAGCAGGGACTTTGTAGTTTGTAGTGATGTTTTTGTACTTGATCCAAAGGCAGTGGAAGGTCACAGAAAGATTTGAAGTCCAGAATGTAGGGTACAGTTACATGTTCAGACTAATATTGGGAAATCGTTACTTCAGCTTCTCTCCTTCCCTCCCTCCCTCCCTCCCTCCCTCCCTCCCTCCTCCCTTCTTTCCTCTCTCTTAAGAAAGCATTGTTGGATTCTAGGTAGAAATCAGTGAGAAAAGGGATTTATGTAGCTACTCAGACTGTGAGTGAAGAAATGAGATAGTGGTTTGGATTAGGGCATTAGGACTAGTGGTCACAGGACTTATAGTAAAATAGTATTTTGAAGCTTGAGTCAGTAGAATTTAGTGAGAAATGAATTTGTGATGGGGGGCGGACGGGAGAGAATGAATTATGAAGGCTATATACTAAATTTCTGGATTGGTTTGGGTGTGTATAAAAGGCCTTTGTTTTTTGCTGTATATGTATTGTGCAGTGTGAGAGCCCACATGTGATGGGTATATGTACATGTATGCAGGTTCATGGAAGTCAGAGGTTGATGTTACCTGTCTCCCTTGATTATTCTCCACCTTGAACTACCCATATTTAGGCAGGATCTCTCACTTGAGCCCAGAGCTTCCTAGCTGGCCAGCTTGCTCTAGTGATCCCTTGTCTCTGCCTCCTAAGGTTAGGATTACAGGTGGCCACCATGTCCACCAGGCTGGGGCTCTGACCTTGGTTCCCATATTTTATGGTATCTATTTTACTCACTGAGGCTCTCTCAGGTGGTGTTTATATTGACATTTAAGGAATTCTAGAGAGAAGCAGATTTAAGTGGAAGATCAGGATTTTATGTGATGGTTTTTAGTTATTTTACTCAAACTCCCACTCCACAAAATTTTGTTGAAAATTGCCCTCCTACAAACCACAGGAGGAACACACTGTCGCTTGACCTTGGTCATTACCTGCAGTTTCAGAGTTACCAGCCTGTACTTACTTGCCTGTCCCCTCATACTCCTTTGTCAGGAAGTCCTTTGCCGCTCTTGGAAAGGGGATAAATATTTCCCTTGGTGTTTCCCACCGAGTGTTGTATGTTAGAGACTTCTGTTACCTTCGCTCTGGATAGTGCTGGGAGCAAGTTAATGCTTCCTCACTGCAAAGCAGCATTTGCTTTCTCACAAGGTGGAGCCTGGCACACCTTTCATTCTTTTCGTTTCATTTGTGCCTCTTCTCTACCAGCCTTTGTCTTTGCACATCTCAGTTTCTTGAATTGGGATTGAGAGGTAGGAATGGATGCTCTGGGGAACTGCTGATTTGATCCGAGGGAGACTGCATGGCAGATGTAACTGTCTGCTGTCCGAAAATGTCTGTGGGAAGCTCATTTTGCCTACAGTTGTTGCAGATCTGTTTCTTTCTTTCTTTTTTTTTTTTTTTTTTTTTTTTTTTTTTTTTTTTTTTTGGAGCTGGGGACCGAACCCAGGGCCTTGCTTGCACTAGCTAGGCAAGCGCTTTACCACTGAGCTAAATCTCCAACCCCAGATCTGTTTCTTCTACTTCCTGTGATCAACCAACCATGGAGGGTGAGAGTTTACTGTTGTTCAAGCCTGTGCTGTAAAGGACAAACTTTGTCTGAGTAGCCATGCTGGAAAGAATGGATAGGAACTCTTCAGTGCCTCCTGACCCCACCCCTGGCCTTTACTGACTCCACGCTTCGGAACAGTACCTGGCTTACACCACTGAGTTGGTTGTAATATGAC
Organism: Rattus rattus; assembly: GCF_011064425.1. Lineage (NCBI taxonomy): Eukaryota > Metazoa > Chordata > Mammalia > Rodentia > Muridae > Rattus > Rattus rattus. Next base: position 36,734,316 of record NC_046155.1, read on the forward strand.
ACGGTTATATTACAGTGTTTTTACTTTTTGGCAAAAGAAATGTTTGCCATTTTTCTAAGGCTATTTATATTGTTCTTGAATGTGGCTATAGTGTCACAAAACCTGGGTTTCAGGGAAATAAAGACGATCGAGTAGACGGGAGGGCACTTTGTGTGCTTGTTTCCGTAAAAGTGGGTAGGTTTATCTGAGAGATGGGCTTTCGTCTTTCCCCCTTCTCCTCCTTCCTCCTCTCCCTTCTTCTGCTGCCCTTCCTCTTCCTCTTCCCCCCTCCTTTTCCTTATCGATTCTCTCTCCCCCCACGTCCCTCCTCCTTTTCCTTATCTATTCTCTCCCCCCCCTCCCTCCTCCCCCTCTCCCCTCAGACAGTAGAAACTGGTGGCAAGTTTTACCAGGAACTCACAGACTCAATACAAGAAAAATTATTTTGTAATTTGAGCCACATTGAGAATAATTGCCAAATTAAAAATGATTTCTAGTCATGATAGCACACGCCTCTAATCCTAGCAAGTAGGGGGCAGAAGCAGTCAGATCTCAGTGAGTTTGGAACCAGCCTGGTCTACATAATGAGTTCCACAGTAGCCAGGGCTACACAGAAAGATCTTATCTCAAAAAACAAAAACAAAAGAGAACATGACTCTTTATGAATTCTGTTGTTGCTGTTGTTTTTCATTTGTTTGTTTTTCTGAGAGATGGCATCACTATAGCCTTCAAGAGAAATTCACTGTATGGACCAGGATGGCATTGAACTCACAGAGATCCTCTTGCTTCTGGGTTCCAAAGTACTGGTATTAAATCCATGCTCCACCATGATCTGCATTTTGTGTGTGTGTGTGAAAGAGATTTAAAATGCAGTCTAGAGTAATAGTGCTAATATGTCATAGCCACACCCACACTATATTACTACCTCTTGATTTAGTGTTTTCACTTACATACCCTGTCCAATATTGTTACCCGTGCTTATTTTCAAATTGGCGTCCCTTTGATGCCAGGAAAACTATCCTTGGCTCTGCTATTAGAAGAGACAGAATTACCTTCTGTCATCAGGGCAAGCCTTTACAACTAAAACCCTGAGGTCGCTGACAAAAGCAGATAAAGATCATGATGCAGTATTTATTTTGCTTGTCCTATGTACTTTCAAAAATGGCTAAGAAAGGAAAAAAATAACTTATGGGTACATTCTCCTTGTTTGGTTTTATGAGACAGGGTTTCTTTGTGTGTAGCTCAAACTCCATCTGCCTCTGCCTCCCAAGTGCTGGGATTAAAGGCATGTACCACCACCCCAACTGGGTATAATCTAACTAGCATAATATTTTTATTTATTCTCTGAGAATTTCAATTTTAATTGTTTTAATCCTTTCCATCCTTCTCCAGACCCCCAACACATGGACCTCCCAGTTTTATGTGGGTTTTTCTCTTCAATAAGTCAGAATCCACGTAGTGCTACCTACATTAGGTGTGGGTCCTTTACCTACCCCAAAGAAAAACGATCTTCCCTCCCCATGCAGCCATCACCTGCCTGCAGCTCTTCAGCTAGGCATGAGGTCTGGTGAGAGTGTCTCTTTGCTAGAGGACATATGCTTAGTAGCTGCAATGGGGACTGTGAGTATAAATAAACCTGGTCGTACTTGGTGAGTTAAGTACTTGGTAGTTAAGTTTTCAATTGGAAAAGCCATGCCTCAGGATACATTGTGTTCTATACGCTTCAGTTGTACAATGGGCTTCTGATACAGCATTGTTCTTTAGAAAAGCCATTCTGATTATAGAAACTGCTACTTTGTTTCAGGTCGATCTTCTCTCTTTCCCTTTGAAGACGCCTTCTTGGATGACAGCCATGGTGATCAGGCCTTATCATCTGGCTTAAGTTCTCCCACTCGATGTCAAAATGGGGAACGAGTGGAACGCTACTCTAGAAAAGTGTTTGTTGGAGGCCTTCCTCCTGACATCGATGAAGGTACCATATGCATTCATTAACAACTTTACAAGAGCTGGACTTTTGTGCATTGTGTTAGCAGACCCTGACTCTTCTCCAAGCCAGCATCAGTAAACACATGTTGAATGTGTAATGAAGTTGAACTATGATAAAGCTAAGGAACTATTGTAGTTCTCATAGGCTTTGGATGTGCTATTTTAGACTCCACATTAAAGTTGTAGGTGGCCAGAGCTTCATTTCCTCTGTCCTCATATCTGTGTTAATATCGTGTCAGTTAGATTTTCATTAAGGTAAATTTCTTACCATTGCTAAGGGAATGACAACCTACACTGAAGGAATTACAAGGTCACAAACTTCTCCTTCCAGCCTAAAGAAGATAAAGTAATTGAGCTGCAACCTTTGTATCTTACTTAGTGAAGAGGGCAGTCTGGATACACAAGAGAGACAGTTGACTTTCCTTTCAGTCACCAAACAGAGCTTTCTACTTCGCTATGCTTGTTCCTTACCAATAGAATCGCTCGTTTCAAAAACAATCCTAGAGATTCCGTACTAGTGGACTCCATGTGGATGAGATCATACGTGTATACTTTTCAGTTTACATTTATTAAATTGGGGTGATATGCATATGCCACAGCCCATGGAGGGCAGAGGACAAATTATGAGAGTTTCTTGCTCCCATGTGAGTCCCAGGGATTGAGCTCAAGTTGTTAGGCTTCATGGCGAGGCCCATTATGCACTGAGCCATCTCTTCTGTCAAATATAATTTTAGTGAAATTATATTTGAAACATCTTCTGCATCTTTACCTTTTTTTTTTTTCTAAAAATACAGTAACATTCTCCGTTTTGTAAATCTGCTCTCCTTGACATAAAGATCACCTTAGCTAGAACTGGAGTTTTTCTTCCAAGTTTCCTATTAAGTTTACTGGCAGTAAAAGGTAGGGAATTTGAGTTAAAATCATACTTTTCGTGATTAGCTCATAACCAAATATGCTCCCTAGCAGAGGTACTCTACTCTGCAGGTTTTACGTCTGAGAGACTTTAGAAAAGCTCTCAAAAGAAAATAAATGCAAAAGGCGGGGGGTGGGGGAGCATCCCTTAAGACATATTTTAATGAAAAGATATCTTTTATGTTTCCCATGATTGCAGGTTTCCCCTTTTACTAAATCCCTTCTTTGTTTTGTAGATGAGATCACTGCCAGCTTTCGCAGGTTTGGACCTCTCGTGGTGGACTGGCCTCATAAAGCGGAGAGCAAGTCGTACTTCCCTCCTAAAGGTAATGGACGCAAGACGTCCCTCTGTCTCTCAGACGCTAGACAGTTTACGAGTCTTGACACAGCCATTGGCCCTGTTGCCCTAAGTTACAATGATTGTTGTCATATATGAGTTTCACTTGGAGACACTTCCCCAGGAGTGACCTTGATTTTGTTAACAGTGAGGTTTTCGCTTTGAATTTGTTATGGAAGAGCTTTTTGCTAAGTTTACAGTTTCCTAGGGTTGAGGGATGCCAGCAATGGTAAGATGTAAAGGTTAGCTTCATGTGTATCCCGATAGCTGTGTGCTTTTCTATGTTTTATTGTCACATACATCTCACAGTCCTGGGCTTGAGGAAGCTGGTGGCTAAAGAGTGATTTTCTGCAGTCTGCCCATCATCCGCAGCTGAATGCTAAGTGGCTCGGCCTATGGAGGTAGAGAACTCCCCAGCAAAAGAGCCTCACAGCATCCTGCTTCTCTTGACTCAGAGACGGTCTCCACTACGTTCTGACAAATATATCGCCTTCTTGCTCAGAGTTTGTCTTGCTGCAGAATCCAGGGACCGTCCGTGCTGGTGCTTGGTTTGGTTGTGTTCTGAGAGATCTATCACAGAGTACTCAGGATTGAAGAGAACGGGTTTCTCTGTCCTCTGTTATGTTCTGCAGCCTGTGTTTCAGGGGTGCCATTCATCTTGGAAAATGACTTGTGATACATTTTCTGTGTAACATTCCTCGTCTTAAAAGGAGGAATTCAGCATCCTTATCTTGTGCCCTGTGCAGGATTCAAACTTGAGCTCACGCTGGGGAAACCACTGGCTTCCCGCTATGCCCAGTTCATTAGTTTGTTTGCTCACTTAGCCATCTATAACCCACGAAAAGAAGTTAGCCACTCCAGGGTTACTCGTTGCTTTTACTCTTCTGTTAATTTTTTAGGACGGGCCTTCTTCACTTTGTATTCCAGGCTGGTGGAGTACTCAGCGAGCTTTTACCTCAGCCTCCCAAATGCTACAGTTACAGGCGCACAGCAATATCTGGCTCAGAACATTTTACATCCTGAAATTAAGCTTATTTCGTCAGAAGAGATGAAAATCATTATACTGATTATTTCAGTGGAAGAATGTGTTCCCTGCCTTGTGACACATGAGCTATACTATGTAAAGTTGTATACGTAAAGACGTTTTTAGGTCAGGTGTGGTGGGACATACTGTGAGCCAGCATTTTATCTGTGAGCGATGTGTTTATCACATTGTGGAACATGTTACACACTTTATAAAATGACACACATGAAAGGTGTGTCCCGGAGTGATAGTTACAAAAGCAGCCATACCAAGATTATGAAAACCATTCTTGCATAAAGTTGTCAAATGATCACTGGAAAAATAGAAAGGAAATTAATTATAACTCTATGGTCACATTCAATTAATCATCCCAAGTGTGCATCTGTGAGAAATACTCATTTTGCTAAATGTCCTCCTTATAATATGTAGATTTGTATGAAGTTTTACAAATATGTGCATTGCGTAAGTGTGCGCTGCTTTATTATGTATTTTCTAAGTGTGAGCATCTTTCTGTGGCAGACTTAACATTGCCATTAATGAGTATAGTTTATTCAAGTCCGTGGATGTTAGAGCTATTTTCGCTCATAAATTGTGCTTCAGTTAGTATTATGTTTCATCCTTTTTTTCCTTTCTGAGTTTTCCTTGCAAGGGGAAAGGTGCTGAGGATGTAACCAGGGCCTTCTGTGCAGGGCCTGGGCAATGGCAGTGACTTACGGTTCTATGACTTCAGACCTGTGTCACCAGGCCTGGCTCAACAGGGCGCTCCAGGCCTGTCTTACCTCCGAGGGTAAATTCCTGTTCCCATTCTTAGTACTTGGTTTATAAACCTCAGTCTTGCTGAGAGTCTAGGGAAGTTATTCCTTTTCAGTTGTTGCCAATTTTATGGCTAAAAACACTTTTGGGGTTATTTTTAACCTTCTTTTCTGTCACATTAATTTTCTTATTTTGTTAGACAAATAATTTTCCTGATACCTTTTAGGTATTGGGTTTTTTTTTGTGAAAACTTCTTATATGAATGACTTTTAGATAGTCTGAAGTAGCCCAGGCTGGACTTATACTTACTCCGTAGCTGAGGATGACTTTCAACTATAGACATGAGTCACTGAACTTAGCCGGGGTCAAGCCCGGCAGGGTTCCGTGGACTCTGGCAAGCACTCCATCAGAAGCCCACTTTGTTTTTTCTTTTAAGTACTTTGAACTCTTTGAAACCGCTCCACCCATTTATCGCTTACTTTTCAGTGATATTTAGTGGGTTGGCTTTTTTTTTTTAACAGTGCCAGTAAAATTACCAGTACTTTTCTTTGTGTTTTGGTTGGTGGGTTTGGGCTTTGAGACCATCAGCACGCAGCCGTGGCTGGCCTGGAGCGCCCTGTTGAGCCAGGCCTGGTGACACAGGTCTGAAGTCATAGATATTAGAGAGTCTGTGGGAAGAGGACTGCAAATTCAGGTTTGATTCTGTCTCAAAATGAAGTAGATGAAAAGGGCTGGGGTGAACCTGAGGCACATGGCCCTCGCCTAGTGTGGGAGGCCTGTACCACAACCACCCTGATTACAGCAGAAAGAGGGGAGGGCAGAGGGAGGGTGGGAGGGAAGGAGAGAGTGGTAAGGGACAGACCCTGGTGCAAACGAAGCATAGGGCATGGATATTTGTGTCCGGAGTCTCTGGAGGAGTCTGCGTTAGGTCTAGAGAAGACACCATCCCTGATTTTAAATGGCTGCACTTTCTCAAAGGTACTCAAAGATACAAATATGAAACTTTGAATGGTAAAGTATGAGTCCTGGCACTAGATGTATGGGGCTTTCCTTTATCGTATGGCCCTAGGTTGGTTATATAACCTTTCTGTGTCTTAGTTGTATCACCAACAAAGAAAGAATAAAATGGTACCTATTTCATGGTGCTGTAATGAGGATTCAAAGGAGTAAATTCTGTGATAACATGATGTTATAAATGATAATATTTCTTTTAAACTATGGACCAATCTGTAATCCATATCAAGGGAGCAAAATTATTCTTGACATTGAGAAGAGATTGCTGTGGGGTGTGTAAAAAGAAAAGACAGAGAATGCCAGGGCACAGTGTGATCAGTTTTATTTTCATTTAGGTCGGCTGTTTATGGTGAGCCAGGCAATAAGTCACTATTTTATTCTTAATCTGAGTTAATCATCCCAGTTTTTCAAGGTAGGCACCTACTTATTCACTGTTCTGTTGCTGTGAGGAGATACTGTGGCCAAGGCAACTTATAGAAAGCATTTAATTGTGGGCTGGCTTACACTTTCAAAGGATTAGTCCATGATCATCATGGCAGGGAGCATGGAGGTAGGAAGGCAGGTGTGGCACTGGAATAGTAGCTGAGAGCTTATATCTGATCTGCAAGCGACAGGCAGAGAGAGACTGGGCCTGAGGTGGGTTTCTAAAACCTCAAAGCCTCAAGGCCACACCTACTTTAACAGGGCCAAACCTTTTAATCCTTTCCAAATAGTTCCATTAAATGGGTACCAAGAATTCAATCATATGAGCTTGTTGGGGGCATTTTCATTCAAATCACCATGCCACCATATTATTCCCATCTTATAGAAACAGAAATAATTTCAGACGAGAGTAATTTGTCAAAGGCCATAGTTAGAACTGGGATTTGAGCTAAAACAGCCTGCCCTTTGAAGTCAAAGGCTTTCCTTCTTCCCCCGACCAGACAGGATCTCATGGTGCTAGCATAGACTTAAAGTGTGCTGTGTAGCCAACCTTGAACTTCTGGTTCTCCTTGCTATGCCTCCCACGTGCTGCGCATTACTAATACCATGCTGATGATGCCATCTGGGACTCTACCAGAGAGCCACATCTCCCGCATCTCCCCCCTGTTGGGGGAGGGGAGTGTTTGAGACAAGGTCTCATGTAGCCCATTCTGGCCTTGAGCTTTGTGTGTGCCCGAGGTTGACCTTGAACTCTTTAGGTACTTGGATTACAGGCTTGTGCCAGTGTACCTAGCTGTGAGTCCATAGTTGTGAGTCCCTAGTTCATAACTGAGTTGTGCTAGTCTCATTTAGAAATAAGAATATCGAGCTGGAGAGAAGACACCGACTGCTCTTCCAGAGGTTCTCAGTTCAATGCCCAGCAACCACGTGGTGGTTCTGTAATGGGTTCCAATGCCCTCTTCTGGTGTGTCTGAAGACAGCGACAGTGTACTCACATACATAAAATAAATTAGTCTTTTAAAAAAAGTAAGGATGTCACAGAGATGGACATGTTCAAGATAGTCTTTAAGGCTGAGTGAAGTCAGAGCCTTGATCTTATATAAGCTGAGTAACTGGTGTTCACAAATACGAACTACAGACCACCTGAGGGAATTCCTGTTCCATACCGTGATGGAAAATTATTAATCTTCCTAAATTTCATCCAAAAATGAGGGTAATGGTTATGCTGTCTTAGTTAACTTTCATTGCTGTGAAGGGACACCATGACCAAGATAACTTTTATAAAGGACGACATTTAACTGGGGCTGCTTACAGAGCCAGAGGTTCATCATCATTGTGGTAGGAAGCATGGCGGCCTGTAGGCAGACATGGTGCAGGCAGAGGGTTCTACATCTTGATCTGAAGGCAGTCATGAGAGGATTATCTTTTGTAGGCAGCCACGAGGGGACTATCTTCCACATTGGGCAGAGAATGAGCAGACCACCCCCATAGTGACACACTTCTTCCAACAGGAGAGACTGTCTCCACAGACAGCCAGGAGGAGGGTGTCTTTTCCACACTGGGCAGAGCCTGTGCAGTAAGAGCCCTGAAGCCCACGGCACAGACACTTCCTCCATCAAGGCCACACCTATTCTAACAAGACCACACCTTCTAACAGTGCCATTTACCTTGAGCCAAGCATATTCAAACCACACACATGCCTTCCTGCAGATGGGATATTTTGCATAGTACCAAGGTATCACTGAAGGATTGTTTGTCTGAGCAGAGGAGTGGTTTTCTGGGTTAAGGTATGAAGACCTAGGACAGCAGCAGTGAGATATGACAGGAATGGGGAAGGATCACTGGTTGTGTGATGGCGCTGGTGGTGATGGTCACGGAGGCAGTAGGTTCAATGGCAGGGTGTGTTGAAATTCCTTCCACTAAATGGTATGCTGATTGGCATTGTTGATCAGAGGGAGAATCAGGTTGGTGTGTTGGTGATATGATGTAGAGTTTGGTCTGTCCTCATATCTAATCTGAGAAGAGATTCCTAATGAGTACTTGGTTTACAGTCAGACCATTGGGAGCATTGTGTCTCGAGTCCTCTTTTTTGAGAGGGGAGAGGAAAATGAAGAACAGGTTAGTAAAGTTTATAGCAACAGTTACTCAGATCATGAAATAAAGATGAATATGGCCTTCGTGTCAGATACCTGGCATTATAAATAAATACCCAATAAGTGAACAGAGCAATAGAACCAGAACAAAACTTCATTGAGCGAGTGTTACTTTATGAGCAGCAAGAATGATGGTGCGTCCTCAGCAGACTTTGTCTCCTTGTAGGCTTTAGTCCCGCACACCTATCTGTCTGTACGCAGGGCAGGGACCAGAGCCGCCGAGACAGTCTGTGCTCACACTTTAATCTCGTCTCCCCACAAGCATCTAATGACTTTCGTTGACTGCTTCATGGATCCCATACCCTAATTTATTTGCTTGCTGGCAATTTAGCCCCTTAGTAATAATACTTATGTTCATGTGCTCTTGTCTGAGTCCTTTTCTTTCGAGTTGTTTCCTTTAGGCTAAATTAGAACCTCTTAACTAGGATGAGAATCTTAACGACTCCGGATTTGATGTCACATGGTCTCCCAAAGCAATCTCTGTGAAGTTTATGCTAATTTAGACATCTGCACCAAGTTTTCTCTTTAGTTCCAAGTCAGACAAATGGCACATTGCAGCTGTGAACTCACCTTTTTGTTTCTTTGTTCAGCAAATAATGGACCTCTGCAGAAGCCAGGGCCACATTGGTATGAATCATGGGACTGAAATGGTTCCATCTTTTTTCGATCCATCGTGATTGGCTGAGTCTTGGTTGCCTTCCCACCATCACTGCCCTGATTGGCTGAGTCTTGGTTGCTTCCCACCATCACTGCCTATCTTAGCAGAGTCTCATAGGGGAGCGTAGGGTGACCTTGAAGTTCTCGTGCCTTTGAGTGCTTATGTTGTAGATCTACACCACGGTGCCCAGCCCTGCTGTCATTTGAACAGGACGGAAGGAAACTCTGAGAGCAGTGGTACTTCTTTTTGTCTGAAACTCTTCACCCAGGCCTCTGAATAGGATGCTCCCTTTCTTCCTTCAGGCCTCTGCTTAGATGTCACCTAGACAACGATCTGTCTCACTTCTGTATCCAAAGTAGCTGCCCCTCTACCCTCTGCTGCCCTCATATTTCTGCCGTACCTCAGTTTGCTTCTCTCTTTTTTTTTTTTTTTTCTTTTCTTTTTTTCGGAGCTGGGGACCGAACCCAGGACCTTGCGCTTGCTAGGCAAGCGCTCTACCACTGAGCTAAATCCCCAACCCCTCAGTTTGCTTCTCTTGACGTTATCTGTCCTCTGCTTTCCAAACTGGAAGGTAAGAGCTGGGTGACTCTTCTCTTTCATTCACCACCCTGTACCAAGCACCGCTCAGCCCTGGCATGCTGGCCTCAGATATTTTTAAATAAATCAGCTACAGCTTTGTGACGGATGAACAATTTCATTGCTCAGAGAGTAGAAGTCCACCACATTCTAGAACTGGGAAGTTCCTTAAAGACCATTTTAGTCTACATTTAAGGATGAAACAGAAAGAAGAGAAATGTCTTCTCACTAGTGTGAAAAGTTTTTACCAGATGACTTGAACCTGGAACATCGATAGTTGGTATGATTTTACCCAGTAAATAGAGGAAGTGGATTTTTAATTCATTCTGCTTAGAAGGGAAGGCTTGCTTGGGCTTTAGAACCCTTTCCTCTGTTGTTCTCACCTAAGCCGGAGTCTTTCGGAAATGCTGCCTTAAGCCGGGAGTAGGTCTGGGTTGTCTGAGTTTGTCTTCTGTCCATACCTAGAGGATATAGGAGTAGGTCTGAGTTGTCTGAGTCCATAGCTTACCTATAGGATATATAGGTCTGAGTTTGTCTTCTGTCCATAGCTTACCTAGAGGATTCTGCCTCCTTGGTGCTGCCTCACCATGTATGTTCTGGATGAGACTCCTTAGCGTTGGGTCCTTTGGATGGACGGGTCACAGACACTGAGGTGCTAGCTCAGCTCAGGGCGGGGCTGTGACTAGAGATAGGAGGAGGGGCTTTGATGTGAGCAGGTGGCGTGCACGCTGTAGTAGGGTCGGGCAGCTCAGATGTGAACACTGGGAGCTGATTCCCACTGCAGTCTTCTGCTGCGAGTCTAGCTGAGCTCCAGAGAGGAAACCTGATTAGTCCAGTTTGTGTTCTAAGACTTGGCTATAACACAAGTTATCCCCAAGGTAGAGTCCTGGATTTCTTGACTGCTTACTAAAGGAAAAGCTTGGTCTTACTTCCTTGAGCATCTAGGAAGATAACTTGGCCCAACAAATGTAGTGGTAGGTATTTAATATAACCTCTCTTAGTGTCTCCTGGAGAATGTCTCTTCTTCAAAGTTGCTGCCTCTGAAGCTATAAAAATGTCTCCCCACCCTGGACTTCCTCTCCTTTCTGCACAGGCAGCTGCTCCTAGTGCTGCTGTAATCTAACCTGGGGGATGGGGCCTGTGGACCACACACACAGTCTAGCCATAGAGAGCAGCTGTGCCAGCCATTGTGGCAGAGGCCTCTGGGCAAGCACAAGGGCAACCGCCAACCTCAGTCATTGGGCAGAAGATGGCTGTGCCTCTGAAACCCTCCAGAATCTGAGATGCCAGCAATGGAGGAGGCCATAACCCACAGCTTACTCGGGCTTTGTCAGTCTGGGGCACGGACCCAGCGCATAGCACAGAGGCCGACATGGGCACTCAGTATAGTACAGAGTGACTCAGGTGCAGACTCCCTTCCGCTCCCAGGAAAGCATGCACATTTTTTTTAAGTATTTTTATTCTTTTTTATGTGTGTGGTTATTTCACCTGTATGCATTTCTGTGTTTTTATGTCCATGTATCATGTATGTCCTGGTGCCCCAAGAGGCCAGACAGTTGAGAGCTGCCATGTGGGTACTTAGAATCAAACCCAGGTCCTCTGGAAACGTCAGCCAGTGCTCTTTAGTACAGAGCCATCTCTCGAGCACCAAAAGCATACGCTTCTGAGCAGCTGTTTGAGTGCACTCCTGGAGCGCTCTGTGCTACGCAGGCTGGCTTGCCTGCTGACCTTGTGACTAAGCCATGCAGTTGTGATGGTTTATGTAACACCAGCATGATTTGTGAGCCTGGCATACGGCAGGCCACGTGGATTCAGATCCACTTAGACCTAGCCAGCTAAGGTGATACTGTTTGAGGGACAAGAAAGGGACAGACATAGGTCATTGAGTAGCTATAACGGGCTGGACTGTAGCACCTATTTCATTTCCTTCAGTTGCTCTAAAATCTGACTTTGGAAAGACAGGTTTGCAAATGTCATTTTTTTCCCCTTGTAGATAATTTGAATGGAAATAAGTCAGTGTTGTTCTAGTCTCAGATTCCAAGATTTTCAACCTTCTGGGTTATGTAAACTGATCAGTCAGGAAGCCTAGTGAATTTAGCATGTATTTAATCTTTCACACTCTATAATAAATACTTTGAGTAATATTCTTTATTTTCCTTTCAGAAATGTAGGTCTTGGCTGACAGTACTATAACACTGGTGAATTATGAATATACTTTAATATTTTATATACTTGCAGTTTTCATTCCAGGGAGCAGCTTTCTTGTGAAAACATGGAAACTGCACTGTACTGTAATGGGGTGGGTTTTTTTGTTTGTTTGTTTGTTTGTTTGTTTGTTTTTTACCTTGTCCTGCTTAGACAGATGGAGCGTAGTTCATTCCCACTCAGGCTGTCTTATTAAACACCTGTCTTCTCAGCACTGTACTAAAGTCAAACTGTGAACTTGGTGTTTGTGAACCACTTACGCTGGGGAGCTGTACAGGAAGGAGAAGAGCGTTTGGGGCATGCAAGCCACAGGACAGAGCTTGAGCAACCACAGAAATAGAGACAGTGTACGAGGTCATGTTGGTACATGCTGTGCTGGGGCAGAGGGGCTAGGAAAGGGCAGGTGCTTAATCCAGAGAAGCTGTAAGCACTCCTCGTGGGCACTCAGTTTGGAAGACGGCACCTTTCAGAAACTGAAATGAAATGCAAATTTGGCAGGTGAAGGAGAGAGGATGTTTCAGTTTCTGTCTGGACTTACTGACAGGGCTTTGGTAGGATCAAGGCTGAAAGTATGACCAAGAAAGAGTATATTAAGTAAAACGATTGGAAATGGGAACCCGGGGCTGGGGGAGTGACTCAGTCACTAAAGTGTTTGTCATGCAAGCATGAGGACCCGATACCTGTCCACAGAAACCACCACGTAAAAGGCCAGGTGTGGTGGCATGTGCCTCTTATCCCAGAACGAGAGGCGAGGAGACAAGAGTCTCTAGGGCTTGGTAGGCAACCCGTTTAGCCCAACCATCATGCTTCAGGCCAGAAAGAGGCCACCCAAAGTTGACCTGTGGCTTGCACAAATGCACACACACCGGGGTGGGGAGAAGAGGAGGAGGAGGGGAAACAGCTATGAGGAACAGTAAAAATTATTGAATGCTAACAGTGAACCTGGGTTGTCTTCTAAATAGAGTGGGTGCCCATACTCTTGAGGGGAACTGTTATAGAGAGAAAATGTATTGTCAGCCAAGTCAAGAACTAACCTGAGCACATTCAAGTTGGAGGAGCAAAGAATTTAGTGTCTGAGCTTAGGCCTGAGGACCTGACTGAGGGATGTGTCTGCAGAAAGGAAAAGCAGCAGCTATGTGACAGATATCAGGCATCGGGTCTCGGGAAGAGGTGCTACAGTTACTATTTGACAATCGGCATCGAGTGATTTAATCCCAGCACCCGATGTACTCATCTGAGGCAGTGCCTCTCGTTGGGTTTTTCAGATTAGATAAGACAGCACACAAGCACCAGCACAAGTCTTGTCGGTGTTAAATTGTATGCCCTCCCCAAGAATGTAATACGTAGTAATAAGATCACCCAACTGGTTTGGTCAGTTCCTTGTAAACTCCCAGTCTGGTCTCAGTTTTCGTTGGCCAGGTGCTTATTAGAACTGACAGTGACTTGAAGGACAGACTGGCAGACTTCACAAGGCCCTCTTTATGACGAGAATGTGTAGTTACATAAACAGCTTTAATGCTTAACTCTCCCAGTCACTGCCCCAGACTGCAGAAAGTGCTCTGCCAATCTCCATTTCGGGGGTGTTTCTCAGTCACCTTGCTTTCTTGTTCATTCCCAACCGCTCTCATCCCTACTCACCCACAGCCAGCCCATAAGAAACAGTCATTGGTGTAATAAGAAGCAGAAAATGCCCTGGAACCAATGTGTATTTCAGTTCCAGGTAGCAAATATACTCTGACTCCAAGGGGCCTGTTTAGGAATCCAGGGAGGTGAGCAAGTGGGTCTGCAGGGCCACATCTGCACTGGAGCAGGGCTGTGTTTTCTTAATGGAGTCCTCTCCGTGTTTTCGCCTGTGCCTCTGTCCTCAGAGTGTGCTTCTGATATCTCTGTCATCTCTTGCTTACTGAAAACAATCTCTCTTCTCTCTGTGAAGGTCAATTTTCAAAAATGTGTTTAAAAGCTGATTCTCTGGATTTTTAATGCAGTCTCCTATTTTTTAAGGACTTTAATGTATTTTTTTTAATTTGTGTGTGTGTGTGTGTGTGTGTGTGTGTGTGTGTGTGTGTGTGTGTGTGTGTGTGACATGTGTGTACCTGTGAGGGTCATAGAATCCCTCGGAGCTGGAGTTGCTGGTGAGTGTGAGCCACCCTGGTGCTGGAAACAGAACCCTGGCCTGGAAGAGCAGCAAGTGCTGTAACCACTGAGCTGCCTCTCCACTCCCTAATAGACTGTCTGTAGGTGAGAGCCCTCTACCTACCCCAGGACCTCAGTGTATGCTAATGGGTAAGTTCCTGTGGCTAGGAAGCGTAAGGATTCAAGCCATTCAGAGCTAAGGTTTTCTAGTCCAACAGGAAAATAAACGAGTGTAGGTCTTCCGTGCTCTAGGCAGCAGGCAGGGGGTTGCTGGTGTGACTCACTCACTCCAACCTCGTGTTCTAACTCAGAACTCACTTGCCCCTTTACACACGAGCCTGAACTCAGCCTGTCTGTGCCTCGGCCTGCTCTCTTTCCTGAACTTGAAATGGCCTTGCTTCTTGGAAAAAAAATAGTCCTTTCCAGCTAGACCTGGCTTCTGCTCTGTAAGTTCTCTGGATTGGACAGATCTCCTGCGTTCTTCTTACTCGTATTCTTAGGACATTCCCGTACATACCCATATGACCACACCGTCCATGAAAACAGTCATTGTTTACATCCTCATTACAGAAGATACACATCCTGGTTTCCCTCATCGCTGTAGAGCCAGTGCCTACCGTCATGCTTTGCACCTCCTAGATATTTTTGGTTCTCTTGAAATGAATCCAAAGACAAACCTCCTGAGGCAAACCAGGTAAATCCTCTGACCTGAAATTCAAGGTCAGAGAGAACGTTTGAAACAGACTGCTGGTGTCATTTAAAAAAAAAAACAAAAGTGAACCCAGGCAGCTCAGACTGGAGGTGCCCTTCAGATCTCTTTAGGAAGGGTATTGGTGGTTGAGAGCTTGGGTTTTGTGAGGCGAGAGAGAGTTCCCTGCCTATCCAAGGCTTGGGCATGTCTTTCTGGGGCTGCTCTGACTGGATCAGAAGCCTGTATGTTGGTCACCATTTTATAAATACAAACCATGACACAGCCCCATATACTGGAAATTTTTTCTCATTTGTGGCTATTACTTGAAACAAGTAAATCACCAAAAACGTTTTAAAGGCAAGTACAGGCCAAGGCAGCGGGTCAGATGACACGATTGCTTGGATTCAGGGAGTTTTCCTGGCACCCATGGCCAGTTAGTTGCTGAGGTCCACCAGCTCTCGTAGGCTGTCTGATACTCCCAGTGCAAGAACCAGAGTCTGAGGCAGGCCAAAGAAGCAGTCTAGGCTGAAAGTGAGTAGTCCATACCACCTGCAGAGACTAAAGCTACAGAGACGTGGCCTCCCTAAGGAGTCTGCTGTCCTGAATTGAAGAAAGAGACCCAGAAGATGGCCATGTCCAGACCTACTAATGGCAGGAAAGGGATCAGCTGTTGAATGTCCTCATGGCCTTTGTATGTGACATCTGGCCAGAAAGCCACAAAAACCACTACAAAAATGGGTCGAAGGAAGTGTCTGTTGTGAGGGTGCTACTGATGTCCTCCTGGGACAGGAAGTCTCAACACAGCTGGAGTTCTGTTCTCCGAACAGCAAATCTAGCCTTTGTGCAGACTCAGAACATATCCAAAGATAGCATCTTCTAGCTTCATATTTCTTAGAGACATAGCGAATTTATGTTATTTCCTCGGTCTTCCGCTCAAGCACCATTTGAGTCAATTCTTAGAGGAAGAGACGAAATAGTTGTCCCTTACATCTCCTTGAAGGCTTTGTCTATGAACAAACAGAAGGAGTTCTTAGTAACGTATGCAGTGGCCACTAGCCTTAAAACAGCAGTTCTGCCTGCAGAGAGGGAGGGAGCACTAGGAAACTTGGCTTGGGTTGCATCCAGTGTGGCTCAAAGTTCCTACATGATAGAACTCAAGAACTTGTTGCCTGTCATTATTTGGTGCCAAGTATCATCTGAAAGTCATTCTCATGTTAAAAAAAAGTTAGAGGCATGTTCTTAGTGCTATTGAAATTAATTTTATCTTCTTTTGACATGAAACAGTGTTGATAGCTAATAGGTAGCAGTGAGAGCTGTAGATCTGGCTTAGGTTTTAATCCAAATTCAGCCCCTAGCTTTGAACCCATGGACAAGATAATGACCACCAAGTTTACCCCATGGAACCTGTGGGGTGAGATGAGTCAATGGGTAGTGCTTCTCAACCAAGTTCCTAACACCCAAGGCCTGTTACTGATGGTAGTATGCTTGGTAACAATTACTATTTATATAGGGGATTAAATACTTAAAATTATAATATAAAAGATATTTGAGACCTCTGGAAGCTTTATTTTTTTTATTTTTTTATTTACACTTCAAATGTTATCCTCTTTTCCAGTTTCCTATCCATAAACCCCTATCCCCTAGCCCCTTCCCCTGCTTCTATGAGGGTATTCCCCCACCTACCCTTTCCTGCCTCTCCGCCCCTACACTGACATTGAGCCTTCACAGGACCAAGAACCTCCCCTCCCATTGATGCTCCACAAGGCCATCCTCTGCTACATATGCAGCTGGAGTCATGGGTCTGTCCATGTGTACTCTTTGGATGGTGGTTTAGTTCCTGGGACCTCTGGTTGTTTGGTATTGTTGTTCTTATGGGGTTGCAAACCCCTTCAGCTCCTTCAATCCTTTCTCTAACTCCTCCAATGGGGACCCCGTTCTCAGTTCAGTGGTTGGCTGCAGGCATCTGCCTCTGTATTTGTTATGCTCTTACAGAGCCTCTCAGTAGACAGCTATATCAGGCTTCTGTCTGCATGCACTTCTTGGCATCAGCAATATTGTCTGGGTTTGGTGGCTGTATGTATATGGGCTGCATCCCTGGGCGGGGCAGTCTCTACTCCAAACTTTGTTTCTGTATCCCCTCCTATGAATATTTTTGTTCCCCCTTCTAAGAAGGACTGAAGCATCTGCACTTTGGTCGTCCTTCTTTTTGAACTTCATGTGGTCTATGAGTTGTATCTTGGGTAATCCAAGCTTTTGGATAATATCCACTTATCAGTGAATGCATACCATGTGTGTTTTTCTGTGATTGAGTTACCTCACTCAGGATGATATTTTCCAGTTCCATCCATTTGCCTATGAATTTCATAAAGTCATTGTTTTTGATAGCTGAGTTGTACTCCATTGTGTAGATGTACCACATTTTCTGTATCCATTCCTCTGTTGAGGGACATCTGGGTTCTTTCCAGCTTCTGACTATTCTAAATAAGGCTGCTATGAACATAGTAGAGCATGTGTCTTTGTTATATGTTGGGGCATCTTTTGGGTATATGCCCAAGGGAGGTATAGCTGGGTCCTCAGGTAGTGCAATGTCCAATTTTCTGAGGAACCTCCAGACTGATTTCCAGAGTGGTTGTACTAATTTGCAATCCCACCAACAATGGAGGAGTGTTCCTCTTTCTCCACATCCTCGCCAGCATCTGCTGTCGCCTGAGTTTTTTTTTATCTTAGCCATTCTGACTGGTGTGAGGTGGAATCTCAAGGGTCTCAGGAAGCTTTGTATTTGAAAACCAACCAAGAATATTTTAGAGGTAATTTTTAATATGTTCTCAGGCAATAAAAGAAAAAAGCCCTGTTAATTAAATTTACCCTTCAAAAACTTAGCCAAATAAAATGGAATTGTGCCCATATACCTTCCTATTCCTGATCCTTAAGAAAATCACACTGCCAATTCATGGTTATCTAAAAATCCTTCCATGTTCCAACGCAGCACTTCTAACCTATTTGGTACCAGTAGGAAGTGAGGAATTTCATTTTAACTATTCTGTACATAACCCAGGGTCATAACAGTAGCAGTGGTCACAAGTTCCTCCAGAGCCTACCTCTCTTCCTTCAGACTGGTTCTGTGCTGAGGAATTTCTGAAACTGGAGGCTTTTTGTGAACGTGTGTCTGTTACAGACTCAGAGTGCAAGAGATAAAGGAGAGAGTTTTGGCCAAAACAAAACAAAGAAAACATTATATGTCTTTCAAACTAATAGAGTCTGCCATCAAACTTATGAATACAGGAATATTATTTATAGGTATAATTGACTTTTATTAAGGGGTGTGTATTAAAAGGAGCAAAGAAAACTACATCTGTCAGTTCTCTCTTGGTAGACATGGCTAAGGCTATTGAAAGCAGATATCCAGCCAGTTTAATGTTTGGTACTATTCAGCCTTATTGAGTAATTTTAATGAAGGTTTACTTCCATATCTAGATTATTTCCATTTATTCACCAAATACTGTGTAAATGCAAGGTAGAAAGGCGTACATATCATTCACATGAGTTACAGCTTTTATGAGGTCATATACAACAATTCAACTTTAATTTTACATACATCATACATTGAAATTGGGGCTGGAGTGTAGGTTCAGTAATTAAGGTTCAATGATATACTTACTGTTCTTCCAGAAGACCCAAGTTCAATTCCCAGAACCTACATTAGGAGACTCAACCACCTGTAACTTTCACATCAGGGAATCCAGCACCACTGGCCTTCTCGGGCACTGCACTCGTGTGCACTACTCACATGCGGACACACATACCCATGTGTAATACAAAATTATAAAAATATGATGAACATTTCTTTAAGTGCTTCTCAGCCATTCAAGATTCTTCTGTTATGAATTCTCTATTTAGCTGTAGATCCCACTTTTTTATTGGGTTGTTTGGTTTCTTGGATGTTAGCTTCTTGAGTTCTTTATATATTTTGGATATTAGCCCTCTACCAAATGTGGGGTTAGTACAGATTTTTTTTTCCAATCTATAGATTTCAGATTTGTCTTATTGACTATGTTCTTTGCCTTACAGAAAGAAGCCTTTCAGTCATGAGGTCCCATTTATCAATTCTTTTTTTTTAATTTTGTTAATTATATTTATGTACAGAAAACTTAAGTGTACATTTAACCCAGCTTAGTGGCGAGTTCTTTAGCCTTTGCCTTTTCCAGCTTGGCAATGCGAGCCACAGACTTAGGACCCAGGACGTTGCCTCCCCAGTGGCGGCGGATCTCGTCATATCTGTCATTATAATTGGTCCTAATAGCTTCCACCAGCTTAGCCAGAGCACCCTTGTCTTCCGAGTTCACCTGTGTGAAGGCAACCGTGGTGCACGTCTTCCTGTGGACCAGGCGCCCCAGCCTGGCCTTTCCCTTGATGATGCAGTAGGGCACCCCCATCTTTCGACAAAGGGCAGGCAGGAAAACCACCAGCTCAATGGGGTCTACATCATGGGCAGTCACCACCAGCTGAGCCTTCTTGTTCTCCACCAAGGTGACTGTATTGACCCCTGCTCGGAGGACAGTAGTCTCTCAGTTGGAATGTCCCAGTTGCCAGCAGCTTTCTTCTCAGCGCGGGCCAGCAGCCTTTGCTTCTTCTCCTGCTTTGCCTCTGGGCTGTACTTGTGGGCGAGCTTAAGCAGCTGAGTCGCTGTTTGCCTGTCCAGGACCTGGGTGAACTGGTTGATGGCAGGAGGTACCTTGAGCCGCTTATAGAGGATGGCTCTTTGCCGCTGCAGCCTGATATAGCAGTGTTAGATCTCTTTGGGGCTAAATGTCCTGCCCAATGCCGAAGTTCTTAGGCCTCTTCTCAACCAAAGGATTGACCACCTTTTTGGCCTCCTGTTTCTTGATCACGGTGGGGGCTAGGGCCACCACCTTCCCCTTGACCTTCTTTCCTTTGGGCATCTTGCTAGGTTGGAGGCGAGAGCCTATTAATTCTTGATCTTAGAGGATGAGCCATTGGAGTTCTGTTTAGGACTCTCCCACCCCCAATGCCAGTGAGTTGGAGGCTCTTTCTCACTTTCTCTTCTATTAGATTGAGTGTATCTGGTTATATGTTGAGGTCCTTGATCCACTTAGACTTTGCACAAGGTGATAAATATGGGCCTATTTTCATTTTCTACACAGCCAGTTAGACCAGCACCATTTATTGAAGATGCTTTCTTTTTTTCATTGTATATTTTTGGCTTTGTCAAAGATCAAGTGTGCGTAAGTGTGTGGTTTTATTTCTGGATCTTCAATTCTATTCCATTGATCAACCTGTCTGTCTCTGTACCAATACCATGCAGTTTTTTTTTAATCACTGTTCCTCTGTAGTAGAGCTTCAGGTCAGGAATGGTGTTCCCCCAGAAGTTCTTTTAGTGTTAAGATTGTTTTTGCAGGTTGGGGATTTGGCTCAGTGGAAGGCGCTTGCCTAGTAAGTGCAAGGCCCTGGGTTCGGTCCCCAGCTCGAAAAAAAAAAAAAAAAAAAAAAAAAATTGTTTTCGCTAGTCTGGTTTTTTTTTTTTTTCCAGATGAATTTGAGAATTGCTCTTTCCATGTCTTTGAGGAATTGTATTAGAATTTTGATGGGCATTGCATTGAATTTGTAGATTGCTTTTGGTAGGATGGCCATTTTTACTGTGTTAATTCTACCCATCCATGAGGAACAGTCATAGGGCAGACCGAGAGGGGGATAATGACTGGACTATTAAAAAAGATTAAAGAATAATAAAAAATAAAACATAAAATGCATGAAACAGAAAGTCAGCACTTGTGTGATAGTGTGATAGTTTCATTTACAAAGCATTTTTACATATATTATCCAACATATTAATATTACTGTAAGGTAGAAGGACAAATGTATTCATTTTACAGAAAAAAACAAGACCTGAGGAGATTCAAATGTTTACTGTTAGAGTTCATGTTTCCACCACTTATGACCTCAAACTAGCCACTTAATCATTCCCTACAATCCCTGAACTATGAAAAAGAATTAAACGTACGACCTATTTGTAGGCCAGGAGGGTGGAATGTGCACATAAGCACATAAGCACACAAGCATGAGGCTTTACGTCAGAGCCTGGTGTACCATAAATGCTCACTAACTGTTAGCAGTCATTATCACGCAGCTAGTGAATGTTAAGTTAGTAAAGGGCTTGCACCCAGATCCTGGCCTCCCGACTCCTAATCTAGAGTTTTTTGTCATTCCAATGACCAGTAGACATGAGGATCATGAAGATAATTCTCCTGTAAAAAGAAACAGGACCTGAAAAAGAAGTGTTTGGATCTCCCCACACAATGCAATAAAAATGTTTAAGAAGAGAGGCACTAAGTAATTGGGTCACTATATTGTGTTTATACATCAGCTTATCATGTGGTACCACAGTTTATACAGTTATTACATGTCAGTTTAAAACTATGTTGCAGCAAGATGTCAAAGTCCATGCTTGTTGGGCCAGCTCTTCTGAGGCTGAAACAGGAAGATATCAAGTTTGAGACTAGTCAAGGTTACACAACCAGTTCTAGGCTAGCTGAGTATAGCTGGACCCTGTCTCAACAAGGAAATATCTCTCTCTCTCTCTCTCTCTCTCTCTCTCTCTCTCTCTCTCTCTCTCACACACACACACACACACACACACACACATTCACATTCATATTCTCTCTCTCTCTCAAAAAAAAAAAAAAAAAAAAAAAAAAAAAAACAAAGACAAAGCAACCCCACCACCACTGGCTGTGCCCGTGGAAATCCTTGAGTCAGTACTGATGTTTGCTGGTCCAAGTGAAGGTACAGCACATCTATATCAAAATCCTCTCCCAGCCACATCCCAGGGCTCAGAGAACATCTGTCCAGGAAGACAAGGCTGAAGGAATATAAAAGCCAGAGGATGGAGAAGAGAGCTGTGACTGCTGCCTTTGGGATGTGACATGGTCATTGCACTCATGAACTCAACATAAATTTGTTTACCTGCCTACAACTAAGCCAGTCAGAATCCCAGCACGCTAATAGCTGGGGCGCTATTAGTGGTTGGTGGCCATTGGGGGTGGGGAATGAGTTTTTCTTTGGGATTATAGCCACTGGTAGTTTGTCAATATGTCAGTAGATGGCCTCACACTCATACACATGTGGACAGGCCTAATTGGGTAGGTTGTTTAAAAAAGAAGAGGAGGAGGAAGAAGGGAAGCGAGAGGAGAAGGAGCAGGAGGAAAAGGAAGCAGGAAGAAGGAGGAGAGAGAAGAAGAAAAAAGAGGGAGAGAAAGACATAAGTTGGTGGGGAGGTGTTGAGAAGGATCCTGAGGGAGTTGGAAGATGTAGTGGGAGGTGGATACAATTAAAACACATTGTGTACAATATGGAGTTTACAAAGAGTGAATAATAACAAAATATATCTTTAAAAGCTTTAAGAGAAAAAAATGAATTTGTAGATTCTCTCAGAATATTCCTTGGGGAAGCAGCACCAGTAATGTGCACATACACAGCAGCCTGTTGGGCTGTTTAAAAAGCAGCTTTGGGGAAGTATAATTCACATAGTGTACAGTTCATCACTTTAATATGTGTTATTCAGTAGTTCTCCATATGTTCACAGGCTTGTACAACCATCAGTCACCAGGATTGATTCCTACCACCCTACCCACAGCCCTGCCCCCCTCTAGTTATAGGTAGCCATTAATCTGTGTTTTGTCTTGATTGGCCTCTTCTGATCATGGTGTTTTGCGTCTGGCCCCTTTCACTTAGCATAATATTTTTAGAGCTCATCCTCGCTGCGCACAAATCAAGACTGTTGCTTGCCAGATGGAAATGATGCTTATTTCCTGGATACTACTTGTAGTTTGCACCATTCAGAGTCTACCTTAATGATGAGACCTATTGTGGGAGACCACAGAGGTGTCTGAACTTGCTCCCTTGAGTAGTTCTGAAAATTAAACGAAGTGATGTTAAAGAAACCAGCTATCCCAGTAGCACGTGATTTAATTAAGCAAGATAATTGTCTGTGTGCACCAAGAACAGTGCCTGGCAAAACAGGGTCTCAGGTCCCTTTGCCCCACTTGCATATCCAGGGATTAGTAAGACTTTACTAACCATGAAGCAATGGGCTTCTTAACTATAGTCCAGACTAGTCTGCAACTCCTTATGTAGCTCAGGTTAGCACACATGGCAACCATCCTGCCTCAGCCCCCTGAGCACTGTGAGTACAGGTCGAGCCCCATACATGCTACAGGTGATGTCTCACTACAGCTTTGGGGTGAAGCACTGACCTTTCCTGCCTTTGTGTTACTTTCTCCCCAAGGCTACGCCTTCCTGCTGTTCCAGGAGGAGAGCTCGGTGCAAGCGTTGATAGACGCCTGCCTAGAGGAGGATGGGAAACTGTACCTGTGTGTGTCCAGCCCCACCATCAAGGATAAACCGGTGAGTGATCTGTAGCCAGCAGCTGCTTTCCCACAGTGCTGTGTGGTTGACTGACTGTTCCTTCTCCTTATCGTGGAAGTGCAGTGATTAGGAGCCTAGTACCTGGGTTGACCTTGCCGTGTCGAGCTGGGACTGTTTGCTGGTGATGAGAAGTTAGCTAAAAAGTACTCAAATTTCATGTTTCACTTTTGAGACCACAGGCAAATACATGAGTCCTTGACATCCACTTAACGCTTGGTAAGCTAACTGCTATTTAGAAACTATGAGTTGAGGTAAACAATGCTCTTAGTGGTTCTGGCAGCTCTTTTCTGTCATTATTTCAGATCAAGGACAGGAGGAATTTATTTTTTAACATCCTTGAATGTATGCGCTGTGCTGGGTTGTATCCACGGCTACCTGATGGGTGGGCCAGTAGGTCACACTCTAAATGGACAGTTTCAGCAGGGCAGGAGAAGGGCGGGGCAGAGAGCATGGCGCTGAAACTATAAACAAATGTGTGCTTGTTCAGAGTTTGTGGCTAAGAGCCTGTGACTTCTGAGCTATTGTGGTGAGTAGAGAAGGGTCAAGACGGTGTTCAAAGCAGAAGAAAGGAATGTAGTTGACTTGGCAGTGGGAGGGATCCCTGGGGAGTTGGCAGGGTGAGGCGGGATGAGTTTGTGTGTAAAGGCTCAGTCTTCAGGGTGGGAGTCAGTAAAAGTAGTGATGTGGATGAGTGGGCAAGTGCTCCTAGGGCCTGGAGCAGCCACTGCACACATTCATCAGAGATATTGGGCCTCACTTGTCATGGCAGAAAGGTTAATACAGAAAAAGAAATAAGGATTTTAGACATTACGAAGATATCATTGTAATTGTTAAGTTCTGGGTCCATTGCCAAATTTTGATAACATATTGAATGCTGTGGCTGTGCAGGTAGGGAGACAGTAGTGGGGAAAGTAGGGAATTTGAGCTTTATTTAAAAGGCACGTGCATGGTGTGGAGGACATGCAAGCGTACTGAAAGGAGGGCATGTAATACATCAACTGAGTAACGATCAAACCTAAAATTGAGGCCTTTAGAGTTGTGTGAGATTAGAAACTTTCTACCAAATATAGCAACGACCTGTCTTTAACAGTCAATCTGCAGAGGTGCCCTTGGCATTCAGTGAGAAGGCAGTAGAGTGAACTAGGAAGGTAATGGGAAAGCAGCCATTCACTGTCAGTGAGGATGCAAACACATTTTATATGTAAAAAGGCAAAGGGTTAGAAGTACACGATGACGTAATTATGCCCACACTAGAGAACAGAGATGAGATGAGATGATCTCAGGGCTCAGGAGCTCCATGTCACTGGCTCCATAGGGAAAGGGGAGGAGAAGATGTCTGGTAGGGCAGGCCCTCGCCTGGACAAGATGTATCTTGAGAGGGGAGCAAACTGATCATTGCAAACATATGTGATATGAAGATAACACCATTGCTTCTTAGCGTTTGCACTCTAAGTTTATGTGTTACTCCAGATATTAAGGGCTTTGAAAATAATTAGTATAATCCTCTCTACTGGAAATGATTATAAGAAACTAGCTTTCAATTGTTACTTCACATTTCTACCTGATCAGTTTGCCTTATCTGAGCTAGAGGAGGAGTTGTGCTGCAGATAAATTCTGATAGTGACTATCAAAAACATGTTTATTTGATCCTACCAACTCAGGATTTCCAGCATTAATAGTTGGGATAAACCTCAGAGAGAAAAACCCTACTTTGAATGAATACATCCCATGGTAGATTCCAGAGCTTTTGTCTCTAGTTTTGCAGCTTCTTTCTGGGCGATAGCTTTCCATCCACCACTCCCAGCTTCAGTTAGACACCCCTTGCTAGTGGCTCATCTGTACCCCAGCTCATGCGATGGATGTCCCAAAGAGAGCGACAGCTGGAATTAGCCTTCCAGACTCATGAAGGGCCTTGGAAATAGGCCAGCTCAGCCTGAGGCACTCATTCTGCAGGCTTTTCTATCTATGGCTCCTCTGCTCCGAGTCTGAGGCTGACTAGCTTTCATGTTCTACTCTCCAGGATGCTAGTGCCCTGACTGTGATGTTGAATTCTTTCTCACTCTATCAGAATAAAAACATGGATGGAAATATATCAGATTCCAAAGTTACCTTTAAGATTTTCCTACCCTTTCTCCTATTCCTCAAATCAAACCCCTCTTCGGGTTAAGTGAATTAAATTATTTACATTGTTTTCCCAGCGCAGAGTCCGACAGTAAAGTCTGCTCTAAACTATCTTGTGCAGGATCATGCTTGATTTAAGTCAATCAAATCCCAAACTGATGGACTTTAGGGTATATTAAGTAGGTGGTTTTATTCGGTGATTTCCTTCCATTCAATCCTTCTATGTGGATTGTCTGTGTAGCTTTGTATCAGAAAGAACTGTGTTGGTTGCCTGATTATTTTGACTCTAGTCCCATAGGAAGGAAGGAGAGATTGGCAACAGCAGGAGCTGCTGTGGGTTCAAGATCTGTAACTCCTTCCTTCCTACAGAAAGAGGTGTTCCACAGTTCCTCAGTCCCAGGCACCTCAGATGACAGTAATGTCTGTGCTTCCAGGGAGGCAGGGGGATGCCATGAACAGCAGTCTCTCTCTAAACAAACTCTAGAGCAGGTGTCCTGGACGAGCCCCACAGAATAGATGGAAGACAGAGGGCAGGAAGGCAAGGAGATGGTAATGAGTCTTGTTCTGTTTTGTTTTGAGACTGGGCACATGGAACTCCGGCTGACTTGGAATTGAATTTTAGATCAGCCTGACACCAAAGTCAAAAGATCTGTCTGCCTCTGCCTTCCAAGTACTGGGACTAAAGACACGCACAACCTTGCCTGACAGTCATTCTTGCTTCCAGAATAGACTGAGGCGGGAAACGCCTTGAGAAGACTCTAAACTGTATTACCAAGCTGATGTGTGCTTATGTAGGTTAGGTTTTTGGACTATTGCTCAGGTAACATGGCCAATCACTTATACATTGAAAAACAAAATTCAGTGGAAAGGATGATAGAGACAGAGAAGCTAGAGTTAGTTGCTACTACTGCTTCAGTTCTTTTTTTAAAACTGTGTTTTAGTTGATTTGTGTGCGAATGCATGTGAGGGTCAGAGAACAACTCTGGCATTGGCTCTCTCCTTCCACCGTGTCAGTCCTGGGAATGAAACTCAGGTCATCCAGAGTTGGTGGCTAAGTGTCTATATGGCTGGCCCCTTGTTTCAGTTCCTAATTTTGTCTAGTATGCCATTCTGGTCTCTCTTGGCCTACTTATGTGCCTGTCAGTGGAATTTCTAGCACTTTAGTCATTCTTCCTCAGTTATGGAAACATCCAGAGTTTTTGTCTAAGAGTTGAGAGCGCTCCAGTCTAGCTTCAGTTTCTCTCCCGGCCTTGTTTGCTTTCTTTCTGACCTTCATATCTGTTTATTTACCTTCCCTTTTCTTTCATGTGTATGTGTGGAGTGCATGCATGTATGTAGAATGTTTTGATATGTGTGTGTTTGTTTGCAAATATGCACATAAGGAGGCATGAGATAAATATTGAAAATCTTTCTTCATTGCTCTCCAACCTAATCTTTGAAGCAGAGTGTCTCAGTCAGATCCGGTGCCCAACAACAAGGCTAGTCTTGCTGGTCCCTTTTGCAGGGCTCCACCATCCACTTTTTGAGGCTGGGATTATAGCAAACCGACATGCCACCCTGGATTCTAGCGATCTGAGCCCCAGCCCTCTCTACTGTACAGTAACTCTTTTAATGACTGAGCCGTCTCCCTCCCCTGTACCCTCATACTTTAATCAAACCGAAATATTTTTTGTTTCTGTCACAAGGTCAAATTCCTACCCTTACTTCAAAACCTTTCTCGCTGATTATTTTACTGTCTATAACAAATTATACCTACTAAAGCAGCTATCAAAACAAACAAATGAACAAGCAAAATCTTTCCAGAAAATTAAACTGGGAAAAATAAGTAAAAGCTGTTGTGGGGCATTGGATTGACTGTTCGTCTTCTGCTCGTGTGTATCTACTCAGACCATGCCACTCTCCCCGCACTGCCCGCTGAGCCCCAGCTTTGGTTTTGGCTTGGCTCAGTTAAATCTGGGTTTGTAGATCCATCTTAGAATCCTTGGCTATATTGTCACCTCCCACCCAGGAAGTCATTAACAGTTTTTACCTCGGTTTCCTTATTTGTTCTTTTGATTCTTAATCTTGATCGTGATTTGGGCACCTTCTTCCAAGAGTTTCTCCAAAGAAGGAATTCCTGTTTTACTCTTAGTCTGTGAACTTGCAAGTGAATCCAGAGCTTCTTGGAGCTTGAGTCTTTGGATGCTCTGTGCCTGCTCCATGAAGGCAAAGTGGCAGTTCTGTGTAGCCAGGGTGCCACACAGGCCAGTGAACCAGACAGCCAATGCTTTCCTTCCTTCAGGGACTGCATTCAGTGTTTACCTAAGTGTGGTCTAAAGAACACATGTCCAGTCCACAACCACCTTGAAAGTCTCACCATTGACTGCACCTGTGCATTTCATATTAAGTTTTTCCTTTAATTAAAAGTTCTTTATCCCCAAAATATCTGAGAAACATTGATTTTATTCAGGCTGTAAAAACATCTTACAATATACAAAAAAATTGTATAATATTATATAATATTCTCTAACCCTGCATTTTATAGCCCTGCTTTGGACATGGCACTTGTATAGACCCCTGTGAAATTAGTTATCTGAAACTCTATCAAGCAATAGGCTTCCTCCCAGGAAAAACTCAGTAACCTAATTGTGCTTTATTTTATTTTATTTTGTTTTTATTTTTAATTATGTGTATGTATGCTATCTGTGAGTAGGTTTATGCACATAAGTAGTGCCCTGTTAAGGTCAAAAGAGGACATTATATATCCTGGTGCTGTAGGCAATTGCTGGCTGTCTGCTGTGGGTTCTGGGAATCAGACTCAGCCAAACTCTGCCAGTGCAGCAAATACTCTTAACCACTGAGCCATTGTTCATCCAGACCCTCAACCCAAATGTGTATGTGTGAGTTTCTCTATATATACTATTAACAACAATCCCTTCTTAGTACCATGGAGCTGTAAATACACGTGTATAGACACATTAGATCAAATTGTTTTGCTTGGGTACAAAATTGTTTTGAGGCGTGAATCTGGAATTTAAAATAGCCAAATAACAGAGCTAATTCCATTGCTAAATCAGGGGCAGGGGGCAGAGAGAGAGAAACTGTGTTTTGTCAGCAGATCAAGGGATAATCTATTAGCCATTTCTTTTTTCTTTCTGGCGGTGCTGGCACATGCATGGAGGACCATGGCCATTCTAGGCGAGTCCTCTACGACTGAATCTTCAGCCACTACTGGTCATTTCTAATGTATAGAGGATAGGCAGAATTGAGTTTGGAGAGAAGAAAGTGGTTGCTTACTAGAAGAAATACATTTTCAACCCACCAGGAAGTTGTGGCTCCAGCCAATGGCCTAGAGGACAGGAAACCTCACAGGTTTGCAGTATAGTTAACGTGGAGTCAGAAAGCCTGGATTTCAGTCTCGAGTTGACTTAGTTTTCATGGTTGTTAGATTATTGGTCCCACAGGGTTAAGTGATTTTTATTGCATGTGATTATAGTAAGGTTAAATGTGATTATAGAAAATATATAGGACATATTTCTCTTACTTTCTCTTAATGGGTATTAGTTTGAAAGGAATTCATATGCTTTTAAAAAGTCACGCAGGAGCTGGAGAGATGGCTCAGTAGTTAAGAGGCCTGGCTGCTCTTGCAGAGGGTCAGGGTTCAATTCCTAGCACTACCATGGTAACTTCAGTTCCAGGGCATCCAATGCCTTCTTCTGCCCTCTGCACCATCTGTATGCACACAGTGGTGAAAACACCGCCAAGAAAACACTCAGGTGAATATTTTTTTTAAAGGGTTTCATCATTTTAACCCAAAAAATGAATTCGTAATAAAGTTTGTGCCATCTTGGGGAACAAAAGAAATATAGCTCAGAAATGCACTCAGTTGTGAAAAGTGCTAGTGAAAGACCCCCGGAGCGGGGAGACCCTCACTCAAGTCTCGGTATGATGCGACCCCCCCAAGAACTCACGCAAGACCATCCTTGCTGTAATAAACATGAGGTTTATTGATAGGAACCAGTGCACTGGGGTCGAGACTCATATCCCACGCAGGGGCAGTGGAGTTCGACCCCGAGAGGCTGGGAGAAAGGGTATTTAAAGGGAGAAACCACAACCCAAGGGGGCAGGGATGGCGTCATTGGAAAGTGTCGAGAACACCAGTGAAAAATCACAAGGAGGAGCTTCCTGTTTCTCAAGATTGTTCTCTAAGGGCCTTATCTTAAGTCCTTTTTTCTAGTTCCTGGGAGAGCAGGCTCAAGAAATGTGACCTTTTACTTACAGGTAGAGTGCAGGGTCTGGAATTTGAGGTATTTAGGGCTTTTTTAAACTTCTGACTTCTTAGCTGCATTTTTTATTCTTTCACTAGTAGTTTCAAAATCCCATCAGCTGTCATGTTTTCTAAGTGACATTTGGTGATGATGAGCACAAAGTCATTCTGATTATGTAATTACCTATGATTAGAGTAACCACTGGTATGTATTCCCATGTCCTGGGAAGTTGAATGAGTAGCATGGTGTGGTGGTGCTTGCCTGTAATCCCAGTCCTTGGGAGGCCAGACCAAGAAGGTCTTGAGGTTGAGAACAGACTGGGTTGCACAGTGAGACTCTCTCGAAAAGGGGATGCAGAGGAAAGAGTGCCCATTCTTTCTCAAGTCATTAAGGCTGGACACTATACTGGGCCCCACAGTCTCAAAGGACCCTAGCTGTAGCAGTGGGAAATAGGTGTGTGACAGGAAAGTGAACTAAGGGGCCACAGGTACTCTGAGAGAGATGTCGTAGGGGGTATTTGAGATTGGGAGCCATAGACAGAGAAGACTGTGCAGCAGATGTCATGACTCAGTCAGAAAAGTTTTTTTTTTTTTTTTTTTTTTTTTTTGGAAAGCCTTTCTTTACAGGAAAGTGTTTGCTTGTAGCATTTAATTAATAGTGGCTTTACTAACTCAACAGTAGTGCATGGCTATACATCATTTGTTCATATTCTCTCTCTCTCTCTCTCTCTCTCTCTCTCTCTCTCTCTCTCTCTCTCTTTTGCTAACGCATCCCTATGAAAGAGTACACAAAATGCCATGCTTTGTTAGTGGTTGGAGGCCCCTGAGGGACTGTGCAGCCTTGCATGGAGTAGGCATTACAGCTTAGCTTAGTTGCAGAGCTTACCTTACTGTGCCTGGACTAAGCTCAGTGGGGCACCTGGAGCATTCTGGAAGCACAAGATAGAATTTTCTAGTATTAATTTTTGCTACCTGTCTAGAAAGAATTTTGGCTCTTTTGATGAAGTTCCCCGGGGCCCTTTTTTGATTGAGGATCGGTTAGACCAATAGTTCTCAGCCTTCCTAATGCTGCAACCCTTTAATACAGTTCCTCATGTTTGCTACTTCATAACTGTGATCTTTCTAATGTTATGAATCATAATGTAAATATCTGTGTTTTCTGATGATCTTAGATGACCCCTGTGAAAGTGGTCATTCCACCCCTAAAGGGGTTGCAACCCATAGATTGAGGACAGCTGGGTTAGAGGCTTAGATCTTTCGGCCCATGGCTCCAGAGCTGTGTAGGATACAGAAGTCCTACCAAAGCCAAGGACTGATCATCTCTCAGGTGCTATTCTTTCTACTTCTCGAGAGAGTTGCCCAGGTTGTCGACATTGATAGAGAAGAACACTTGAGAACAATAGATAGCATCTACTCCTGGAAATTGGCTGATTTGTTTATTACTCTTTGAGAAATGAAAATTAGCTCAAAATGAAATACCAAATATGTGTGTGCTTTGAAAAGTTTACTCCCCCAATACTGCTACTCTGGCTGTTAGTTTCTGTGTTTAATGATAAAAAGAGCCCTTAGACCATGGAAGAGGCAAAGATACTCTAGAAACTTTAAACTCTTTCTGTTTCTGCTGTCACACTTTAGTGATTTGGTGAGGGCTGTGGTACTTAAAATAGAATTGCTGACGGCCGACATGGGTCGGAGTCCATCACTTCAACTGACCCGGCACAGCTATATGTCAGGGGACTTGGTTTGCTGACTCATCCTGGCTGTGAGGATGTACTGGGATTGCTGCCCCTTGCTGTGGAGAGCATTCCTGATGGCTCTGCACTATTGTTGTCCTGTTTCGTGTAAAATAAAAGGATTGTAGGATTGGGGGAGAAATAGTCTTTTCTTGAAGAATAGGAGCTTAAAGGAAATGGGGGCGGGGGAGGGGTGCAAAAAACCAGGAAATCAGAAAGGGAGTTAGAGTTGACAGTGTCTCAGCTCTGAGCCTTCCTTGTAGGAGAGAAGTAACAGCCAGACGGAGGGGAGGAGGTGTCAGCTCTGGCACCTAAGCTGACCATGGAACTGCAGTGCTGACTTTTGAGTTCCTTTGGGAAAAACAGATGGAACAAGATGCCTTGCAGCAGGATTTGTGTGGTGGGCGTTTGTAACCTACAGTGGTACCAGGAGGATGAAGTATAAAGCAAGAATACACACACACACACACACACACACACACACACACACACACACACACACACACACACACACACACACACACACACACACACACACACACACACACACACACACACACCAAAACAGAAAACCTGAAGCCCTTTTCTGTTTTTTTTTCTAACCCCACCCCACCCCAGGGCTGGGGTTAAAGGCCGTGCCAGTATGCAAGGCCGTTCTTTTATTCTGTGATTAAAAGTAGAACAAAAAAGTAAAAAAAAAAATACATTGACATTTTAATTTGGGAGTTTTTGTTAATTTTCATTGAACTCTTTTTAGCTAGTGGTTTTTATCATATGCCTCAGTCTAAACTAGTGATCCATGTTACATTTCTTAGTGTTTTCTGTAGTAGTTGGCTTGCCCTTAATTCTATTAATCACCTTTAGTTTTAAGTAAATAACATTTTAGTCTTTAATTTGAAGTAACCTTTTCAAAATAATAACAGTTCATCACTCAGAAAGTACTTTGGCATAGGACGGTGATGTCCAGATGTGAACATTAGTAGGTGTTATGTTTAAAATTTGCATAGAAATAACTTGGGATATGCTGTGTTTAGCAATGTTGAACAGATTTCTTGCCTGTAAACTTCCTTCGAGTTTTTGATTAAGTACATCAATGAATGCCCTGAAACTCCAAAAGATTGTCAACAACTTTCCCCAGGTAGCAGTGTCTGACATAGCAACCCCAAGGACTTGCCTTCTGTATTAGACACATTGTGAGACTTCAGAAGGATAAACTCACACTTTCACCAATAACTGCATCTTACTAGTGTTGCATTCCTTCAAAGTTACTGTGGCATACATAAATGTTTATACCAGCAAGCTTTGTGTAAAACAGATTACTGACTCAGAGGATAAGAATTTAGAAGACACATAGTTCAGCCAAACATAGATTTCATGGTCCTCAGGAGAGCCTTCACTGGAATGCATAATTCAAAAAAGAAACTAAGGGAAAGTAAGTTTTGTGTTTTCTCTTGTAAATGCTTGTTGAGCATTGCCACTCTCAGGGAGGTACGAGTTGTGTGGAAGGAGCTTGCATTTCAGAGAGCAGCCATTTTGAGAGGGAAAGCCTCAGTTCATTCCCACACTACTCTGCTAATGCAGAATGTGCTGATGCTGGCCTCTGTCAACTTTTCTTTAGCTCTGCAGGGCGCCAGTTCTGAGCAGCTGTTTTCCTGGCAGCAGCTGGGAAGTGTGGTTTTGGTGAATAGGGTTGATCAGCACTGCGTCCTGAGCCTTCTTCCTGTGAGCTTACCTAAGCTGTAAAGCCAAGAATAGAGCAAAGGGATGGAGTTGTGTGTGTGACGATCAAGTAGAGGGCGGAGCAAGTAGTGGTAGAAGGAAGACCGTGGTAAGGACAGCGGTTGTCAGGACGTTTCTAGGTCCTCTGCAGTGTTCCTTTGACCAGCTGAAGCATACAGCTGTTATAGAAGGTGTAATGTGTTTCCTGTAATGTTTATAAGATGAAAACAAATAGCTCTATATGGAAAAGTCATGGGACTTTCATTTTGAAACGAAGAGATGTGTTACCATTTGGATTCAGGAGTGCACAACACTAGTCTTAGCTGGAGCCTGGGGGATGACTGAGCTCAGGAGCTTTTGAGACCACCCTGAGCAATACATGGAGGCCGAAGCTGAATACCAAGAGGGTTGGAGGGATAGTGACCATGACCAAAGTCAGCCAACAGTGTGTGAGTCTGTAAGCTGCCTAAGAGCTTTGTCAGAAGTCAGGCCAGAAGGGGGCTTCTGTGCAGGAGGCACCAGAGGCAGTGGCACAAGAACCACTTCCCTCCAGGGTCGGGAAAGTATTGTGTTTATAATTAAAAGTTAGTGATGCACCCTCATGAAAGCATGAGACAACCTTTGTGGGAAATCTCAAGGAAGCAGTCACTTCGCCCAGTTGAGCACATCTTACAGAAATGACACTGGACTTTCTTGGACAGTAAAGGTGGATCACATCTGTAGCTAACAGAATGCCTATCGGGCTTATGTTTTCAGAGTCTAAGGAAGAATGGAAGGTTGTGTGGCTTTTTGCTTTCTAATAAGAGAAAGTATAATAAAAGGGAAAAAGCCTAGCCTGGGGTAAGGTAAACCCAGCCCTGTGAAGGACTGTGTGAATTGTTAATAAGGAGCAGTTCCAGTTTTAGAACATCTGGGGGCAGACAGAAGAGTTTGGCAAGGCAGGAGTGCCAGACTTGCCAAGCTCAGCCATTGAGACCAGAAATGAATTCTGTGAGTATTAAAATATGGAAATTCACGTATATTGTATCCCGTCTTAACCTGAGAGGGAGGGACAGAGGATAGGCATTAATTCCTTCATGGCAAGCACCAGGTGGCTTCTCCCGCCGGTCTCCAGTGGCCACCCATTTGCTGACTAACCCACTGGGGACAGTGTCACCCTTACCTTTTAGGGAGAAAGGGTAGCATTACTTTTGCTTTGCTTGTTTTAAACTGTTCTTTGTAATCAGTCATGATTAAAAGGAATTTGCTTTAAGGGTAAGCTGATAGGATGCTTCATTTCTCAGTGTATGATAAATAGTATAAACTGTGAGCATAAGAAGCTAAGTAAAAAGAAATACTGTGGGCAGGCAGTGTAGTGGTCAGTAGGTAAAGATACTTGCTGCCTGACAATGCAGAATGCAAGCCTTCTGTCCTGAGGTCTAGCCTCAGAACTCACAGAGAGCGGGAAGGAGAGAACTGACTCCAAAAGGTGTCCTCTGACTAATACACTCATCTGGTATGCACGCCTTTGCATGTATACACACACATCACACATTCACACACAACCATTCACGCTTGAATAAGAAAATTTTTAAGAATTTTAGAAAAGAAAATAAGCTGTAATGGTTTCTTTTCATATTCTTTGAACTTTTATGGGTTGGTGAGATGGCACAGCAGTTAAAGATGCTCGCCACAACACCCACTGCCTAAGCACTGACAACTTCTGCAGCAACAGCTCTCCTCCCCCTCCATCTCTGTCTCTCTCCTCTCCTCTCACTCTGTGTGTGAGTGTATGTGTCCGTCTTGTCTCTTGCATGTGCGCTCATACACACAACATTTGCCTTTATTTAACCAACCTTGTGTAGAAAAGTCAGTTTAATAATTAAATTAGGCACTAGTCTCTAAGTGTCAGTGTTGGCTATCTCTGTAATTGTTTGCTAACTTGAGTGTTAATCTGTGTTATGTCATATACTTTGAGAGGTAAATATTTTAACTTGGGGTGGTGATGAGAATTGGAAGTCCAGGCAAATGGATAATCCTTAGAACATCATCTTAATGTTTCTGTTCCTTCTAGCTGGATTCATTACAAAAAGTTAAAAATGGTTGTCAACAGTCTGTGATGTGTTCAGATGAACTGGATTCAAACCTCAGAATCTGCTGAAGACTGCCTTTAATGACACGGGTGGTCTGTGCAGGGTTCATATGTGTCTGGAGCATTGAGTAGCTTCCCCAAGACTAAATGACACTTCATGCAGACCGTGTTAAGTGA
This sequence comes from Rattus rattus, assembly GCF_011064425.1. Taxonomy (NCBI): domain Eukaryota; kingdom Metazoa; phylum Chordata; class Mammalia; order Rodentia; family Muridae; genus Rattus; species Rattus rattus. The sequence goes on from NC_046155.1 coordinate 36,769,669, forward strand.
TTAACTTGATTTTGTTTGGGACTTGGATGTTCTAAAAATGTGCAAACAGTGGGTGTGTCTTGAGTCATCTTATTCTCATTTGGGGTTGATGGAAATGAAGTAAGGACCAAGTAAACGCCTTTTTTTCAGGTGCAAATCCGACCGTGGAACCTAAGTGACAGTGACTTTGTAATGGATGGCTCTCAGCCTTTGGACCCCAGAAAAACTATCTTTGTTGGGGGAGTTCCACGACCCCTTCGAGCTGGTGAGTGGAAATAGAAACACACCAAAAGCGCTGAGTCCCTATGCCTTAGCTCTGACTTTCCAGTCAGCCATCCACAGTCTCCACTGGGAAGTCTGCCATGGCATTTCACTGAGCGACGTCTTTACAGTTAAGAATTTCCCCCAAAATGCTGTATATTCTTATGTGGGAGTCAATTTCATTAAACCATTCTGTGGAAAGGGTGAGGTCTACTTAGTTCTTTCCTTTTTACCCACAAGTTTAAAATAATGATACCTGGCAGTGTGCACGCTCATGCCAGTTAGCGTTGTCACAGATGACAGTCACCCTGTCACAAGTCTGCCCATGTATCTGGGCGATCTGAGGCCACGCCACGGCTGGGGATTGTACATGGGAATCAAATGTACTTCTGAGCCTCTCCAGCAAGGCGGGCGGGTCTGATTGGTTCTCATAAGTTCCAGAAGTGAATCATCTGTTAAGGCATTCTTTGATGTGGTTTTGGAGAAGCTCTTGTTTTGTGCAGGTTTTGGTGCAGTACTGGGGATTGAACCCAGGACTCCACACAACTAGACAAGTATTCATATCCTCAGCCCACCTTCTGCATATATCCTGACAGTCTCACAAAGTTGCCAGGCTGGCCTGGGACTCAACTGTGTGGAGCAGGCAGGCCTTGGAATCCTTCTGCCTCAGCATTTCAGGTGGCTGAGATTGCAGCCTGTACCACCTGGCCCAACCTCTGTTGTTGCTGCTGTCATTTTGTTTCCAACGATAAAGCATTTGTGCTACTGAGGGTAAGCTGAGTCTTCGTGAACTAGAACTGTGAGGTGGTATTGAACTGATGCTTCAGTGTTTAAACCTGGAGACAAGTCAGGAACAGTGACGCACGTCTGTCAGCCAAGCACTCTGGAGTCTGACACGAGATGCTTTTTAAATCTGAATCTTGCCTGAGCTAACACTTACTGAGTGAATGCAAAGCCAGCCTGGGCTACACAGAAAATTCTGTAGGATTCTCAACATTATTTGAATTCTAACTCCAGCCTACACATTAAAAACAAACAAAACTTTATAACTCTATAAATCTGCCTAAATTTGATGGCTCACACTTGTAACTGTAGCACTGAGAGGTTGAAGCAGGGAGATTTTGAGTAACGTAGTTAGGCCCTGTGTCAAAAAAAAAAAAAAAAAAGCAATGGGATAAGATCATAATTCTATTCTGAAGAACTTTTAAAATATTGTGATTATAGTAATTTTATGTTATTTCTAAAAGTCAGAGATTTCTGGGTCTACCTTTTCTTCTAATGAAAAACTACCAAAATAAAGAAAGCAAAGCCAGAAAGCCCTCCTCCTTAGCCAACACCACTTGATAAAGTCTAGGAAGGGCCACCTCACTGGGAACAGAGACTGAAACAGACGCAGCCTTTTGGTTCTGAGTTAGATATGTGTTTGCAGGAACAGGCGATGTGAGTGGGGCTGTAGGACACTCAACACTTGTGACTGTCACTGTGGGAGGCTGGAAAAGGAGAGGAACCCTCACTGGGATCTTCCTGCTCATGGATGTTACAGTTGGTAGGCACTGCTGTACACTGCAGCTAACTGCACTGCAGTGGAAGTTGTTAAGGTTTGACCCCTGCACTCTTTCCACGTGGTTTCTTTAAAAGTCCTGCAACTGGACATGGGGGTGCACATCTGGGACTCTAAGCAGAAGAAGGTGGGTCCCTTGAGGCTTGTCTCAGTAAGATCCTGTCTAAAAACAATGCCCCACAATCATAAAATAATACAACTTGCTTTTAACTAGTCAGGTCTTGTCTTTAAATCATAGACGCGCAGTTTATAAGCTACATTGTACCCAGTGTTCAACATCAGCAAGATGCCCCAAGTTCTAGAGTCAGGCAAAAGTGACACTAGGTTATGGAGCTGGGCTTGGCGGCTCATCTAGTCCTTGTGTTTGGAAGAAGGCGGGGGATCAAGAGTTCACTGTTATCCTTTGCTGCGCAGTGAGTTGAAGCAAGCCTGCATTACATAAGATCCTGTCTCAAGAAAGACAGAAAGAAAACAGGTATTTAAAAAAAGAATTCTATTTAGTTCTCTAATCAGAAATAAGATTTGTGTTCTTTGCCTAGAGAATATTCCTAATAAGTCTTGGATTTCTTTTCTTTTTAGCTGTTTTTGTTTTAAAATTGGTTTGTTTTGGTAGATAATGTAGCAGAGGCCTGGTCACAGGTCTCCTGGACGTGTGGCTTGCAGCACACTTGCCAGCACTTCTGGAGGGCGGCTGGTAGCTAGGAAGTCCACCGTTTAATAAGTAAGCAAGGGCGAGCCCTACTGGGCTCAGCGAATAGCTCAGTGCTGTGTTAAGAGGAAATTTTATATAGGAAACCAAAGTTTTCAGAGCAGAGCGCACAGTCATACTGACAGTTGGAGACTGAATTATATCTATTCTTTAACATTTTGAAATTTGGTCTTTAAATATAGGACATTTTTAAAAAAGATTTCTTTTGTCATTTTTCATTGTGTAGCACACGCATACAGGAGCCTGTAGAGGGCAGAGGGCAGAGCTGGAGTCACTGGTGGTTGAGTCATGTGATATGGGTGCTGGGAAAGCAAAGCCAGGTCCTCTACAAAAGCTGTCAGTGCCCCTCACCCTGAGCACCTCCAAGTCCAAGTGCTTTCTTTGTAAAGTTCTTCCCGGGGCCTCACTCTACGTTAGGCTTTGGCTGCTGAGATAAACTTCACTTTACCCTTGGCCAAAATTGTCCTTTAGCACGTCAGAGCGGTTGGAATGTTACCACTCACATTATTCCTGTAGCTTCTTTGAGGTTTTTACTTTACTTTTGACATTGTAGGATAGGAACTATGATCACTAAATTTAATTTGGGTTTTCTAAATTTAGCCTGTATCCATTCTAACAAAAAAATGCCTCTAAAGAAGCAAGTTCTCTCCTGTATGGGCTTAGGGTACACATCAAATTAAATATTCCTACTTTCTGACAAATCTTTTTTTTTTTTTTTTTTTGAGACAGAGTCTCACTCTGGTGACTCTGTCATCAAACTCCTCATCCTCCTGCTAATATGAACCAGCATACCCCAGATCAAAATTCAGGTTGATAGGGAAAATCACAGGCCTATAGAAACCTGAGCAAGAAGAAATCCAGTAAGAGCATATCTGGATGAGATTTCTCATCCCTCAGTTGTGGGCAGAGGTCGGATAGCGCACATCGCTGTCTTATCTTACCCCCTTCTGTTACTCCTATGAGCAGAAGCCACAAGCTAAGACCGATTTGCCCCAAATCTGGTGTTCCTTAGGCCTGGATGGCTCCTACTTTCACCCCATTCACCTTGAGGGGGGAAAAAAGCTGTGAGTAGATTCATCCTGCCCCCATGTGGCTAAAGCTTGCATATTCTTTAGAGTGTCTACAAAAGAACACAGCAGCTTGCTTTTCTGCTGGCTACAGAGACACCAAGCGACAGGAGCAGCATCTTTTCCTGAATGCCCGTACAGGAAAAGCCCTACGGCATCAGGGCCTCTCCAAGATACACCTCTTCAGTCAGGCTGCAAATCAGCATCAGGCTGGCGGCTGGGAAGGGACCACAAAACCACCTGACTGCTCCCCCACCCCCACCCCGTGCTCTCTGCTTCATTTGCATGTGTGTCTCTTTCATTCCGTCTTCTTGATTTAGGTGTCTGATTTGAGGATCACTTAAGTAACTAAGCTTTGGAATCTCTTCTTCCAAACCACGTTCTTCACGTGATCACTTCCTTCCAGCAGTGCTCAGCCTGGGCCTTGCAGGGCATCTGCTGTCTTGAGCTCCTAGAGCCTGTCATTGTTTCTCTATTCCTCCTTCTCTGCTCTTTCTTCCTTTCTTTTCCACCCTGCTAATATAGTCCATGGCAGATCCTAAAGTTTCCTTCTTTGCCTTCTCCCTAACCCTATTGCCCTATGATGGCTTTTATGTCCAGATAAAAGCTGGAGAGAATATACTTCTCAGTATTCCTCAGGATCGTTTATTCCAGACATTTTGCACAAGCATTCTGGTAGTTCACATGAACTGGGGATTGCATTCTGATCTGTGAATAGGAAATGTTGTTGTAATCATACCCCTTTCTGTTCTGTGAGGTGGTAGATGGCCAGAATTGCTGAATATCGAGTTTCCTAGCAGTAGACACTTTCTCATCCAGTCCTAAGTTCAGTCTGAAGTGACCCAAATAAACTCCAGGTTTGAAGTGCCCGTATAGCTCAGGACTTTGTAATGCTGGTGTGCCTTCTACCCCCTTCTTCCCAAACAAACCTTTGCCCATGGACCCTGTCAAACATTGCCCCATCCTCAGCAGACTGAGCCAGCATAAAGCCAAAGATAGGCTGGGGTGAGTTGGTGTATAGAGCAGAGAGGAAGCAAAGCGATGCAGTCAGGTGCCACTGTGCTCTCAGCAGTGTGCTTGGAGCTGGCTCACTCGTGATTGGTGTTTATGATGACCTTGAGAGGTTGTAAGCAGTTGACTTTGGGTTTTAGAAAGGAGGAGGCATTGTTCGAGTAGAGTGGCAAGTTCTTCTGGTCTCTGTGCTTCAGCTCCAGGCTCTCTGGTGATGAAAACTGTTTTATCCAGTGGAGATCTGGGAGGGTGTCCAGTTCGATTTAATGAATCTAAAGAAAGGTTCCATTTCTGACTTAGTGCTTCAATGTCATCCATTTAAAAATGTCTCCGGGCTCATCTGACAGAATAGAAGTCTGTGAGCATGCTTCCTCTTGACCCCTTGTGAACCAGCGTAAAGATTGTGGGAAGCCTAAACATTCATCCTCCTTTCCCTCAGAAGCCAGGTCTGCCTTACCATCCTGAGGCACTTCATGCCTCGTTCCTGCCCATTTTATCTTTATTTCCAAAGAGAAAGGGTGAACTTCTGGATTCATGGGGACCTCGTTCCTTTGCTGCCCTGCTTGGTTCCCAGTGTCCCAGTCTTAGACACTGCCCTCAGGCCGGCTTTGAAAGCAGCTAAACAAGAGGAACAGAACCCTGAGGTAGAGGGGGAGAATCATCAAGACTTCTTTCTGATGACCTAAAGACTCAGGAGCTGGCTCTGGGAACCATATCCGGTTCAGATCCAGAAGTGTAATCACCACAAGACAGAGCTCGTGAGAATACTGTGTGCTTCCCACAGCTACATTATTCCTGCTTCACTCTCTGGTGTGTGGGCCAGCATGGGAGCCGCTATGGCAGCTGATGATGAAGTGATGTGAGCATGTGGTCTAAGATACAGTATGCCCTTGCCCACATCTGTGAACCCTGCTCCTTTCTCACTTGTGTGGTGACTGACGTGGCGGACTCTGAGAACACTGGGAGGGGTCCCCGGGTGGTTTTGAGGCCTTCCTTCCTTGTAGACTCTTCCCTGTGGCCTACGTGAACTCATGTGGACTGCACACGCCTTCGTCTGTATGCCCAGTCCTTGAGCCATTGTCTTCCTTGGGTTAATGTTTCCTACTGTGCCCTGGGAGTTATCCCATCCACTCTCCACTGAAGGGGATTCAGACTAAGGATTCACTCTCATAGGCTTACTCAATAGGACATACCCTTGACGGAAGAAGCAGATTTCACGGCAAGGTTAAGGTTCATCCGTGCAGACATAGATGAAGAAATCCATGAAGATTTAGTTGTCTAGACAATTACTGTTTATCCTGATTTTCTCTCTCCCTTCCAGAAAGTAAGAATGGCAGCCTGTCTTTTCATCCTTGTTTTCCTCTCATCAGAAGGAAGGGGCATTTGCAGGACTCTCCCGTACTCACTGACGATACTCACTGTAGAGACACTTCTAAACCTAGTCTCTAAAGTAGTTGTATGTTGCAACGTTTGCTGGTAAACTTACATCCTCTGTTTTAAAAAAGAAAAGAAAAGAAAAGAAAAACAAAACTTGGAGCTGGAGGGATGATGGTTCAGCACTTAAGAGCACTTGCTGTTCAAGCACGAGGACCAGAGTTCAAGTCCTAGCACCCACATTGCATGGCTCCCACAATGATGTGATGCCTATTAATCCCAGATCCAAGCTTTCAGCCCCTTCTTCCAGTCTCTGCAGACACTTGAACACATACAAATAAAAATAAATACTAAAAACGGGAAACTCAGAGAATGAAGATTTATAGAACTTAGTAGACATTTCCTCTGCTTTTGTTACTCACCTATCCAGTACAGGATGGGTTAAGTTTCTTTTTCTGCTGTCTTTTAGTATTAAAATTATTGAAAAGGGATTACTTATTGAAAAGGTGACTACTTTTTTAATACTGAAAACCCTGGTTAGTATTTAAGGGATGTCTCTAGTTTTTAAGCCTAGTATGAGTTCAGGAAGACTTGGATGATCATAACTTAGACTTTCCGTAGTGAAAACATAGGCCTGGAGGGCTGAAGGTGTGACTCAGTTGGCAGACGGCTTGCCTAGCGTGCACGCGCCCTGAGTTCAGACCTCAGGACCACTAAAGCCAGCTGTGGTGGCACAGGCTTGTGATCGTAGTACTTAAGAGGTAGAGGTAGGAGGTTAGGGGATTTAAGGTCATTCTCAGCTACACAGAGTTCGAAGCCAGCCTAGGCTACATGAGAACAACAAAAAGAGGTTTTTACCACCACTACCACCCCCAAATAAAACCATGAATTAAGTAAAAATTTGTCAGTTTACTCGAGAGAAAACCAAAACTCTTCCTTTTAGCCATTTGGGGTTTGTTTATTTTTATTTTATTTTATTTTATTTTTTAGCCTTTTAACAAATTGCCTCCCACTTCAGTAAAACATTATTGCTCAAATATCTGGAGACATTTTGATGACCAAGAAAATACTGTAGAACTCAGGAGAGAGCTCAATCCACAAGCAAGATTTTGATCCCCAGAACCCACATAAGCCAGTGATAACCAAGCACAGTAATGGGTGCTCACAGTCTCGGCAGTGAGGAGGCAGCGGTAGGAAGATCTCTGAGGCTCAATGGCCAGCCGGCCTATCAGGCAAGCTTTAGAAACCACTGTAACAAAACCAGGGTGGACAACCTAGAAGAAGGGCACCCAAGGTTAACCTCTGTCGTGCTCACACATGCACATACATACAGAAATGACATATAGCTCATGAATGGAAATTATTTCTGTATAATGTTTTTTAAAAACATAATTGGGTGAGAACCCCTGCTTTCTTATCAGAAAGAGTTAACTACCACTAATGTCAGCCATGATCTAGTCTTTGGCATATGAGGATGATTTTCAGCTGAAAGATGCACAGAGTGATGGAATGCTTATATGCTTATGAAAAGAGCCTCCTGGAGTCAGGAGCCATAAACTCCTTTGGAGACTGCTGTGGTATAGAAACTCCTGCGGAAACACTAACTCCTCTTTAACCAGAGCTCCCTTCGTAATTCAGGTACCATTTTGAGTCCCTAGTGTGGAAGACAGTGCTGTTTGACTCCTTTCTAGCTTTCTTTGTCCAGCCATTGGAGTGTTTTCTCTCTTTCTTATTCCAGAGCAAACCTGGCCTTTGGAAAACTAGTATCTAATTTCCTGGGCCTTGATATTACTTACTTCACCAAGAGAAATTCATTAATGAATGTGATTTACAATGCTCCCTTCAATAGCCTGCTTTGTGTTCAGAAGAACACCGTGCACGTGGGAGAAGGTTAGGGCCTCAGAGGATGAGGCGTGAGGAACCACTGACCTCTGATATCAGGGTACAGTGCAGTTCTTGTTGCCTTGTGCAAGCGAATGGTATTTGAGGTACTGTCTGGAAGCTGCACCACATTCCACTTGGCCTGACCAGCGGTGCCCCCAGCTGTTGGGACTCAGTAACTGACAATCATGGGACAGTTGGGATGGCTGGCTGCTGCTTGGCCTTCCATACCACTTACTCTTGGGCTAGCTGGTGATAGTTCGTTTTCTCACTTGAGACTTGCTGCTTTGTTATAAGTCAGTTCCTTTTTTTTTTTTTTTTTTTTAAAAAAAGGTGGACATTTAGGGGAAAAAATCAACGTTAGGCAGTCAGGTATAAAAAGAAACTTGAAGTGCAAGGACAGCCTTTCTGACATGATGACAGTTTTTCTTACTGCCTTTGCAACCTCATTATGCCAGAGTGAACTCACTTTAGATCTGTTCTAAAGTGACACTAACACACCACTGGGCCTTGAGAACCCTTGCCCAACCCCACCATAAGAATGTGGTGGTGTTTGCAGCATTGGCTCTGGTCATTGTCTGTTTTTCCCTGTTTTCTCCTTTTCAAATGCCGTATGTGGGTTTTGAAGGAAAATGGGTTTAGGTCACTTCTGAGGGGTAGGCCTGAGTCTTTGGATTTAGACTGTGGCCTGAAAGGAGTGGCCCTAGCCAGAGACGGTGGCTTTCAAGTAAACAGTTTCCTTCAGGCAGTTGGCAGCACAGGTAAGTGCCACACGTCTCTCGGGGGCGCCCTGATTGACAGTGGGTGTAATTTTTTAATATCAGACCTTTGGAATGTTCCAATTCCAAAGTAACTTCTCTATAAGCATTTTGTAAATATACCCAAATTAAGGCAAGAAACATGGCAAAGACCGCAGACTGGACTATTAGCTTCAACCTCTAACAAGATTGTAGCACATGTGTTTTTAACAGCTTCCAGACAGCTTCCTGGCTCTACGTGCTATTCTTATTAACTACTGTTAGTATTTAGAGTTCATTATGAGATGCTGTGACCATCTCTCAGTTGGGATAGAATCTACTCTCTTGTCATTGTTATCAATGCAGGAATTTGCATTCATAGACACATTGTCTCTAGGTAGAATAAGGACTTGATTCTGCAGCTCTAACAAGGCAGTGAGGCATTAGAAGTTGTGTTCAGTCTCAGGCTCCATGAGTAGTTGTTTCTCCATAACTTGTTAGGCCACCCTGAATTGCTTTACCCTCCCAGGTCCAGGTCAGTAGGCTAAAGAGTTCCTTTAGCCGTTAGGGCAGAGTAGTAGAGTGCTCCTTTAATACTGTTGCTTTAGTTATGACTGCCTAACCCCTGTGCGTATACATGTAAATTGTTTCTATCTTATTAATATCCAGTGAGTAGCTCTTCTGTTGGAGTTGAAAGACTAAAGTGGATATTCTTCATAAGCCTTCACCTGGGTTTTCTTTTTGTAGTTAGACTGCATGATCCCCCTTTTCCTGGGTGAGTAGCTCCAAAGAGTTATACGTAGATGTGTTTATTTTCTTACAGTTGAACTGGCAATGATAATGGACCGTTTGTACGGTGGTGTTTGCTATGCTGGCATTGATACAGACCCAGAGCTGAAGTACCCAAAAGGTGCTGGGCGTGTTGCGTTCTCCAATCAGCAGAGCTACATTGCAGCCATCAGCGCGCGCTTTGTACAGCTTCAACACAACGACATTGACAAACGGGTAAGCAACCATTCAGGACGGAATAGCTATGGGGAGGAAACGAAGTTTGTTTTGTGCAGTCCTGGGCAAGACAGTGTTGTGTGATCATAAGAGAGCAGCCGTGCCTTGAGTGGCATTGACTATGAGTCCATAGAGGTTGTCTGAAGAAGAGACGGTCCTCAGTGTCTTAGGTATGGATGAACCTCCCACCTTGCTGCTTTTTCTCCCCAGGGTGATGGAAATAAATCTGCAAACCTTAGTGTACCAAAGCAGTAGCAGTGCTTAGGAAGACAGAGCAGTCACCTGTTGGACACAGTCAGTGCTCTGAAAATAAACTGGAATTGACATGTGTAGAAGTGTGTGTAAAATTTTGAACCTACAATTTGTTTAAATTGTAACATCACACCTAATAGCAGCCATGGAAACCAAATACTATTCCCTTCAGTCTTCTCTCTAGCTTCACCTAATGTTACTACTCAGGACACACATGCGTGTATACACACATGCGGCTTATACACACATGCGGCTTATACACACATGCGGCTTATATCGCTTGCCATTTCACTCACTGTTGTCACCTGCTTGGGAACGAGGGACTGAGTGAACTTCCTTTGATCTAAAGAGAGAGAGAGCATGGGGAGTTTGAGAGAGTCGGTGTGCTCTGCTGGCGTGGCGGACAGTTCTCCACCGTTGGGAGGGTTGGGAGGATGGAAGGAGTGTATCTGATTAAAATACACAGAGGAGAGCAAACGCCATGTGTGGACTTTCCGCCATGTGAGTGTGCAGTGCTTGTCCGTGCCTCTCGATGGCGGTGATCCTTGAGGCACGGACTAGACTGGAATGAGTGAAGTAGTGTCCTACTGTGGGCTTTACACACCCTCTGCAGTCTTCTTTGACTGATTTTGTGTAGCAGTGGAAATTTCCCTTGGCGACATACTTTTCATATTCAGCAAAATTATGTTTTGTTAACATGTGTTCTAATCAAATTACAAAAGCCAGTGCTTAGAATAAATATTCTATGGTTCCTTGAGAGTAGGTGGTAGTGGTTTCTTTGTTAATTTTTTTTTAAATTTTTATCAAAAAACTTTTAATTTTGAATAATTTGTGAGATTCTTAGGCAGTTCATGCTCCATGACTCTGTTCATCTTCGGGTTAATCTACACTAACAGTTAAGAGCTTCCAAGCTGTGCCAGTGCCTTTAAATGAGACTTAAGAGAAAGTAGCTGAACAGATTAATTTTATCTGAATTTAGATTTTAAATGTTACAGCTATATTGTTACCCAATACACTTTAACTTACGAGCACTATAAAGATGCTTTTATCAAAGTCGCCTTCCACTGCCACCTCTCCAATTCCTCCTCTACTCCCTTCCAAACCTTTCCCCCCTAACTTCATGTGCTCTGCTTTTCAACCCACTGCATTCACTCAGTGCTGCCTGTGTGCATGGTGGAGACCCGTCTTCTGCAGCATGTATAGCCTGTCAGAGACCATGTGGCTCTCACGCCCACAGCAGCCAGCAGTTGTCTCTGCTTGCTCTGCCTGGGGTGGGACTTCACAGGCTCCTCCCTGTCATGTTGGGATTTTGGTTGGCTTGATCTGTGGCTCTTGTGCACATAAGTCACAGCTACTGTGAGTTTACGTGTGCGATGGCCTACGTGCCCAGTACATCTGTCTCACTACAGATACCGCCACCTCTGGCACAGTCTCTCTGCCCCTCTTCTGTGATGACCTCTGAGCTTTGGGGTTTGGGAGTAGATCCAGATGTCCATTTAGAGCTGAGCACCACACAGTCTCTTAGTGTCTGCATGCTGGCCAGATGTGGGCCTCTGTGTAATTGCCATCCACTGCAGAGGAAGCTTCTCTGATGAGGACTGGCAGATACAGTTCTCAGTGGGTATAAAGGTAAGACTTGAAGGACAAGTTATAGCTATGTCTGTTTAGCAGAATATTCAGCCACAGGTTATGAATTCCATTTTATGGAGTGGGCCTGACATTCAACCAGAAAGTACTGTTTACTCTCCTACCAGTCCTGCATTACTGCACCAGTGGGCACATCTTAACCATGCCAAGAGCTCTGTCTTGTTAGCACATGTATCTGACCAAATTAGAATAAATATTCTATGGACTCCTTGAGAATAAGTGGGAGTGGGTGTTTTGTTTTGTTTTGAGAGTTTTGAGACATTCTGAGTTCATGAAGACTCAGAAAAATAACAAAGATTCAACTTTCCTGGTTTTTTAAGTACCCAAGCTTCCTCTTTCCTAATTCTCACACAAGCCTAGGCTGCACAGAGAGAGGCCCAGCGTCTCTGACGCACCCCAGGGTGGACCTATTGCTTGGTTCAATCTGAGGTTTTCAATAGTTCACACATGGTGCTCTTTGGAGGTTCTCTTAACTACTGCTACTGTTTCTGGGGACCTGCCTGCTTACGCCTGTTCATTTGGACATCTGAGACATTTACTTTCAGACAGTAATCCCACCTACCACTGGTGAATCTGGGCAATAACATTAGATTCTCATCAGTGTGATAGTAGCTTTCTTCATTCCCCTCTGAGGATGGTAAGTGAGAAGGGGGTAGTCAGTCTCCAGTAGTCATCTAAGGGGAGCGTTGGGAATCATTGAGAGTGGCAGAGTCCCTGCGCGGCTCTTCCTTCTCTTGGAGCCCCACCCATCCTGTCTTTTGTTTGCCCTGACCCTTATGAAGACCATTTCCTTCACTGGAAGGAGTGGGGAACCTGGATTCTTGTTGAGTTGGACTTCTTTTCCCATTGTTGACCTGCAGACATTAAAATTCCCCCACTTCATTATGTCCCTGCCTGTCCTTGCATTGAACACAGCCACACTGCCTGTCTCTGGCATTGTGAGTCTGATAGCTTAGAACACTTCAACTGTTTTATGCTCATTCATACTTTTTTTTAAGATTTATTTATTCATTTATTATATATAAGTACACTGTAGCTGTCTTCAGACACACCAGAAGAGAGTATTGGATCTCTTTACAGATGGTTGTGAGCCACCATGTGGTTGCTGGGAATTGAACTCATGACCTCTGGAAGAGCAGTCGGTCGGGTGCTCTTAACCACTGAGCCATCTCTCCAGCCCCCATACTTTTATTTCTACTCATCTTTCTACCAAACTTTAAATTGGAGCTTTCTAGAGAGCTTCCACCATATAAAGACACAGCTGTCTTTTCCTTAAACAGTGTGGAGACTGTTGTGGGAACGTCTTTCCTGAATAATCCTTCCAGGGTTTTAGCAATAATTTCATGATAAAGCTTCTAAAGCTTATGCTAAAAGTCCTGATCCTGTGGCTACCACTACCCAGAATCCATTTGTGTTGCTCCTGCAGATTCGAAGGTGCTGCTCTGTCCTCCCTTCCTCTATGAGCCCTGGAGTTGCCTTTGAGCCCTGGCTACTTTAAATAGCATCAACCTCCATGACTTCCTTTGCTGTATGAATGTAGATCGAGTGGGACCATGGCACATTAAGGCCACAAGGCCACTCCCCTTCTGTTGGCAGCCTTTATCCCTTGCACTGCTTGCTCCCTGAGAAGAATGGTGGAGGCCAGCCGCGGAGCAGCTGTGCTTGGCCCTCAGCGTCACAGTTCATTAAGTGTGGCACCTGAGAGTCTGCGTGTGGGGTCCGCTCCCATCAGTGCAGGTGCATAAGAAGAATGTATGCATAATGTAAAGATACGGCCTGTATCTCCTGTCCACCGACACTCTTTTCAGCAAAGACATCTCTGGACAATGTATATTTGTTTATCGTTATGTTGCTAAGATTAATATTCTAGATGGAGTAATTTATGGAGAAACATTACCTTGGTAGATTTATTTTCCCAGCCATCTCAAGAGAATTACTGACTGGTGTATTTCTGTAAAACATGTCAGTATCGATACTCACTGAAACAGTCAATCCTGTCACCTTCACACTGCTTTCCTATCTGTCAGCCATTAGTCTTACGATCTCTGAGGATAGGTGGTTCATAGCAGCTTATTTTTAGCTGTTTTATGACATTCATATCTATTGAAGAATGGAATTCAAATATTTTTAGTTTATTTGTACCACTATGCATCTGTCGCCAAGATGGGTTTCAGACCACAGAGGTGTTTTCACATCCAACCTTGTGTGTGGCAAGAGGACCAGCTGTGTGTCAGGTACACTGGGAGCAGGCACACTCTTCTGTATCCCCTGGATTCGCTTGGCTCATTGGGGAGGACCCTGCTTAGTTAGTTGTGCTCTTCAGAGTCAGGAACAAAGTAGTCCAGGCACCACTGAGCCCTGTGGTGGACGTGTCTTGGCATCCTTTGTTAAAGGAGTTGCTACATCCTCATGACAATGAGTTACTGCTGTGGCATGTCTAGCCACAAGAGGACCAGCAGGTGACTAGCAGGACTAATGGGCGTGACTGGTAGTCCTTACAGATCCATGCCTTGATCTTCTCGACTCTGACACATATGTACAGGGAGTTCCTAGTGCAGGAAAAGAACTTGATTGTGTGTAGAATAATTAGAGTGAATGGGCTGTGTCTCACTGAATAGCGTTTCTTCTTCATAGTCTACCTCTAAATCATTCTTCTATTTTTGTTTTCATTTTGCTTTGAGACTGGGCCTCCCAGGATGGCTACAAGCTTACAGTCTTCTAGCCTCAGACTACTAGGTGCTGGGATTACAGTCATCTGCCACCTCTTGTGGCCCATTTAAAGCAATTGGAGTATTCTAATGAGCTCATAATTTAAAATAAATCTCTTCTCTATTTAAACCATTTGGTTACATTCTGCTGCCTTTTGGATGAGGGTTAAAACAAACAAAGACAAGGAACCTTAACCTGTCCTAAGTGACCCTTCATATACTACACACTTGCCTTTCTTTGCCACCTTCCTTATCCTGACAGCCATAGCTGGCCTTGTTCTCCTTTTCTCAGGATCAAGCCTCCAATTATCTGGCTAATACCTTTTCTTCAGACCTCACCATCATTGTAATTTTAGTTCATTGGCGTTCATAGTTCCCCACAATCATCATATCTTCACCTTTGTGACACTGAGTAGCAGGGTAAGGAAATCATACTTTGCTTAAAGTCCACTTACTCTACTAAAGGCTACAGCCCACGGGGGTAAGGACTGTCTTTAGAGTAGCTGCGGTGTTCTCTGAGTGTGGCATGCATCAGTGAGGGATCTAATGATTGGTGCTGATTGGGAGATAGTCCAAATGGGAAATCCCCCTCTTCTGACCCTTGGCATGTCTGTCTGTCCACTCCACACCCTTTCCTCAGCTTCTCTTTTCTGCTTAATTAATATTCTCACTTGAGTAATAAAAAAATTAGATTTTGCTACTTAAAATATCAGAAAGTGTTCTTTGACACTTAATAATGTATTAAACCTGAACTTAACGATAGGCCTGACCTTCACCAGGGAAGACTAGACGTCCAGAAAGTTCCTTAAGGTACCTAGCCAGTCAGGCAGAGCTACTTCAGCTTAGGAGGCCGCTTGGCCACCCTGCTTGTCTCAGGCCTAGTGTTCTGTTTGGTCATTTGCTCGTTCCTTTTGTGCAGTGCTAGGGATGGGGAACTCCCACAGAGCCACCTCCCTTGCCCTTTAGGGCCCAAAGACTCTTCAAACTCACGTTGTCCATAAATCTTAAAGGCTCAAACCTAACTCTAAAAGTCATGGGTCCCCCCAGGCGGTGGTGGTGCACACTTTTAGTCCCAGCATTTTGCAGGTAGAACCAGGTGGATCTCTTGAGTGCAAGGCCAGTCTGGTTGACCAGGTGAGTTCCAGGACAGCCAGAGCTACCTGTGACCCTGTCTTGAAAAAGTAAAACAGAGAAAACAAAAACAAAACAGAAGGCCCATAGATTCCTTAGGAAGTTCTGTGTTTGTCCAGCACAGTGGTTCTCAACCTTCTAGTGCTGCAGCCCTTAATACAGTTCTTCATGTTGTGCTGACCCTCATCCCCAACTGTAAAATAATTTTTATTGCTACTTCATAACTGTTATGAACCATAAATATTTCTGGAGTAGAAATTTGTCAAAAGGGTCACAACCCACAGGTTGAAAACCACTGATTAGCTCATACGATCCTGGGGAGACTAATGCAGGAAAGTCAGGAGTTTAAAAGCAGCCTGGGCTATGTAGTGAGTTTGACATAATGAGACATTCTTTAAAAAAATAAAAAGCTGGGCGGTGGTAGGTACCCCTTTAGTCCCGGCCCTTGAGAGGCAAAGACAGGAGAAGCTCTTGAGTTTGAGGCTATCCTAGTCTACCAAGCAGGTTTCAGGACAGCCAGGCTTTAGAGAAACCCTGTGTAGAGGGGCTGCTACGATTGGTATCAGAGAGCACCTGGGAGTTGTTCATTAAAGGCTATAATTAGAATTTTGCATAATAAAGAGAATCACAAATTTCAGGTGAGGTACAAATTTGTTGATTTTCAGTTTTTAAGCAGGAGGATTCTGGGAAGGCAGGTCGGTCCTACTCAGGATGTCACTGTGATTAGCTTTCCTAATCTACCATTTCCTAAAGTGTGTTCCATGAAACATGCATGAGTCTATGGATTTGCAAAGTGTGGATGCTTTAGTCCTTAATACAGGGGACACAATACTCACAGGAGGTAGAGGGTGGGAGGGACTTGGGAGGAAGACAGGAGGGGGAGGGGAAAAGGGGGGCAGGATCAGGCATGGGAGGAGAGGGTCAGGAAATTGAACTGAAAGTCCCAGATGCCAGGAAAGCAAGAGGCTCCCAGGACCTAACGGGAATGACATTAGCTGAAATACCCAACAAAGGGGAGACAATCTGTAGAGACCATATCCAGGGGTTACACAAGGCCCCTGGTTGAGGACTGGCCACCCACTCATCTCCAAATTTTTAACCCAGAATGGCTCCTGTCTCAAGGAAATACAGGGGCAGAGTGTGGAGCAGAGACTGAAGGAAAGGCCATCCAGAGACTGCCCTACCTGGGGAACCATCCCATATACAGACATCAAACCCCAACACTATCACTGATGCCAAGAGCTTGCTGACAGGAACCTGATATAGCTGTCTCCTGAGAAGCTCTGCCAGAGCCTGACAAATACAGAAGCAAATGCTCACAGCCAGCCATTGGACTGAGCGAGGGAACCCCAATGGTGAAGTTAGGGGAAAGACTAAAGGAGCTGAAGGGTTTCGCAACCCCATAGGAAGAACAACAATATCAACCAACCAGACTGCCCAGAGCGCCCAGAGCCCCTAGGGACTAAACCACCAACCAAAGAGTACACATGGGGGGACCCATGGCTCTAGTCGCATATATAGCAGAGGATGGCCTTATCTGGCATCAGTGGGAGGAGAGGCCCTTGGTCCTGTGAAGGCTCGATGCCCCAGTGTAAGGGAATGTCAGGGCGGTGAGATGGGAGTCAGTGGGGGAGCACTCTCATAGAAGCAGGGAGAAGGGGGGATAGGATAGGGGAATTTTGGAGGGGAAACTGGAAAGGGGACAACATTTGAAATGTAAATATATAAAATATCAAATAAGTAAATAAATAAATTTTAAAAGGTTTTACAAAAAGAAAAGAAATAAAATAAAATCTTTTGTTTAAAAATCTAAGCATCAAAAGAAATTGAAAGTGCCTGCTTAAAGTAGTTTGTGTATAGTTTATCCAGAACATTTTAGAATCTTTTACATGTTAACCTCATTGTAAACAGCTAAAAAAGAGGCAAGTTTTCACACAGATATTTCCCCATTATAAATTAAATTTTTAATTAGCATATAACATATAATGATTTCATTGTGACATTTCAATAATAGCCACAATTTTTTTTAGCATAGGATCTTCTAAGATACATTGTGTATGGAGAATAATGTAGGAAAATACTGTTTTCAACTTTTTCTTCTTTCATGTTCAGATTACATGAAAAAAGAACACAGTTTCATACACAGTTGATTATTTCCCTTCTCAATCCTTTCCTTCCTTCCTCCTTCCCTTCCTTCCTCCCTTCCAAGTGTTTCACCTGCCCCAGCCTTTCCAGCTACAGACGATTTGGGTGAGGCCAGGGTGTCCTGGGTGCGTCTGTGATGACAGGACACTGAAGGTGTAGTTGATAGCCCTTCAGATATGACTTGTTTGTGCTGGGCACTGGGCACAGGGCCTCTTCAATGCCAGGCATGAGTTTCTCCATGGAGCTATGTCCCTTGCCCTAAAACTTACCTTTTTTCTTTGGTTACTTGAGATTATCCAGTGCTTTTTTCTAAGGCATCTAAACTGGCTCCATATTATTTTTAATTAATTTATTCCTGGATGATTTCATACCTGGGTGTGATGTGAACTGTCCTATGTGGGTGCTGGACATAGAACTTGCCCTCTAGAAGTGCAGTGCACATAGTTAATCACTGAGCTATCTCTGGCCCACATGTATGTAATGTATTACATGTTACTATGGCTACCCTCTCTCATTCACTCTCATCCCAACAAGTCCCTCTGTCTGCGTCTGAGACCTGGAGGACCCATCTACCCCATCTGTCCCAGGTCAGCCTCACACTTGGCTGTAGCCAAGGCTGATCTTGAACTTCTGATCCTTTCTGCTCCATTTCCCTGGTGTTGGGATTACAGGCTTGTGCCACTGTACCCAGTTTGTGTGTGGGACGACACCCAGACCTCTCTGTGTGCTGTTCAGGTACCCTTCCCAACTGAGCTACAGCCCCAACCCCTAAGACATCTTCTTTAAGAAAGTAAAATTTAAAGTACCATTGACAAATAATGTTTTCTTTACTGTTTTAGCTTAGTATGGAGGACTAGAGACACTGAGTTTCAATTAACCAAATTGGGGAACTTTTTAAAAATACTTTGGTTTGAAGAGCATTGTAACAGCTAAGCCCTCGAACTGCTTGCTTCTGTGCTCCTTTAGAACGACCCCCTTTTTCGTTTCGTGCGATGCTGTTGCTTGCCTCTTTCTTTCACAAGCACCGTAAGTAGTTCATGCCTTTAATCTTCTTCACTGGAAACATACTGAGCCTGGCTTTGCCGGGAGCGAACAGGCAGTGTATTTTTAGCTCCTCGAAGATTAAGATGACCCAGTCGCCATACTAAGTGCAGTGTTGACATTACAGTTTGTCCCTGGCCAAATATATAAAATGACGCACTAGCAAGAGGTCTGAGGGTTTGGATGACTTGTTTCAGATTATTTCTGCTGGGACCTGTGACAGTCTGTGCTCCTGTCTCACTGCTGGGACCTGTCCCTTCTGCTCTGGTTTAAAAGCTTCCTGGCTATCGCTGCACCTGTACCTAATTGGGGAGGAATCAGCACCCCAAACCCAGGACCTGGTGCAGCCTGGGCTCCTTTGAAAACACTAAGGCTCACACAGCCGTTGATTAGAAAGATTTTTTTTAAGATTTATATATTATAGATAATATTTATTACATATAAATATGATATATAAATATTATATATATGTATGTGTGTGTATGTATATATATATATATATATGAGTTCATTGTAGCTGTCTTCAGACACACCAGAAGAGGGCATCAGATCCCATTACAGATGGTTGTGAGCCACCATGTGGTTGCTGGGAATTGAACTCAGGACCTCTGGAAGAGCAGTCCGTGTTTTTAACTGCTGAGCCATCTCGCCAGCCCCCTAGAAAGTCTCTTTAAAGGGAACTTCTTTGTGTAATCAAGTGAGACTTTGGAATGGTGTGGGGCCTGTCTGTCAAGGCTCTTTGCTCGTTGTGAACTTTGGTTTCCCCCTTGTCTCTCCAGGTCTCAGGGCTGGTGGTCGTTTTAATGCGAATACCCTGTTTTATCAGGATTAATATGTTCTTCTTGCTGTACATAGTAGCACAGGCCTTATAATTCCAGCCACTCAGGAGGCTGAGGCAGAAGAGTCACAACTTTGAGACCAGCACAGTGAGGTGCGGCATCAAAACAATCTCTTTCTTCAGCTCATATTTGAGGGTAGAGTGGCTTACGGGGTGACAGTCAGAAAAAGACCACGGTCATTCTCCTAGGCGTTTGCTTTAGCACAACGCGCAGGGTCTCCACACTTAGAGGTGGGTGGTGTCAGCCAGCTGTCCGTCCGTTGGTGAGTGCTTGGAAGAGCTGGTATAAAGGCCCACTAGGGTAAAGGAAACAGGCCTGAGTCAGCTCAGCCAGAGTGCTCTGCCTACACTGTGCCAATCATCTGGCTCACGGAGTTGAACCCAACGTCTTGGTCACTGTCATCCTCGTGGTACAGTTTTGGCTGATTTATTTTCACACCGCAGTCCCATTCCCAGGCAGCGTGGAGAAGCCAGGCAGGACATTCCCAGGCAGCATGGAGAAGCCAGGCAGGAGCAGCCCAGATGCTGTGCGGGGCTCTGCTAGCTGGGCTCTCTCTTGTGTCTCCTGAAACAACCACCACCAAGCCTGATGCCCTGAGTCCATCCCTGGCACCCCCGTGGTGGGAGGTGACAGTCAACCCCCACAGATGCCCTCTGACCTCTAAGAGCACACTGGCTCATTACAAAGTGAAGTTTTCAAATGTACTGTTTTTAAAGGGGTGATGATCTTCAGGCCAAAGACCTCACAGATCTCCTCACCCCATAAAGCAGGGAGGAGGTATTAGTCCCTGCTGTGTGATCATGCATTTTGAGCTGTGGAGATGACATCAGGATCATTTTAAACCTTTCACTTCTAGTACCTGAGATTGTGAAAAATGGTAAGAATTATCCTTTATAAAGCAAAAGAAAATAAAATCCAAACCATTCCCCATGTGGACTTTTCAGTCTCTCCCAGGCATCTCCAAAGTTAGTAACAGTGAATTCGCTGTACCGAGAAGGCTGTCGGTGATTCTTGTTGCTGGCAAGAATCTGTTTGCACATCATCCCTTTCGTGGCTTAGGCGTCTGCCATCCGCTTTGTAGGCTGTGGGATTTCAGCTCACAGACAGTTGAAACAGCGGTATTTTTAGCTATTCCTGGCCAGCTTACTAGCAGGGCCCCTGCATCAGCACTGGGTGGACGTGGTAACGAGTGTGAGTATTAATAAGGCTGTGTGGTTTTTAGGTCTGGATTAAGTCTCTGATTCAAGCCAAGTTTTGAGTGCATTATATTAAAACCCTTGGTACTCCCATTAAATGTTTCTGTTTTTTCCCCAGAAGACATGTTGTTCCAGGTGATAGGAAATGACATACTAAGTGATCCAGGGGCCTTTCATGGCCTGATCATGGAATACCCTAATTATATTAAGGCCAGTGGCCAGTTACTTAATTTTTAACTTTTGAACACTTTCCAACTACATTAAACTTAAGGTGTCAAACCCACACATAGTGCATTTAACGACTCCGATGTGTTTCTACCTGCCCCTCCTCCCTATAGGCTTCCAACCCCCACCAGTCTCTACCTCGGAAATTCCATGTGTGGCTCTGATGGAGGTGACTTGACCTGCCCCATTCTAAATCGGTCCTGTCATGGCACTAAAGGTCCTAGCTGTACTGCTTAAATGGCCACTGTTGGAATTGGTTATTGAGATGTTAAATTTGTTCAGACCTCAGGAACTTCTTTCATTTTATTTTAAGTTGTATGTCTGAGTGTATATCTGTACGTGGGTGTGGGCACATGAACGAGGAACCCATGGAGACCAGAAGAGGACAGAATTCAGGTCCTCTGCCAGAGCATCAGGTGCCCGTGCTACAGAGCCACCTCTAGAACTTGATTTTAAATGGTGAACTCGGGATTCCTTCCTATTGGCCAGAGAATGTATTCTAGCATCTCACTTTAGGGCTGTTCACCTTAATTTCCTCCCATATTCACAATCCTTTTAGTGTATGTCCTGCCTGTGATATGTTGAGTTGTATCTGGCATGGTTCTGAGCTCTCCTTAGCTTACGTCTACACTACTGTGTTTGTCTTTACATATTAAAGCTTGTTTACGTTACTGCCAGCTGACCTGTGGAAAGTCTGTGACACTCACAGTATATCCTGGGCTGGTGAGGCTGGCTTCAAACTCATGGAGATCCGCCTACCTCTGAAAGTTTGTGCTTTCAGTCCTGGAAGTGCTGGAGCCATCTCGAGCCATGCTGTAGCTGTCTCTACCCAGAGCTGCCATCCTTTTGGTAGCACCATGTAGGTTCTCCCCGGAGTCTGGTCCCACTGACAATGTCCTTTCCAAGTAGGATTCCCAGAATGAAGAGAGTCCGTGGCTCCAACCAGGAGTGTAGCTAGTTTTCTCTTCATCTGGTTCAGATTTGTGTTTGCAGTGAGAGTGTGCAGCAGTGCCTGGGTCCTTCACTTCTTTCCCTGACCTCTGAGCCCCTAGATGGCGAACACCCCTGACTCTAGTATCCAGTACCTCACCCCACAGGGTGGTTACAAGGCCAGGCGAAGGTGGAGGACCCCACTTCAGAGCTGTGCTTTTCGTTTGAGAGGACCCAGGTTCTCTTGCCGAATCTGTAGTTGATGTGTTTAAGCACAGAGGTGCTGTTGTCTCTCTGTGTCCTCTCGGACCTGAGGGCGGCTCTGAGCAGCTTTCCGTGGCCTTCCATAGCTGTGACTCCACATCGTTGACTTCCTCCCCCCCCCTCTGTGGTGTACTCCCACGTTAGGGGCAGAGGTCTTCTTCAGGTGTCCTCCTCTATCCGTCTCTAACACGGGTTGTTTTGTTTTTTTTTGGGGGGGGGTTGCTTTGTTTTGTTTTCTGAGACAAATCCTTTACTGAACGTAGAGCTCACTGTCTCTACTGGACTGGCTGGCCAGAGAGCCCTGCCCCACCCACCTGTGTCTGGGGACACTGGGCTCACAGCCTGGCTTGTGTGTGAGTGGTTGGCGCCCACCTCAAGTCCTCAGGCTTGTGGAGTAAGCCTCCGCCTCTGAGCTAACCTCCCACCCCAGCCCACTCTCCTCCTTAAGATCTTTGGCAAATCTCATGGTTGGCTCAGTTTCTCCTTTTGTTGGCTTCCTCCTTTTTCCAAGTCTTGCCAACATGATTCTGACCAGAGGCAGCATTACATTGGTTTCTGTTCAGTTTCATGGCCTCATTTGGCCTCTTTTCCCAGCTTGTCCACTTGCACTTCACCATCTGTAATCTGTGCTTTTAATTGGCTTCCTGCCAGCCACCTGGAAGCATCTGACTTGCCCCAGGATGGCCAGGTACCTGGTTGGCCTATTTGAGTGATAGTTCTCGTCAAGGGCATACAGTTTTGGTTGCTTTTAGAACATAAGCCTCGCCGCAGCTGACAGGACCAGTGCCTTGTCTTAAGCTACAAAGCTTCCAGCCCAGGGAGAGAGACATCGCACCTGTTCATGCTTTTGCTAGAGACTTGTTTCTGCCTCTAAGAGTTACATAGTCTGTCTACTTAATTTGGGAGGTCAGTATTTTGATTGTTAGAGACAAAACAAGCATTGAGATCACTTTGTGATAGCTGACATTTCTTTTGGTCCATATAATTCTTTTTTTTTTTTTTTCCTGTTTACTAATCTTTTTTTTCTTTTTTTCCTCTTTTTTAAAAAATTGGGTATTTCTTATTTACATTTCAAATGTTATTCCCTTTCCCAGTTTCCTGTCCATAAACCGCCTAACCCCTCCCCTATACAATTCTTAACTAGCTTCCTGCAGTCTTTGCCTATTCAAAGCCCATCTCCATTCTTCTTACCTGTAGGAGAACATTACCACAGGTACTCTTGGACCTAGTCACCCCATGTGGCTGTGTATCTGACTGTTTCTGTATGTCCTTCTCACGTCCTGTGCCCTTGAGCCTTCTGGAAATGGAGGGCCAACTCGCTTGTGTGGTTGGCTCTGCCTAGACCTTGGGCATCTGGGCTCTTTGGTAGTGCACACCTGTAGCTCAGTTCCTACCATGCCGATGTCCTCAGTGTCGTGGCTGAACTGATGCCCTAAAACTAAGGGATTTAGGTGACTGACAGTTTTTTTTCTCTTGTATTTCTTTATCAAGAAAAGTAGCGCTAATCTAGTTAGTTACCCAAAATACCAAACAGCAGTCAGATGGTGTTGAGGTATGGCAGAAACCACAGCAAGTTTGGGAATGCCTTTAGGAAACTTTTATTTTATGTTATTGATTCAATTTACTGTGCTTGTTTGTTTTTGGCTTTCCAGACAGGGTTCCTCTGTGTATCCCTGGCTGTCCTTGAGCTCACTCTGTAGACCAGGCTGGCCTCTAACTCAGATCCACCTGCCTCTGCCTCCCCAGTGCTGGGACTACAGGCGCTCATCACCACCACCTGATTCAATTCACTATTTTTTATTTTGTTTGGGTGGACATGCTCATGTGTGTGTGCGTGCGTGTGTGTAGGCCAGAGGTTGGTGTTGGAGTGTCAGTTACTTTCCACCTTATTTTTTTGAACGTGTCTCACTAGCCCTCTGCCTCACTGATTGGCTAGACTAGCAGGCAGCAGCTCTAAAGAGCCTCCTGTCCCATCTTCCCTGTGGACATGACTGCTGCCTGGCCCTTACGTGGGTGCTGGACCGACACTCAGCCCCTCATGCTTGTGTCATCTTAATGACTGAGCCCCCAGTGTAGCCTCAAACACGATTTCAGGAGGAGTTGTGTCTTATCCTCCACTGTATAGTGATGTCGGCTGGTAATTAGCAATGTGTCATGAGCCTATAAACACTAGTCACATGGATGAATCCACTTGTACAAAATAACCACGATCCTGTAGTGGCACGGGACAGTCTGAAGATCAGTGTCCTTCATGGACAGTGTCTCCATGACATATCTTTGTGCAAACCCTCAGATCAATGCCTTCCGTACAGGTGCTCTGAGAGGCTTTGGAGTCAGCTCCACTCACCGATGTGGAAGAAGCTTGGAGATGTCTTCAGGAAAGGCCTCTCAGACTCGAGTATTGTCCAAAAGCAGATGCTCTATTTAGACTCCTACTGACTGTCATTAATTAAGTAAAAATAAAAAATGACAATATTCACAAACTTACAAGTGCAGTTGGAAGGTGTTCGAAATGATAGCAGTTTGAAGGGGTGACAGAAAAGTAAAGGCTGCATTGTGCTGTGTATTACCTGACCTGACAAGAGCTTCATGCCACGTGACCATGCCTGGCCCAGCACAATGTTTAAGTCAAGACCTCTTAACTCTTAAGTCAAGATCAAGGGAAAGGCCTGTCCTGCAGTATAGCTTAGGGAGAGCTACTGCGGCTGTAGTAAGGATCACCGGCCCAGCGTGAAGATCTTCACAAAGATCCAAAGATCAGACTCGATCCTGCAAAACTCTCACAAAGGCAACTTCTGCCAAGCTCAGCTGGAAGCCAGTTGAGTAGCTGGAAAGCCATTCCAGTCACATCGTGTTGTCTTTTCAGCTGAGCTGTGTGCAGCTGACCTACTTTTCTGTATCAAAGAACATTGTCCAAAAACTGAAAAGGCAACGTACAGGATAGAACAGGCATTGTCCAGACTGAATCCAGATTATATAACGAAGTCTCCAACTCAACAACAGATCTGGATAGAGGACAGGTACATGACCGCGCTTGGGGTTTGCCCTTCACAGTCCCAAGAGCACTGAGAGGGATGGATCACACACTTACCTTAGAATTAAATCATTAGAGATGGAAAAGATGGGGCCTCAATCATGGGCACAAGTGTAGAAATCGGCGCCCTGCTACTTTGTGCATCAGAATACAAAATAGTTTATAGCTGCTGTGGAAAAGAATGTGAGAGTTCCTCAGAAACCAAACCCTGAATGGAGAGATGGCTCAGCAGCAGTTCAGAGCTCGTGCCGCACAGCCGTGAGGACCGGTTTGAATCCCAGCACCTGTGTAATACACTTCCCCACAGGCGCCCCTAATTCTACCTCCAAGGAGGGCTGGGACAGGAGAATTGCTGAAACTGCTAGTTCCCAGCTTTACCCAGAAGTCTATACACACACGTGCACATGCATAGACATCTATAAATAACACACATAAGTCTTTAAGTTAAAATCAAACGCTATCTGCCTGCCTGCGTCCTTCCCTAAGCATCCACCCTCACAAACAGGAAACAGCTGCTTTCACAAGGCCCAGCCTGCGTTCTCCAAGCAGTACCAACCCCAGCACGTTAGAGGGAGAGACAGCCCATGTCCCCAGCAAATGATCGAACAGAATGTGGGAGTCAGGTAAAACGTGCAGTGCTCATAAAATAACGTAGTCATTTTAAAAAGTGAGTGTTCCTCCACACTACAGTGGGGATGTGGTGGTGCTCAGGTGGGAGTCCCAGCCCTGTGCATGCAGAAAAGCTCAAAACATAGTAAAGCCAGATGAAACATATCTCACATATGTAACACATTTCTGTAGACTGTCCAGAACAGACAAACATGTAGAAGATGTGTACTGGATTTCCAGTTGAGCTGTCAGGAGCACTTTGTAACCTTAGGTAATGTCGTCATGTGGTGTCAAGGCTTCACATTCAATAGAACACTTTGTACACTTTAAAATTTTTGATTTCAGACATGGTAGTTCACACCTTTAATCCCAGCATTCTGAGGCTGTGAGTTTGAGGCCAGCCTGGACTACGTAGCAAGTTCTAGACCAGCCAGCACTACATAGTGAGGTCTTGTCTGAAAAAGTCCAAACCAGTGCTGTTGCCGTAGTCACTGCTCTGTTGCTGTGAGGAGACACCATGACCAAGCAACTCTTACAAAAGCAAGCGTTGAACTGGGGGCTGGCTTACAGTTTAGAGGGTCAGTCCATGATCGTCATGGCGGCAAGTAGACAGGCTTGGCACTGGGGCAGTAGCTGAGAGCTTTACATCCTGATCTGCAAGCAGCCGTCAGGGAGAGACTGGGCCTGTCTGGGCTTTTAAAAACCTCAAAACTCATTGCAGTGACACACCTCCTCTAACAGGAGATGGCTCCTCACAAGACAGACCTCCCAGTCCTCCCGAAACAGTTTTAGTTCCAAAACTAAGCATTCAAATATACGAGCTCATAGAAGCCATTCTCGTTCACCACCACAAAAACATGGAAAAAGGGTTGGCTGGGGGAGATGTCACAGTAAGAAGTGTTTGATTCGTAAGTGTGGGACCTTAGTTTGGATCCCTGCAGGAATATCCTGTATCCTAGCACTGGGTGCAGTGGGGAGAACAGGAGTTTCACTGGGTTCACTGACTGCCTGTGGGGCTCAGGTTCAGGGAGAGACCTGTCTCAAGGGAATAAAGTGGGGAACAGAACACCCCACCTTCTCCTCCAGCTTTCCTGTATACTCATGGGCAGTGCATCTGAACACACGAGTGCATACAACACACACACACACACACACACACACACACACACACACACACACACACACACGTCGTTGATTTTATGCAAGAGAGAGAAAAGAAAATAATGGTTGGGTGTCGTGGGTGTGCGGCTTCAGCGTACTGGAAGCAGATGCAAGGCGGCTTTTAAGCTGGGCAAAGGCAGAGAAGACCTGCGAGGGAGGAGGCTAAGCTCTGATGATCTTGAGTCTGAAGCCAGTCGTGGCTATGTAAGTTAGAGCTGCTAGGGAAGTCACTAGAGAAGGGAGCCCTGCGAACTACAGACTGGCTCCAGCTTGGGCCACTGGAGACAGGAAATGACCGGCTGAGGTAGCCAGACTCAGCCTGGTGGGCAGTACAGAGCCATTTGACCAAGGAGAAGACCTGCGTGATGGACTACTAAGGTGACATTTATCCGTGAGAGAACCAAACCAGAGAAAACAGAGGACATGGTGGAGACGTGGACACTGACGCTAAGCACATCCAGGCAGAGTGATGGCCTGGCCTCAGGAAGCCATAGGAGCTGCAGCCGTGCCTGCTGTGTGGGAGCAGTGCCCCTGCGATCCACTTCACTGCCTCCCTAGGGCATCCATAACATAGGAAGGTGTTTTCCTCCCGGTATGCAGATGAGAGGAACAGGTTTCTGATGTGGCCTGGCTGTGAGCCCAGGCAGGCTTGATTCCTAATGCAGAGATGATGATAAGGGATCTTTTAAATCCCTACTTAATCCTCTGCTGGGGATGGGATGGGATGGGATGGGCAGCAGTAAAGACATTTCCCGGGGTTGGGGATTTAGCTCAGTGGTAGAGCGCTTGCCTAGCAAGCGCAAGGCCCTGGGGTCGGTCCCCAGCTCCGAAAAAAAAAAAAAAAAGAAAAAAAAAAAAGAACCAAAAAAAAAAAGACATTTCCCCTTGGATGATCAAAGGTCTGAACTTTCTCGTGCCGGCCCCAAGTAAACATGTCTTGCTAGCTAGACCTGTAGACAGGAGCTCACAGCAAGCAGTTAGCCCACAGAGAAGCACAGTGTAGTCTCCAGCCCCTGTGCTAACCCCATACCTACCTCTCCTCTCCCACACCCTCAGGGAGCTCCCTGGCTCATGCCCACATAGAGGCCTCTGTGGTCAGACAGTTGAGCCATCTTGCAAGACTGCACGGGTGCAGGAGGGACTTGGTTAGATTTCATGCTTATTCTTCCTAATGTTCAAGACAAAGAAATTTACAAGCCAGTCTTTCTTCTAGGCTCTGGGAAAGAAGTACAAGGAAGCAGGTATTTTCTTCTTCGGTTTTGAAAGGCTCTCGTGTCATGTAGCGTGGCTTCATTTGGTCCATTAAATGTTCCCTAAAGAGCTGTGAGGAGCTTCTAGTTCCCCGTGATGGGGAGAGTGAGGGTAAAGCCTGTAAGAAGTGTGCTTCTGCAGTGAAGCCCCTTGCGCCCGGGACCCCTGCAGTCCATGGGGTCCAGGATAGCACCAGGACTATTTCAAAAGCTTTGTCACCACCACGGACAGCGGAAGCCTCCCTGCAGCCTGCCATCTCCCCGTCAGCAGGCTTGGCTCCAGCAAATGTCACTTACACGCGTGCCTTTTCATGCTGGTGGCCTTTGTGTGAAGCAGTTTCTCTCCCTGGAATGTTGTTTGTCCTGCACTGAGATTCTGTCCTGTACAAGGTCGGATGTAGCCTCATAGGCCCCTCTGTGGGGCACAGCCGAGTGTGGGCTGTGCCGTTTACACGTCAGATATCCAGCCGAGCACACAGAGCTGTGTGTGATGCCACACAGCTTTGGATGAGCAGACTCATCTGAGCTAAGAAAGCCCTGCTGACCCTGTTTCCTGTGTCTCATCTTCCGGTCCAGGTGGAGGTGAAGCCGTACGTGCTGGATGATCAGATGTGTGACGAGTGTCAGGGCACACGCTGCGGTGGGAAGTTCGCCCCGTTCTTCTGTGCCAACGTCACCTGTCTGCAGTACTACTGTGAATACTGCTGGGCCAGCATCCACTCCCGAGCCGGCCGTGAGTTCCACAAACCACTGGTGAAGGAGGGAGGCGACCGCCCTCGGCATGTCCCATTCCGCTGGAGCTGAGCCCCAGGCCGACACAGCTACAAGTACTGGAGTAGATCACAAGGAGGAAGAGAGGGCACTGCCTCAGGGCTCATGGTGTTCTGGAAATCTGTGCATTCGTTCTCGATTTTTAAAGAAGAAATGGGTCTTTTTATTATTATTATTATTATTATTATTATTATTATTATTATTATTATCATTTACAGTCATCTTCCTGAACTCAGCGTGCAGTATAACGCAGAACCGCAGAGTGTGTGTGGTACCCATTGCACTTTGACTCACACCTTGTCTGCCTGGTACCTTGATTTCTCACACCCGATCTGTCACCTCCACAGTACGCAGACTGCCATTCTCATCCGCAGCCGTCAGGTTGACGTCTGCGACCCTGTGTTCGATGTTGTGTTGTCGTTGCTCTGATTGGTCTTGAACTGGAGCACGTGCTTATTTCAAAGACTTAGAGAGTCCCCCTAGGACAAGACTCACCCCAGGCCACACATGTACGGAGAGGCCGCTGTAGCAAACACCTCACGATCAGCAGTCAGTAGTGGGGTCAGTAGAGTGAGGCCAGCCCTTAGTGGAAATAAGCCCGCCGTTGCTCTGGCTTTGACATGTATGGATACCTCACAGGTTGGGTTTCCGTTTCCTTCATGTTCGATTTTGTTTTGCTGAGGATTTGGGTTATCTTTTAGTGTTATGTACATTTATGCTGCAATAGCTTTTGCTGCTATTAAAATGGTATTGTTGATACCATAATACTCTATTCAGGATAAGGTATCAATTAAAAACAAAAACAAGAACCCAACAACACACTTTTGTGGTTTCGGGATAGAGCCAGCTGCCGGAGGGAGACCAGAGAGACCAGAGAGAGCGCCATCGGAGGCCGCCGTTCCTGACTGCATGCTTACTTAATGCGGTTGCTGCATGCGATAAATTTTATATCCAATGTCTAGTCTAAACCTTCCACAATGCACAAATCAAGAATCTATATAAGCTATAAAATACTCATTCTTTACAAAGGGTTTCTTTTTCATGCACAGAGTTGGTAATCTGGGAGGAAGGCATGCCTCCGTGCGTGGGTGTGCAGGGAGGCTCCGCACAGGACGGCCATTAGTAAACCAATAGAAAACCTAGTGTAGGATGCTCTTGCAGCAAACCCGTGGGCGGTAGGCGAAGTACCGCGGTGCTCTGTTACATATCGTGCAATTTATTTATATAGTGAAGTGACTGTGCTTAACTGTGATCCAACGTACCTGTCCACGCCTCTGTGTCAGACATCATGTCTGACCATCCACAGTGGATTATTAACACATGAGCTCTGAGTGCTTGTAGACTTCGTCCAGAACGCCAAAGAGCTCACCTCAGCTCACAGACACTGAGAACACACAGTATCTAGAACACGCCGGCAGGCTGACACGGAGGCACAGAGCTAAGGAGGCCACTCGAGGGTGATGCTAAAGCAAGATGGCCGGCCTGGGCAGACAGGGCCTTCTGTGAGCCGTTAACAACTTAGTTCCCTGGATGTATCCTGTTTAGGCTGACTAGAGCGAAGCCCTGCTCACGCTAGCGTGGACGCTCTTTTAGTGCTCACTCCTGGGCTGCAGAGAGTAATGGAGACACGCATGGTGATCGCAAGACTCTGTAAAGCTTTTAATCCCTTCTTCCTTGGTTTTGAATTCTGGGACAATCTGACTGGATGTGGCCCTGCAGAGTAGACTGAAGTCAATGTGTCTTTGTCCTGTGATGTCCTTGTTCCGTCCTGAAGTTAGTGTTGCGTGGTTTTGTTATAGTTTGTTCTTTTCCTCCCCAATGTTTAGTTGTGAATACTGGCTCTCCAGCTACAGTTTGTTTTCAAAAAAAAAAAAAAAAGGAGAAACAAAATAGTTTTTTACTGAATTAAAAGATGCCTATTAGAACCCTTCCCTTCCGGGTTTTCTCTGGCCTTTGGTAATGATGGCCTTTCTGCAGCCCAGATGTGGTTTGGTTTGGTTTGGTTCCCTTTTCTATGTTTGTGTTTGACTTTTCTTTTCATCTGTATGGGACTTTTGTTACGCACTACTTTTTATATTCTAGAACGTTTTCAAAGGTCGGCTGGTGATTTTTGCTTGTTTGTTTTTAAGGAAAAAGGCATGCTTTCTGACTGACATGATCTTTTGCAATACCTCAATTTTGAAATATAGGAAAGAAAATGATATTTTCTAAGTAAGTTTATTCAGAAAATATATATTAATTTAATTCTGCAAGAAAATGATTTAACAGATGGGTAACTTTATTTTTTTCATGCTTATTTGTGTTTTTTGAAAATGAAGAAGTTAGAGCTTTATAACTATAATATTAAAGACCATATCTAACCTACAGAAATCTACCTAATTATGTGAGAGATGCAAATGTTTGGAAGAAGCACCCCTCTTTCATGTACTAAAATAACCCTGAGCTCTAGAGGAGCCGGAAGACTGCCCAGCGTATGTAACGCGAAGGCCACAGTGTCGCAGAGACCAGGCTGTCAGAGAGACTCCACTTGGTGCTGGGGCTGTGACTTAGGTGATGGAAACTACTTTCCCTTAATTTGTATATTTATAATCAAGTGTTGATTGTGTGACTGACCAGGATTGTGAAAGAGTTCTTCTGTTTGTATTTTTTTAAAGAGAACTTTTTTAGTTTATTAAATTATAACATGTTCCCTTTTGTTTTGTAAATAAATGTGCCCCCCCCCAAGTTCTTAATGTTATATTAAAAGAGAGGGTCCTTCAAAAAAATTATTTTTTAAAAAAACAGAGGTGTTCTGCCCTGCAACTTGACTGGGAAGCCCCTGGGTAACACAGGTCCTGCTGTGGCCTTTCCTCGATGGGACACTTGAACTAGTGGATTTTTTGAAGGCTGTAACTAACCTCGACTCTTTGTTGTTACGTGCAATACTGTTTGTACTGTTTGTATAAAAAATAGAAAAAAAAGAAAAGAAAAAAGGCATAGATCTTTATTGCAGACTTATTTTCATTCAGACTTTAGACATTGTGACTCAGCTCATTTTCTACTGCTCACGCACCCTTCCCCCATGCTGGTATTTTTTCAATAGTGACGTAGCCTTTGTACTAAGACAAATTTTCATTGTTATTTTTAGAAAGATTTTTTGCTAAGAAAAAAATTAAACATATTTACATATTTTTCATTTTATTTCGTATTTTCTTTAAGGAGTGCTTTCTCAATCATTACTAGAGTTGTTTCTGGGAGGGACTTTCATATCTGGTCAACGTCATAATATTATTTTGTATTTTTACTTGGAATAAATTAATTTTATGATGCTAATTCTTTAAAAGTTTATTTTTTTCATTTTCGGTTATTTTTGAAGCTAAAGCCTTTGTAATATTGTTACTAAAGCGTCTAGTTTTTTGAAACGCAGAGCTTTCTGTATAACTCGCCGATGTGGTTTACAATAGTGTCAGCGGTGGAAACGGTTGGTTCTGTAAAGCAACTGGGACTGTAACGGACAATTGGACAATAAAACGACAGAATGAGCAGAACGTGCGACATGTCGACAAGCCTTTTCCTTTATTACAGTGTTCAGTGTGAGACTAGGGATGTCACAGCACAGGTCTCTAGGATGTCACAGTGGGTTTATACAACACCAGATGCAGCCAGACCTGTGGCCGGATAACAACGTCACCCCTCCTAGAACAGCACTGGGTGTGAAGTCTAGCTCACCAGCAGTGTCCAGTGCTTTCCCGAAAACATGTGCGTGCGTGTGCGTGTGCGTGTTGTGCTTGTGCGTGTGCGTGCGTCCACCACCAACTGCTGTCTGTGTATGAGCTTGTGCCTTTTCCCCAGATCTTTCACTCGCATGCACAGTGGTGACGTGTATGAGAAGACCCCACCTTGTATGTTGCATGACTTGAATGCCTCATCTGACGTCCCCAGGAGGGGCTGGCGGCAGGCCTTGGGGAAGCACAGGGTCACCACTGTTTATGTGTTAGCTGCATCCTTCTCTCCCCATCTGTTCTTTGCTATGGCGCCCTTGGTTTGCCTTTTCTTGGGGTGACATTGGGCTACTCCGTGCATGACCTGTCTGCCTTCCTGCTGCTGCTTCTCCAGTGCCCCCACCGCCCTTCCCGCCTCCCCGGAACCCCGACCCCTGGAATGCACTGGGAAAGCAGCTGTGGCAGAGGCATCTCTCAATTCCAGAGCTGGTGTTGTATAAACAGAACAT
This sequence comes from Rattus rattus, assembly GCF_011064425.1. Lineage (NCBI taxonomy): Eukaryota > Metazoa > Chordata > Mammalia > Rodentia > Muridae > Rattus > Rattus rattus. The sequence continues at coordinate 36,802,667 of NC_046155.1, forward strand.
CCAGGGACTTGCTCTAGGTAGATGGCACATTTCTGCCGGTTGTTGGTGGCCTCTTCTAGTTCTGCTGAAGTGGAGAGAGGTTAATCAATAACAGATTAGCGTGTGTCCAGAGTTGGCTCTTGGGTTCGCTCTATGTATTCAGTTTTGTAAATAATATATAGATTAGATCAAGTCGTGGTGTAAAATTTTAACTCAAATCGGGTCCTATTGGTTGGAATTTTACATTAACTACAAATAAATGATTAGGAACAGAAGAAGCTGGGGATTATTGTTTAGTGGCATAGATTCTGCGTAGGTCTCTGCCTATATCTTGTGTTTGATGCTTGTTAGTAAGGCATGGGCTAATGCAGTGAACTGCATTTATGCAATTAGCACATAACTGCTAGTTTTCATTTTATCTATTATATTAGCAACAAAGTGGCATTTAACTGGGTAAAGCTCCTACCTGAATATTTGAGTATTGTGACATCTCAGCTTGCAAGGTTTGAGTGAAAGGTTAGTCACAGACTAGTGATAGCAAAAGTGTCTTTCTGTTAAAACTGGCTTGTCTGTATGAACCACTCCTCTCTCACTAGTTTCTATGCTGTGTCTGCTAACATTTCTCTTTTCTTTTATAATAACCAAACTTGTCAAACTCAGCTGCCATAGTATTCCATTCCCACCAGTGTTTTATAAGAGATACTGTTGACTTTATACCCCGAAATGGGTCAAGAAGTGGATCCAGGGATGCTGATGCTGTGAGGTTACAGTAGTTCACTGGGACCCGAAGAGCTTGGGTGCGTGCACAGGGGAACGCCTGCTCCTGGACAAAGTGCTATGGGGGTATAAAGTCTTAGGTATTTGTATTTCCGCTGTGGAAATAGTGAACGTGACTTTTAGATGTTCACAGCTCAGATCTCTGTATTTGATTTCCAACTAACAACTAGTTTTAACTGTACTGTATCTTTTCCTACCTGTTCTTTGGATTGTTCTTGCTGGTAACCCTTCCTCGGCTTCTGCCCTGGGGCTTGGACTAATACTGCTTGTACGGATTCGCTACTGTGACTGAACGTGGAGCTCTCGCAGCTATCGCTTAACTGCTTAAACTTTGTAGTTTGGACTTTTTTTCTGTAATAACAACTTATTAAATCTAGTTGTACGAAGCACTGACACGTGTCATCTTTTGCTAAGCACTATCTCCGTGTGTTTACTTCTCATCGGGAAATTCTGACTTGCTCCATTGGTTTTTCAAAAATAAAACAGAAACCCCGAGTCTTCAAACAGCTCACATATTCCACCAACATTCACTCTTTCTCAGAGCCCACACTTGCAAATGCACAAGGTGAGAACACATTGGGGGGCCGGGGACTTTTTTCTTTTGTGCTGTTGATGGCCTTCTGGACCTCAGGAAAGCTAAATTTGGGCCCTGACCCTGAGCTATTTCCCCAAACCCCGTCCCCAATGCCTTGGGTTTTAATTGCCAGTAAGTTGCCACACGAGGCCAAATTCCTTAACCAGAACTGTGGTGAAAGGGTATTATCATCTATGTTTTCACAAAGATACGAAAGTCTCCTAATAATTTTTTTCAGAAAATGGGGCTTTGGTGATCTAAAGAGATGGCTCAGAGGTTAAGAGCACTGACTGCTCTTCCAGAGGTCCTAAGTTCAATTCCCAGCAACCACATGGTGGCTCACAGCTATCTGCAATGGGATCCGATGCCCTTTTCTGGTGTGTTTGAAGACAGCTACAGTGTACACATATACATAAAATAAATAAATAAATCTTTAAAATAAGAAAAAGAAAAAAAAGAAAAGAAATTGGTAGGAATTCTGGTCTTGCTGCAAGCTTTCTCTGAGAAAAGCACAGGGCGGTTCTGGGACTAAGGTTTGGGCTTGACCGTGACGTAGTGCTCTGGGCTCCTCCCCCGCCCTCTCCCCCATCCTCCACCCCACTCCCCATCCCCCACTACAGTCCCTGAAGCAATTCTCGTGATGGGGAGGGGAGGGGAAGGGAGGAGAGGGAAGGGCACCGGAAGGGCGTCCGGGGAGGAGGGGACGCAGAAAGGCGAGAATAGAGGGCTTCCCGGGAGGCGGGGCCTCGGTGTCTGGTTGCCGCCCCCACGAGGCCCCGCCCCCTCCTCCGTCCTAGTCCGCCTCCACCTGTCTGGAATGTCGGGGGCTTGGACTGCGGGTCCCAGCCCTGCAGGTAAGAGCGTTACGTGTACACCCAGACTCCAGGGACTTCAGGACTCCACAAGTGGCCGTGGCTGTGGCCGGCGCCACCTGCAGCCGTGGAGCCCGTTGCACCGCTCCACGGTGGGCCCTTTTAAAGTCTGCTTTGTGAACAACCACAGGTTAAGAACAAATTGAGCCCTTTCTTCAGGGTGTCCATTTGCCTTGGACCCCTGCACTAGTCCCTTCAGAAAATGGTTCTGATGCCTTGCCCTGCGATGTGAAGCAAGAGGAAGTATGCGAGGGTGTCTTTGAGACAGAAACATCTGGGCTTGGCCCTGTGTGTGGCTTGAACCTTCAGCTGTGAAGAACTTGGTGGTTGGCAGGCCCCGACTATTGGGACCAGTGGAGGAGGGGGAAGCGCTTTCTGGAAGCATCCATCACCAGTGAGCACCTTACTATTTTTTTTTGAGAGGCCTTGTGTAGGTCTTCATCAAAAGATGAAGAGCATCTTTTGGTATAGTCATTTGCCTTTTGTGGGCATTGTTTTATTTCTTTTTAGGACAGGGCCTTAACCCTGGATGGCCTGATACTAGCCATGTAGCCCAGACTGGCTTTGAACATGTAACAACTCCGGCTCCAACCTCCAAACTGTTGGGGTGAAGGCATGCGCCCTACAAGCCAACGCTGACATCAGGTGTGTGATAGCCTGCAGTGGGCACAGCTGGAAGCTTCTTCAATTTAGTTCTGCCACTGTCTGCCTAGGGATAGCATCAGCTTCCACAGGGTGAGAGCCCAGCCAGCCCTCACAGCTGCCTCCATCTTCCCAATGTTTAGATGCGAGTTGCTAGTCTCGGCTTCTGACTGACTAGCTTTATGCTTGGGTTCACACGACCCACTTTGTGGGAAGCACATTTACCGGTTAATAAAGGATATTGCAAAGGAAGTTGTTGGCTAACCTTGTCAATCTGCCATACCTGAGAAGACGGAACCTCAACTGAAGCATAGCCTCTATCAGACTAGCCTGCATGTATGTCTGTTGGGCATTTTCTTGGTTCTTACTTGAAGGAGCTAGGCCCAGCCCACTGTGGGCAGTTACATCCCTACACAGGTGAGCCTGGGCTGTCGGACTAGCCTTGTGTGAGCCTAGGAGCAAGCTAGTGAGGTAGGTAAGTAGGGGTGTGTGTGTGTGTGTGTGTGTGTGTGTGTGTGTGTGTGTGTGTGTGTAAAACTAGCTGAATGTGACCCTGTAGTTTCTCCTCAAGCTCCTGCCTTGCCACCCTTGAGATATCACAGATGTCATGTCTAAGAAACCACATTCAACACAGGATCACTTAAAAAAAAGTCTCATGTAGCCCAGGCTGACTTCTCAGTAGGTAGCCCAGGATGACCTTGAAATTCTGATCCCCTTGCTTCTACCTGCTGAGTGTTGTGAGCACAGGTGTTGCCACCATGCTGGGAATGAAAGCCAGGGCTTCCTGCATGCTAGGCACGCTTGTACCGACTGAGCCACATCCCCAAGCCCCATGCTTTCTTCTAAGTTTAAAATACATATTCACGGGCTGGAGAGATGGCTTAGTGGTTAAAAGCTCTGGCTGCGATACCAGAGGTCCTAAGTTCAATTCCCAGCAACCACATGGTGGCTCACAACCATCTGTAATGGGACCAGATGCCCTCTTCAGGTGTGCATGAAGACAGAGGACTCTCATATAAATACATCTTTAAAAATATATATGTTCACGATTGGGCTAAAATTTGCACAGTGTCATACACATATGTATGTGTGTGTGTAAATTATAGATTTTTTAGAGCTTATGGACCCGAGTTTTGGAGACTGTCCTTTTACCATTGAAGAAAACCCGAGCAGTAAAGCCGAGTGCATTTGCAGGCAGCTAAGAGTCTACTTTGCTCCTTTGCTTTCTGAGCTCTGCGGTGAGCTCTCTAACCTGAGCACACAACTCTCCAGCTTTTCTTCATGGTTTTTGTTATTTTGATCTCTGCCTGTCTGTCCAGGATTCTTTCGGGCTCTTCTGCAACATTCTTCTTTCTGGGTCCTTTAGGTCTCTCTCTGCCTCAGCGTTAGAATCGGCACTTTAAAAAAAAGTCTTACTGGGATTTCGAATGTAACTGATTTGAATCTATACATGTTTGGAATCCTAACACTATTTTTTCTGAATACGCTGGTGTTTAGTACTGGAGATTAAACTCAGGATCTTGAGCGTGCTTTGAGCTATATCCCCAGCCCCAAAGTTATATATCTAATCCATGAATATGGTATATCTCCATTTCTCAAGGTCATTTTTTGTTATCCTATAGGGTTCAATGTATATTTTCACATACTTTGTAAGATGTGTACCTGTCTCATGGATTCTGGTGCTCTTACATTTGGAATATTAAAAAATTAAACTTTTGTCAGCATTCAGAAACCACCTTGAATATTGACATTTCCCATTAAATTGCTTAAGCTGCCTAGTCTAAGACTTTTGTAGACTCTGGGGATCTACATAGAATGTGCCTTTATTTACAAGAATAAGGTCTTTTGTTGTTTTCTGAGGAAGGACCCCATGCAGCCTAGGATGGCCTCAAGCTTTTTTTTTTTTTTTGGGTTCTTTTTTTCGGAGCTGGGGACCGAACCCAGGGCCTTGCGCTTCCTAGGCAAGCGCTCCACCATTGAGCTAAATCCCCAACCCCGGCCTCAAGCTTTCTGCAAAGCCAAAACCTGGCCTTGAACTCTGTAATTCCTCTGCCTCTACTTCCTAAGAGCTGGAATTGCAGGTATGTGTGACCATCCCTGACTTTTTAAAAAAAATTTACACGTGTTTTGTGAATGTGTGTGCACACCACCAACGTGGCAGATGTTTAGGGGGATCAGAAGAGGGTGCTGAATCCCCAGGGACCGGAGATGGTTGTGAGCCACCGCATGGGTGGTGGGATGTGAACCTGATCCTCGAGACCAACCAATGCTCTCAACCACTGAGCCCTACTTTTGTCCTTTAGCTTGCCTTACTGTGATGGCTAAAACCTTAAATTCACTGAATTGGCAAAGAAGTGGACATGTACACGGGATTACATTTTCCTCCGCATATGGTCAGTTTGGGTCAGTTTCTGACATTCACATCTAAGGACTGTATTCTGGAGTTTTGGGCATATCCAGATTGCTGTGCCAAATAAAACACACTATATATTCACATGAGCTACATGCAGCTCCAGGCTTCCTTCTGGTCTGCTGCTTCTGAGATGTGAAACCCGTTGCCCCTTTGTTTCTGTGGTTTTGTCCAGGTTTGATATGACATGTTTTATCAGTCACCTGTGACTTGTCATTAACCCAATCATTTACTATTAAAATATCTTCCCCTTTCTGCAAGCAGTGGTTTTGACTGGCAGGTTTTCCTGAATTACTGAAACCATGCCGTGCTCCTCCCATTGGTCTGGTACATGCAATCACAGGAGCCGTGGCTGTGCGTGTGGCTGCTGCCTTTGTCTTAAGTCGGAGCCATGCATACAGCGCTCCACACACCTCAGATGTCCTAGTTTGCCTGGCTGGCTGGGCCTGCAGGTCTTTTGCAATTGCTGTTTTAAGATCCATAAATAACTCACTGGCCATTAGCTTTCCCCTAACCCATGGGGGAATCACAGCATAGCGTTTCTGCAGGTCATCTTGCAGCTTCTCACCTGAAAACACCATCTTCCGCACTGAATCTCAGTTTTCCTTTTTGGGCTCAACTTACCTACTCAACACCTCTCCTTTGAGAGAGGTCTTTGATCAGGCGTCTGGAAATAAACAAATCGGTTGTTTCCCTACTTTCAGCCCTCCCCAAATCTTTTGTCTTCTCCTGCAGAGAATACACTTGGTTGACCGAGATAAACAGGGGCAAGCATGTAGTCAAGGAGGCCAAGAGCTATTACTTGGAGAGCCACTCTAGAGTTTTGATGTAGTACAAATGTGACGGAAGGCTTGGGGGATCTGGCCAGCAGCTGGATCAGCTAGAAGGCCATGAAGCAGGACAGTGAGATCCAATGCTGGCTGCCTTGGGAGACGGAACCGAAGGCTTGGTGGCAAGCACCTTCACCCAGCGAACAGTCTCTCCAGCTCAGGTGGTTTCTCTCTTTAGAGGTGGTTTCTCTTTTCAGGTTGATAATGCTCAGTGTGACAAGCAAACATTCTCAACTGATTGGTAGCAAAACTCAAGTTTTTATTGTATTGATTCACACTGAATTTTTTGACATTTGATTACAGACACCCCTGCATTTATAATGTCACTTAATCCCCCCAGTACCATCGGGTCCTGGGAAGTTGAGGTCTGAAGAAGATACAAGGCCAGGTTAGTGGGCAAAACTCAACATAGACATTGTTCTTCCCTGCAAATTCTATTTCGTTGGTTTGTTATCGTTTTGAGACAAGGTTTCTCTGTATAGCCCTGGCTGTCCTGGAACTCACTCTGTAGCCCAGGCTGGCCTCGAACTCAAGAGATCCATCAGGGGTTGGGGATTTAGCTCAGTGGTAGAGTGCTTGCCTAGCAAGCGCAAAGCCCTGGGTTCAGTCCCCAGCTCCGAAAAAAGAAAGGAAAAAAAAAAAAGACCGATCTACGTCTACCTCCTGAGTGCTGGGATTAACGGCGTGTGCCACCGTGCCTACCTCTATTGTGTTCATAGCTGCAATTGTGTCACTTAAATGGTCATGCTCTCTGCAAGGACTAAGGTGCCTGACCCGGCTGAGTTCTGAGATCAAGTACATTCAAGGGGCACGATGCCACACTGTCACACCTCCAGACGGCACCCCTGGATACTAACATTTGCCCAAACCTCTATAAACTGTCTCAATAGAGGACCAAGTAACCAGCTCTCCTCCAAGACTAGGATTTGTGAGTGGTGTGTATAAATGTTAGACCCAGAACCTTGAATCTTAGGCTTTCCTACAAGAAACAATGTTTGATCAACCCTAAATGTAATTAACAATTTGAAAATTTCAACAATAGTACAATGGATTCCATGAACCCACAATCCAGTTCAGCACCAACACTACCGTGTATATTTGAGCTCCAAAACCCACACATTTTAAACACATAACTAGTACATAGTCACCCCACACAGCTGGTAACAGGGGTTTAACACATGCCCTTCCTCAGTAGTGTTCCCCACTGTCGGACGGACAGGTACCACACTCTGGATCATGTGCCTTTGTTGGGAAATGAAAATGTGTGGCTTTACATTTTACAATAAAAGGTTTTTTAAAATGTCACTGTTCCTCACAAAAAGGGCAGGATGCTTTACCTTGAGAAATTGTGTGCCAGTACGCACGTGTACTTTCTGATGACCCAGGACCTTTACCTGGCTTCCTGTTGTGACTTTTCAAGTGAGGATGAAAAACAAAACACTAATATATGGCCTGAATGCTTCTGCCCTTCCTATTTCTTCAATGATAAAACTTCTCCCTGCTTTTAGATATGGAAGTAGCAAACGAATAGTGTATAACAGCATTCAGGTGCACTGTATCTTCTACATGGAATCTACATGGAGTTTTCCTTTTGGTCCTCTATTTGAATACAAACCTTGCATACAAAGTGTCGCTCCAGCAGCCTGTGCGTCTGAGCTGCTTGTTCAGTCTTCCCTGTAAACAACACACAACCGCACAGACGGTACAACTTGATGTTTATTCTCTTTTGGAATGCTAGGTTCAGTATTACAGGATGGTTGTCAAGGCTACCCGAGTGTGACAGACAGACTTCACATCTAAGTGCTGCAGAGCTCCGAGTTATTTTAAACAAACCTTGCTCTTGTACAACTGAGGTCTGATGGTTTTAAGTTGATGCCTGGGTGCAGGACCAGACACAACCTTAGGGATGTTTCTTACCTGTACATACATATATACAAATATATTCCACAAATGTGTGTATACATGGGCATGTATTAATTTACGTGGGGAATTTATAAAATTATATATACATACACATACATGCATATCTATATACAGCTCCCCACCCTCACCAGTGAGCTGCTGAAGTAGCTCGTTAGCTCCGTGCTCGATTATTGCTGTCTGGTATAACTACATGATTTAGTGCCAAAGCCAGACACATTCTCTGGTGTGGGATGGTCACTGTCATATAGACACGTGTATCCTTGTGTGCCGTGTATGAAAAGCATTGCTCCCATGTGTCAGGCATGCCCTACCTCAGTAAACTGCCTTTACCACGGGGTTCAGGATTTTAAGCAATGTAAAATCTATGTCTGGAAAACTGTGTGTGTTCCTAGTTACAAAATATATATATATTTATATATATATATGATTGAAACATACTGAATACATATATGTTCTTTGAATCAGGCTATGTCCTAGCCATTAGATAAATTAAACAAAAACCCACCCTCTAATAGGATGTTACGGTAGCCTTAAATATACCAGTACCTGCATTTATTGTTTAGTAGACTTTCAAAGTGAATAAATGATGTTAAAGGATTTGAAAAACACTATATGCATCTGCATTAAATATACAAAGGTTGCCACAGGGCCTTGTTCAATTCATTGCTTAACATTTCATGTCATAGGGCTAATATTAAAGTCACTCAGAAATTCTGAAAAGTATGGCTCATTAAGGCTTTTATACAAAAGAAGCCCTACGTGTAATCAATTATAAAAACAAGTACTATTTTAAAGAACACGAATGCATACAAACGCCACAGTACTGGTGATCTCACCGTGGAGAAAGTGACTGTAGAGGCTGTCCCTGCAGAAGCACCTCCTGGTAGCACATGGAGACCTGGCCGCTTCCTCTGTCTGCAGCTAGTCGTCATGTAAATTTAAACCTTTCACATTAACATGTCATAGTTAATACAGTGCAAATACTTGAGAGTAACTTGTTCCCCAATGAAGCAAGAGGCAGCACTAAGCTGCGTGTTCTCCAGATCTATTTATAACTCAGTCAAGTTCGCCATAGACTGAGGTCTGCTGAGGTCAGCAGAAGGAACTGAGCTAGCAGCCGCGCCCCAGCACGCAGCAGTCACTCAAGAGAGCGCATGAAGGTTTCCAGGTTGTACTCGGAATCATACTGCTCGGCGTCCCAGAGGTCACTCAGGTTTTCAAGAACTGATTTCATGCTCGCTTTTCCAGAAGTGGAGCTGTCAGCCTTTTCTGCTTTTCCATCCTAAGGAAACATTGGCAGATAAAGTGAGCTTTCTGTTTTGAGACAGGGTCTCATAGAGCCCTGGCTGTCCTGGAACCCAGAGATCCATCCACCTGCCTCTGCCTTCCAACTGCTGGAATTAGAGATGTGTGCTATCAAACCTGGTTTAATTCAGAAATATCAAAGGTCAAAGGCTATATATAGCTCAGGGGTTGAATTCCTGAGTTCAATCTCCAACATTGAAAAAGAGAAAGCAGGAAGGACAGAAGCTCAGGTCAGAGTGAGTGTGCTTGTGTTGGACCCCAACAGCACAAACCCAGGCACAGTGGCGGCGTGCCTGTAATCAGGAGTTCAAGGCTAACCTGAGATCCATGAGAATTTTCTCAGTCAACCAACCAATAAGATGAGAACAGGCGCAAGAGGGAAGGAGGAGGAAGGAAGACAGGGTCTTGCCATTTGACCCAGGCTGGCCCTTTCTGCCTCTGCTTCCAGCGTGCTGGGATTGCAGGCCTCAGCCACCATGCTCCAATAGAGTAGTAGTTTGATCCCCCACAATAATACTTACTATCTGCTCTAAGTGCCTGTATCATTTTGTATGTGTGTATAACTTCATTTTATCTTAACACCATATAATACAACAGGTGGACATGCTCAGAAGTTAATTTGCCAATTATTAGGAAGCTGGCCCAGCAATGCCCACCCATGAGTCCCACAGATTCCTGAGACTACAAGATGCCTTGAGACAACTGACTGATGACAATACAGAAGCCAAGACTTCAAACATCTGGTATGGAAGAATTTATGTGAGCCAAAGTGACCTAGTCACAAGATGACTCAGTAAGGCGAAGGCACTCGCCAAGTCTGATAATCTGAGTGGGGGCCTCAGGAGCCAGACGGCAGAAGAAGGCACCGACTCCAAGAAGTACACTTCGACAGTCCCCTCCCCCAACACAGTAAAATAAACGTAGTTTTTAAAAACATCAAGTGTTGGAGACGGGAGAGACGGCTCTGCAGTTGTAGAGGGCTCAACCACCCTCAACGAGCAGCTCTCAACCATCTTACAACTTCAGCTCCCAAGGATCGAATGCCGCCCTCAGCCTTCGCTGGCCCTGCACTCTATGTACACAGTGTCTGTCCGAGGCCTTCAGGTCCCCTGAGCCGGAGTTGTAGACAGCTGTGGGCTATCACGTATGGGTGGGTGCTGGGAACTGAATTTGGGTTTTCTGCATGAGCAGCCAGTGTCTCAGCCCTTGTATTCACTATTGTTAATGCTTTTCACTTACTAATCCCTGAGACCGACACACTCTCACCGTTCCCCACAGACAACCATCAGGACTGATAAAGGTAAGTTTTACCTTGTCTAGAGTAAACAGGTCGAGAAGCTGGTCAGTCCCCATACTCTGTAAGCTGGAATTTTCTTGGCTAATAACGGTATTTGCAATGTTCATCTTGAATTTCTGCAAGCCCATGATCTTTTCTTCTAGTGTTCCTCTTGTTATCAACCGGTAGACATTAACCACACGTTTCTGAATAAGAAAAACAATTGAACCGTAACGCAAATTGGTAAACTGAGGTTTGTCAAGCCAGCCCTTTTTATTACCTTAACTCTAACTAGTTTTGTCTGCTCCCACAACCCTAAAAATGTTCCCAGGAATTCTAGAACATCAAGACAGCGACCCAGGCTTTCACAGCCATGCTAGAAGGTGGGGGTGGGAACATCTCACAGAGGGGATGAGCACCTAGCATCAAAGCAGAACTGGAACCCGGCCTCCCCAGCTCTCCCCAGTGTCTGTCCAGCATTTAGTGGATGGAGTGTTAGAGCATTCACCTGCCCAATACGATGGGCCCGGTCCATGGCCTGTAAATCTCGCATAGGGTTCCAGTCATGCTCCACAAACACCACAGTGTCAGCACCAGTCAGGTTAAGCCCGAGGCCACCAACATGAGTTGTGAGTAGAAGAACATCAATGGATGGGTCATTGTTAAACCTACAAACACGGAGAGCAAAAACGGAGTTGGAGTCTTTAATACAATGAAACACACTGTTTTTAAAACCTACTGTCTTAAAATACCATGATCAAAAGCACCTTGGGGAGGAAAGGGTTTTATTTGGCTTTTAACTCTGAGATCACAGTCCATCATCCGAGGAACTCAGAACAGGAAGTAAAGCCGAAGCCATGAAGGGTGCTGCTCACGACTGCCGGGCCAGCTCCTCACAGCAGCCAGGAGTATGGCTGCCCACAGTGAGCTGGGCTCTCCCACACCAACAAGAACATGAAGCACAGGCTGGCCAGAGGCCAAGCTGCTGAGGCATTTTCTCAACTGAGCTTTCTTCAAGCTTTGCCTGCAGCACGGCCATGGCAGGCATGGTTGTTACCCGCTGAGATGCGAGTATCCTTTGACTGTAAATAGACTGTGAGGGTTAAACTCCGATAAGACTTGCAACCACCAGAGAACGAATCAACGTTGACTGAGAAGAGGTGTTAGAGAGACAGGACCACCTGCCCTAAGTACGGGCGGTCCAATTTACAGGGAGATTGTCGGACTAAATGAAGAGGGAAAACTCAAGCAGACGACCCTGATTCATCCATCGGATGCAGTGTGACTCACTGCTGCCCTGAGTCCTCCACCACCAACTCTGCCCTTGAACTACAGTCCACGTTTTATATGAAACACAATGTACACATACATATATGCATGCATGCAAATCTGTATCAGAAAGAATTCATTCTAGAGATTATCAGAAATTTCATAAACAGAAATAAGGCCAAACAGGTTAATTTTATATCAGATACAGAATAAGTCATAAAAATATAGATGTTATAATTAAAAACCCAACTATGAACTTTTAAAGTGTGAAGACAGATGAGTGGGGTAGGCTACATCGTCCAGGGCAGGCAGGGGCAAACGTTCAGGACAGCTATAGACATCAGTCTCAGAAGACACTCGTCGGGGCTGGAGAGATGGCTCAGTGGTTAGGAGCACTGACTGCTCTCCCTGAGGTCCTGAGTTTAATTCCCAGCAACCACATGGTGGCTCACGACCATCTGTAATGGGATCTGATGCCCTCTTCTGGTGTGTCTGAAGACAGCTACAGTGTACTCATACACATAAAATAAATCTTTAAAAAAAAAAAAAAAAGGGCAGCCACAGAGATTAGAAGATCTTTCACTGTAACCCGCTGTGGGGAAAGGGTAATACATAATAACCCACTCTTACAAACGTGCTTACCAACGACTAAGTCAAGTGAGAGCCTTGCAGAGGCACATGAAGCAGCCTTGCACCCTGTCCCTCATCTCTCACTGGGATGCACAGGACCCTTCTGGGTGCTCTCTCTATTCTCCTGACTAACACAACTGCAAGAAAAGCCAGAGGAGCTGAGGCTGAGAGTCTGTGAGCTTCCATTTGAGCAGCAGCATCTTTGCAGAAAATGAGGCGACTCCGTGGGATCACCTGGTAAGAAGAGACTGCTGAACCTGACACTGAGTGACTGTGAAGCTGATGCCTATTGGGGGAGGGGGGGGACAGCCCTAGCCCAATGAGAATAAATAGTGGCTCAGTCACAGGCACTTTCTGAACCTCAGATTTCTCTCCAAAACACATGGGACACGGCAGGGAAATTTCCACAGCCCATATGCTGAGGGCTGGGAAAAGGCCAAGGAAGGGCTGACAGGAACTGCCATTAAGCAGGATGAAACCTAAAAGGCCACTTGTTCTGAATTTTCAAAGAGCACTCACACACACACGACACCGGCTTACAATGGAGGCACAAACTGCACCTCACCCATCATCACAGTCTGCTCTGTAGAACAGGGAGCAACTCAAAAACCAAGGGAAAATGTTGATTGGTACATTATCCCCGTTCTTCTCTTATCCCCGTTCTTCTCCCTCTAGCCCGTCCTCTCTCCCCCCCTCCCTCCTCTCCAGGCTGGCCTCAAGGACTGCCTTGATTCCTGATCCACTTCCTAAATGTAGGAATTTTAGGCATGCCTGATTGGATTTTTTTTATTTTCCCTGGTCTTTAAAACAAACCACCTAAAAAGGAACAACAACAAAAACTTTACTCTTGCATGAACATCTCTAATGTCCTTGCTTACATTTTGCATTGCTCAATTAGGTTTTGTTTCTATTGTGTGTTTCTTCAGACATTCTATTGTTAGCCTATTCTCCTTACAGCTTATCCCCTTTTCAGTCCTTCCTCTATTTCCTCTACATTAGTTTTGTTTTTTACATGTATGAGTGTTTTGCCTGCATCCATGCCTGGAACACCAGGAAGCATAGGTGTTGAATTTCCCCTAGAACTGGAGTTAAAGGTGTTGTGCGCCATGTTGTGAATTCTGGAAATAAACTGGGTCCTCTAAAGGAACAGCAAGTGCTTTTAACCACTGGGCAACCCTCTCCTCTCTTTACTTCTTTATGACTCTAGATGCTCTGTGGATCCAAACCTCCTCCTCCTCCTCCTCCTCTCTACATCTCCCTGCCGTGCCGTGTCCCCCATCCCCAGTTGATCAATACCAACCCTATGATTAGCCCACTTCCCTTCCTAATGTCTACACATCACTGTATGACTGTTCTCTTTATGCCCCCAAAGTTACTGAAGTTAAACAAGCTGGCTGTTTCTAAATGACCAGCTGGCAGCTGTGGTGGGTTCTGCAGTTGATAACATTAGAGACGTTCATGCAAGAGTAAAGTTACTGGAACGGTGCTGGTGATCACGCCCGATGCCCTACACAGGTGTACTGAGGATTTAGCAAGCACCTGTGTTTCTAGCTCACTGAGGAGGAATGGCATCTCATGCTACTTACTACACGCTCGCCCTCCCCGAGTGCTGCAAATACTTAAGCAGAAAGAATATGGTAGGGGAAAAAAATCTAAAGGAGGGGAAGGAAGAAAATCAAGAATCATGGACAAAACAGGATGAACCCTGTGAAAAGCAGCAATTCTACAAAAGCAGATACAAAGGAAAATGAGCCAGGTCAAATTCAAAAGACTCAAGAGGGGAACATTATACTGTTTAGTGAGGTCAGAGAGGACACAAATGAACTTCTTAACATATCTAAAAAGCAACAGTTGAGATGAGGAAGCCGACGTAGGATATGAAGCAGGAATTCAATAAAGGAGAAACAGTGCGGTCAAGGATTGCGATTAGTTTACCAGGTTTGCAGAGAAAGTACTTTTACCAGCTGAGCCACATCATTAAGCCTCAAATTCAAAATTCAGAAATGAAAAGCTAAGTCAAATGAAAAACTCAGTAAAAAGATCCAGAGACTGGAGGGCATTGAAGTCAGAGTATCAATGACAGAGGGAAGTGAGAATATTCAGATACTGACAGTCAGGAGGTATGAACAGAGCTGAAGAACCATGGAACTAAAAGACCAGATTTACTACCGCACCAAGACAATGTTCTCAGTAATCACAGTGGAAACTCCCCAAATTGAGGTAAAGAAACGAACACCCAGATTGAGGCTGCACTCAGGGTGCCAGACGGAGGAGGAGAGCATCAAAACTGCAGGGGCAGCACTGCGCACAGAAGGTGCACCAGACTGCATCACAGCCGTTTCTGAGTGAGAGAGGCCAACCTGCACTCAGTAACAAGGTCTCTGTGCACACTCTCACCCACAGGTGATCCTGAGGAAAATCATACACAATGCAACAAGACATAAGAGAAAAACTTAAATGTCTGCGGTCAGATGAAAATGAGAACTCTCCAAAACCTCTAAAACAATGAAAACAGCCATAAGAAGGACGTGTAGAACTCCAAGTGCGCACATTAGAACCCCAGAGCCACCAACAGCTCCACCAGTAACAACATGGTGGAAGGACAGAACTGACTCTAGAGTTGTACTCTGACAGACATAGACAGACAGACATGCACGCACGCACGCACACACGCACACACACACACACACACAAAATCACATGCCTGTTGTGCTCTTAAACCCTAAGTACACAGAAAAAAAGAAACAAAGGTAAATTAAACTTAAAATCTAATAAAAAAATAGTGAAAAATATGGCTCTCTGAAAAGATACAGAAAACCAACAAACAACCAAATTACAACAGAAAGCTAAAGAACCTTTAAATTAACAAAATCAGAGCTACAAAAAAGAAAATGTACCAACAAAATTCAGATTAGTATATACCCTAAAACTACTGTAATTCAGAAAGTAAAAGAAATGAATATTTCTAGACAATATACTGAAACTCAAGTGGATAAGCACCATAAATATATAACAAGCAATAAAATATATCACAATTAATAGAGCCCAGGTCCAGATGGCTTCACTGAACTCTATGAGACATTCAAATGAGAAGCTACACCAGCATTCATCAAGCTGATTCATAACAAAAAGCAAAGACTTGGCACCAACCTTTTTAAAAGCTAGTATTATTGATATCAAAACAGTTAATAACAAAAATTATATTCTCTATGATGACCATAAGATACAAAAATTCTCAATAAAATACTTGCAAATCAAATTCAGTAACATTGGGAAGATGGTGGTCAAGATGGCTTCATTCCAGGGGCTGGCCTAACATACACAGAACAATGGATTAATTCACTACATAACAGACTCTAGGAGAGAAATCAAATCATTACTTCAAATAGGTGCAGAGACGCTGGACAAAATCCTCAATCCCTTCATGGGATTGAGAAAAACTCAAGAGAAAAACTAGGAATAAAACAAACATCTCAATGTGATGAAGGCTGCATATGACAGATTTACTCAATGGGAGGAAACTGAGACCATTTCTCTAAGGCCTGGACAAGCAAGGGGTACACATTCTCCCTGTAATGAAGAGCAGTGAGACAGAAAGGAAACAGGGACGCAGAGTACGGGAAGTCAGAAGTTTCCTCTGTTTGGCCTCTAGTAGATGATTTAATTTTATCTTGGACTTGGGCTGGAAGATGGCTTAGTGGTTAAAATGCCTGGTGTAGGGGTTGGGGATTTAGCTCAGTGGTAGAGCGCTTGCCTAGCAAGCACAAGGCCCTGGGTTCGGTCCCCAGCTCTGAAAAAAAGAAAAGGAAAAAAAAAAATGCCTGGTGTAGGGGGCTGGAGAGATGGCTCAGAGGTTGAGAGCACTGACTGCTCTTCCAGAGGTCCTGAGTTCAATTCCCAGCAACCACATGGTGGCTCACAACCATCTGTAATGGGATCTGATGCCCTCTTCTGGTGTGTCTCAAGACAGTGATTAGTGTACTCACATACATAAAATAAATAAATCATTTAAAAAAAAAAATGCCTGGTGTAGACTTGAATTCAAGCCCTCAACACCCACGTCAAAGATAGGTGAGTCCTGGGCAGACCAGTAGGTCTAGCCTCAACAGTGAGCTCCAGGTTCAGGGATAGACGGTCTCCTAAAGTAAAACAGAGACGTGCAAGTCTGTGTACACACACATGCACACACTCAAGATTCCATCATAAAACTGTCAGATCTCACAAGCTTTTAAGCAGAGAAGCAATTAAAAAAATCTATATTCAAAATCAGTAGCATCCCCATGTGTCAGTAACAGACATGCTAAGGAAGAAAGGAGACAGCCTTGGAGGACCTAACATAGAGATTAAGGAACTCTACAAAGCAGATTATCTACCTGTTGTTCGTAGATGGAGACAGTGTCTCTCTATGCAGCCCTAGCTTTCCTGGAACTAGGTATGTACACCAGGCTGGTGTTGGACTCACAGAGAGATGTTTGCTCTGCCTCCCATCTGCTTCCCAGATGAGTTGGTTTGCTGTTTGTTTTTAGCAGAGCAGCAGTAGCCAGGACAGAGATTTTAGCTAAGTTACCTATTTCCTTGCTTTCATTCTGACCCCAACAGCAGAGGAAGAAAGCGGTTGTCTAAGATTCCATTCTGCTCTTCTTCTTATGATTTCCTAATACAATCACTAGTTTCCTTACACAACTTTTTTTTAAAAAAGATTTATTTATTCATTTAATGTATGTGAGTACACCGTGGCTGTCTTCAGACACACCAGAAGAGGGCATCAGATCTCATTACAGATGGCTGTGAGCCACCATGTGGTTGCTGGGAATTGAACTCAGGATCTCTGGAAGAGCAGTCAGTGCTCTTAACCACTGAGCCATCTCTCCAGCCCCTCACACAACTTCTGTAGTTCTGTATTAACAAAATTTACTGGGATTGGATTACCCAGTAACACACCTACAGGTATTTACCCAAAGAACACATTACGGGAGGCAGCAGAGCAGAGGGGACTGCTTACCGGGACACAATGGCGTGCCTCTGTCCAGGAGGTATGCTGCCATCCAGTCTCAAGTAAGTGACAGAGGGCAGGTGAGGCTTGAGCAGATCATGCTCTACTATATCGAGCATGCTTTTAAGCTGACAGAAGATCAGTATTCTGTGCTGTGCCACAACAGACTCTGTGCCACTCTCCGAAGAAGTGCCATTTCCCAAGCCACAGTCCAACAGCAACTGGGGAGAAAGCACCACACTCCATTCAACAGAGGCAGACAACAAGTATTTGCTACTACATATGCTACCTACTGCAAGTTTCCTATTGAAAGAAAAGGTTAAATATATCTGTAACGTGTATCAGCCCATTAGTACTTGGGGCTACAACTGACCGCCCGCTTGCTTCTCCCTTCAGTTAATGTTAATTGAGGCAACACAGGTGTTCCAAACAAAAGCTATGAAGTCACTTCCTGAAAGAAGGGATCATGTACAATGATTCATATTTTTAATCTCAATACTGAGAAAAGCAGGGAGATCTGTGAGCTCGAGGCCAGCCTGGACCATACAGTAAACTAGAAGCCAGCCAGGGCTACACAGTGAAACCGTCTCCAAAATAAAATAAAATAAAATTTAAAAAGCCAGTCAAAACACAATACTGTCTGATTCCATTTACATGAAGCAGCTACAGAGGGAGTCACAGAAAGCAGGTTTAGTAGTGTGAGTGAATGCTCGAAAGGCGATGGCTCTGGGTTGCAGACTACTCAGGGACTATAATCACAGCTGCCGTACCACACTGTGAATGTAATGTTAGAACTGCACAGCTAAAATGGTATGTCATTTTTTAAGAAAGCTATAAAAAAATTTGTAATCCAGATTTAGAAATACGGTAAATGGTAAACACATCAATAATCTTGGGGAACAGCTATGTGCTCTAATATTATATATTAGGAACATTATTTTATCATTACAGACATACATACTTGTTTCAGGGCTGAGAGCTTAGGGGCGTGTTGGATATCATGAAGTGAAGAATTCTGAACTGCCAGCTTTTCAGTAGTACTCTTGAATTCTGGATGCTGAGGTGTTAAGACCAATGCCGGATGGTTGCAGAGTTTACGTAAATATTGCAAAGCCTTTAAAAGGGAAAAACAACTATGTAAGTGCGCTTTCGTAGACAGACGCATTTGCAATTTGTATCCTTTCCTCCCTATTGCATTTGTCAGTGTTCAAGAAACCAGTTCAGAGCAACATGGCTCAGCCCATAAACCATCTGCCACAGGCATGAGGACCAAAGTCAAGATCCCTAGAACCCACATTAAAAAAGAAAACAAGAAACTCTGAGTGGACACGGGGAGTGCCTGCAATCCCAGTGCATAGTAGAAGAATATTAGGGACCCCTAGTCAGATAAGCCTGAACAGCAAGCTTTCAGGCTCAACAAGAGAGTCTCTCATTATACAATGTGGAGAATAATCTAGAAAAATACTAGCCAGGTGTGGTGGTGCACACCTTTAATCCCAGCACTTGGGAGCAGAGGCAGGCAGATCTCAGAATTTGAGGCCAGCCTGGTCTAGAGTGAGTTCCAAGACAGGTCGGGCTACAGAGAAACTCTGTCTTGAAAAACAAAAGACGAAAAAAAAGATACTAATGTCAGCTTCCAGATGTGCACATACAGATGTGCACCCACAGTGCATTGCATGTACTTCATTATTTTCTGAAGAGTAAGGTCCTTCATTGTAAAGCCTTCTTTCATGCAGTACAAATGTGTGTTACACTCGGTAAGGAAGATGTGCTGCCCCCATTAAGGAACTCTAATCCGTAAGGGCAGTCCGTGACCTCTACCTGGAACACGTGACCTGTAGCTTTCAGCTTTGGTTTTTCAGTTTCTTCTGAGAGTGCAGCAGAAGATACAGTCTCATCAACATCACACTTAGCACGCGACTTAGCAAAATCTTCATAAAGCTGAACCTGTGAATTATCCCAGGGAAACAGTTAATATGTATCTAGGAAAAGTTGTGTGTGTGTGTGTGTGTGTGTGTGTGTGTGTGTGTGTGTGTGTGTGAGAGAGAGAGAGAGAGAGACGCACGCATTACACTTTGCATCGCCCCTGTCAGAAACAGTAAATTAAACCAGTCTTTATAAATGAATGCAAACTAAGACACCACCACCTCATTATTGATATTAGAGATAATTCACTCCATCTGTATGTAAGTTCCTTAAAGTTAAATTTATAGAAAAAAAAATAAAAATTAATGTGTTAAAGTTCAGCCGCCAAGTATTTCACACACACAAACACTAAATTATTCCTCCATTCAGGAAAATAAATTATCAATAAAAGGGAGTCAAATCCATTACAAGTAAATGAGAAAAATCTTTTTTTTAAATCACACAGGTATTAAAACAAGCCCTTACCAGTCCCTTCTGAGACTAGAGTTTAGAAGAACGAATGTTACTGCTAACGTAACATACTACCGTGTACTAACATAAGGACAAGGAAATAAAATCTATCAAGGATGTTAGAACAAAAGTCATAGAACACAAAACCATAAATAATAAACAAAGGCAAAATGTCACTTCCCTCTGGAATCCTCTTCTTCTAGATTACTTAAATGTGGTTTCTGCCTATACTATAGTACTATCATTAGAATATTACCATCATCCCCACCCCCAGCAAAGGGCAAAAGTACCCCATTACTCGTAAGAAGTTTCTTTCAAGAGATAATTTTCTTTTCTTTTTTTACACAGAGAGATGGGCTCTCTCTGTGTAACTCTGGCTGTCCTGAAACTCACTCTGTAGAGCAGATGGTAAGGCACAGAAGAACCAGAGCTCCCTGCCTGTCAGTCAGGTAGTCTCAATTCCAACACTGATCACTCTCACCTTCTTTCTGACCTGTGTTCTAGTAAGCTTTCTTTCAGTCAACAATAGCCCCAAAGCTTGGATATGCCTAAGAGAAGTCATAGTGCTTTCTTTAAGTTAAATATCTTAGTGAGTAAGTGGGGGTGGGGGAGCTTACTTGGTAGTTTAGGGCCAGAGTCCAAAGGATTAGTCCCTTACATTTGGAGGGGTGAGCATTGATCTCTATCTTTAGAGAAAGTACGCTGCCCCTTTCTTTGAAGGGAAATGCTCTAGACTCCTCCACTAGAGTGAGATGTAGTTCATGTTTATACTTTACCATTCACAGCAAGACTTAAGGAAATCTGTCCAGAAAGTCACCAAATAAACTGGAGAATTTAATTATCAATGGGCATCTGATAAAACTAAAGGCTGTCCTGCTAATAATAATCTATCAACAGCTACAATGACCACATTCCTAACCTGGAGAGGGCTAAGAGTACAGTAATAGTCTTGAATAATTTTAGGTGGAAGATCCTGCAAAACATCTTCTTTCATTCTTCTGAGAAGGAATGGCAGAACTTGGCGGTGCAGTGCATCCATGGCAAGAACACCTGTCAACAGTGAGAACACAGCTTTAAATGTCTAACACATCACACTCCTGACCACAGGACTTACTGTAATTCTTTCTTACCTGCTTCTTGCTCTCGACTGGAGCTTCGTGCATCCCTACTCGCTAATATAGGTTTGCCATATCGAGCAGCAAACTGGCGTTCAGTACCCAAAAATCCAGGCATAAGGAAATCAAATAATGACCACAACTCCAAAACATTGTTCTGAACAGAAAAAGAATCACCAGTTACCTTTTGTTTTGGAAAACATCATTCCTGGTAGATCTGGGTCCTAATGTGCCTTCCCACTTTTTCTTCTTCAGAAACCTTAGCAGCCCAGGCTCTGCCTCAGCACGCTCAGCTACTCTCTAACATGGACACCCTTCTAATCCCACTAAAGCTCTGCAGAGCAGAAACCCACCTGACAGCTTCAAAACTAGAGTAGGGGAAGAGAAAAGAGATGACCTTTTAATTAGACAAAACCTCAAACCTTCTGATGTCTCAATCACGTACAAGTAGTAACCTATTTAAAATCTAAAATAGGGCATGTGCCTTTAATCCCAGCACTTGGGAGGCAGAGGCAGAGGTAAGTGGATCTCTGTAAATTCAGGGTCTACCTGGTTAACAGAGTGAACTCCAGGACATCCAGGGATTCACAGAAAAACTGTCTCGAAAAGCCAAAATGATGATGATGATGATGATGATGATGATGATGATGGGAATAGCAATAAAATCTAAGTTTTTCCTATCCCCTTTTAATGCACTTTAAAACAGACACACACCAAAAACAACTTAGGACTAGGGATTTAATTCAGAATTTACACTTGTTTAAATATCATTACGGCCCTCGGTTTAATCCCTAATACAACAACGCAGTCTCTCTCTCTCTCTCTCTCTCTCTCTCTCTCTCTCTCTCTCTCTCTCACACACACACACACACACACACACACACACACTACACATATACACACACTCAAACAAAAACAGCCAACAAAACTTCTAGTAGGTCTAGAAAAATTTGTAAAAGAAAACTTATCTTTAATGATTATTAAAATATGCACCGTTTACTAAACTAACTATACTGTAAAACTCAGAACACTCTTTTTCTTACTTTTTATTTTTATTGAGACAGTTTTTTTATAGCCCTGGTTGTTGTAGAACTACCTATGTAGATCAGGCTGGCCTCAAACTCACAAAGCTCTGCCTACCCCTGCGTGAGGAGTGCTGGGGTCAAAGGGTTGTGCCACAACGTACATGGCACACCTCTGAATCCCAGCACGTGGGAAGCTGAGGTGAAACTAATTTGAGAACAGCTATACTACTACACAGTAAAATCCTGCCTTGAAAAAAAAAATCATTAATTTTTAGAGGCAGAAAATATGATTCTACTAATTGGAGAATAAGGTAATCTTCCTACCAAAAGTAGCTATCTAGGCCAGATATGAACATTGGCTGAAGTTTTCACACCTCTACTGTTTTCACACCTCATTTCTAAGATGGTTCTAAATTTTCACTGCTAAATCAGATTTCTAGGTAACTACAGAAGTAGAATGGTCAGGGTAGGATCAAATTTGTTTTATTCATCAAACAAGTGTTATTCAAATAGCCTAAAATTAGAATTTCAATATGACCTTTAATAAACCTTGACCTGTTTAAAGAGGCAAGAGGATCTGTGAGCTCGATCTATAGCTTGATCTGTATTGAGCTGTGGGCTGGTCTTAGCTATATAATGGCAAAGGCGATGAGATGTAGATCAAGAGTTAAGAAAGAGTGCTGCTGGGGTTGGGGATTTAGCTCAGTGGTAGAGCGCTTGCCTAGGGAAGCGCAAGGCCCTGGTTCGGTCCCCAGCTCCGAAAAAAAACCAAAAAAAAAAAAAAAAAAAAAAAAAAACAGCTTGGTCTATCTAGTGGATTTCAGACCAGCCAGGACTACATAGTAAGACTCTGTCTTAAAACAAAAACAAAACCAGACAAAACCAAACCAAACGTGTATGCTACTGCCACATAACAAACGAGCCACTACAAAAACGGGGCTGGGGATTTAGCTCAGTGGTAGAGCGCTTACCTAGGAAGCGCAAGGCCCTGGGTTCGGTCCCCAGCTCCGGGGGGGAAAAAAAAAAAAGAACCAAAAACAATTTAACTACTAGAAAATTTTTTTGGTCATCTTTATAAACTAAAAGACTCCCTTAATTTCCATGCCACATGGCAAGTTTATTATTTCTGTTTTAAAATAGGAAGAACTGTAAATAATTACCTGGATTGGTGTTCCAGAAAGAATAATCCTATAGTTAGCAGTCAGTTGTTTTACTGCTTTTGACAATTTTGTTTTTCCATTTTTTATGACATGGCCTTCATCAAGAATACAGTAGTTAAATTTAATATTCCTAAGGAAAAATAAATAAAAATTGTTATCCATCCTTTCCTACATGTCAGATATTATAGGAACAATCTTAGAATCCAAAAAATTAAGTATTTTCAATTTCGATATCAAATGTTTTTCTTTTTCTTTTGTTCAAAGTATTTCATGGACATAGAAAATACAGACAAATCTACAATTATGATGTAAATGAATATATGGACTCTAAGATATACTATATACATAGCCATAACCCAGAGCAAAACATCATGTTCCAGCAGCCTGAAAATACCTTTTTGCTTTTTCCTAGCAAAGTTTTAAAATTCCAACTGGCATGCAACCACTGCAAAGAGTGATAGTTTGGCTGACATTTTCACACATGTATGTCAGGTATACTGATTATACTCCGCACCCACTTATCCTTCCTTACCCTCCCTCTCTAGAGAATATTTGAATTCTTACCTAAAAAAGTCTATGTCATTCCTCACAACATCATATGAGGCTACTATCAGATTATGCCTTTTTACTTGATGTTGCAACCTTTAAAGAAAATAAGGAAAGAAAACAGGAATCATTAACTTCCTAATGCCATTTTATTTTGTTTTTTTTGTTTGTTTGTTTGGTTGGTTGGTTGGGTTTTGTTTTTTGTTTTTTTTTGTTTTTTTGTTTTTTTTTTTTTCGGAGCTGGGGACCGAACCCAGGGCCTTGTGCTTGCTAGGCAAGCGCTCTACCACTGAGCTAAATCCCCAACCCCTGGTTTTGTTTTTTGAGACAAGGTTTCTCTGGGTAGCCCTGGCTGGCCTTGAACTCGGAGATCTGACTGCCTCTGCTTCCCGAACTGGGATTAAAGGCTAAAGATATGAACCAAGACAGCTACCACACTCGTCTTCATACAATTTCAGTAGTGTAACTGCAGCTACTATTATGGTGTAACTCTGTAAAGTGTTTCAATCTGCCTGCTGAGCACTAACTTTACTCTGCACACATGGATGCTACCCCATTCTTTATGACGATCATCTGATATTTGGCTCAGAAAAAAAGATAAGCACCTAACTCAAAAT
Organism: Rattus rattus; assembly: GCF_011064425.1. Classification (NCBI taxonomy): domain Eukaryota; kingdom Metazoa; phylum Chordata; class Mammalia; order Rodentia; family Muridae; genus Rattus; species Rattus rattus. The sequence continues at coordinate 36,826,986 of NC_046155.1, forward strand.
ATAGCAAGAGTTTTGCCAGGATCTCTTCTGGGGCACATTAATCCCTTTGGCATTCAGGCTAAATGGGGTCATCAACCCTGTATCCTCATAATGAATACAACGACGAGGCTGCAGAGCTAGGCTGAACTATTCACAAGATTATATCCAAGAGCATGATTAACAGCTAGGCTAGCATGTCCCGGACTGAGACCTCTGAAAGAGGAACTACGGTAATGGAGCTAGGAGAATGTGGTCAGCGACACAGTCGAAGTGACCTTTGACTTAGGACCTAGGCTTTACACTGACCTCCAAAATGTAGACCTTAGCACAGTGATCATCAACCTTCCTGATGCTGTGACCCTGCAATACAGTTCCTCAGGCTGTGTGACTCCAGCCATAAAATTACTTAATTGCTACTTCATAACTGTAATTTTGCTACTGCTATAAATTATATTGTAAATACCTGATATGCAGCTAGCAAAGGGGTGGTAACCCACAGGTTGAGAACCAGTATCTGAGAGGGTGACTGTGAGTACAGACTTGTTGCCATGACAGTAGTATATCTACAACAGCCACTATGAACCAAAAGTACATATACAGAAAGCGAAGGAGAAGAACAGGAAACTGAGAAAATATGGAGAGAATGGAATAAAAGAACAAAGAGGTGCTGTGGCCACAAGAGAGCACACAGGGTGGACACGGCTGCTGCTAGTTTCTCAGACTTAGTGCCACAATGGGTTCAAGTCCTTCATTCTGGTGAGCTTCACTGTTACCTTCTTACCATTTTCTTAAAGCTGGATTTCTATGGGTCTAATTATAGAACTAACTACAGTTATAAATTTTCTGTTTCCAAAAGACTTAAACTATGAGCCTTTTAGTTACACAGCTCTTACCTTATCCTTTCAGTGGGAGGGCCAGTATAATGCAATGGGTTGAGATATTCTCTGGAGCAGAATTTACCTACTTCATCTACCCAATGGCCTGTTAATGTCGGTGGGCAAACCACCAAGGAAGGAAGTGGCATACATTCTGCCAATTTCGATCTTGCATATTCCTGGGCCCTTTACAAAGGAAAAAGCACGTAAGCAATTTGTTCTCATGGATCAGGATTCAGCAGCTTTGTTTTGAAATACTGTTTGTAGTCACCTCTGACAATGGTCTCCAGCTAGGATGCAGATGGACTGTAGTGTTTTTCCTAAGCCCATGTCGTCACATAGAATCCCATGAAGCTTATACTTATTGAGAAAGGCTAACCAGTTCACACCATCCTAGAAGGTTGAGGAGAGAAGGGAAAACTTTAAATGTAAGCAGAGCATGAGAATCTTTTTCTTGTAAAATGTATTTGTATGAACCTAGATAAATTAAAACAGGGCACTAAACCTGAGACTTCATACATCGAAAGAAAAGGTGACTTTACACTTACAAGATGGAGAGCAAACTTACCTGCTGGTACTTCCTAAGCTCAGCATTGATTGGCACTGGGATCTTGTAATTTTCTAGCTTCTTCCCATCTAACAACTGCTCTAAAAAGTGTCGCTCTTTTGCCTTCAACTGGATTAATTCTTCTGACATGTTTGGAGGGTCTGGAATGCCTGCCTAAAATAGGTTTTTAAGATGTATTAAAATTAGGCTTGAGAGTAATACACAGCTCATTTGTTAAGTGCTTGACTAACATGCAAAAAGCTGAGTTCAATGCTAGCATTGTATAAAACTACACCCGTATAATCATAGCATCCAGGGGTTGAAGGCAAAATTCAAGTTCACGTTCAGCTACAGAGAATTCGAGGTCAGCAACGTAAGAACTTCTCCCAAAAAGAAGTATTAACTAATGCTTGTTCTTTGTGTGGGGGATGGGATAAGGAAAGAGAAGGTTGTCGACAAGACCTTGAATTCATTAGACAATCTATGCCATTTACTAAAATTTTCCATCCTGAAATGTTATCACAATAATTTGTTTTACTCAGACAAACACACACACAGAAAAACATAATTAAAAATAATAAAAAGACTTGATAGTAAATAAATCTAAAGATTTTAAAAGATATTAAAAGTGTTTGAAGAATTAGACAAAAAAAACTCACAGAACTTTAATTTGCAATAAGCGTTAATAGAGAAACAAAGAAATGCAACCTACTTTATTTTACATACCATATTGTAATTAATCACTATCAGCTTCACAGAGTTCTGAAGTCTTCAGATACTGAATCTTAAAATACGATTAACTAAAAGTTCTAGTATCTCCCAAGCTTTCTGTTTTATAACAAAGGAGGGAGTGTGCACTGCGTTTGTTTGTTTGTTAACACCTGCACACTTCAGTGAGAACTGCTTGAGCCCGAGAGGATCTACCAAGAGCAGCAAATGTCCGAGTGACATTTATAACTCACCAGCTAGCTTCATCTAGGCAGGCCCTTGCTGAGCTGGTGAAAATGGGAAGAGCTATTAAATCTCATCCTTGAGCATGAGACAAATGTGAAATATACAGCACACTTCTGACCTTTTCAAAATATATTAGGGGGCCACACCTGTTTAACTGTTTGCTAAACTAGCCTCTTTTTCCCTTAAATAATTTAAACACGTCGGTATTCCACTAAATTCTTTGTCATGCTGTGATGCTCACAGACATGCCCTGACTGTATCCAGCCTTATGTTTCAATGTTGACTTGACAGACTGTGTCTTCATGCCTGCACAAAGGCCAAAGGAAGATATCGGGTGTCCTGCTGTGTCACCCTCTAACATCATTCCTTCAGTCTCTCACTGAACCTGAACCAGAGCTAGATGGCAGTCAGCAAGCCCAGTGATCCTCCTGTTCCCGTCCCTCAGTCAGAGTGACAGACTGAGCCTAGCCACATCTAGTTTTTATGTGAGTTGTGGGGATTCAAACTCAGGTCCTCATATTTGTGCAGCAAGTATTCTTAGCCACTGAGTCAGCCTCTCAGCCAATCATACTCGAGATAAACATTTCTGAGCTAAGGAGTGTAGCTCATTGGTAGAACACTTACCCACCAGTACGAGGCTTATGTTCAATCTCCAGTACCATAAAAACATTTAAATCCAAAATATTTACAATTATTAACTTTGAATCACCATACAATTATTATTCTCTTAAGACAAGTTTTACCCATGCAAACCTAAAAAAACTACACCACAAAGCAGGGGTGTACTTGTGACTGGGACACACCACAGTGCATCAGCCTGAGGTCTCTGATGGCGTGGGCTGGAGCCGACTTCAGTCCTCTGACCTCCATCACAGGCACATACAGCCCCGAGACAGACAGACAGACAGACAGACAGACAGACAGACACACACACACACACACACACACACACACACACACACACACACACACACACACACACACACTCTAGATCTTTAAAAATAAGAAGTTACTACTATGAGGTTATACACAGTGCTGCACTCATGAACCCAAATCTCTCCCACTTACCTCGAGTGGCATCAGTCTAATCAGTGTTGCAAAGCACTGAGTAGCCATGAATCTCACACTGTCTGTCTGATCACTCATTCTTCCCAACACAGGAACAACTAAAAGGACAATGTATGGGACAATGCCAACATCCAATTGTTCCATAACACCTGAGTAAGTCATCAAGGAAATTTCACAATAGTTCCCAGGTACACATTTTCAGGTACTAGTATACGAAGAGTGTGACTTCAACATTAAAAGTCTCTTTCTAGGCATATGCACACATGTATATAAATTACCCTGACTACTTTATGTTCTGTTATTTACAGACTATCCTGTAAGTCTAGAATGGCCTTTAACTCTTGATTCTTCTGATTCTACCTTGAATGCTAGGATTGCAGATGGATGGCATCCTGTCAGGCTCAATGCAGTGACTTCTGTTAGCAATCATAACTATATTTGCATGTGCACTCTTATAAAAGCACTATGTAACTATCACAATTAAAAATATAAAACCGAAAGTCAGGCAGTGGTGACACACACCTCTGATCCCAGCACTCAGGAGGTAGAGACAGGCACATCTCTGAGTTCAAGACTAGTCTGGTCTATACAATGAGTTCCAGGATTACACAGAGAAACCCTGCCTCGAAAAATCAAAAACAAACAAAGCTAGGGGTGAAGAGATGGCCCAGTGGTTAAAGACACTGGGTGATCTTCCAAGGGGCCTGGGTTTGAAACCCAGAACCTACATAATAGTTCACAACCATTTTAACTTCAGTCCCAGGGGATCTGATGTCCTCTTCTAGTCTCCATGGGTACTAGGCATGCATATGGTACACAGACAAACCTATAAACAAAACACCCACATGCACATAAAATTCAACTTACCCCCCCACCCTGTATATGTGTGTGTGTGTGTGTGTGTGTGTGTGTGTGTGTGTGTGTGTGAGTGTGTGTGTATTTTATTAAAAATCTTATTGTTTGGGTATTTTATTTGCATGTCTGATTATGCACCATTTGCATGCCTTGTGCCTAAAAAAGTCAGAAGAGGGAATCAGAATCCCCAGGACAATTCATTACCACACAAAGATTAATTCTCAATTTCCCACTAGGAGCATAAAAATCACCATCTGGATATACTGAACCTCATCTCTGTGGCTGTGGAAATTCTGAACCTGTAGAACCAACCGGAATTTTCTACTGATCTGACCTTATCAACCTTTCTTACTTTGACTCAGGGGATTCACACATTCCAAATTAAACAATGGCTGTCATGTCCTTTAAAAGAGCTCGCAGCACATTTCTAGATCTGATATAGTTCAGTAAAAGGCAGAATTTTCATGGTCTGACGAGAAAACAGAGCTTAATTATCTTATTTATTTCATTAATTTTCCCCTGAAAAAAAAATGAACAAAGTTTGGAAACATACATTTGGTGTAAATATAACCTATCTAGTACTTAATTAATACTAAGGAAACATTAAATAAAATAAACAGATCGGTTTCTAGTTTAAAATTATATAAAAGTATTTTTGCATGTTAAAAAGATACCTATTTTAAGCAATTCTTTAAAATTTTAATAATAAAATATAATAAATTCATAGTGAAACGTAGAATACTTCAAAGTAAAACATCATTTGGAGTAAAGCAGATTATGTGCACTTTAAAATGAGTAAACTAAATTATTCTTAAATAAAATGAATAAAATTTTTCGATTTCGGCAAAATAAAGGATACAGGCAAGTGCTTCAATTGCACCTTCTTGCTTGACATTGTCATCAATTGCTCCCAACCAGGGAAGTACCTTCTCCAAAAAAATATTCATGGTCTCCATGGTAGCTATCTTACTCATGACACCTACGCAGCGAGCCGCCATATGCCTCACTGCAGTGCTGGGGTACTGAAGGCACATGTAAAGATGAGGCAGGTGCTGCACCAGCTACAAGGGAGTAAAAAGGGTGACATTCTCACTAGGGAACACAGAGTCAGTGTCCCTGGCTCTCTTCTACTTTGGGTTTGGGTAGGTATTCCAAGTTCTGGGTTGCCACAGCATTATGACGCAACAGCATCTCACTGCTAATGTCCATCACAGAACACAAGGCTACCAATAATAACCAAGTACTTATTCAAGAGTGAAGGCCAGCCTCACATTTCAGCTCAGTACAGGGGGGTTAAGATGGAGTTTTCTCTAATAATAAGAAAGAAGATGGGAGAGCTTTCTTTGAGAAGAGAACTTGCTGTTTTCCAGGCTGGCCTCACACTGGGAAACAGACACAAGCTGCTACGGCTTATCAGAAATTCTTAACAAGTAAAAGTACATAGTTTTCTTCCCAACCACATCTCCTAGATTGACTTTTATCAATCTTAATGTTAGTTACAGAGAAAAGATACAACTGTGTACAATGCAATAAACAGCAAAGAGCCTCTCTAATGTAGATACACAGATATTTTTATTATTAAAACCAAATAATCTTCTACTTTTCCTCTTCCCTCTATGGAAACTCTTGTTAGAAGTATAATAGTAAAAGCCAACCCCAAATCAAAATCATTACTAGTGCCCCCTACGCCACTGACCAGCTCCACCGTAGTAGGCGATCTCCTCCACTCTGCGTAGCCTGCAGACGTCCTCCACGCAGGCAGCACTACTATTACTGATCTAAACAGCCTACACTTCTCTTTCTCTACCCCCTCCCCTCTGCTCCAGAACTCTTTCCACAGTGCTCCTCAAGTTTCCACACTGGGTCTTCATTCCTGCACCCAATTCACAAGTCCCATAAGGAAGAATCTAGTTATACCACATTTTTAAAAATGCCATTAGTAACAACAAAATTGGTATTTCTCAAGTATTAAAATTATTCAACAAGACAATGTATTTTATCTGGAAAAGCACCACACATGTTAATTACCAAGGGGTGAAGTTCAGAGTCCATCGAAGCTGCTGCTGTTTCAAACACTTGCAGGGAATTCACCAGTTCTTGAGCAGGAGCATCACCTCTTTCCAGGAGGGACTTTCCATCTATTCAAATAAAAGTCCTATCACTTTGTAACTAATTCTTACAATTACAAACCTAGAGTCCACAAAAAAAACACAAACTAATACCCCTCAGCTAATACACAAGTGTCAACAAAGCTTTTTGCATTAAAAATGGTGGGACTTTAAGTACTCAAATACTGAACTTAAAGCAAACGGAGATTTAAAATAATAATGCATTTCCAAATCTATCTTTAAATCTATTAGAGAACGGGGGAAAGCATACAGACTAACATGAAGATTATCAGCCATTTTAAAACATGCATGCTAGTCTAGGATAACAAAGAGATAAGCAGTTTTCGTCTAAAAGGACATGCGATACACACTGAAAACCCTGAACTGTAATCATGGAAATGATGCATACCAAAGTTATTTAGGTCAATCATCGTCTTCAGTGGACCAACCATTGCGTCCCAAAGATGCGGCAATTTCAGTGCCATTTCAGCACCAAAATGCTTCACTACAGTTGTTAGGGCAAATTCAGCTCCTCTCCGTTGTACCAGGTAAGGCTTTTGACCCTAAAATCCAATTTTGAAAGAAAAAAAAAGCATTTTAAAGACACTATCTAAAAACTGACAATGTTTCTGTTAATCAATAAAACAATTACTGGATATATTTGTGATCACTGCAAACATTTTCCAGTAATAAATTCCACACAGGACTAACCAGATTTTTTAGTCTAACATAGAAATAAAGTAAAAAATAGAAGGGCATATGCTATTTCTAAAGAGAGTCACAAGTGACTTTATTAAAGTGTTCACTACCCCCTTTCACCCCCCAAAAAACAGCAATCCCAGAGATGAAACCACGTATTCTTACTTAAATTCACTACAGGGAAATGGTGAGGCCATGTATTTGCTAACCCCAAGAGTGATCCTTTTTTTAAATGCACCAGTAATTAGAATCATAAAACTGTCTTCCCTCAAAGAACACGCGTAGGGGCTGGAGAGATGGCTCAGCGGTCAAGAGCACCCGACTGCTCTTCCAGAGGTCATGAGTTCAATTCCAGCAACCACATGGTGGCTCACAACCATCTATAAAAGAGATCCGATGCCCTCTTCTGGTGTATCCAAGACAGCTACAGTGTACTTTATATATATAATAAAATGAATAAATCTTTAAAAAAAAAAGTCTACCCTGACTTCATTCAGCAGTAGACTGTGACCAGAGAGTTGTAAGCTGAAAAAAATAAACCCTTTAAAAAAAAAAGAACATGCGTAGCTTTTACAGGAAAGAAGAAAAGCTGTACAGAGCACTGTAGTGCACTTGGGAGGCTGAGGTAAACCTATGACAGAGCTGGCCTGAACCACTCCCACCCAAAAAAAGGGAATTAAAAAACAGGGAAATAACTGTATAAATGATAAAGCTGTAAAGTCATGGTAAATTTTTCATGAAAATTATGGAGATAATTATGGTGATTCATAAAATGTTTCAAAAGAAACAAACAATAGTAGGGTGTTGGTTTTAATGAGAAACTTAGCCATGATCCATATTTTACATACAAAACCACATCTTTTTAGCACCAACAGCTTACTGTGGAACCCAGGTACGTGCCCATGTCTTACAGTAAAAGAACAGGAACAGTCATCCCACTGTTAATATGCTACTGTACGAGCTCTGGCTATGACTTAGGGCCAACACTTGCCTACATTCCCTGTCCTCAAGTACTACCCACACTCTTGTGCATTAATTTGACCCTTCTTCCTACCTCCCTCCCAGTCGGGCCTCAAACCTGTAATCCTCCTACCTCAGCCCAAGTAGTAGGCATATAGGTGTGTGTGCACTACTGCAGCTGACGCACTCAGTGAAACACTGGCTATGGGCAGTGCTGCTCACGTGGCAGTGTTTGCTTAGCATGTACAAGGCCCTGAGCTTGATCCCTAGCACTGAAACAGGCCAGGTGGAGTGAGTGGGACCTGGGAGGTGGGAGGTGGGCGCAGTAGGATAAAAAAACAATTAATTATCACTGCTGTTTAATATGACTTTTGCACTCAATGCTTTGAAACTGAGTTGGTTTATATTTATGAATATCTATTCTACAATAGTGTATCTATTTTACAATCATATCTATAATCAAAAGAACTTACTACCTAGCAAAATAAATTCATATAAATTAAAAATTAAATTAAAATTTTCCAGTTAGGTTGCTAAAATACTTTAATACCAGTACTTTCATTTGTAGATATAAAAATACAGTTCTGAAAGCTATCAATAACAGTTCTGAATCTAGAAAACAAATATTTAAGAGTAAGAGTATTTGTTGGGGGAGAGGAGGGTGGGATGGGGACTATTTACCTCATCAAGTTCAACCAGGATATTCCCACTACTTCCTGCAGGTAGATCTGCTATCTGAGCTTTGATTGCTTTGGGGATAGGGCCTCTCCTGCTTGTAATGGCAAAAGCTGCTTTCTGATGCCTGTAGAGCGTAATGATGCCTCTGTGCTTGGTGACAGTATGGTGCATTCCGTCTTTTTCTGAGTTGGATCCTGAGAAGGAAAAAAGCCATTTAATCAAAATACAGGTGAACAAACGCTTCCTGTTCCTAAAGAGACACATGTACTTAAAAACTCAGTAAGATTCAATTTTTATAGAGGAGGATGTGTTAGACAATGAAATTCTAACAAAATTGTCTTTGAATTAAGCCTTACATTAAACGCAATGAAAGTTATGGAGTAAAAAACAATGAAAAATAGCACATGCAATGACAGAGCCCAGGAATAAATATTAAGAAATACTCCACGTTTTCTCTAAATATTCGTAACCACAATGAATTCAGAAAAACACTGACTACTGCAAACTACTACCTCTTTGCATAGGAAGATGATGATCCTACTACATTTTTAAGTAAATATTAAACAAGGAACTTTCTTCCTTCTCATTTGTTTTTTTAAAGTTGTAAGTCTATTACATTACAAATAATAATTACATTTCAAATAACTTAGGCTTTCTAAAATCTTAACTTGAAAATCATATAGAACTTTTTTTTAAAGATTTATTTATTTATTATTATATATAAGTACACTGTAGCTGTCTTCAGATACGCCAGAAAAGGGCATCGGGGTCTCTTTTTCAGATGGGTTGGGTGAGCCCGGAAAAAAAGTATAAGAACCAAAAAAAAAAAAAAAAAAAAAAAAAAAAAAAAAAAAAAAAAAAAAAAAAATCATGGATCTTTTCAGGATGAACCAATCACGGGTTGTTGAATTGAACTCAGGACCTCGAAGAGTAGTCGGGTGCTAACCACTGAGCCATCTCTCCAGCCCAAAACATATAGAACTTAGTCATGTGACTAAATCAGTGACATTCTTATCTCTGAGATCATCTAAATAAAAGAGGTGTGTCCATATAAATTTTCTACATAAAATAGGAAATTTGGGACTGGAGAGATGGCTTAGTGGTTAAGAGCATTGACTGCAGGGGTTGGGGATTTAGCTCAGTGGTAGAGCGCTTGCCTAGCAAGCGCAAGGCCCTGGGTTCGGTCCCCGGCTCCGAAAAAAAAAAGAAAAAAAAAAAAAAAAGAGCACTGACTGCTCTTCCAGGGGTCCTGAGTTCAATTCCCAGTCCGGAGTTCAATTCCTAGCAACCACATTGTGGGTCACAACCAATCTGATTCCCTTTTCTAGTTTGAAGAAATCAAATAAATAAGTGAAATTTTTTGGTATTATTTATCAAATAGACTACTCACATCATAACATGGCATTAAATTAATGAAACAGAGTATTAACATTTGATACAGCTTTCTAGTTTTCTAGTCTAGTTATAATAAGCAACAAATGACTTTCAAGACTAACAAAGGCTGAGCACAGACTTCAGCCGACTATTTCCCTTCTTCTACGGAGGTTCGTTTGCACAGAAGAGGACTGACGGGCAAATACACGAACAGATACAACTTCGTTATCATCCAGCTTTCTTTCATCAGAATAAGAAATGGGGAGAGTAGCTTTAAATAGATCCAGATTTGTGCTTAAGTTATACCTATAATCCAATGACACTAAACTTAAATGGTCAATTCCTTCTCTATGCAAACAAAGGTTTAGACATATACCTTTAGAGTTTTCCTGGCCACTTTGTGTTGGCACTGGACATGTTACACAGGGAGTGAGGTATGGGTCCACACAAAGAGAGCTACAGAGGTTTTTAATAACTTTTGAATTAGGACATGGTGTCCTTGTTGTACACTGCTGAAGAAGCTTAGCTATGTACTGAGCAGCATAGTTTTGTACTAGCGTATTCTCTTCTTTTTTAATTGTTTCCATTAGTGGTTTTATGATAGGATTTAGTTTCTCCGGAAGCTGCTGCAAGCTCACAACTGCACATGCAGCAAACGTATGCACTCTCAGCTGCAACACTTGCCACTCCTGGTTCGTCTCTGCAACTGTCATTTGGACCTGATGCCGTTTACTATCTAACTGCTGTAACACTTGAGGATTTAAATCAAAAGTTGACGTGACTTCATTAAAAAGAGTAGTTACCTAGTTAGAAAAAAAAAACAAAAACAGAGAAGAAATGAAAAGTCATTAATTACAATAATCCCAGATACTCTGAAGTCCTAAATGGCAGTTTTCTGTCCCACCTGCAAACATCTCACCGTATCAAGTATGACTTTAATAATTAGTAAGCTAAATTAATGTCTAAAATAGCTCAGATAAAAGTGTAGCTTAGTCTGTTTAACAGTAACACTGCACATTGTAAGAGTTTCTTAAGAGAATAAAGTTACCATTAAATCTACCACATCTCACCCAAATGGTAAACATGGAAGCTGCAAACAAACACAAACTGTTAATTTGAGAAATATCAAAATCCAAACTACTTCTCTACTCCACAAACACACACAGAAGCGGCTTGGAGTACAGTATGAGTACCAGGACAGCTGAGACTAAGAATCCTGTCTTAGAAAACAAACCAGCCAACCAAAGATAAAAGCCAGAAGACACACAAAAGCACACGTACACACACCAAAGTGCAGTATTTAATGCATAAGGCCCAATAGTGCTGCAATCGCGTACTCCACAAGCTTCATCTGAGACTGCTCTTCATCATTTTAACTTTATTAAAATAGAATTCCTGCACTATAAATTAACTCATTTGAAGTACATAATTCAGTGATTTTCAGTATATTAAGAATTATGGCTCTCAACAATGAGCATGTTTTCATAAATATCCTGAAAAAGACTCATAACCATTAGCAATCACTCATTTCCCCGGTCCTATTAAACTTATTTCCCTTCTACATACATATATATACATACACACATATATACATACACATACATACCTACATAAACACACACACACACACACACACACACACACTCTCACACACTCACATACCCCCACCACCACCACACAGAGAGCAGGCTGACCTTGAAATCAGAGATCCACTTACCTCTGCCTCCCGAGTGCTGGAATTAGAAGCATGTACCACCACCACTGAAAAGTAAGCCTTTGGCTGTTTTTCTCATACAGAACAATGCTCTTTGGGTTCATTATACTGTAGCATGTAATGATACTTTCTGTCAAACAACATTTAACTCTCGAATATAATCTTTCTATGCATTTTATTTATTAGTTGATTAATACTTGGGTTTGTCCCATCTTTTGAATGTTATAAGTTACTATGTATCAAGATCGTGTACAGGCTTATGTAGCAAAGATAGGGCAGGCAGTGGTGCACATGCCTTTATTCCCAGCATTTGGAGGCAGACGCTGGCCGATCTCTGAGTTTGAGGCTAGCCTAATCTACAGAATGAGCTCCAGAACAGCCAGGATACCTGGTCTCAACCAATCCAATTTAAAAAACAACAACAACAACAACAACAACAAACCAACCACAAAAATAGTTATCTTTACTGGTTAAATACAATTACTGAGAGCTTTCTTAAAATAGTGTAGTTTAATAATTATTGATCACAAAAGTAAGTAAACATTGAAAAGCACAACTTTCTACAGATATTCGTTTGTTGTTTTGTTTAGGGGGACAGTTTCACCAAATATCACAAGCTTGCTTCTACATCATCATCTTGCTTCAGCCTCCTGAATGTTGGGATTGTAAGTACTTGCCACCATATCCTGCTAAGAATTTATCTTTTAAGACCTATAAATTATTGACATGGTAGAAAATGTAAATAATGCTGTATTTACTGTGAAAGCAAAAGTTACGTGATATCTTATTTCTATCAAAATAAAATATAAAAGGTTTTCAATTGTAGGTACATGACCATGCCAATATGCTCATCACAAAAGAACAAACCCCCTCTAACTAACTTACACTTTGCACTTTGCCTGGTCCACCTGGAGTTATGCTCAAGATTTACAGATTATTGTTACACTTAAAAATTTGAAAATTATCCTAAGTAGACTATTCTATGTCAGCCTTCAATAACTATTGTAAACTGAGGAAAAGCTTTCAAATAACTCCAAATTAGCCCTCTATCATTTAACCAATGCTTATTAACTACAGCTGAGTAAGACCCCACCCCAAACTACAGACAAATAAAAGCAGAACCAAGTCAACCTAAGGCTAGGACGGAGACAAGTGCCTGAGGCCACAGAACCACTGTGCTCTCTGCTTCTGTGTCTAAACCCTTCACCTTACACCAAGAAGAGAAATGCCCAGAAGACGGTAAAGCAGTTCTTCCTATCTTCTACAATCTTAGGATACATGGGAAGTGACACAACTTCACAAGTTTCCAGTAAGACGTAGTAACCAGTTTTCTGTCCTCTAATTTCAAGAAATTCAGTATAATAAAATAACATTTCTAAAGAACAAGAACTGCAGGATACATTCCAAAGATTCAACATGTTGGTATGCTTCTGTAGTGATACATGACAAATTTCTAATCTTTATTTCATGCTCTAAAATTAAGAAAGGTACTTCATTACTCACCAGGTCGTTAGCTTGATCTATTGTTAAAACATTGTTGTTTACTCTATTACCAACTTCAATATGTGCATCAGCTAATGACGATATAAACTGTTTACATTCATTCTGCATTCGTGTGAACGGAACAGCAATTTCATCATAATACAAATGTTCTGAAAGGATATCAAGTAAACGCGGTTGCACAGCTAGGGTAACAGCTTTACACTCCTAAAATACAACAGATAACAAGATTTAGGGAGAATACAGGAACATAATGGTAGAGATATAACCTTCACTTCAGACAACCAAATGTTACACTGCCACTGATTTTGAGTCTATAGTCTGTTATCTCCCGAATAGTTAGTTACACAAAGGAAAAATATTACATCAAAACTACTTTGAAATTTTAATTTGAATGACTACAGGACATGCACATGTAACTATTTTAATTCCATTTAATTTTCAACCGAATTATTCTTAGTGTACTCTGAATTTATTCAAAAAATATAAATACAGCAGACATTTAAAAGTATATTACTATAAAAATCAATCAGAAAACATCTGGCATGCACTAAAAATGTTCAAAATTTGTTATTAGATATCTTTAACAATTCAACCACAGCTTCACATGCTGTATTGTAAAAATGGATATAATTTAAAAGCTACTTACCTGCCCCCAAATTTAACTAACCCTTCCCACTCTCTCTGGTTGTTGCCTGCCCCAACAACAGGGGCAATGGCCTCAGTGGTGAGCCATGAGGGGTTCTGTGGGATCTGGGTGATCAGCCTGGGCTTCACAGAGTAAATCCAGAGAAGCTCTGTGAGGGTCCAGAAACCGAACTGTCAACACTTGCTGCTGAGTCTGAGAGGCACAAAAACACAGCATCACTGCCTCTCCAGCACATAGTGTCCTGACAACAAAACAGACAAGCTTTGCTTCTTTCCAGAGGCAAAGCGGGGTCTCGATTGCAATAAAGCATGGTTCAATTACTTTTAGACATCGCTTTGACAAACTGCTAAGAGGCAGTAACAAGCAACTCTCACAGCAAGTGCAGACAGTTAAATTTCCAGAATTCCAGTCAATGGAATAAACAAAATCAGCAGGAAGTTTCTTTGATTTACAGAAACAAGTCTTACACAAAATCGTTTATCTTACAGAAGCTTAAAGTTGAAAGGATAGAAGGGAATTTGGAAGCAAAGATTTGAATTTAAATGTGGCGATTTCTTTTCCTTGCAACCAAAATTTCTCCCCTTTTTAGTTATTATCCAAATAAACAGAACTCCAAAATACAAAACACAGGCCTAGTGGTCGTGGTGCACACCTTTAATCTCAGCACTCAGGAGGCAGACACAGGTGGATCTCTCTGAGTTCAAGGCCAGCCTGGGTCTACAGATCAAGTTCCAGGACAGCCAAATCTTTGCAGAGAAACCCTCTATAAACAGACAGACAGAAAACAACAACAAAAACCAAAGCACTGAAAATGTGCTACCTAATAGTAACGACCAACTGGATATATAGAGTCAGGCTATCACCTGACACTTTTATACACAGACTCTTCCACAAGGAACTTCTGTAACAGACTATGGAGGACGGACAAATACTAAATGTTAACGTAGTTTAGTAGTCTTAAATATGAATGGGGTGTTAAAAAAAATCAAGTTAAAAGTTAAATGGAAAACAATGTTCAATATTATATGGAAAACTTTCCCCTAACTTAAATTTTTATAAAAAAATTGTTTTTACTTTTGTGTTATAAGTTATAAATAGTCCTAAATGCTAATAGCAATTGGTTTTACTAAATTTGCCTTTATTACTTTAGGAATATACCTTACCTTTTGCAAAGCAGCCCATTCACAGATTACTAACGCAGCACTAATTCTCTGTAAAGCAGATTTGGAATTCAAATGGAAGAGTAGCAACTGGCCGAGGGATTCTGCTGGTTTAATTTCTTGGTTTACCATATTTACACCTGGATCACAAATACAGCAACAGAGTGCTCCTAACAACCTAAAAGAGAGGGGAAGGCCACACTGCAGAAATTACCTAAGGCAAAACTTCTCCTACTAAAGCTGTAAATTTCCCCATAAAAACCATAACTTATCTTCCACCTTATTTGCATGAGTAGACATGAGGTGGTTTGTTTTTGGTTTGAAACAGTCTAATATATCCCAGGTTGGCCCTCAACTCTTTATGTACCTGAAGTTGACTCTGAGCTGATCTCCCTGCCCTGTCTCTCAAGCGAAACTACAGGTGTACACCATCACACCGTTTATGTTGTATCTAGAATCAAGAGGCTTGGTTCTGCTAGGCAAACACCTCTAACCCAAATTTTACTTTTAAAACTTCAGAAACTTAAAAATATTGATCTACTTTAATTTTGCTTAACTAGTTAGTATAGAGGAAGAACTGACATACCTATAAAAAAATCTTGTGGTTGTATTTTAAAACCATTATCGATACTTGTCTCTGATACTTGTCACTCATTAAGTACTTACTTAGCTGCCATCATCCTGGCCCTCATAACTACAAAGTCCCTGGTAGCTGGGTCCTCCATGATGGTGTCTGCCCCCGCGATGTACTCCTGAAGCACCTCTTTACTCTGCATCTGACCTTGCCGGACCTTACCACCTGTTTTTTCCTAGAGGAAAAACAGAAAAACAACAATTAAAGACTAATCAATTAAATTCAATTGGAAACAACAAAAATATTATTAAACCCTGATAAAATGTAGTCTTGTAAAATGTTAATGGGTGATAATTGCTATCCAGTTCATAGGAGTCTGAATGAAGAGTCTAACTAATGTTAATGAAGGCACGTTTAGAATAAAGCAATGCAAGTTTCTTAAGGAGTCACTGTGTCAGTGATGGCGAGCTGAACACAGGAACACCTTATGTCTCTCTCCACTTACCTTGGTTCTGGCTTTTACTTCGAGCAGCATATTTAAATCAATAGGTAAATGAGAAGGCTGCATCATTAAGCAAAGCCAAGCACCCATCCACGGGCAAGCAGCTGCTACCACATACTGAACTGAAGCCTTGCTCAACAGTTCCATCCAGACCTACAAAGGGAAAAGGAGAATATGAAACAAATTTTTCTATTAAGTGATAACAAAGTCTAAAACATACTTTTTGGGAAAATGAAATGGAAGGAGTAAGAAATAGTAAGATTCATTTGAGAAAGGTCAACATAGAGGTTTACTTTGAAATAGTGATCTTATTCATGGGTTATATACTACATAAAATAATATAAAGAAAAGTTGTTGGGTTTTGTTGTTGTTTCTAAGAATGTGGGGGCCAAGAAGATGGCAGAGTGAGTAAAGGCAGTTGTTGCCACACCTGACAAGCTAAGTTCAAACTCTAGAAACCACATGGAAGGAGAGAACCAACTCCTAAAAAGCTATCCTCTAACTTACACACACCACTCAAACCAGCACTGGCCCCCACTGTGTGTACTTTATGTGTGTTTTGCTTACATATATGTGTATATGCACCACATGTAGACCAGAAGAAAGTGTCATATTAGAATTGGAGTTTCAGAAAATTATGAGCTGCCATGAAGATGCAGGAAAGCAAATCTAGGTCCTCTGCAAGAGCAACAAGTGCTCTTAACCACTGAGCCAATCTCCAGCCCAATAAATAGGTTTCTTAAAAGGAATATAGAAGCAGGTGCAGTGGTGCATGCCTTTAATCCCAGTACTAGGGAGGCAGAGGCAGGAGAATCTCTCTGAGTTCAAGGCCAGCCTGTCAGCAAAGTGAGTTCCAGGAGAACTGTTACATAGAGTCCATGTCTCAAAAAAGCAAAAAAGGAATACAGGAGATGGCCATGATAGTACACTTCTATAAAGAGCCTGAAGCATAAGGATCAAGGGTACAAGGCTAGCCTGGGATACCCAAATAGACCTACTCAACAAAACCAATAGAATATTTGATACTTTATGATCATATCAAACTAATATGATCACTAGTTTATGTCATATGAACATATGTTTACAAATTAAGCATGCCACGCCAGGCATGCTCATACATAGCTGCAGGCCTAGGATTGGGACATGAAAGCAACAGGACCAGGAGTTTGAAGCCAATCCCGCTACACAGCAAGCTCAGGCCAGCCTAGGTTATGTGAGACCTTGTCTTGAAGAAATGACAAGGTGAACACACACACACAAATTAAAAATAAATAAAATATTAAAAATAAAAATCTTTAAGGGCTGAAGAGATGGCTCAGGGGTTAAGAACACTGACTGCTCTTCCCGAGGTCCTGAGTTCAATTCCCAGCAACCACATGGTGGCTCACAACCATCTGCAATGGGATCTGATGCCCTCTTCTGGTGTGTCTGCAGACAGCTAAAGTTTACTAATATAAAAAAAAAAAAAAAAACTAAAAAAAAAAAAAAATCTTAAAAAAAAAAAAAAAAAAAAAAAAAAAAAACAAATAGAGCATCAGCTTAACGGGGCATGTAACAAGAAAAAAAGAAATGTAACCAACCCGAATTTACTATTAAATCACATAGGAAATCTAGTTTTCTGGCTCATCTTGTAGATTACTTGAACTCTTCAATGTCTTAGATGGCTTAATTCATTAAAATCTCTCGATAGCATAGTAAGTGTTTTTTAATCATATCTATAAATTTATTAGGAAGAGAAATGTAGATAAGTAGATGCATCAAGTACCTTGTGAATGAGATCCAGAATTTCCTGGCTGCTTTCTAAAACACAGAACTGAAAGATGTGCCGCAGCATATCAGACAGGATAGGGATAAGCCAAGACGACGAGTTCTGAAAACAAACACACTCATGACATGTGGTCCTGAAGTCAGCTTGCACAAACAAGAAGTCAAACGAGACAAACACTGTCATAAAAAAGACTATACGCCTTACCAAAAAGATTCAACTGGTGATAGATTTTGATAAGATCAAATAATCATCACAGTTATTATTGCAATGGCTTGAAAATTACATAATCACAGGGAAGTGGGGGGAAATTGATTATCCTAACATCAAATTTCCCTTAAATAAATTGAAAGTACAGAACCAAGCTATAAGCAGCAATGTCATTACTTAAATCATCATACATCACTGCTTTATTAGGAAACTGGGAAATGCTCAGATCACTGGCTGCTATGCCAAAAGATCAAAGCCTTAATTCTATGTACGCATCAATAATGCAGTGCCAGAACAGTATTAGTGACCTTTTCTCTTACTCTCAGTTCAATCATTGGCAATCTAAACAGTTACCTGTAGACACCAAACTCTATCTCTAGAAAAAGATGTCTACCCTTTATTTATATCAAGTAAAATGTGCTATGAAGTATATATACTAGCTGTCCCTGGTTACAAATGCTGATGAATAGACCCTGCAAATGTTCAAATCAGCCAGGGAAGAAAGAATACATGGATAGGGCACAGAGGATACTCAGAGAAATAATTATAATTATAATGCCGTATACAGTGTGAAATTAAGGAAACAGTATTATACTTTATCTTCAGTTTTTTTTTTTTTTTCCTCAACTTAAAACTGTTCTTAAAAAACTAAGCATGGTGTATCATGCCTTTAATCTCAGCACTCCTGAGACAGAGGCAGGTAGATCTCTGTGAGTTTGAGGCCAGCCTGGTCCACATAGCGAGTTCCAGAACAGCCAGAACTATTAGAAAGACCCTGTTCAGAGGGTGTGTGTGTGTGTGTGTGTGTGTGTGTGTGTGTGTGTGTGTGTGTGTGTGTGTGTGTGTGTGTGTTAAATGGAGTGTCTACTCTGAAAGACAACTTAGAAGTTTCTTACAAAACTAACCATATTCTTATAGTCTAGTACTTGGACTCCTTAATTTCTGCCCACAGAAAAGAAAGTATTTATCTACACAAAGACCTGTACTTCATAAAAGCCTTTGTATATACTACCAAAACGTGAAGGTAGAGGTGTTGTCCTTCAATGAGTAAATGAATAAATTAGAGTACAAGACAAGAGCAGTACACAACACCCTTAAAACTGAGCTATGCAGATTAGATTCCACAGTGGATGACTCCAACTACATTACATATGCAAAACTATGCAGAAAGTAAAAGGCCAGTTCTTATGAGAGGCTAGGAAGATGAGGAACAAAGAGATGAACAAAGGAAATGTTCACGGCATTGAAAATAACTCTGATACTATAATGGTAGACAAGTGTCTTTACACATTTGACAGTAACCTATCCTTTCTTAAAATCTTCCAGATTTATGGGCAAAACAATAAAAAGTTGATAATCAGAAAAACTGAGAATAGACAACAGAGCCATCTTTACAATATACTGAGCTATAGTGGCATTTACCCCCCAAGTTACGGCCATTACTGAGGGTGCCAGCTAAGCATGTCAGGAACTGACACATGGTGACGAAGAATGTAGGCATTTGGCTCTCCTCCTCGCTCTGCACTTACGCTTCATTCACATCTAAAAGCTGGAAAGCAATCCATTCCTTTCTTTGTCAAATTTAGGTGACAGCTGAAAGTCATTCAGACTCCCACATGAATCTGAGGTAAGCAGATTACTGTGAGCTATGTAATCTCTGTAAGCTTGGGAGTTTCTTAATTTTTGATCATTAGTTCTCTCATTTTCAAACTATAAATAGTAGTAGCTGCTTCCTTTAGAGTGCTTGACATAGTTCCTAGCATAAAATGAACCCCAGTAATATCTCAGAGAATTGTTACTTTTAAGTATCATTTCTATATCTCAGAATATATGATTTCTAATTATAAAGAATGGCAAATGTATGTTTTACTCTCTATATAATTATCTATACTTGTATAGAATTAATATTTTCAAAGTCCTTTCTTTTATATTACCTCACTTGATCCATAACTACAAGAAAGGCTACAAAGGGATTCTAATCTAAAAAATGTGTATGGCTGTTCTGCAAAGTTTCCCACTTTGGTGCCTGGTGCACACAAGAGACCGGAAGATTGTTGGATCCCCTGCATTGCAGTTGTAGGTGTTTGTGAGCCTCTGTGTGGTTTCTGGGAATAACCCTCAGTCCTCCAGAAGAGTCAGTGTTTTTATTTGCTGAACTCTCTAGCCCCAAGGGTTTTGGTGTGTGTGTTTGGGGGAAGAGGGGAATTGAAATGTACTCTCTTAACAATTTGTCTTAATTGTTATGTATATAAATGTTTTGCCTACATATATGCACATGCATCATGTGAATGCAGTATAAGGGATTTAAAGAAAGAATGCTAGCACTTAGCTTGTGTCTGAGGTCTTTACATTATTATATGCTGAAGGTATTACAGCAGCAATATACGCTTTGGCCGGCTGTTCTTCATGTTTTGTCTGTGACCATGCTAAGAGTCCTGCTAATAACCCAATGCTAGCACAGGAGAAGTGCGAACGAAGCAGAGAAAAGAAGGGAGGTAAGTTTAAATTAATCGTAGGCTTTATTGTCACATCGAGTATCTTGGGACCACATGTGCTCAGAACTTTTCTAATTTTAGGATAATAAAGAGGTTGGTTTCATGCACTATATACTATATAACCCCGTATAGTCTCTAAAGAAACAATTAAAATGTTATTTTTTTATGAGTAGGCATGCATGGAATAAAAGACTATAAATAGCTTTTCAGAATGGTTTGCTGCCAAATGATTAATTCACACAATTTACCAAAAGCTTTGTATTTCAAAATCGCAAGCAACAGTTTTTTAAAAATTCAGGTAAGGAACCATGGAATTTTCACAAACTATAATAATTATAGTTTATAAGTAACTTCCAGGTAATCTGTGAAGAATACAATTTTTAAATGACATTAATTAGGGATTACTCTGACAGTTCTTTTGATGTTACTGGGAACACAAGATTTATAATAAAGTTTTCACTACATAGTAATTTCCAAACAACAGTTTAGATTTAAAGGGGGTTGCAGTGAGATAATTTATCAAGTAAATGTGCTTGATGGTTGGAGTTTAATCCCTAGAAGCTCCCTGGTAGATGGAAAGGGTCAACTCCTACAAGTTTTCCTCTGACCTTCATGTGCATGTCACATCCACACACATGAGACTAGACCCATGAGATGAGTGAATATGAAATAAATACCTAAGGGCTGAGGAGACAGCTCTGTCAGCAAAGTGCACCCCAACCCCAAGTTTGATACCCAGAAGCCACATTGTAAAAGAGAAAGGAGGGGTGGAGTGGTGGGGGCTGGAGAGGCAGGAGAGAGGGTTGTCAGGGTGAGGGGGTGGCATACACCTCTAAACCCAGCACACAGGAGGCAGAGAGAGGCAGATTTGAGTTTCAGGATAGCCTGGTCTACAGAGTGAGTTCCAGAAAAGCCAGAGCTACACAGAGAAACCCTGTCTCAGTAGAAGAAAAGAAGAAAAAGAAAAGAAAAAACAAATAAAAAACTGGGGCTAAAAATTGGTAGATGGCTCAGTAGTTAAGAACATTTGCTGCACTTGTAGAGGACCCAGGTTCAGTTCCCAGGGCCCACATCAGATGGTTCACAACCGCTTGTAACCCCAACTCCAAGGATCTTCTAACCTCTGGGGCACCAGACACACACAATGCACGTAATTAATGTACTCAAGCATTCTGATCTTTTGATATATAGCAAAAAATGAGGCAACGATTTGATCTGTCTTATAAAAGTTACAAA
Organism: Rattus rattus; assembly: GCF_011064425.1. Taxonomy (NCBI): domain Eukaryota; kingdom Metazoa; phylum Chordata; class Mammalia; order Rodentia; family Muridae; genus Rattus; species Rattus rattus. The sequence continues at coordinate 36,848,888 of NC_046155.1, forward strand.
GCTTTGAGGTTAAAATTTATCAGTTCTTACCTGGTCCTGTGTTGATAATAATGTAAAGAGAGTTTCCAATGCTGCTCTTCGAACTGAAGATATAGTGTGATGTAAAAATGGCCAGACCCGTGGGACTAAAACTGTGAGTGACTGCTGAATACTAATGAAGAAGAAACAAATTAACCTTATTCATTCTCACTTGAATGTCCATAGATATATTATCTAATATATATGTTGTATGAACCTAATCATGTTGACATGGCTTTTTAATAAATTAACAATGATCCAATTTTCATGGACATTCACTTATACTCTCAAAAATATTATTATATTACAAAAATACAGAAAAATGTAGGCAATAAAGGGTAGAGACTTACTATTAGGTTTCTCTACAGCACTAATGCCATAATTACATTCATCAAGTTAAAACCTTCCAATATTATCTGCACTTTTCTCCCAAGGAAAATGGGATACGTATCCTAGCTACACAATCAGTTCTGCATAACTGTTTTCCAGCCAAGAGCTAACCTGAACAGGTAGCCAATCATAATTTATATTCATCTTTCACCTCAAATGGCAAGAAACGAAGACTTGCACTTCTTCCTTCTCAGGTAAGATTTTAAATGGAGGAAGATACAAAGCCAAACCTAGGCTAGCTTGGATCACAGCACTTCTGCCATATTTAGGAGTCATTTCTAAAAGGTACCTCGAATTAGGAAGTCATTTATAAGTAGCATTTGAACTACATCCTTCAATAGGAAGAAGTGGAAACCAAACAGAGCACTGTCGCAGGCTATGCCTTCCTCCTCACAGGAGCCACCTTCAGTGCTGGTTTCAGCACTTCCAAGTAGGACTTCCTGTGTTTATTTTATAAGTTCACTTTAAAAGATCCAACTTAAATACATGCACATACAGACATAGGAGAACTTCAGAATACATAAAACCATGACGATAAAGACATGTTAATAGTGTAATTGTTCATGCACCACAAGACATGCTGCATTTCTTCTTGCATAAACTGGAAAGTATCTGCCAATTATTATAAATATGAAGCTAGCTAGCTATCTACCTATCTATCTATCTACCTATCTATCTATCTATCTATCTATCTATCTACCTACCTACCTACCTACCTACCTACCTATTTATTTAAATTTTTTTGGCTCTGTGTAGCCCTGGCTGTCCTGGAACTCCCTCTGTGGATCAGGCTGGACTCAACACGCAGAGATCGGCCTGCCTCTGCCTCTGAGTGCCAGGATTAAAGGAGTGTACCACCACTACACAGCTAAAGCAATTTTTCTAATCAGGCAATTTTGAAACAAAAAGGATGGAAAACTATATTATTTCACAATGGATTATTAGATGTTTTATTACATTGTGTAATTGTCTTACATTGGAACACATGCCTCTATACTGGCAGTTTTCTGGTTACAGAAACACAGTCTATCACTGGCTTACAACCTAAAAATGTTCAGTATTTAGGTCTTCAATGAGACTTCCTCAAACCTCTGGTCTGAAGCAATTTAAAAGCCCTATGACTTTATAGCTTGGGAGAATTGTCATGTGAACCCGCCTAACCCCTGTACATTGTGCTAGTACAGAAGCAAGCTGTCAGAGTGGGAAGCCGTCACATGTGCGCTGCCCTTTACTTGCTGCTTTCTGTAGGCACTCACTTGCTGTTCCTACTTGCATGCTGTTCTACCAGCCTAAATTCTGCACACAATACTACTAGTTGGGGGCTGGCTCAGTGGTTAAGAGTGGTCTGCTCTTCCAGAGGTTCTGAGTTCAATTCTCAGCAATCACAGGGTGGCTCATAACCACCTACAATGAGATCTTGGGCCCTCTTCTGGTCTGCAGGTGTACACACAGGCAGAAGACTGTATACATAAAAAATTGTTAAAAAAAATACTACTAGTTCATAGTATATGAATATGCCTTTCATATATGTTTGAATTTTACTGAAATACTCATTCATACAGCCAGAAGTTGCTTTAAAATCATAGTCATATGGATATTCACTGAATAACCTCACTAGGCTATGTAATTCCCTCACTCATTCACAAAGCTGTGTGACATTTCTCATGCATCTGTGGACACTATTAGTAGAAACAGTTAACAGCATTCTAGCGTGTTACACAGACGGGACAGTCCTGAGTTTCACACCAGTGTTACAACTGAAAAGCCTTAATATTTTAAACAGTGTTAAGTAGTGTTCCGGTCTTTAAATTTTATAGTTCATTATTGCCTGTTATCTTCTGACTAGTAATAACTGAAATTAAGGACAAGAACTGAAGAAATAAACATTACACAAAAACATTCACAGAAAGGGAAAATTTTGCGAAATATAAAACCAATGTCAAATCTAAAAAATGTGTATTATGGAGCCAGCACTATAGATAATATAAAATGAGTCATTTTAAAGTAAATGATTTTAAAGTATCTATTTTAGATCCACAAGATAATGAACTGTAAAACTATAACTCAAGGTAAGAAAAATAACTACTTTAGGTTTCTTTCTTTCTCTCTTTCTTTCTTTCTTTCTTTCTTTTTTAAAGATTTATTTTGTGTATGTGAGTACACTTTAGCTGTCTTCAGACACTAGAAGACGGCATGGGATCCCATTTCAGATGGTTGTGAGCCACCATGTAGTGACTAAAAATTGAACTCAGGACCTCTGGAAGAGCAGTCAGTGCTCTTAACCCCTGAGCCATCTCTTCAGCCCCCTACTTTAGGTTTCTTTATCTGTGTATGTGCAATGCTGGAACTCTGGACTTTGTTCATATTAGGCAGACAATCTCCCACTAAGCTCTGATCCCAGCCCCTGAAATATGCTTTCTTGTCCCAAATGCTCTATTATATTATACTATTTATTTATTTATTTGCTTTTCTTTTTTAAATTATGAGAGGCTCCAGGAAAGACAACAAGCAGCCATATGAGTGCTAGGAATCGAACCTGGGTCCTGTACAAAAGCAATATGTGCTCTTAACCACTCAGCCATCTCTCTAGCCCTGTCCCAAATGTGCTAGTAGTGAGAATAAAGAAGGGCTAACACCTCCCAAGAAAAAGTGGTGCATTCAACTTATAGCACTGTTCTTTACAAGTGCTAAGTTTAGTTATCTGGAAAGATATATAAAGGATTATTATTCTAAACCTCTAATAATAATTACCTGCATTGCTGGACCTGAGGGTAAGTTAACATGGATGAAAGGAGAGTCATAATACTATTGGTTGAAGCTGTTAGATCATCTAATTCCAGAAGAGAATCCCATAAGGTATTTATAATGGAGGGCACCTGTAAGATCAGTTTTTAAGAAAAGTTACTGATTTCACATAACAAATTTTACAAATCCTGCCAATTATATCCCATGGGTCACTTGGGTCAAAAGCATACATAATGAATTTGAACAATGTCAGCTTTAAGGAACATCAAGGAGAAGACATCATCTATCACTATCAATTCTCTTATCCTCTTTTTAGTGTCATTCGGTTCTACTTCTGTCACATCCTCTCTAACCAAACTAAGGATAATTTCAGGGAATTTTAAGTAATGTCAACAATCATGTAAATATAAGTTTAGTTTTTGAGCTCATAAAATAATGCTGACTGCACTTTTACCTTCATATTCTGGATTTGATAAAATGGGAAGTGTAGCTAAAATGTAACAGTCTCAAAAATGAGATCAGGTTAAAATGCTAAGATATAAAATCAAAACTTTACATCTCTAAACATAAGGGACAAAATCAGAGAGAAATAGCTGTTTCCTTTTCAAGGAAATTCTCTGTGTACTAAGTACACAAAGAGAATCAGACAATATACAATTCACTGTTCTCAAAGACAACAAATAATCGAGCTTGCATGCATCAGAGGGATGTTAGAGACAAGAAAATTTCTAAAAACGGTATAGATAAAATAAAAAGAATGCTCTATTTTTTCCTTCTAGTCCATATGCAAATGTAAACATGCTCTACAGGAAGGAAATGCTGACAGACTTTAGTATACCTTTTGAGTCTGAAGGTAGACAAGGCTTTCTACTACAGGAACTAAGGATGCTGCAGCAACAGCTCTAACATCGTCATCAAGGTCCTGGAGTCCTTCGATTATTCGAGTTAAAACTTTAGGCAATAAAGTATTAATCACGTCCTGTAAAACAGTACATCAAGACATGCTAATTTCCTGTGGCATCATCACTGTGCTTAAGCACCTCTATTAACGTTGAACTATATCATGTCAATATTTATATATTGAAAAGAAATTCATAAACAGAACAGATAAATGAGCAGATTACATAAATAATCCTATTTGAGAAAGAATCCAAATATTTCTGGATGTAACTTAAAATACCAGAACAGCTCTTAATAAGTCCATAATTGCTGTGTGTGAAAACAAATGTATAGATACATATATCTCCTGTCAAGACCCTCAGTTTGCATTTTTTTTCTTCAGTATCACAGGAGATATGAGAGAGATAAGAAGGAAAAGCCACATCCTTCTGCTTCTCCTTATTGCAATGTAATCTCTTCATTTTCCTCACTAAGGCGAGTTGCTCCTGTGACCATATACTATGAATTTCATTAAGAGCAACTGGGTAGTAAAACAACTTGTTCTGCATGCATGAAGGCCGGAGTTCAAATCTCCTATCTTGGCCTTGTATGTGTGTATTGGGCCAACACACACACACACACACACACACACACACACACACACACACACACACACACACACACACACACACACACACTTTTTTTTTTTTTTTTTTTTGGAGCTGGGGACCAAACCCAGGGCCTTTTGCTTCCTGGGCAAGCGCTCTACCACTGAGCTAAATCCCCAACCCACACACACACTTTTTTAAAGCCAGGCATAGTTGTGTTTGCCTGTCATGCCATTATTATTGGTGGGAGACAGCGGGCTTCTAAGTCAAAGAAGTGAGCTTCAGTAAGAAACCCTGTAATGCATTATGTGAAGAGTGAGAACTCTAGTGTCTCTCTGGTAAATCAGCATACCAGAGACACTTTATATCTGTGATCACTGATACAGTGTTCATAGTCGCCAAGATACAGCCCCAGCATATATGACATCAACACATGAATGAGTGAAGAAAATGTGGTACACATACAAAATAGAAAAAGCTTATTCAGCTATAAAGAAGAATGTAAGGGTGACTTCTGCAGGAAGATGGATTAGAAAGGTGGCAAAAAAAAAAGTTCCCTGAAACAGCCCAAGAATGTGAATGACAAAGATAAAACTTTTAGTCAGAAATAAAAAATAATAGCAGAAGAATCTCTTAAAGCTAAAATAAAAGCTGAAGCCATGGAAAAGGCCCCTGGGCCAGAGGTAGAATAACAAAATCTGACAAAAAGTAAGCTGTCCCGTGTACCTAAGATGATGATGGCCCACTTCAATTCCTATCGAAACATCTGAATTCCCCACCAGAATGGCTTTTTGACACCTAGAGCCAGAATAAAATGTGCTCCTAGAGCCTGTTATACACTGTAATAAACTTTTATAAACTAAAAATGCATGAGACCAACTCTTTGTACATTAACAAAAAATTTACAAGTTTTAAAAACAAAGAGAAATAAATGCTTCTCAAAAGATGTCAGCTCATTGTCAGAAGACCAACATTTTTTTTTAAAATTAGTTTTACAGGAAAAATAAGTCTTTTCCAGGAAAGAACATGTCACTTGGTTATCCAATATCAAATGGTCAGCCCTGAAAACATATATAAAAGTAACATCATATGAATTGAGTGGATTATATTTAGGAATATATATACAGGCATGTTGTAGCAATAGGGGGGAAAAAGGGCCATAAATTTGAAAGAGAGCAAGGAGGGGTGTATGGAAGGTCTTAGAGGGAGGAGAAAAGAGATGCAAGAAATACTGTAATTATAATCTCAAACATTAAGAAGTTTTTTAAAATTAGTCTTATTATCAAATAGGTACAGCTATACTAACAAGGCATTTTCCATTCCGTGTTTTATAGAAGCTACAAGACAGTAAGAGGTTGTGTTTGAAGGGTGGGTTGCAGCGACTAGGAAGGGCCAGGAAAAGCAAGAAAAAGCAGAAAGGGTAAACTAAGTGGTAGAGAGCTTGGGTCTATGAGCAGAAACCACAAGGGAATGCTTTATTGCTGGTAGTTTTAAAAACAAAAGAAAAAGACAACTTTAGAAGTAACTTCAAAAGGCTTTTCTGGGATAGGAAGGGAAGCTCTATTCTTGGATTAGTGAGTAAGAGAACAGAGGAGAAGCTAATCCAGAGCAGTAAATAGGACAATCTCTTAAATTCCTGCCAGTTTACAAAGTATTCAGGAAGTTAATTACACATTGGTAAGAAAAGATTCAGTCCTGGTTTCTCTCTAGTTCCTCATTTGCCTCACTATTCCTTTTTTTTAATTTTTTTTTATTTTTATTTATTTATTTTTTTTATTTTCTTTACTAAGACATGGCCTCATGTGTATCCCAAGCAAAAACTTATCTAGTGAAGGATGACCTTGAACTTCTGGTCCTTCTACCTCTACCTGCCAACACTGGGATAAGGACTTTGGAGCACAGAGGTCTGACTCTAAGCACTACAATTACAGGCCTGGGCACCAACCCTCACTTGCTTTTATCATTTTAGCACTGAACTTTGTGTAAAAAAAAAATTATGGATCATAAATTAAAAGGGCTTTTGTGGGGCTGGAGAGATGGCTCAGTGGTTAAGAGCACCAACTGCTCTTCCAGAGGTCCTGAGTTCAATTCCCAGCAACCACATGGTGGCTCACAACCATCTGTAATGGGATCCGATGCCCAGTTCTGGTGTGTCTGAAGACAGCTACAGTGTACCTACATATATGAAATAAACAATTCTTTTAAAATAGTCTTTTGTGAATCAACCTAGGAACCCAACTACTAGCCATGGCATGCTACAGTATACCAAAATTTTCATTAAGCTACAGAGAGAGCATTAATGCTCAACAGTAGATTATATATATATATATATATACACACACACACACACACACACACACACACACACACACACACACACACACACACACACACACACATACATGTGCTTGTGTTTTTAATCCAGGATGAAGCCTGACAATGGAATACTGGATTATAAAACACTCTAGTACAAAAAAAAAAAAAAAAAGATGTCATATGTTTTTGACTTCTGGTACTAACCCTAGTTTTATAACCTTAAACAAGGCTTCTAACTTTTTAGATCTCGGTTTCCCTACGTGAAAATGGTAAGGCTACCTATATACTCTTTCTCAGACTTCTTATAGAGGATAAACAAAGAAAAACATTAGTGAATAATATATATATGATTGTATAGACTGCTTGCTTTGATCCTTGCTGTATGTTTCCTGTTTATATCCTCTGAATATATATCTCCTATATAACTTCATTCTCACAGACCTAAGACCATGAATTCAATATTTAAATGAGTTTAAACAATTAAAGAAGTATGAGATAGACTGAATGAGTTGTAACAATATAACTAACCATCTTTTGATTTCTCTGTAAATTCTTAGGAGCATCACCTATTTTGTGACACTTTTTCAAGAAAGCTAGAGCCTGGCATGATGACACACACCTGTACTCTTCGAACCCAAGAGAAAAAGAAAAGGCAGAGGCAGAATAATGTCTGCAACCCTGAGGCCTGCCAGTCAGTACAGCAGTGCCAGGCCGGCTGGAGAGACATGGGAGATCCGAGAACAAGGAACAAACAAACAAGCAATCAAGCACACCCATTTCTACACCACAACACACAAGAGGGAAAAGCCCTTTCAAAAACTGTTAGTTACCTGACGAACTGCCAAAGCATATTTTATTCCCAGAAGACCACCATGTCTAACTTCCCACTGTTCTTGTGTCAATAATTTCAGCAGCACATCCACTGTCTTATGAACTCCTGTTTCGTTCATGTGCTTTAAAACGACACCTAATGTTTGAGCACAAGTTTCACGAACTGGAGCTACAACCTTGAGAACAGAAAGGAGTTACATAAGCAGAACAGTTACTGACACAGACTTCACAACGCAGGCAAAGCTTCACTTGGGGGATACTTACTTCATCAGAAACAAAGTCTCCAAATCTGTCCAATGCAAAAACACAAAGGAGTCTAATGACCAAGTCTTCCAACCACTCTTGATGCTGCTGAATCATCTGTTAAAACAACCATTTTTAACAGGAGGTAAAAATCAACTCTGTTCTAGGGAGAGTGGATATGCTAGGTCCAAAAATGGGTGGAAAAAAATCACACACACACACACACACACACACACACACACACACACACACACACACACACACACACACACCCCGAGACATTATCTTAGTAGAATGAACAGTTACCAAACCATGTAAGAGTTCTATATACCATCTTCAAATGTAACCATCTCCTCTTTGATAATTATATTCAGAAACACTACATTAAAATTCTTATATTCATGGTTCCTATTATGTTCCTGTACTCTTAAAAAAAAAACCAACTAATTACAGGCTGGGCATTCAGGAGGCAGGGGCAGAGGCAGAGGCAGAGGCAGGGGAATCTCTGTGAGTTCCAGGCTAAAAAGATACACAGGGAATTCCAAGCCAGCCATAGCTAACCAGTAAGATGATCAAAGCTTCTCAGACCTCCAAGAAAACAAAAGCAAAGGAATTACTTAATGGTTACTCTGTGTCGGGTCCTCTGCTATCTATGCTAATTCTAGAGTTTCTTACTACACTAATGTTGCTAGCAATCAGTATTATTTTATTTATCTTACTCTCTCCTGCATTATCCTGCTCAAATGCTCTTCTATATTTTTCCACTCTAGTGTTTCTGAAGATCTCTGTTCTCTAATCTCATTCTATGACAATAAACTTGAATTTTTTTACCTATTCACAGTTCTTCTTACTCACCTTGCATTCTGACTTTATTACATGGCTTTTGTTACTCCCTCCTAAATTGGAAAAACAGACCAACCACTAAATTAAATCATAATTTTAATATACTTACCTCTTCTAAAGTGCTGTCTCCCATTTTACCACCACTTTTCCCATGAGCTTTAAGAATTTCTCTGAGTCCAGTACCCGCCCCATGTCGAACCTAAAAAAACCACAAGAAGCAAACATCAGGTGTCAAATGTTTAAAGAAGTCAAGTTCATTTTCTTTAACATGAAAATGTTTTCCAGTCAGCATTGATGCTACAGAAACTCTATTAAAGCATAATCTTGCCAGTCTTTCAAACAAGGTTTTATTTTCTAACCCTAACTGAGCTGGAAGCTATTATGTATAGAAGATTGGCCAAGAACTCACAAAGACCAGTCTGGTAATACTTCCCCAGTGCTAGGCTAAAGGTATGTGTGACCACACCCGGCCTACAGTCATGTTTTTAAATAACATGCATTTTGTACTGTGATACAAAAAAATATAAACAGTACCTTTATTAATTTCACAATTTTTTTTTGTTACATGGAGGTTTTCAAAGTTGAGCAACAAAATAGTTATTCTCTAACTCTAGGATATAAATCCACCTGGCTTTCACTCCCATGCCTAGTCTCAACCTGGACTCAGAACTCAACAAACAGAAAGGGAAAGAAATTTTTCTGTATAGCCCAAATATTGATATTTTAGAAGTACATGCAAAAAAAAAAAAAAAAAAAGTAGTCAGGTGCCAAAAGAGGAGGATTCACATCACACAAGTTGTCTAATGAGTAGTGCTTTCTTCTATTTGGTGGATCAATCAGCATTCTCAGAGATGAGGAGGTGCTTCCTAAGGGAAGAAAAGCCTGTACTATATACTATAGTTATTTATTTAAAATGCTCTCTGAGCTAAGACTTAATCGTAAAAGGTATTCACAGCAAGATCTACCCCACCCCTTTTCTTTTTCTCTCTCCTTTTTTCCATTCTGAGGATCACACCCAGGCAGGATCTCATACATGCTAAGCAAAGTGCTATTCCAATGAGCTAGATCCCATAGACCCAAAGCAGGTTTGTGAAGGAGAGTATTTCTGATGCTTTGATCAAGAATGGTGTCCATGGGGTTGGGGATTTAACTCAGCATGATGGCGCTTGCCTATCGGCGCAAAGGCCCTGGGTTCGGTCCCCAGCTCCGAAAAAAAAAAAAAAAAAAAAAAAAAAAAGAATGGTGTCCATGCACTATGGTCCTTGTCCCCAATTGGTTCTTGATCAATCAATAAAGATGCCAGTGGCCAATGGCTGCGTAGAAAGAGGCAGGACTTCCAGGTTCCCTCAGGCTAGGAGAGAGGAGAGGGCAGAAAGAGGAGGATAGGTATACTTAGGGGAGAGAGATGGAATTGACTCAGATCTGCAGGGGAGATCTTCCAAAATGTAAGCAGAAAGAGAAACCCGAAAAGTATCTTGGGCAGCAAGACCTACAGGCTCCACAGAAGGTAACAGGGCAACTAAGCTAGGGCAGATTTAGAGGTGTTAAGCTGGAGGTAAAGACAGGTGCACACTAGCAACAAGAGGCTTAGACGAACCCAGCCGCTGAGCCAGTAAGGCAGGTTAACAATGAGCTAACGTGTGCGTGTCTTTCATCCCAGAGAACCTGAATGGGTGGGTGGGAGCACAGCCCCCTGGGGAGCATTAAAGTGCGGTAGAAAAACTGCGCAGACAGGTTTGTTTTGTTTGTTTAATTAAAAGGCCAATTAAAGGTTTGGGAAAACAAACCAATAATTTGATCAGAAGCTTCATTTATATCTTTCCTACATGCTGGGACATGCTTGAAATTTTTCTTTGAAGAAATAATCCGAAGAGGCTTAATTACTTCTGAAACTGGTTTGAAAACTACTACTCTTTCTACAGCTATACATCCTGATTTTTTTTTTCCCTTTTTGGTGATCTTGAGGTTTGAGCCCAAGTATAGGCTTCTATACACCTAGTCCCTAAAATTACTTTCTTGGCAAAACAAAACTGCTCACTACAGGTGTGGTATAAGAGTGAACATTTCCTGGCAACAATATGACTGGAGGCACCCAAAAGGAGGGGAGTGCTGTGCCCCAAAAGGTACCAGTGAAATCCAAGAACTGCCACCTCCTGAGAAGCCTCTCAAGGAGACTGTGGACTTAAAGGCAGAACCCAGAACAAAGGCCTCACAGGTCATCCTCGGGAGAAGGGACCTGGTAGCTGGCAGGGCCCCTCAGCTTGCAGGACTGTGCTCAATAGGAACGCTCCAAAAACTGTACACCAGGTTCTTCTAATCCCATCTACCTCGGGGCCAGGTAGCATACCAGCTGGTACTCACAGGGAGCCCCTGGGCTTGGAATCTGAGGAAGGTTCCTAGCAGTACTGTTGAGGGACAGGGAATTGGGGTGGGAAGGAGGCAAAATTTGACCTTTGCTTGCTTAAAAAAAAAAATTACAAAAAAAAAAGTGAACACTTGAGGGCTGGAGAGATGGCTCAGTGACTGTTCTTCTAGAGGTCCTGAGTTCAATTCCCAGCAACCACATGATGGCTCACAACCATCTGTAATGAAATCTGATGCCCTCTTCTGGTGTGTCTGAAGACAGCTGCAGTGTACTCATATAAATAAAATAAATAAATCTTATTTTAAAAAAAAAAAGTGAGGGGTTGGGGATTTAGCTCAGTGGTAGAGCGCTTGCCTAGTAAGCGCAAGGCCCTGGGTTCGGTTCCCAGCTCCAAAAAAAAGAAAAGAAAAAAAAAAAAAAGTTAAACCTGGTGTGGTGGCATACACTTTTAATCCCAGCATGCAGGAGGCAAAGGCAGAGGAATCTCTGAGTCCCAGGCCTGCCAGGTACACGATGCGATTGAGACCACATCTCAAACCCTCCAAAGGGAGGTGTGGGGGGGTGGAGATAAAAAAAATTGGATAAAAATAAATAATATGTTACAAGTCCTAAAAGACCTGATGAAAAAACAGGTATCCTAATAAGTTATCTTTGCCTAAGAGGAAGATACCTTACCTCCCAGGAAGGATTAAAAAGGTCATTGCAAAGTTCTTCACAAAAGCTTTCCAAAGGCCATTCATTTGTCTAAATGAGAAAGATACAAATTACTACATCAAAGCTTTGCATTCAAGATTTAACAGTTTAAGAGTGTCAAAAATCTATATTTACTTGTAGCCTTAGCAATAGTAACAAGGCTTTAATATTTTAAAATATTTTTCTAAAGTATAAGATATTTACTATAAAATTTCTTTGTTGACAAACAATATCTCATGAATATATTTAAGAAACTTATAAAAAGGGCTTGGAGAGATGGCTCAGTCATTAAGAACACTGGCTGTTTTTTCCAGAGAACCCAGGTTCAATCCCCAGCACCTACATGACAGCTCACGACTGTCTGTAACTTCAGTTCCAAGGGGTCCAATAAATAGCCTCTTCTGGCCTTCATGGACACTAGTCATGCAAGTGGTACACAGACTTATATTCAGCAAAACATCCATACACATAAAAAAAATAATAAATAAAGCTAAAAATTAAAATAGTAAAGTAAGAAACAATTGCAATCTACCTCTTCAATGAAGGAAGAACTTTCTGGAACATTATCTATCAAGACTTTGGCATCACTCGCAGTCTGATTGATAACGACATTTGCTACTTTCCGTCTCTTTTCTTCCGGCTCTCCATCAGTGCTGTCATTGCTGAAAAAGAAGTTATCAATTTTAAAAGTATATGAAGGAATGCAAATGCTCTACAATGTGTGTCAGAGAACCCACTGTCCTCACTGCATGGGTATGTTACCTTGCTGGAGTAGCTTACTCAGCAATCTTACATCAACTAAAATGAACTCAATATTTTGAACAAAATATACCCTGTTATTCTCTGAAGTGGTGATTTTTTTCTTTCAAATTGAATCTCCAATCTAACATTCTTTCATCTCTACAACCAGTTCCCTTTCTTTTATTTTAAACTCTGATTACAATTTAAATCCAGTCAAACATGACACTAACGTTTTTAGGCTTGAAACTTGGAGAAAACTAATATGCCAAGATAGTCGTATTTGTTTGAAAGAATATGATTAAAATATAGTATATGAAAAAAAAATAACAAAAATTTTAAAAATATACAGAAACTGACCGCTGATAAAGTATACAGAAAATTTGAAAAAGTACTATACTGTTTTATAACTTGAAAAGAAATATAAAGGTTAGCTTTATAAGAAATATTATAAAGGAAAAAACAAGTTATCTGGGTGTGGTGGCACACACCTTTTTTTCCAGCACCAAGGTGAGGCAAGAACATAAGCTCAAGGTCAGCCTAGTCAACAAATGGAATAAAACACAAACTACCTTTATGCATCATTCAGAAGAAATGAAAGAAGTAATGCACTTTAAAGAATACTTACTCTCTCTGAATCTCTCCCTCTCTCTACATATATGCTTGTTTATTTGTTTTTCAAGACAGGATTTCCCTGCCCAGGCCTGACAGTCCTGACACTAGCCCTGTAGACCAGGCTGGCCTCTGCTTCTCAGTGCTCAGACTCCGTCTCTAACAGTGTGAACTATTGGCCAACTGCTCTTGTTCCGTATGATCATGGAAGAGACTGAAGACTCCCTCATGCCCTCACCTAACTCTCTCCTATTGCCTAGACTAGCAGGGCACCTTCTATCTCTAGACTTTCTTACTTGCACTTTCAGGGATTGGTTTTTTCCTAGACAGTAAGAGCCATCACCCTTCTCTCAAATCTTTATTCTAAGCTATGGGAAGGTTTCTTAGATCATCTAACCAAAAACTCAAAATCAAGGTCTGCCCATATTTCACATCCCCTTCATGGTGGTCTGATTAGGAATGGTCCCCATGGGATCACATGTTTGAACGCTTAGTCATGACTGTTTGAGAAGGACTGGAGGTGTGGCGTCTGGAGGAAGTGTGTCCCCGGTAAGTGGGGTTTGAGGTTTCAAAAGTCCATGCCAGGCCCAGCCTCACTCTTACTCTCTCAGCCTATTGATCAGGGTGTGTCTACCCTGCTCCTGCTCCAACGCCTTGCACGCTGCCAGACTCCCCGCCACAATAATGGCAGCTGCCTCTGAGACTGTAAGCACGCCTCCAGGTAAATGCTCTCTCGTTATAGTTGCCTTGGTCATAGTAAGAATTTGGAACACATAATTAACAAACTGTGAAAAGGTGTAATATTCAAATACTTGAGTAAAAGTATGACTAAAAACTAATAGCAACTTTTTTCTCTTTTGTTTATCTTCCAGTTACAGACTTTAATTAAATTAACATAAGATGAATATCTCATATAGTTTGGGATCAGTAACACTCTAATTGTAGACTTTATTTTTGAGGATATTTACAAAGACCTTATTAGATGAGTCTCTTTATTGAAAAAAAAAAACAATTAGAAAAAGGCAAAACAAAAACAAAAGATAAAATCCTCTGGAATCTGAAACTCAGACTCAAGGTTTTAGATTTTTGGAACATTTTACCTTAAGGATATTTAATGTCTATGACCTTAACACGTTGTTCACCTTAAAAATCCCATAGCTAGGGGCTGGGGATTTAGCCCGGGGGTAGGGGGCTTACCTAGGAAGCGCAAGGCCCTGGGTTCGATCCCCAGCTCCAAAAAAAAAAAAAAAAAGAACCAAAAAATCCCATAGCTAAAAATAAAAAAGCTGGTGTCCATGCTTTAATCCCAGCACTCAGGAGGCAGAAGCAGGAGGATCTCTGTAAGTTCAGGTCAGCCTGATCTACAAAGGGAGTTCCAGGAGAGCCAAGGCTGCACAGAAAAACCCTGTCTGTGGGTTGCAGGGGGAATCCCATAGTTAAAAAATTTCAATAAAGAGTTTACACTTTAAAAACAACCTCAAGCATAGATTTCTATTAAATGGATTTTTTTGTTTAGCTATTTATGCTTAATTCTTTGTTTTGTTTTTCCACACAGGGTTTCTCTGTGTGGCCCTGGCTGTCCCAGAACTCACTCTGTAGACCATGGTAGCCTCAAACTCAAGAGATCTGCCTGTCTCTAGCTCAAGTGGTATGCGCCACTGTCATCCTGGTTTGTGTTTAACTTTTTCTTTTTTCTTTTATTCCCTCCTCGGTTTTCTAAGACTGGGTTTCTCTGTATATCCCTGGCTGTCCAGGAACATACTCTTTAATTCTCGAACATTGTAAACACTTCTTAGCTTTATGTGAATTTAAAGAACCGAAGTACTATAATCTACAACAAAGACATAACTTTATAGACTTTGCATTATTTATTAACTCATCACTTACTCAAACATTTCTTGAACACCACTAAGAGTCTGATTTAATAGATGAGGGGCCCAAGAATCTACAGCTTAACACACTCTTCAGAGATGGACCTGAAAGATGTTGTTTTGAACTACCTTTTAAAGACAGGTGACACTTTTAATAATTCATTCGGAGGCTGAAGAAATGATTCTTAGTTCAGAATTCTTTTCTACAGAAAGGTTAACCTAAGCAAGTCCAGATTACCATTCACTATTTAGTACAAGAACAGGGGGATAACACCCTGACACCACTTCTCACTTAGCACAAACATCATCTTGACTGGTGACCCTCAGAACCCCTCTCTGAATTCATTCTCTAATATTCTTCACTCGATGCACTTCTGCCACCCTGAATATTCCATAATGGTGTTTCTATTCCGTGACTAGAATGCTCTCCCATTATAGGTCCTCAGTCTTCATGTGAGGCTGAATATCACTAAGGAAAAAAATAATAAAAACAACAACAAAAATCCTACTCCAATAAATTTTTCTGGAGAAGCAATCTGATTCCCCAGTAGCAAACAGTAAATCTTCTGTCCTGAGTAAAACAATCCAAGCATTACTACTCAGTAGAGCAAAGTCACCCAGAGTTTACCTATAAACCAAACACACACACTGTTCTTAGGAAACAAGCACGAAGATCACTACCTCTTCTCATTCGTTTCCACTGCATCCCTGGATCTCTGTTTTGCAAATAGCTTGGCCATTCTTTTAGCTTTGTTCTTCTGTCTATTACTCATTCCTGCTCGGAATTCTGAATCAATCAATTCAGCTGCTTGGAGAGTCTAAAAGAGTAAAACAAGGAGTTTAAACTGCCAGAAATTAAAATAAATACTGATTGTTTCAATCTTAGGAAAGAAATAATTGCATATATTTTAATAAAGAGAGATAAGCATTCTTTTTGATAATATTACACTATTATCTATCATGATTTTACTCTCAAGCCATATGTACTGGAACACTTAAAATTCCAGCACTTGAAAGGCAGAAGGATGGTGAGAAAGCCAGGGATACCTAAGAAGACCTTGTCTTAAAAAATGGCACTAGGCCTTTAAGCCCATGGGAGGCAATGGTGTTCTGTGAGTTCTAGGACATCAAGGGCTACATAGAGAGACCTTGTCTCAAAAAAATAAATAATTAAAACTTAAAAAGAAGGGGTTGGGGGTTTAGCTCAGTGGTAGAGCGCTTGCCTAGGAAGCAAGGCCCTGGGTTTGGTCCCCAGCTCAAAAAAAAAAAAAAAAAAAAAAAAAAAAAAAAAAAACTTAAAAAGAAATTTCTTTCTTAATTCTCTATTCCCAACTAAGTCTTGTTTCACAACTTTTCTGTACTACAGGTATGGCATAAATAAATAATCCTAACAAGGAGAATTTCTGAAGAGTGGATATTTCAAAATAATCACAATATCATCAAAAATTGAGAAAATAAAATCTCAATAAAAGAAACTGATGCGGGGTTGGGGATTTAGCTCAGTGGTAGAGCGCTTGCCTAGGAAGCGCAAGGCCCTGGGTTCGGTCCCCAGCTCCAAAAAAAAAAAAAAAAGAAACTGATGCTTATCGTGATGATGATGATGAAGAGGAATAAGAAGGAAGAGAAGGAGGAAGAGAAGCAGCAGCAAGAGAGAGAAAGAAAAAAGAAAAGGATTATAGCCTTAAGTGACTAACTGGTCCAGTATTCTATCATCAATTTAGCCACATGATCCTTTCCTCATAGCCACTTCCTGCTTGTTTTGGTGTTTTTCTATTCATTGAAGACACTACAGAAACTGCGTGATAAACAAATATACCTAGAAGCACATACATATACCACATAAATGTGTTTAATCTGCATATCCTGGTATACTAGGCTATACTGAGTGGAGGAAAGAATAACATGTTTTAAATGGACACACAACAGTACAGTACACACAGATCTTCGATAATAAAGTGCTTGCCAGGCAAGCATGAGGAACTGAGTCTGAAGCTCCAGCACTCACGTAGAAATTTTAGGAAAGATAAACAAATAACTCTAAACAGACTGCCTTTAGGAATAGAAAAGTTTGTGTTCCTAAATTATTAGTAAGATAACTCTGTGGGGGACTAAGGAGAAGATGGTTCAGCAAACAAAAGTGCTTGCTATTCTTGCAGAGGATCTGAATCTGGCTCTCAGAACTCACAGTGTAGCTTATAGCCATTTATTGATTTATTCATTCAATCTTATTACATTTTTAATTTCCTATTTTCCTGGGTTTTTTTAAATGTTATTTCCTCTTTCGTTTTAGAGCTATGAATGGCAGTTCTAAACTATTATCTTCAGATCTGTGACAGTCCTTTTCTCACTCTCCAAAGATTACTTTCATCCATTTAAGCAACTAGAATCTTTTAATACTAGTGCACACACAGTCTAGCACAGCATGTATCTGGCAGTCTGACGTGTAGGAGACAGGCTGGCCTTCTGTCTGTAGGCTATGCCAGATTCTCAGCTTGAGACCCTGAGCTGGAGTGGCACTAAAGAGCAACAAGTAGCTTTAAGCACAGCATTTTTCTTGGTGCAACTGCATAACAAAATGAAGCCAACTCTTTGTGCTGTTACTTGCAATCAAGCCACCCAATGTTTTACCTACAGATTGTTTGTTTACAAGGGCTGCTGAAGTTGGAGTATAATCCAAGTCTTCATCGTTGAAGAGTTCTTCAGTACTCATTCCAATTGCTTCTCCCATATTAAGTCCAAGTTTCTTCTGTAATAATTTCCGTTGGCGTGCTATCCTCTCTTTAGGATCCACTTCACCTATGGACGGAGAAGAAATACAATCCATGCAAATTAGTTAACAAGGTTTTACTAGTCAGGCAGCAGTACTGCAGATCTTTAACTCAGCATTGAGGAGGCAGAGGCAGTCGGATCTCTCTCTGAGTCTGGATTAGTCTGGTTCACACAGAAAAACCCTGTCTCAACAGACTCCCACTACAAGAAAAAAAATTATTACAAAACACATATTGTCAGACATTTGCTTGGTTAATTGCAAGTTGTACCACATGCCTATAATTCCAGTACCCAGAAGCTGAGATAGCAGTCTGGGCTACACAGATGAGGTCAACCAGGGTTCCTTAGTTTAAATTCAAGGCCAGGCTGGATTAACAGTAGGACTGTCTCAAAATAACAAAACTAGAGCCAGGAATGGTGGTGTATACCTTTAATCCCAACACTTGAGAATCAGTGGATAGATCTATGTGAGTTTGAAGCTAGCCTGGTCTACATAGTGGGTTCCAGGATAACCAAAGCGGCATAGTGAGGCCCTGTTCCAAAAACAAACAAAACAAAAAAAGAAACAACAAAACAAAACCAGTGACAGGCAGAATGGCACTCAGGAGGCAGAGACATGACAACTAGGTCTACTAGTGCTGACTAATGAGATATGTTTACAAAAGAGTAGGGGGAGGGGAAACAAGACAAAAAAGACAAACAGGAAAACTTGCAAGCAGACAGACAATAAGCACAATAATAATGAAAGTAAACACCTGTTGTCAGATATAAAGTCTCAGAGCTGTACTGCTAGCTACCTAAAAGGCTAAGACAGGAGGATGGAGATATAAAATGAGATCTTGTAATGATGATGATGGGGGAGGAAAAAGAGGAGGAGTTGGGACAGAAGTGGGAAGGGAAGGAATGAGGAAGAAGAAAAGGATGAGGAAAAGGAGATGAAGACTAAGATCTTTTCTGCCCAACTGAATTAAACCATATTAATTTGAAGAGCCCACAAACTTTGTTACCTATAGTCATCAGAAAACAATGTCCTAATTCCACCGAGACCCTAGCTGCTCTCCTGTCAGTTACCAAGTGTACACGAGATGATGCGATTCGCACCTACGGAAATCAGTCTTACTATTTTATAGCTCTACCTTACCTTCTCTGAAGGGCCCTGATAGGCCATAATACCAAAATCTAGACTCTGTTGGACAGAAAAAGATTGACAAATGAATGAATGCTTATCCCAAGAGTGCTCTTTTGTATGTTCTGAGATGGTGTAGCCCAAAGGACTAAGATAAGGAAATGAAAGTAGGTAAGTTTTAAAATGTTTCAAGCAATGCACTACCACCGCCTGGCATAAATACATTTTTTAAAAGTTGAAACTTAGCCTTATAACAGCTAAGATAATTTTTTAAACTCTATATAAAAATACTTTCTTAAAAACAGCACTAGGAAGCAAAAACAGGTAAATCTCTATGAGTTTTATGTTACCTTGGTCTACATAGGGAGGCCCTGTTTCCAAAATAAATAAAGAAATAAAATAAAACAGTAATTATCTCAAGGCAGCTAGATGGCTCAGTGGATAAAGAGATGACTGCAAGCCTGGTGAGCCAACTTTGGTCCCTGGCACCCACAAGGTGAAAGAAGATAACAGCTCCTGTGAGCTGCACTCTGACCTCTGCAAGGACACCTGGGCACTTGCAAACCCACTCACACATGCACAAATGAGTAAGTAGAATGTAATTTAACAGAACCAATAGTGGGACTAAAGAGATAGCTCAGAGGTTAGAAACACTTGCTGCTTTTCCAGAGTCCTCAGCATTCATTATCACTCACAACTACCCTAATTCCAGCTCCCAGACATACAAGGAAACAAAATTGGAAGTTGATACTTCTTGATTTAAAAACTTGCTAAGGGGTTGGGGATTTAGCTCAGTGGTAGAGCACTTGCCTTGCAAGCGCAAGGCCCTGGGTTCGGTCCCCAGCTCAGAAAGAAAGAAAGAAAGAAAGAAAGAAAGAAAGAAAGAAAGAAAGAAAGAAAGAAAGAAAGAAAGAAAGGAAGGAAGGAAGGAAGGAAGGAAGGAAGGAAGGAAGGAAGGAAGGAAGAGACAGACAGACAAAAAACTTGCTAAAACAGAACATTAATTAATCTTACATATAAGAACTAAAGTTAGGGGTTGGGGATTTAGCTCAGTGGTAGAGCGCTTGCCTAGCAAGCGCAAGGCCCTGGGTTTGGTCCCCAGCTCCGGGAAAAAAAAAAAAAAAGAACTAAAGTTAAAAAAAGGACCAGAACAATGCATACTGGTAAATGATCTTGATTTAGAATGTTACATGTGGCACATAAAAATTGCAAAACAAAAGAAAAATACAGAAATTGAACCTAATAAAATTACACTTTATGCTTCAAAGAATATCATCAAGTAAATGAAAACAAGGGTTCTAACTCAGTGATAGAACACTAGCAAAATATACACACGGCATTGGGTTTGATCCCACCTCTACCGTAAGAACAGGGCCAAGAAAATAAAAAGGCAACCCACAAAATAATGATAATATGCAAATCATATATCTGGTAAGGCACTTGTATCTAGAACACATAAAGAATGCTTCTAAGCCATAATAAAGGACAAACTGAGCAAAGTCTCTTAAAAAAGATACTTCGCCTGTAGTATTTGTCATCTCTGAGGCTTATGGCCTAGTCTTGGAAGCTTCTAGCCTACAGTCTTATTTAGGCCTCGAATGTTTCCAGCCTCTGAGACTTGCTGCCGCATAAGCTCTCCCCTCTCTTGTTCTGGTCTCTGTGGCTGACTCAATTCAGCTGTTCTGGCTCTAACTCCTCTCCAAGCCGACTGATTCAATCTGACACACACCCGTCCTTTTCTCGGCCTCTCCTGAATTGCTCTGCTGGCCCCATACTAACTTTGGCACTCTGTTCTAATCTTCTGGCTCCTTCTGTCTTCCCTGTGTCTTGCTTGTTCTGTCTGCAACCTGTCTCTGTGTAACAATCGTGGTAAAACTGCCTTCTTCCTCTCTTCTCTCTCTGCACTGCTCTCTCTTAAGTAGCCTCTTTTTCTTCACTCTTCTTGTGAGAATTGGGCATATCCTAACTCTTTCTCAGACTCCTCACTTTGTCTGCCACTCAATTAAACATCACCTTCTAACATGAGTGCTTCCTTCTACAAACTAACTCTACCTTCATTGTTTGGAATTAAAGGTGTGTGCTAAGGGCATGTCTGTTTTCCAGCCAGAGGGATTAAAGGTGTGTACTAATGGCTGAACCTTGCCACAAACAGAAACAGATCTTTTCAGTAAATAACACAATTTTGGGGTTCACAGTGTGACCAATTATTCTGCAACGGTCTCTGAATGGACATTTCTACAAAGAAGAGAGAAAATGGACAATACATGAAAAGAAAGATGCTTACTATTACTAGTCAGCTGAAAAGAACAACAACAACAAAACCACAGAGATGGCACTCACATTAGCAAGTATGGCTAGCATCAAAAGTCAGACAATAAAGTGTTGGCAAGGCTGTAGAGAAATTCGAATTCCCATACGCTGTTGGTGGAATATAAGATGGAGCCACTTTGTTAAAACTGGTAGTTTGTGATGCAAGTCCTGAATCCCAGTACTTGGAGGCAGAGACAAGCAGGTCTCTGTGAGTTCAAGGCCAGCCTCGTCTACCAATCAAGTTCCAGGGCAGCCAAGATTCTGTTACACAGGGAAACCCTATCTCAAGAACTAAACAAAAATAAAACAAACAAACAAACAACCTAGTAGTTTCAACAGAAAAACATGGTTACTATATAAATCAGCATTCTACTCCAAAAATGAAAACATGTCCATACACAAACTTTTAAATGAATGATTTATAGTAAGTTATTCCTTTTAATATTTATTTTTATTTTTAATGCGTATGGCAGGGGAGATATGTGCATAGAGCAGAGACACTGGATTCCCCTGAGTTGGAGTTACAGGTAGTTTCATCACTTACATACAGGTTCAGAACCAAACATGGATCCTCTACAGAGCAAAACACTTTAAGCAGTAAGCCATCTCACTAGCCCTAGGCAGAAGCATATTCTTAATAAGTCAAAAAGTGAAAACACCCAAATTAGTAAAATATAAGTAAGGCATGGTATCCACACAGTAGAATATTTTACAACCATAAAATATAAGTGTCTCATATCCTTAAGGTGACTACTATCAAAACAACAACAACAACAACAACAACAACACTAAAACTGGGGGCTGGACATACAGCATCTGATTTCAAGGGCTTTCAGAACCATGGTCTAATAGCTAGCGCACACTTGTGTGCTATCACTGATGGCTAGGGTTTGGACAGAGGGAACCAGAACTCTGTTACACAGAGAAACCCGGTTTTGAAAAATCAACAAGAACAGGAGGTTTACTTCTGGCCCTCACAAATACACGTGTGCACATATACCCACATACAAACACCCAAACTAAAGTGGGAGAAGGAAAGAAGAGGTGGGGTTTAACTCGCTAGTAGATCTTGCAGCATAAATGCCTTAAGTTCAGTTTCTGGCATATCAAAAAAGCTCTGGCTACAGCATGAAAGAAATGCAATCCCTTGGATCCCACCAAATTGCAATAGGTGGCAATGTGAAATGATGCAGGAACTAATCCACCCAGTGGAAAGCAAGAACTGAAAAATTCTAACTCTAGTATGTGCAGCATGATACACACGCTCCTTACCTACATATACACATATAAAATAATAAATGGCTAAAAAAAAAAATCAAATTTGCCAGACCATACATAATCAAAATCATCTATCACTTAAAAAATCTCACAGTGTAGCTTTGTCTGGCCTAGAACTTACTATGCAGACCAGACTGGCCTGGAACTCAAGAGATCCACCTGTCTCTGATGGGATTAAAGTATGTGACACCCTGCCCCCTTTTTTAAATTAAGAGACAGCTTATTTATTTACAGAAATCCATTAAAAACAAGGTTTTTTTTTTCTACTAAAGGCTATAATCTTAAGTAGGAAAAACATTCAATTTCCTATAATAACCCTTTTTGGTTTTGGATTTTTTTGATGCAAGCTCTCACTATGTTACACAGACTAATTCCAAACTCTGGACTCAGATGATCCTGTTTCAGCCTCCAATGAGCTGGCATTCTGAAGTATGAGGCACTGTATTCAACTACCTGTGCATCTAAGAATTCTGAAGGTTTAAAGGTAATGAGCCATTTACCTACCTGAGGTTTAATTTTAATTTCAACTTTTTACTTTGGACATAGGCACAAGTTCTAACACTACTCAAAACATAAGAGAAGACAACAATAAAATAACCTTCAAATTCCCAGAACTGTGAAAATACTGCCCCAATTTGTATTGGTTCTTATTACTGCAGTTTTAGAACAAGCACTGTTGGTCACTTTATCTACCCGTAACTCTCCATGCATTAAAAACTTCGGTCAATTTACATTTCATGATTCCTTATATATTACACAGCACAAATTATAAACTAATTTGAAAGCAAAATTTCAGACTTCTCCAGGACTACTAACCTGATTTTTCATCTTGAACTTCAAATTCTGCACCAGCAGACCCCAAAAGTGATGCCCCATGCTGTAACAATCTGCATATATCAAATCTGTCAAAATTTAATCGATCTGTAGTAGATGAATCTTCCATAGAACACTCTGTGGGTTCTAGATGAAGTTTAAAAATATTATTTTTATCAGAATGAAAGAACATGGTATATCATTACTTGTAAAAATTGGCTAATATTTAAGAGAAACAAATAAATAGAAAAACTACTGTGATTTATCTACAGCCAGTTCTTAAGCTTTCTGAAAATCAATTATTAACTTGGTAACTCCCTTTCTACAAACCATAAAAATGGTAAGGGGGTATATATACATGTTTCCAACCATGAAAGTATACTATTGGAAGAAATCCTCATGTTGATGTATATGTTAAATATTATACTTTAATTTACTGTTTAAGGGTTAAAGACCTCCAGAGTTACAGCATGAGGTAATTGTACTGCTAAATCTGAAGACAAACATGCACAAAATGTATGCATAAGTAAGTTAAAAACACTGGTTCTCCCTGTGTCTAAGGAACAGCCAGGATATAAACAAGTCATTCAATAAGACTTGCTGTCCATACTCCACTTGTAAACTCATGACAAGCTACTGAAATTATACACCCTTTTGAAACCCAAGATCTTCAAAATGCTCTACATTCTTCCCAAAAAAGGTCAGCTACAAATGTTAAACTACGGCTTACTGACACAAGAGTTAATCCAGCATTTGCAACCATCTGCTGTAAAGTGTAACCGCTTAACTTAAAACAAAGAACAAAAACCTCATGAATATTTTCTTATAAGCAGTTTCAGTATAAATTTTAATGCTAATATAATTAGTTCCCTAAAATGAGCTACACTGTGTCTATTCACCAAGATAATTGGGGATAATGAGCTAGAAATGAGAAGGTTCTGGGTTTACATTAGATAAAGGCAAATTAACATAAAAACTCAAAATAACAGATCAAAAATAAAAGCAAAAACTTTTAAGAAAGATAAGATTTATATTAAGCGACTAAAAATTAATCTACTTTCTCCTTATTGAATTCTCAACTAGGAAACATTTATTATAAAAAAACAAAACAAAACAAAACCCTCAATGCCTGAAAACTAAACTTGTAATTCTGTCCTTTGATAGAGCTCATACTGTAACATAAAAGACACTGTGTTGCCGGATTCCAAAACATGAAATTTAGATGAAGTAATACACAATAAAAGTTTGTTTAACTAAAATGTATGCCTTGCAGCCTTTTCAAAGGCATATGTTTGCTTTAAAACACAGGCACAGAGGGTTGGGGATTTAGCTCAGTGGTAGAGCGCTTGCCTAGCAAGCACAAGGCCCTGGGTTCGGTCCCCAGTTCTGAAAAAAAAGAAAAAAGAAAAAAAAAAAAAAAAACAACACAGGCACAGGCAATCCTAAAATAAGTGCAATCTTTTACCTCTATACCATATCCACAGAGACCAGCCACAAAGACCCATTAATTTGGGAAGGCAGAACCTTTCATCTGCAAGGCCCTGGGTTCAATCCTCAACACACACAAAATCAAAACAGCAAACAAGACAAAGCCCCTAAATGAGAGAAAACATGACTAAAGAATTAGCTTGCCAAGTAACCAAATATAAACTAGGCTAAAGTTTAAAATATACCACACTATACAATATTCTAAACAACAGTGAAAAAGGAATTGATTCAGAAATATTCACTCCTTAAAGGGCAGTAATACATTTAGTATATACTATACGATTTAATAATTTTAGAAATAACACATGAAAACATTGTTTACCCAGCAGTTTCTCTTTTTAAGTTTAATGTTGGGCTGGAGAGATGGCTCAGTGGTTAAGAGCACTGACTGCTCTTCCAGAGGTCCTGAGTTCAATTCCCAGCAACCACATGGTGGCTCACGACCATCTGTAATGGGATCTGATGCCCTATTCTTGTGTGTCTGAAGACAGCGACAGTGTACTCATATATAATAAAAAAAAAAAAACTTAAAAAAAAAAAAGGAAGAAAGAAAATAAAAGAAAAAGAAAACCAAGCTATTGCTCACATGCTTTAAAAAAAATTTTAGGCAAAAATAACTTAATCTTCTTTCCTAGCAAGGCTGAGAACATGAAGATTAACCCTTAAATCAAAATGGAAATTATTAAACCACATACTTCATCTACAATTATGTTTTACTTCAAACTACTTTTCTACTTTAAAAGGTACCTTGTTTGGTTCTTGGCACTGGATTCCACTCAGGCACGTTTTTCACTATAGCTTCAACAGCTTGTCCTGCTGCAATCCGAGTATCCCAATTTGCACTCCTTAAATATATTAATACCTTAAAATTATAAAATAAAACAATTACATATCAAACAAAAGTTTGTACCAGGTAACCAGAAAAAATATTAATTTGTTATTCATTTATAACCTGGAATCCTTCAAATACATATTCACCATTTTATTTAAACTTATTAAACTCAAAAATTTGATTATTCACAGAAATTATCACTGTTTCGTGTGTTTGTGTTTATTACACTAGCACATGTGTGGAAGTCAGAGAACTTGCAGAATTGGTTCTCTCCTTCCGCTCTCTGGGTCCAGGAATTTTACTCAGGTTACTGGCTGGGCAGAATGCCCCTTTACCCACTGAGACAGTTCTCTTGTTCTCACTACCATTTTTAACTGGGAAAAGAGAAAGTATTTTACGGCATTTTAAAAATAACATCACTATTTAATAACTGAAAAGCAAAATTGGGTGGGTAAGATAACTCAACTAGTAAGTAAGCTACAGCCAGGAAAGCATGAAGACCTAAATTCAATAATCCCTAGAACCCAAGTAATAAACCAGGAATGGTGGTTATTGTTTCCAACTATACTACCTATACATAGTTTTGATTTTGTTGTTAGGATTTGTTTTTTGAAGACAGTGTTTAATAGCAAAACCCTGAATGGCCTGGACAGAACTCACTATGTAGACCTGGCTGCCCACAAACTCAATAGAAATCCACCTGCCTTTGCTTTCTCAGTGCTGGGATTAAAGGTGTGCACCACCCTGACTAGCATTCTTTTTAATAGCTACGTGTTCATACCTGTTGGATTACTTCCTTTTGTACCTCACTGAATACTTTGTAGAATAGAATATGGAATTAATCTTCTGTCAAGTTGTGATTTTTACCACATTTATGTTTGTCTTTTGACTATGGTACATTTCTTACTATTAGAAAACTAAAAGTAGGGGCTGGTGAGATAGCTCAGCACTGACTGCTCTTCCAGAGGTCCTGAGTTCAATTCCCAGCATTCACATAGCCATCTGTAACAGGATCTGATGCCCTCTGCTGGTGTGTCTGAAGAAAGTGACAGTGTATTCATATAAATAAATAAATCTTTAAAAAAAAGAAAAAGAAAACTAAAAGAATTTGATCATTTTAAAGGGGAAAGGTGGGCTGGAGATACAGTTTGTGGTTAAGAGTACATGCCGCTTCTGCAGTGGACCTCACTTCATCAGGTTCCTATCACATCATGTGGCCCAAAATGCCTTAACTCCAGTTCCAAAGGATCCACAACCTGCTTCTGGGCTCCACGAGTAACTGCGCACACAAACATATATGCAGGCAAAACATCCATTCATATAAATATAAACTTAAAAAAAGAATAGACCGGGGGTTGGGGATTTAGCTCAGTGGTAGAGCGCTTGCCTAGCAAGCGCAAGGCCCTGGGTTCGGTCCCCAGCTCCGAAAAAAAGAACCAAAAAGAAAAAAAAAAGAATAGACCAAAATATATATGTCCATACAATAAAAAGATGCATAAATTTTTATAACAGTATTTTTTACAACATAAAATCCACCAGCTGATTAACATAAGAGGTATACACTGTGTAAATTCTGTCCATTCGTATCCACAGAATTAAATATCATTCTGCAATATAGAGGAATAAAGTAATAAAACATACTACAATATGAACACATTATTTTACATGAAACATGTCATAAAAGACCACACACTGCACAATTTATTTCGCACAAAACAGACATGTCACAAAGTTAGTTAAATGGCTGCATTTGTAATTACTCCGTAGAGTATGTGCTAAAGCAACTGCTAGAAGAAACATGGCGTCTTTCTATTGTGATAAAAACATTTTAAAATTAGATTAGTGTGCCTAATGATGGTGGTGCAAGGCTTTAATCCCAGCACTGGGGAGGCAGAGGCAAGAGGATCTCTGAGTTCTGAGTTCAAAGTCAGTCTGGCCACAGAGTATGTTCCAGGACAGCCAGAGTTTCACAGAGAAACAATGTCTCAAAAAAAAAAAAAAAAGAAAAGAAAAAGGTAAAATAAAAATAAAAAATTAATTGCTGTGACGCTTGCTGTATGTAAAGTGATGTACGAAATATACAGAAACATATCTAATGGTTGTAAATTGGATGGGAGTGTTTACTTACTTTTATATATTAAGCATTTTCCTGTATGGGCACCTACATGTGTGCCTGGTGTTTTTGGAGACCAGAAGATGGAATAGGATCTCCTATAAGTGGAGTGCATGTGTGGAAACCAAAACCCAGTTCTGTAACGGCAGCAAAAATTCAATCTCTAAGCCATCTGTACAGCTATACCAAAGAGACCAGGAAAATATTAAGAGTAAGAATTTTAAAAAAAAGACAAGAAGGTATTAAAGACAAATATTTCAGAACAATTTGATAGCAGTTAATGTGTTGAAGTGAGAATTAAGTGAGAATTAAGAATAGAACTCCTGGGGTTGGGGATTTAGCTCAGTGGTAGAGCACTTGCCTAGCAAGTGCAAGGCCCTGGGTTCGGTCCCAGCTCCAAAAAAAAGAAAAGAAAAGAAAAAAAAAGACTAGAACTCCTAAGCTTGAGAGATGGCTCAGTGGTTAAAAGAGCACTGGCTGTTCTCCAGCAGGTCCTGAGTTCAATTCCCAGCAACCACACGTTGGCTCACAACCATCTGTAATGGGATCTGAGGCCTTCTTCTGGCATATACATTTACATGCAAACAGAACACTCATATACATAAAATAAATAAATCTTAAACTTAAAAAAGAAAAGAATAGAGCCAACCCTTAATCCCAGCACTTGGAAGGCAGGAGTAGGCAGATATCTTGAGTTCGAGGCAAGCCTGATCTACAAAGAAACTTCCAGGACAGTTAAAGCTACACAGCTTGGGGTTGGGGATTTAGCTCAGGGTAGAGCGCTTGCCTAGCAAGCTAAAGGCCCTGGGTTCGGTCCCCAGCTCCAAAAAAAAAAAGAAAAGAAAAGAAAAAAGAAAAAGAAGAAGAAGAAGAAGAAGAAGAAGAAGAAGAAGAAGAAGAAGAAGAAGAAGAAGAAGAAGAAGAAGAAGAAGAAGAAGAGGAGGAGGAGGAGGAAGGAGGAGGAGGAGGAGGAGGAGGAGGGAGAAGGAGAAGGAGAAGAAGAAGAAGAAGAAGAAGAAGAAGAAGAAGAAGAAGAAGAAGAAGAAGAAGAAGAAGAAGAAGAAGAAGAAGAAGAAGAAGAAGAAGAAGAAGAAGAAGAAAAGCTACACAGCTTTAGGGGAGGGGTGGGGCCTAAAAACTTCTTTCAGTTTTCAGTTCTGCACTGCACTCACCTTACTGATGAGTATGATGCCTAGTAGGTATCCTTTTCCACTCAGAGAATGTGGGGGCCTATAGGTACCAAGTCAGTCTCTCCATTATCTCCATCTTGGTTAGAAAGTCCACATAATGTCTAATAGTATTAGCCCTTATGGTACCAATCACACAATGCACATTTCTATGTGTTGAAGGGAATTTATAACTCTGACCCCTATGTCTCAGGGAGAGACAAATAAGAATGAAAGGAGGGGTTTAGACTAGATTCCCTTAGGGCTCCCAATGTCTGGGCAGTCATATGCTCCATCACCCAAAGTATCACTGCTTTATTCTGCATGCCAAAGAATTTAACGTTTGTCAAATACTAATGTATAGGCACCCACAGAGTTAAGCAAAAATTCAGCCACTGCACAGGTAAAAACAAATACTAGGATTACAGAAACAGTGACCCACCAAAGCAGAAAACCTCCCATTCTGAACAGGTCAGTTGGTATCTTATATATTCAAGTATTGCCCATGAGCACTCATCCATTTGAAAAACTACCAACTGCCATGTAATTATTAGCCATTAAGAACAAGTTAGGCCACTAACAAACCAGATTAACAACTTAGTTCATTAGCAATTTGGGTCAGATCCAAATTTGTCACACAAGCAAAAGTTTCAATATTGGCAGATTCCTTAAACAACTAAAACTGATTTAAATACTTTATATCTTTTAAACAAATAGCAACTTTGAAAAAATATTTTAAGAGGTAAAGATATTTAATGGGATTTAGAGACCACAAGGTCATTTAGGATTATTTTTACCTTTCCTATTGTTTCTCTGTCCACAAGTCTTTATACTTGCATTTCACTAAGAAAACGCTGAGTTCTTACCTTAGATAACAAATTATTTAATTCATGAGGATGAAGTTTCACCACTTCTCCAAGTTGCTGTGCAGCGGCTTTTCTTGTAACTGGGGTAGTACCCGTATCCAGTAAGATAAAAAGACGATCGAGTCTATAATAGCAAAAATACAACAGTTAATCTGAATGTGTTTCCTCATAAGCGTGAGGCAGAAAATGTATTCAACCTGTAAACAAAGCTCTATGTTGGGAGCCGGGTGTGGCAGCATGTTGTGCCCGTTATCCCACACCTGAGAAGCAGAAAGATCAAGAGTTAAAGACCAACCAAATCAAGGCCAACTTGGGCAATGTAAAACTGTGCTTCAAAAAGATTAAAAACAAAACAAACAAACAACAACAACAAAAAAGTAAAAGCTGTGTCTATAAGAGATGCCTATCTTGGGGTTGGGGATTTAGCTCAGTGGTAGAGCGCTTGCCTAGCAAGAGCAAGGCCCTGGGTTCGTTCCCCGGCTCCAAAAAAAAGAAAAAAGAAAAAGAAAAAGAAAAAAAAAAGAAAAAAAAGAGATGCCTATCTTGGGGCTGGAGAAATGACTCAATGGATAAAAGCACCGACTGCTCTTCCAGAGGTCCTGAGTTCAATTCCCAGCAACCACATGGTGGCTCACAACCATCTGTAATGAGATCTGATGCCCTCTTCCAGTGTGTCTGAAGACAGCTACAGTGTACTTATATTCAATAAATAAATAAATAAAATCTTTTTTTTTTTTTCGGAGCTGGGGACCAAACCCAGGGCTTTGCGCTTGCTACAAGCGCTCTACCACTGAGCTAAATCCCCAACTCCAAATAAAATCTTAAATAAATAAATAAATAAAATAAATAAATAAATAAGTGAAATTTTAAAAGAGCTAGCAATAACAAAAAATTGTAACTTGCAAAATGAATAACATGGCTTGGTTTTAAGTCAGAGTTAACTCAGAAAACAGTAGGAGGGCCAAGCACAACTCCAGCACTTGGGAAAGAGGCAGAGGTAGGCTATGAGGGGAGTTATAAATCCTCAACACATAGAAATGTGCATTGTGTGATTGGTACCATAAGGGCTAATACTATTAGACATTATGTGGACTTTCTAACCAAGATGGAGATGATGGAGAGACTGACTTGGTCCCACATTCTCTGAATGGAAAAGGATACCTATTAGGCATCATACTCATCTGTAAGGTGAGTGCAGTGCAGAACTGAAAACCGAAAGGTTTCATATACATGAAACCTTCCCAACTAGCCAGCACTGCATATAAAGACCTTGTTTAACTAAATAAATAATAAACTAACAAAAGAAAGAAAAGGAAAAGAAATACAACTACAAAAATAATGTAAAATCCTTGACTGTATAGTGCAATAAAAGTCTTGGGTCAAAAAAATGATGGGACTAGTAAGACATGGGGGTGCACAATTATTTGAATACTCAGAGGGCTGAAACAAGATACTGTGAGTTCAAAGCCAGCCTGGGTTACATAAGAAGAAAGGACAAGGGAAACAGAATAGAGCAGAGCATCAAGTGTGACTGGGGTTATGGATTAGGAAGACTAATCTGACAGTAGTGGAAAGTCTTGTAGAAAATTAGACCACAATTCGTACAAAAACCCAAAGAAGCTAGTAGTCATGATACAGAAGCAAAACATACATCTAAACAAAACACGCACAGTGTGGTAACTAAGCAAAAGATCATGAGTATTGAAAGAACTATAAGATTTCTAATCTTAGAAATGAAAATATCAAGGATGACTTTTTGGCACATGCTTATAATCCCAGTACTCTGGAAAACAGGGCAAGATGATCAGTTTGAGAATGCGACCAACCTGGGAGCTACAACCAAGTTCAAGACCAGCTTGGGCTACATATTGGGACTTTGACACAACTTCCCATCCCATCCCATGCCACTCCTAAAAAGAAAAAAGATAATCATTGAAAGAAATCAAAAGGGGTAGCTGAAGAAAAACAGAAAAGATGGCAAGCTCACCAGTGGCAGAGAAAGTGTAAGACAGCACAAAATGATAGTTGGAATAGAGTTAATGTTTACAAGAGTTGGAAGGTAAGGTCATCTGCAGAGGTGATAAATATGACTACTAATATATTCCTGAGCTTGCAACATATGAGAGAATGACACAAATCCAAACCCTAGCTCTGCTACTTCTAAGCAAGGTATGCAATGAAAATCACAACAGACTATGCTTAGAGTAAGGACGGTGGACAAAGTCACAACTCCACCCACCTATCTACGCACCACACAGGGCTAGCCTTGCCACACTAACCCACTGAAGTAACGTGAGTGCCATGCCTATAGAAGAAGGCTTCATGTTTGGGGTATACGGACACTTTAAACAAAATCGAGGCAAACAATGAGCAAGGTTGTAAGAACTATCCATCTAACATGAGGGGAGAGCTAGTGAATAGTTTTACATTTTATCTATGAGAAGAGAGAACAAACAAGGTCCCAAAGTTAGGCATAAGCTTTAAGCATTAATAAACTAAAAGGTTTATAATATTTCTGGGATTTTTTTTTTATCTAACAAAGAACTAAAAAGCTACAAAGTTCTGAAAGGAAAAAAAAGAAAAGGGAGAAGAGGGGTTGGGAATTTAGCTCAGCGGTAGAGCACTTGCCTAGCAAGCGCAAGGCCCTGGGTTCAGTCCCCAGCTCCGAAAAAGAAAGAAAAAGAAAGAAAAGGGAGAAGAAATAAAAAAAAAAACTTTTAGAGGACAAAAGAAATAAATGAATATTTCTCACATTAAGAGGAAAACAGGACAAGAGGAAAACAGGGCAGGCCATGCCTTTAATACCAACACTCACAAGGCTGGTGGATCTAAGTTCCACCATAGGAACTACAGGGCTACATAGTGAGGCAGGGGCAAGCAGCACAAACATGGTCTTTTTAAAAAATGAGTCACATTAAGCACAAAAATCACTAGAATTGGTTAGAAAATTAACTAAAATGTATCTTTTTCTCTCCATATTAATGGTATTGAAATGTTCAACTGTTTCAGAACAAGATGCCAACACATGATTTACCTTTTATAGTTAAGGATATTGTAAGAAAGATATAACTCAAGAAAATTCCTTCAGGCAATTAAAGCTAAAGACTTTCAAAAAATTTCAAAATTAAGATTTTCAAAAAATCCAACACAGTAAGCTTCTAAAGGAAATGGAAAAATTAGCTTACACAGATACTGAGCATGTAGACTGTTTTCTCCTTGTTCATTCACAGCTATCTAAACACTTGCTTTTACCTGTATGTGGAAGATAAAATAATCCTCTACGGGCTCATGTGTTGGACTACCAGCATATGGTGCTATTTGGAATGGTAGGAGAAGCCTCAGAGGTGGGCCGAGCTGAAGGAAGCACATCACTGGAATATGTCTTCAAAGGCTCTCTGTCTCTCTCGCCCCTTCTCTGCCTGGGGGGAGCAGTTCTACACTACCATGCCTTATATTCAAGTTATTCTGCCTTCCCATAGGTCCACACAATGGAACCAGACAACCATGGACTGTAATCTCTGAAACAGTAATCTCAAGTAGCTTCCTCTTCCTAACTGTCTCTCAGATAGATACCTGGCATAATGACAAACACTGACTAGCACACCATTCATTCTGTTTTTCGCTAAAGGATTGGTAGAAAGATTAGGCTTCCGAAACAAAAGAAAGGAAAGTTGTTTATGACCACTGATATTCTTTAAAAGTTCTAAGGTAAGGTCAGACTTAACATCTGTGTACTATCAACAGCTTCCCTTCGTTCGTTTTATGTGAGTCTCAGGTCTGAGCCCTTCTGACTTATTTTCCTGAGACTGGTATGTCAAGAGTTCATGAACACCAGCTGTGATTCTTCAAAACAATCCTTGGAAATGGCAACAAACATCTGCACATTGCTAGTCAGAACACCTCAGGCTCAATGGCAAAAAAAAAAAAAAAAAAAAACCTTTTAATTTTTTCAGGAATTTTAGGAGACCAGTAGGATGGATTACTTAAACAGGTAAGTGCTTGCCAATAAGCCCAACAACTTGAGCTCAATCCCCAGAAGCCACATAGTTAAAGAAAAGAATAGTATCCCACAAATTGTCTCCTGACCTCCACATATATACTGTGGCATGTCCTGTCCCCCAAAATAAATGCTTTTAAAAAGAAATTTTAAGCATGCAAGAAGAAAAACATTAACCAGCATTTTTTTTAAAAAATCTCCCTGTTAAATCCAACTGAAATTTCACTTAGCCTAGACATACATTTTAAATCTTAAATTACATGAAAGGCAAAACTAGCAAATAGTAAATACCTCTTATCATAAAGAAATAGTTGGGGCTCAGTGGTTAAGAGCACTGACTGCTCTTCCAGAGTTCCTGAGTTCAATTCCTAGCAACCACATGATGGCTTGAAATCATCTGTAACGGAATCCAATGCCTTCTTCTGGTGTGTCTGAAGAGTGATGGTATACTCACATATATAAAATAAATCTTAGCAAATAGTTGAAGGGACTGGAGAGACAGCACATTGGTAAAGAGCACTGTAGAACAAGCACGAGGGCCTGAACTTGAATCCCTAGCAACCACATTTTTAAAAAGCTGGGCATGGCCATGTTTGCCCCCTGGGACACCAGTCCTAAGAGAGGCAGTGACAGGTATGCTACTGAGGCTTGCGAACTGCTGTCCTAGCTCATGGGGCTTAGTGAGAGACCCTGTCTCAAGGGAAAAGGTGGTAAGTTATAGAGCAGAGCACAAGGCATTCTCCTATGGCTTCTGCAAGCATGCATACAAAATATACATACATAAGCCACACTCACATAAAAAAATAAAAAATCAAATCTATACCACAAAGGTATTTTTTTATATCATGGATGCTCTCTTACAATGCATACAAGTCACATTAACTGAGGACTCAACTATTGAACTCCACCCACCCAAATAAAACAAACAAAACCAGTAGACTGAAGTTAAGAAACCTTTCAAAACCCTACTTCATCACTTGTGGGGAGACTCTGGAAGGTGCACTTTAAAGTTCACTTAGGCCTCTCTTATTTTGGAGTATACAACTAGATAGTGTATATATTTGACAGTTTAACATTCTTATAAGTTTTTTTAATCATTTTTTGGTTTGGTTTGACCACTAATATGTATGTCATATCTTTGATTTATCTGATCCCAGTTTCTTAAACTGTGCCTCTGGAAAAACTTCAACTACTCTCTACTATAAAATTTATTTTCTGTGATTTTTTTTTTTTAAACCAAAAGCAAGGCTGGCTGCAAAATAAGCACTCTAACAAAGGCTCAGAACCAACATATTTGTAAATCCATATACAGCAAAATACACTTACACTCTAAGGAAAGTCTAATACTAACCTATTTATAAGTCTATGTCTTCATACCACTACTCTTCTAACCTCAGTAACCCTTCCCTAATATCTGTTCATAAATGCCTATGTTATTCCTTCTTTCCTTCTACTTTCCTCTATGCAGAGATCTCTTGGTCTCTATTTTCTACAATATGTTCCTTTAATGCCAAACATCTTAAACAAGTGCTTAAATAGTAAATATATTTATTCCTGGGGCTGGTAGGTAGCTCAGTCAGTGAAGTGCTTTTCAAGCATGAAGACCTAAGCTCAAACCCTAGAACCTATGTTCTAAAAAGCAAGCATCTTCTATGACATCAATACCAGCAAGTATTCATTCTTAAGCCTTTCCTTCTCAAGTTTTGATTACCTTGTTAGTCTCCAAATACTTTACTTCACTTCCTATCCATACCACTCTTTCTATGAATATTCAGAGCCCACACAGTCTTGGCCTGTTCATCTCTCCAGTTTCTCTTTAGGAAACTGTATACTACTGTTTGTCTATACCCAGTACAAATACCTCCCAAATCTACATCTGACACACCTCCCATCTGACAAACTTCCAACTGCCTTTAAGTATATATAATCCATACTCAATGTGATCCAGTTACCAGTTACTTTCCTACAGTATACTATGATCATTGTTCTTTTTTCTTTTTTTTTTTTTTCTTTTTTTTTTTCGGGGCTGGGGATCGAACCCAGGACCTTGCGCTTCCTAGGCAAGCGCTCTACCACTGAGCCAAATCCCCAACCCCGTATACTATGATCAAATCACTACTTTATTCTAAAACTTTCAGTGACTCACATGGTAACATAAAACAAAATATAACCCAAATATGAGTCTTTTGGTTTTCCAAAAACTGTATTATTTTTCCCTTTAGATACTGTCTTGGTTCACCAGTAAACTCTTGTATCAGTTTGCTTTCTATTGCTGTCAGAAAACCATGACCAGGGCTGGAGAGGTAGCTCAGTGGTTAAGAGCACTGACTGCTCTTCCAGAAGTCCTGAGTTCAAATTCCAGCAACCACATGGTGGCTCACAACCATCTGTAATGAAATCTGATGCCTTCCTCTGGTGTGTCTGAAGACAGTGACAGTGTCCTTACATATAATAAATAAATCTTTAAACATGATCAGATGCATCAGAACATACCCTGGGAAACTCAAAGGCCATGTAGCCTGGATTAAAGGAGTGGAGGTGATGACAGGAGACCCTGCCTCAAAAAAGATAGAGGCAAATACTGACCTGATCACCAAACTCCTGCCCACACATCTCTGATACCTCTCTAACCCAACGTTGACCCTATCTACCCCACAAAATTCCCCTTGCCCCTCTTTTCTGCAGAGCCTTTTATCTATCAGAAAAAAATCAGTGCACTTTCTCCTGCAATTCTGGCTTGTGTATTCTCACTTCTTCCACTGTAGACGCAACCGAACTTGCGCCTCCTTTAGTAGAAGAATAAGCACACAAGTATATTTCTCTAGTCCTCTTGATCAAAGCACTCTTTAGAGCTCTCCACTCCTCGTTTGAAACAACACATTAGGGGTCGCAGAAAAGGGAAAATAAAGGAATGAACAGACAAGGATCTGACAAGAGGGCAGTCTGACCTGTTAATCTAGGGTAACCTAGGCAAGTTTGAGGCTAGCCTGGTGTACAAATTGAGTTCCAGGACAGACAGTCGAGGCTATATAGAAACCCTGTCTCAAAAAAACCAAAAAACAGCTTTCCGATCCGCCATCGTTGGTGGAGCAGCCGCCACGATGCAGATTTTTGTGAAGACCCTTACAGGGAAGACCATCACGCTCGAGGTTGAACCCTCGGACACTATAGAAAATGTAAAGGCCAAGATCCAGGATAAGGAAGGAATTCCTCCTGATCAGCAAAGGTTGATCTTTGCTGGTAAGCAGCTGGAAGAGGGCCGTACTTTGTCTGACTACAACATTCAAAAGGAGTCCACTCTCCATCTCGTGCTGAGACTTCGTGGTGGTGCTAAGAAAAGGAAGAAGAAAGGCCCTGGGTTCGATCCCCAGCTCCGAAAAAAAAAAAAAAAAGGAAGAAGTCTTACACCACCCCAAAGAAGAACAAGCATAAGAGAAAGAAGGTCAAGTTGGCTGTGCTGAAATACTATAAGGTGGATGAAAATGGCAAAATCAGCCGACTTCGTCAGGAATGTCCTTCTGATGAATGTGGTGCTGGAGTTGTCATGGGTAGCCACTTTGACAGGCATTACTGTGGCAAGTGTTGTCTGACTTACTGCTTCAACAAACCAGAAGACAAGTAGTTGTGTATGAGTTAATAAAAAGAAGGAACTGATGTTTAAAAAAAAAAACCAAAAAACAAAACAAACTTTAAAAGATAAGGTAGTAGTATTTGACAATATTCACTAATTTTGAATTTACTGATGCTAAGAAATAGTCTGTTTCTAATTCAGATAAATAATACAGAAAACATGATTCACGTTGTTTCAAACTCGTTTCAAATAAATGCCCTGAAAATTGCCCTAAAAGGTCATAGAGATGTTTGTGAGGTTTTGCAGGTAACCCCAATATAAACCCTCTCCTCTCCAAATGTTTACAATAGAATTCATAACAGGTAAACTATTTAAAAGAAACAGAAATCTGAACTCAGACATGCCCCAGATTACAAATTCAGTTAATTAAAAAAGAAAAAAAAAAAAAGAAAAAAAACTACATTTTTATTCTATGCCCTCCTGCAAAAGGAAAAAAAAAACCTCAGTGGAATTCTCAGAATTTAATCTGAGTAAGTAGGAAAGGACAACTGACAAAATAGTTCACAAAAGTGGCGGTGTAATCTCGGCTAAGACTGACTAGCACTAACAGCACTACAGACTAGCCAAGGCACAAGGGGCCATAAAATAAGAAAGCAACCACAAAGTGTAAGGCTGCAGCAATCTGCTGAAGAGATGGTCAGCAGTTAAAGAGCAATGGCTTCTCTTGCAGAGGGACCTGGGTTTGGTTTCAGCAACCACATGACAGACAGCTCCCACACAGTGGGCAGCTCACGACTACCTGTAACTCAGTTCCAGGGACCTGATGCCACCATCTAGTCTTCACAGCCACTGCACAAATAGAGAAAAACAGAAACAGACACAAGCACACATATGTACACGAAATAGTAAAATAAATACTTTTTTAAAGTCAAGTTTGTCCATTTTATTTTTTCACATGTAGATAAAGTGCAGTAAAATTTAATGTAAAGATTGCTTGTGTTTTTTAAGAAATAGGGATAATAAATGCTGGTATGAATACTTCACCAAGAAGTTCTCTACTGTTCAAAAATGCACATCTTCTAATGCATACTGAGAGTAATATGAAACCACATTGATATATGTTTCTAAACAAGAAAGTAGGCTAACTAAAGACATCACATAGAACATTCACAAGCAACAGAAAGATGTGAAACCACAAAGTCAAGTGCCAAGCCCAGTTAGAAAATGTGTTTGTTTATTATAATTGTAGTACATAGGACATAGAAGCATTCAATAAATACTGCTAAGGAGTGACGACGGTGAAAAAGGCATACAAGCTATGCTATTCCACCCACATCCAACAACTTACAGCTCTTTCATGACTGTATCTCAAAGATAAAAAATCATAAGCTGGGGCTAGAGATATGGCTCAGTGGTTAAGAGCACTGACTGCTTTTCCAGAGGTCCTGAGTTCAATTCCCAGCAACCACATGGTGGCTCACAGCCATCTGTAATGAGATCTGATACCCTCTTCTGATGTGTCTGAAGACAGCTACATACAATGTACTTATATATGCTAAGTAAAAATAAAAAAATCATAAATTAGATTCTTTGACATAAATACATATATTTCAAATTATGAAACTATACCATTTTAAATGGTTAAAGTGATACATTTTGTTTTGGTACAATTAAAATAAAAACCATGGCTGGGAATGCAGGTCAGTGGTCAGGTGGTTGCCTACCATGCATACTTAAGAGCCTGGATTTAAAATCCAACACAATAAAGCAAACTTATAAAAGCCCCTTGAGAAATAAAGCAAATCAGCATGCTGAAATTTACCACACTGAAAAGGAAAATCTTCTACAATATCTCCTCTACTTTTTCCTCATTGTCTCTGAGTTTTTTCTAAAGAGTGGAATTTGATAAAATATAATTGACATTAATACCTCCTGTTAATCTTATAATGGTTAAAATTAATAGTAAGGGACAAGGAGCAGGCATAGCTTACTTGTTTGACCCATCTAAGTAATTATTTCCCCTGTCCTTAGCACTTTCC
Source organism: Rattus rattus (assembly GCF_011064425.1). Taxonomy (NCBI): domain Eukaryota; kingdom Metazoa; phylum Chordata; class Mammalia; order Rodentia; family Muridae; genus Rattus; species Rattus rattus. The sequence goes on from NC_046155.1 coordinate 36,888,408, forward strand.
CACATCAAGGAACTTCCTTTTGTCAGCATGTAAGCTCAGCACTGAGAAAGCAGACTCAAAAGACTACAAGTCACCAGATCATGCCGGGTACTACTACTTCCTCTCATTTTGTAGAATCGGACTGTTGAAACAATGTATCAGTATTGTACTGAGAATTACCAAGACTGAGCAAAAAGTTCTGCAACAATTTGTTAAGAATCTTTGCTAATTCTATCACTTTCAATTTATATATGGGGGAGTGAGGTAGATGCAGCTTCCAAAATAAATCTAATGTTTGAATACTTTACAAATTACTTTTTATGCATAATTCAGAGAAAAATAATATAAACTACATTCTTGAACCCACATATCAAGAAAAAAACTTAGTTGGCCAATAGGAAAATATTACTGTGCAACAGTTAACTCACTTAGAGCCTAAACAGGCAACCACACCAAAAACAATCCTTTTTTAAAAATCTATATCAGGTCTGGCAAGATAGTTCATCAAGTGAAGGCAGGTACTAGTAGGACTGATAACCTAAGTTCAATCCCCCAGACTCAAATGGTGAAAAGAGAACCAACTCTCCCAAACTACCCTTTAAGCAAGTGTCTGTCTGTCTTTGTTTCTGACACACACACACACACACACTTTTTCTAATCTACATTAAACTGTGCATGGTGGTACAAGCCTGCAAGTCCAGCAGTCAAAAGTTTGAGAGAAGAGGACCCAACTGGAGAGTTTGGCCTGGACTATAAAAGCAAGACCCAGTCTCAAAGAAAGGCAAATCTACATTAAGCTTAGAACCTAACTAATAGTTCATAGATTCACTGCCCATGAATAAGCCTTATGAAACTCTATAAAGTTGCCTTTTCTGCTTCTAATTCTCACTAAGCAAAAAAAAAAAAAAAAAGATAACAGAAGAGTCTGTTACAAAGCCAAGAAGATAGAATTCAAAGACTTAGCAACAGTACAAGCTCTTAACAAGTACTAATTTGGTGGGAGGTGGGGAGGTGCAAAATTTTAGCTGACTTTCCAGCATCCACATTTTAACAGTAGTTAAATAGTAAGCACCTAAAGAAGACACATTATTGGGCTGGTGAGATGGCTCAGTGGTTAAGAGCACCGACTGCTCTTCCAGAGGTCCTTAGTTCAATTCCCAGCAACCACATGGTGGCTCACAACCATCTGTAATGGGATCAGATGCCCTCTTCTGGTGTGTCTGAAGACAGCTACAGTGTACTCATATAAATAAAATAAATATTAAAAAAAAAGAAGACACATTATCTTCCAATAATATTCTCCTGAATTTTACACAGACTTTCACATGCTACCCTCGTTCACAATTGTAAAGACTCAGCTATTTATACAAGATTTATATCCTCATCCACAAAGCAAAAGTTCATTGTGCACGTCATAATTTGCTACAAAGTATAATAAAACCAATCCTTGTAAGAATTTAAGCAGAATCAGTATTTTTTTTTCAGAGCTGGGGACCGAACCCAGGGCCTTGCGCTTCCTAGGCAAGCACTCTACCACTGAGCTAAATCCCCAACCCCAGAATCAATATTTTTGATCATACAAAATGCAGGGCTACATTAGATACACTTTACATCACAAAAAACATGTTATAACAGGACTTACCTGAAAACATATAAAACTATCCTGATCATTTTCTTTTCAAATAATTATTTATTTTATGTATATGAATACACTGTAGCTGTCTTCAGACACACCAGAAGAGGCATCAGATCTCATTCCAAAGAGTTGTAAGCCACCATGTGGTTGCTAGGAATTGAACTCAGGACCTCTGGAAGAGAAGCCAATGCTCTTAACCATTGAGCCATCTCTCCAGTCCAGGATCATACTCTTAAAAAATAAATGATCAGGGCTGGAGAGATGGCTCAGCAGTTAAGAGCACTGACTGCTCTTCCAGAGGTACTGAGTCCAATTCCCAGGAACTGGTGGCTCACAACAACCTGTAATGGGATCCAATGCCCTCTTCTGGTGTGTCACCAACATGGGGTCATACATATACATATTCATATACATATACATATACATATACATGTACATACAGACACACAGACAGACAGACAGACAGACACACACACACATACACACACACACACACACACACACACACACACAAACAAATGGCTCTGCAGTCTAGAACCCTTTCCTTTTCTTCCAGAGGACCTAAGTTCGATTCCCAGTTTGGCACCCATGTCAGGCCACACACAATAAACTGTAACCCCAGAGAATTTGAAGTCTTTGGTCTCCAAGGTAATCTGCACTCACATAGAGGAACACACATATACATAATTAAAAATAATAAAAATAAATCTTTTGAAAGAATAACCATACTTTTATACTTTTATAAGTACATATAATATACTTATAGGTACTCAAATAGACTTATAACAAAATAATATACTTATAAACAATATGCAAAGCTAAAGTAAATGTTCTTCCTAACAGCAAAAGCATAGTTAGGTGTCAGGCCTGTTAGTGTACCTTAAACCTAGCAGAGGCAGCACAAGCTGATAAGATAGTTACAGGACAGCCTGGAATACATATCCAGAGTCTACATAACAAAACAAAAGCTAGGATTATAGTTCCGTGGTAAAATATTTGCCTGGAATTCATAAGTTCCTGAGTTCAATCCCCAGTATGACCAAACAACAAAAACCTAGAGCTGAAATAGAAAACACACACTGAGAAAGTGACAACTTCCTGTGGTCTCAGCTACAGAAAAATGAAAAAAGAATAGTTGGGCGCTACACTGGGACCCCTGTCTCCAAAAAGACAAAAGACAATAAAAAATAAATTTCATCAAATGGCTCCTAAAAACCAGGCATGCTGCTCAAAACAGAAAGATTATAAGACACATTTCTGTCCCAAGCAGAATTTATTAATTCAGAAAAAGAGAGAACAATTAGGCAGCCAGCTACTAAGTGTGAAAAATACTTTGAGAGACAAAAACCACACCACTGCAAATAACACAGGTAAAGTAAAACTAAGGAAGAAGGCTTCCTAGCAAAGTGATGTGTAGGCACTTAGGCACAACTCGGACTGTGACAAGAAAGACAAGATGGGAAGATAAGTATTCCAGATACAAAAGAATGGAAGGTAAGAACATTCTAGGGAAGGAAGATAGGAGGGAGGGAGGACATTAAATGCAAAGAACTTGATGCAAGATGTAGCAAGAATCAAGAGATCTACAAGGAGTTTGGGCATTTGGACCTTATCTTAAGCCAACAAAAAGCTAGTCAGTTAAAGGCAGAAAGATAATCTAAAATTTGCATTTTAGCAAATAACATGTCTGAAGTGATAAATAATTTGGAGATGCCAACAAGAACAAGTACAAAGAAAAAGGCTTGTGAGCTGGCCAGATCATGCTGCTGCTGGTGAAGAAATTTGACATGTGGCCCTAACAACCTGAGTTCTAGTCCTGGAACTCAAGTTAGAAAGGGAAAAACTCCCACAAGTTGTCCTCTGACCTCTACATACATTCTCACACAAAAATTTTTAAAGAGAGCATTTCTTCCTGTTTCCTAACTATGGATGCAGTGTGGCCAGCTGCCTCATGTTCCCACATGCCTTCCTGACCATCAACTTTACCCTGGACCCTCAAACTGAGGCAAAATAAAACCGCCAGAGAGAGAGAGAGAGAGAGAGAGAGAGAGAGAGAGAGAGAGAGAGAGAGAAATAAATGTGTGTTGGGTGCTGTTGCAGATGTCTTGGAGCATTGGAATAGATGTTTGAAAGGCTTCAGCAATTACAAAAAAAACAAAAAGCAGGGCTGCAGAAAGGAAGCTTAGAGATGTGAGGCAGGATTGGATTTAGTGACTGACTAGATAGAGGGAATGAAAAAGGCAGAAAAGTCAAAGATTACTCCAGATTTTCCGACAGAAGAAGGAACAATAGTACCATGATCTTAAAATGCTAGGCAGTGGTGGCACACATCTTTAATTCCAGCACTCAGGAGGCAGAGACAAATGGATCTCTAAATTCAAGGTCAGCATACTCTACAGAAGTTGTTCCAGGACAACCAAGGCTACACAGAGAAACCCTTGTGGAGTAGGGATAGGAGGTCTTAAAAATATACAGTTTCTCTCCAGTATGCATTGACATAAACAGTGCAAAAGTATTTTTTATTTGATTCTGGCATATGATTTCCATTTCTCAAACTATACTCTGTCTATTTTACATAAAAGTACTTGGGTTGGGGGATTTGGCTCAGTGGTAGAGCGCTTGCCTAGCAAGCGCAAGGCCCTGGGTTCGATCCCCAGCTCCGAAAAAAAACAAAAAAAAAAAAAAAAAAAGTACTTAAATGAATTCCACAATATCAACAAGAGAAAAATGAAGCTTATTTGGCACAGACTTATGCTTAGTGCATGATATCATACCTGAAATACAAAGTTTGTTTTTCAAATTGAACCCACAAATATTTTCAAAAGTCCAATACCTCCCCACAAACAAGGCATCCCAAAGCCTTTGCTTAAACTTTGATTACTAAGCCAAGCACAGAAGAAGCTTCTATAAAATGTGGCTGGCTTTAATTATGGCAGTGAATAAAAAAAAAAAATACAAAACAACAAACAGCGCTACTCTCTGAATCCAGATGAGGACCAAAAGCCTCTAAAGCCCACTCTCCTTCAAACCTTGGGTCTATAGATTAGTGCTAAGCAAAGATTATCTTTTTAAGCTCTATCATAAAGCTTAAAGCTTTATGTCTCTATAAAGCTTTGGGATATTGTACACATACACACCTACTTGATGAAAGGAAGTACTAATTCCCTTAGAGTAAAAAAACTGATACAGCCAGGTGACACCATACCTAATCCCAGAATCAGAGAGGTTTCTTCTGAGTTCGAGGCTAGCCTGGGCTACATCAACCCCTTGTCTCAAAGAAGAAGAAGGAGAAGAGACTGACAAATTTCATATTGTTCAAGAACCAACATATTTCTGGTGTATATATCTATGCATTTACATGGAAAATAAATTATAAGATAAAGCTATCTGTACTTGTAGGAATAAGAAATGCCACTAGTATTCTCTTAAAACAGTTTCATAAATGCTGAAATAAAATTCTTTCTCCCGGGGTTGGGGGTTTAGCTCAGTGGTAGAGCGCTTGCCTAGCAAGCGCAAGGCCCTGGGTTCAGTCCCCAGCTCCGGAAAAAAAAAAAAAAGAACCAAAAAAAAAAAAAAAAAAAAAAAAATTCTTTCTCCCACTGAGTGGATGAGGCTGCTGATGAAATAAAAATCAGGTGTCCCTACTACCAGCACCTAGCAACTCCCTTCACTCAACTCCCATGGGCTTCTCTCCCACACACTATTTCATCAGTTACCTAGGGAGTCTGTGACGAACAGGTTAGTTAGTCTTTCCTTATAAGAAAAAACTTCAGCACACAGTGTGCTGAAAGGAATGTATTCAACTAATTTCGAAAAATGAGCGAAAGGTGTTTATTTCATCATTTATCTCCTTCAGTCCATTTAGTGAAAGGACTCAATTCTCATTAACTCTTCATCCCTAAAGGACTTGGTAACTCTTCGTGACTAACCACCGAGAGACCATCCCCTACTTAAACGTCATCGGGACACCAAAATCATTTCCAAGTTTCCAACCCATTTTATCATCAGAAGCTAAACAAGTTAAACGCTTGTACGTTTTTCTACAATTTTTCTCACACTTTTCCACAGTGGACAAAATTTTACAATAAGATCGATGATATCGCTTGGGAAAAGATGCTAAAATAGCCATGCTTAAGATCACACGCTGATGGGCAGAATACTTACTGCTGAACAAAAAGGAGGAATTAGACCTTAAGAAAAAAGTGAGGAAAACTATACCCCTTACTCTGTAAATTTTTTAAATTTAGCATAACCAGATGGATCTTAGATAACAATATTTCAACGGCCGCCCCCATCGACAGTTACCACCAAGTTTTGCCGTGAAATGGTGGTTAGGGAACAGACTTTGATACTTCGAAAGAAAAAGAAAAGAAACTCGCCTAGAATTCAAAGAGGGAAGAGAAACCAGAGCGACGTGGTGAAGGAAAAAGAAAAAAAGCCAGATCGAACGCGCCGAGTCACATTTAACGAGGAAAAAGCCCTTCTTGAGCCCATTTCTCCGGGTAACCCGAGCCCAAAGCGCCAGCAATCCGAGGGAAGCCTCAAAGTCTGGGCGAGAAGCAGCGCTCCCGCCCCGCACCGTCACGCCGGGAGCGGACAGCCTAGCCCGCGCGAGCTCCCCGTTAGTTGGCAGGCGGCGACACTCACCTGGAGACCGCCATGGCCGGCGCCGGCGGTTCGGAACTCCCGGGGAGCTACACGCCACGCCGCTCCAGCGCTCGTTTCCCGAGCAGAGCGGCGCAGGCCCAGGCCGCCGGGCGCAGGGCAGCAGGCGGCGCGGCGTGTAGCGGCCGGCACAGGCCTTCGGGCATGGGCCGGCCACCGGAGCTCGTCTCTGTCGCCACCAGGGTCCCACACACGGGCGGAGGCGGCGCCGTTCTGACCCGCACCACTTCAAACCGGGTGCCCCCAGCCCCGCTCTCTGCTGACGCAGACGCCGGCACGCCGGACTTAGCGTCGGCACGCCGGAAGTGACGCCACCAGCACGTGGCTCCGCGCGCTGTGGGTCTGGAGCGGAGTGTCAGAGCGCCCTGGGGCTCCTGGAGCTTTTGGTTGGTGCGAATCCAGACAGACCTCCTAGTCTTTAAGATTAAGAGGAGAGTTGGAAAGAGGTCTTTATCTTCCAGAGAAGGATGAAGATTACCTAGCCAAAGTTCTGAAAATTCCAAACCTCGGTTTCTAAGTGCTTTTCATCCTGACCTACTACCCAGCTAGGCTGCTTCCAAACAGGAACAAACAGGAGAAAGGAGACTCCCGCCCAGGTCGCGGTGCTATGGGCCGGATGAAGTTAAGAAGGAAAAGCGGCACAGGGCTGGGTAGGGTGATGCGTGCCTATAATCCTAGCGCCTGGGAGGCTGAGGCAGCAGATTGTGAAATCGGGGGTCAGTCTAGGCTACAAAGAGATAATCCAGGCCAAGAATTTGCATTGGTTCCGCGAGGAAGGGGGCGTGGGAGGAGGCTCAACTGTATACCATTATTTACTAGAAGTTCTGCATAAATGCTGAAGGGACTGCCCATAATTTTACCTAGGACTATCACCCTTATCCTATCTTTTCCTCCTTCCGTCCCCCCACTGCTAAACACTCCTCTGTAAACTACCGTGGCCTCGTAACACCTTAAAATGTGTTTTTATCCTAGTAGTCAAACTAGTATTTCTCTAGTTTCAGCAAGACCAGTTTATAGGCCACTGACAGATTAATCATCAAAAGGCGCATGTCCTGTCGCCCTTCCTTATAAAACATGCCCACTAGCTTCTTGTTACCGATTTAGAAGTTATGTCTCAATTCTTGAGTCTGCTTGTCATATGTAAGAAGAGAAGCACTGTAAAAGACTGGGGCGGGGTGGGAAGTGGGGGGAGTATGTCATGAATCCAGGAAAGTTCACAAGAACGTGATGAACTGTAAAACAGATGCGTATAGGAAGAAATGAAGCAAGTGTCTGCTAGAGTACTGCACAGGTGACTTACAGATCCAGGAGATCTGATACCCCCCGACTTCCTGCACCAAAGCTGACATGTGGTACACATATCATACATACAGGCAAAATCTCATATAAATGTAAAAAAAGGTTTTGAAAGGAAAGAAAACATAAATGCAGAAAGGCTTTCCTGATACATAAACGAGAATACTGGAAAAAGAAGGTGACAAAGACCTGTCTGAACCAGGTGGCTCGGGAAGAAACAAGATGTTTAAGCTGCTAAGTACACGACAAGAGGTGCTATCCATGCAGAGATCCTGGGAGCCCTCTAGATAGCAGGTGCACTTAAGACCCGTCCATTTGATGGGAGGAGTAAAAGGGGCTTGGAAGTAAGGGATTTGGATTTTATGCGAGGTATAGAACAGAGTGTTTTGAGCAAGAGAGTGAAATGATCCAATTTACATTGTCTATACTTTTTTTTTCTCTAATATCAAAATATATAGCTCCATAGTCTAAAACTTTGAAGTGAGGAAAGGACTGTTATTACCAACTTGTTTTTTTTTCCCCCCAAAGGTAATTGAAATTGTGTGTGTGTGTGGCCTGTGCCTACGGAGGCCAGGCTAAGGTTACAGATGGTTGTGAGCCTCCTGAGAATCGAACTCAGTTACTCTGGAAGAGTAGTATGTGCTCTTAACTACTGAGTCTCTACCCTTAAGGATGAGGTCATTGTCAAATAGTCAACCATACTCCTGTAGGACGACTTTTACCTCATTTTTTTGTTTGTTTTGTTTGGTTTGGTTTCTGCTTTTTTAAAGACAGAGTTACTCTGTGTAACCCTGGCTGTCCTGGCACTACCTCTGTAGACCAAGCTGGCCTTGAACTCAGAGACCCATCTCCTGCCTCTGCCTCCTCTGTGCTGAGATTTAAAAGTGTGGTGAACCACCACCACCACATGGCTGAACTGGCTTATTTTTAAGTCCTTTCCCATAACAGCTACGTGTCCAAAGAAGTTTTATAATCTCACTGAGCCTCATTTCTCTATGTGGGAAGTGAATGAAATAATGGAGTTGGTAGAGACTGGATGGGAATGCATACCACTGAACCAAATGGCTGTCACGCAAGCGCTCAACACTACTCATTGAGGTGGTGAATCCAGAGACTGACTCATGCTAAGCACATGGGCGACTCTGAGCTAAACCTCCATTTTGGATAATCTTTATTAACCTTGAGCTAGTTAATTTCTGAATCTTAATTCCTCAGCTGTGAAGTAGGGAAAATAATACTAGTTCACAATTTTTGACAGTATAACCATGTCTAAGTTACACATGCAGGGATTGAAAAGGAATCTAGTGCATATAGCTCTTATGATGCCCCCTCCCACCAGCTTCTAGGTTGATGTTCTTTAATGAAGTATATGTATAATTCTATGGTGCACTGACTTTTAAAAGCATGGTACTACTAGACCTACACATTTCTTGAGGATCCATAGATATTCCAGTTTAAAGATGGTGGCTGAAGAAACACTTTCTCTTCCTTGCTCCCCTTAGTCCCGGGAGCCAGAGTCACCTCTTGAGGATCTTGAGGATCTTGAGGCCAGTGGGCTCTGTGCTGCAAGACTTCTCAGGACCATGGAGCCAAAGCCTTAGCTAGGCTCAAGTGCTTGCGAAGTTCCCAGGATTGTGCTTGGGATCCGTGATGGTGGGTTGGAGGGTTTGTGGTTAGTAAGGGCTGTAGATGCCCCTCCATTCGGCCACGCAGTGCTAAGGTACTTGGGTCTGGCCAGACCCGATACCTCCACCCTTGCCTTCAGATACTAGAAAGGACAGCAGTAAGTTAGCGGGAACTGCTGGACTGAAGACAGTTCTCCAAGGACTCAAAGGCTCTGCCCTACCTCCAAGCCTACAACCTCTTTCTTCTTTTTTTGGGGGGGGGGGAGCTGGGGACCGAACCCAGGGCCTTGCGCTTCCTAGGCAAGCGCTCTACCACTGAGCTAAATCCCCAACCCCCCAACCTCTTTCTTCTTAAGAGGCAGTTAGAATGCACTTGGGAGGAGAGAGAGGAAGGTCAGGGCTAGGAAGGAAACAGAGGGTGGGAGGACATTAACGGATGGGAGTAATAAACCTGCTGTGTTCACACATGAAACTCAAACATTCAAGAACACACTCTGGAAGAGCTACAGAATAGAAAACAATGGTGAGAGAAAATTCCACAAACCATACCTCCCAGCAGCAGGTTTGGCCAACTAGGACCCAGAACACTTGAATTGTAGTCCCAGAGGAGGGAGAGTTGGTTATTCACAGGATCCCAGGGCTGCTGAGATTGGACCTCCCTTGAAAAGATTTTATTTTTAGTCATGTGTATGGATTTATGTGGCAGTAGGTACGTGTGAGCACAAAGGAAGAGGGTGGTGGGTCCCCTAGAACTGGAGTAATAGGTGTGGCTGTGAGCTACCTGATATGGCTGCTAGGAACCAAATTCTGGTCCTCTGCTAGAGCAGTAAGCACTTTTCACTCCAGCCCTTAAAATGCTAAGTTTTGTTGTGGTTTGTATCTTGTTTTTGATACAGTCTTGCTGGCCTGGCCCTCACTATGCTGCCCCATCTAGCCTTGAGTGTGTGCTTCTCCTGCCTAAGCATTTATTTATTTATTTATTTTTAGATTTATTCATTTATTATATATAAGTACACTGTAGCTGTCTTCAGATACACCAGAAGAGGGCATCGGATCTCTTACAGATGGTTCTGAGCCACCATGTGGTTGCTGGGAATTGAACTCAGGACCTCTGGAAGAGTAGTTGGGTACTCTTAACCGCTGAGCCATCTCTCCAGCCCCCTGCCTCAGCATTTAGAGTGTTGGAATTACAGGCGTGAGCCACCAGGCTCTCCCTGTTCCGCCTCATTCATCATGCTTTTGAACTTATCTTGCTTTTTCTGTGTGCCCTTCCCTTTTCTTCTTGATGTCTCTGACATCAAAACTCAAGTCTGTGGATCTAGCTCATAATTTTAATGTAATTAGAGCATAAGGCCACAAGATGTCAGTCTTCAGCTGAAAAATCTGTTAGGGCCGGACTGGGGGTTGGGGTGGGGGTAACTGTAATTACTTTTGGTGCTTTACCTGAGAGAATATTTTTCTGAGAAAGAAAATTAGAAATTTCCATCTGTGAAACATATTAATTATCTACTGATAATTATGAAACCCTTGTTAGAGTTCCTGTTTTCATGTTGTTAAGTGTTTTAGTGCCATAGGTACCAATTTGTTTTTATTAAAAATTTAACTTATGGGGGTTTTATTAAAATTTTAACTTATGGGGGGTGGAGAAATGGCTTAGTGGTTAAGAGCACTGACTACTCTTCCAGAGATCCTGAGTTCAATTCCCAACAGCCACATGTTGGCTCAACCATCTGTAATAGTTGTGCCCTCTTCTGGTGTGTCTAAAGATAACAACACTGTACTTATACATAAAATAAATAAATCGTTAAAAAAAATTTTTGGTGTCAGGTCTTGGGACCTTGAGCTGGATCCCACTTTGGGCCTGTTGCTGGACCTTCTTTTCCTCAGAACCTTCTCCATTTCCATCCCTGCATTTCTTTCAGACAGGAAGAATTATGGATCAGAGTTATAACGGTAGGATAGCAAACTCATCCCTCAGTTGATGCCCTGTCTTTCTGCTGGAGGTGGGCTCAACAAGTTCCCTGTCCCCACCATAGGGCACTTCATCTAGAGTTCCCCGCTTTGAGTCCTGAGGGTCTCACCTCCCAGGTCTTTGGTACATTCTGGAGTGTCCTTCCAACCTCCCAAGGTCGCCTGTTTCCATTCTTTCTGCTGGTCCTAAGGGCTTCAGTCCTTTTCCCCAACCCAATACCAGATCATGTTCTCCTCCCCCCTCCCCCAACTCCCTTTCCCTTTCCTGTCCCCCTTTATGCTTTCTTCTCCCTCCCAAGTGAGACTGAGGTGTCCTAACTTGGGCCCTTCAGCTTGTTGACTTTGAATTCTGTAAACTGTATCTTGAGTATTCTGTACTTTTTTTGGCTAATATCCACTTATTACTGAGATCATACTGTGCACATCCTTTTGGGTCTGAGTTACCTTACTCAGGATGATATTTTCTAGTTCCATCCATTTGCCTGCAAAACTCAGGATGTCCTCTTTCTTAATAGCTGAGTAATATTCCATTGTGTAAATGAACCACATTTTCTGTATCCATTCTGTCATGTCTATGGGATATTCACAAAAAGGTGCCTACCATGCCTGCTCCCCAAAAGACCCAACAAGCAGCTGAAAGAGTCAGATGCAGATGCACCCAACCAAAACAGAAGCTGCTGACCCCTCTGGTTGTATTAGGGAAAAGCTGGAGGAAGCTGAGGAGGAGGGTAGCCCTGTAGGAGGACCAGCAGTCTCAATTAACCCCTGAGATCTCTCAGACACTGGATCACCAAGCAGGCAGCTGAGATGAGGCCTCCAACACATACAGCAGAGGACTCCCGGGTCTGGGCTCAGTCAGAGAAGATGCACCTAACCCTCAAGAGACTGGGGGCCCCAGGGAGTTTAGAGGTCTGATGGGGTGGGGACATTCTGACTGTGGTGGGGGTTGCGGGGAGGAGGTATGGAATGTGGAACAGTGGGGGATTAAAAAAAAAAATTCTTGAAATGTAAATAAGAAATACTCAAGTTAATAAAGATGAAAAAATACTGAGAAAAATAAAAAAAAAAAAAAAACTCATATAGCCAGGCAAGGTGGTGCATGCACATCTTTAAGGTCACATACCAAAATTAGATAAGGAAACTCAGTACTGAGAGGTCAAAGACCTTGAACACACTAAGCAAGTCCTCTACCAGTGAGAAACATCCCCATTCCCTGGAGAAATAAGAGCTTTATCAAAATAACTTTATTATTACTGTATGTATTACTTGTATGCGCCTGAATGGAGATCACAGGACAACTTTGCGATGCCATTCCTCTTTTCCTACCCTCACATGGGTCTCCCCAGCCTCTTGGCAATAAACTCTTACAGAGAAAAAAAAAAAAAAAAAAAAAAACCACATATACTATGGAGCTAAAGGTGAGATGAATATAAAAATCTCAAAGTTTAAAAGTAACTTTGCTTAAAATACAAGGTCAAGGTCACAGTCAGATCCACAATGAACTCAAGGCAGGAGAGACCCTGTAAGGGGTGGGGGGCGGGCGTCTTATGGCCCAGCAAATTAAAGAGACTTGCTGCTCAGCCTGGTCATCTGAGTTGAATCCTTCAATTCTTGAGACCCACAAGGTGGAAGGAGATAGCAGACTCCTGAAACTTGTCTTCTGGCTTCCTCAAATGCGCTGTAGCATTCAAGCACACACACACACACACAACAAATAAGAATAAAATTATTTTTTTAATTTTATAAATGTTATTATAAAAAACTTGCAAAGAAAAATAAACACACCGCAAAGCTAACCCGACCCAAAGTCTACCCCTCTCCTGAAGAGGCAGGCGAAGAACGGGTTAGTGCTTAATTAAACACACAGCAAAACTAACCCGACCCAAAGTCTACCCCTCTCCTGAAGAGGCATGCGAAGAACGGGTTAGTGCTTAATTATGCCACTTGGATTTGTATTACTTTCCAACCACAAAGCAATTAGTTTTTTTAGGACCTTTGAGTTTTTAAAGATATTTAGAACTAATTTACCATATCCCAAATAGTTAAAAAACCAGAATGCCCCCGCTTAGGTGTACTGATGAAAATACAGAACTGAGTGATAAGAAAAATAGACTGAAAATAGTGGGACTTTTGAGACGACTCCATAGGCAAAGGTGATTGCCACCCCACTGGGCCCTACAAACGAGTTGGATCCCTGGGGTACACACACACAAGAAATAACGTGCGATGCAAAAAGAAAAAAAGAAAACTGCGAATAGCATCTGGTTCTGAATATTGTTTCATTTTATCTTTTTTTTTTTAACTATATAGACCAGATAAATATGTACAAGTTTCAGAAGCAAAGAAAGTTGTGTTAACATTTGCCTTATTTTCAGCGGTGGAAGCAAAATTCAGCATTTTATATTTCATGTTCCATGGCTGTTTCTATTATATATCTGCGGCGGAGTGAGTCTGCTCGCCGTTGTATCTTCTGTGTGTGTTAGCAGCGGGTGAAACCTAGTGTGAGAGAAGTCTGGGAGGGGCATGAAGGGGGAGGCCCCTTCTGTCCCATTGATAACAGGTTAATTCACAGACAGCCGTATAAAGCCGACTAATCCCTTATGCAGTCACTCGCTCTATCTCCACCTCTTCTGGAATTCGGTAAGCGAAAAGCACAGGTATCCGATTAACCTGAAATGATTTTGTAGACAGTTTGGTGGTAGGGTTGGGAGGGTGATCATTAAGCTTCATTTTTCTATCTTAGTGAATGTTTTAAACCGATTCCTTAAACATTAAGTTGTTCCCTTAGGAAAGGCAGCTCTTTAGAGGGGCTCCTCGCTGCTAACAGAACATTTGCTTCGGGGAAAATCGGGTCAGGGGAGTTGGCAGGTTCCTGTGTCCAGGGAGAGGGCTGAGCGGGATTCATCTGGAGCCTTCATTCGCAGATCCGAGGATGCTCCTCACCGCGTGCTACCTGCGCTGAGGCCCCAGGAATCCCAGAGGAGTGGCATGGCCAACGCGGGCGTGAGTCCTCCCAGGCCGCGGGCGTCGCTCTCGCCGCTGTCGCTGCTGCTGCTGCTGCTGGGAGGCTGCTTCCCCTCGGCCACCGGGAGGGACAAGGGGGCGGCTGGCAGGGAAGTGGCCCGGGCCTCCGGCCCCAGAGACGGCTCCTTGGGTCGCTTCGTGAGCCCAGAGCAGCACGCGTGCAGCTGGCAGCTCCTGGTGCCAGCCCCGGGGACGCCGACGGGCGGAGAGTTGGCCCTGCGCTGCCAGGCCCCGGGCGGGGCGAGCCTGCACTGCACCTACCGAGGGCATCCAGAGCGCTGCGCGGCCACCGGCTCCCGGAGCGCGCACTACTGGAAACGGCTGCTGGGCGCGCTGCGCAGGAGACCGCGGCCCTGCCTGGACCCCGCGCCGCTGCCGCCGCGTCTGTGCGCCCACAAGACGGCCAGCGCTGAGCTACACCCGCCGGCGCACCCCAGCCTGCCCGCACGTCCCAGCGAGGAGCCCCGGCCCAGGGTGCGGAGCCGGGCTCGACCGCGACAGTCGGTGCGGTCCCCGAGCTCCCAGCCCGAAAAGAAGCCCTTGCTGGTGAAGTCCAACTCAGGCGGAAGGAAGGCGGGCTCAGACCCGGTTCCGGAGCCTCCTGCGGCGGTCGGACTCCAGCCCAACGAGCTGGACCAGAATGCCGAGCTCACTGAGACCTACTGCACCGAGAAGTGGCACTCCCTTTGCAACTTCTTTGTCAATTTCTGGAATGGCTGAGGCTGCGGGCTGGCAGGAGCACTAGGGGCAGGTGCTGCGGAGCAGAGGACAGCGCAGCCGGGGCGAAGGCGTAGGGCATTTTAGACTAGGAACTGGGATGGAGGGTAGGCTAGTCAGGATTCAAAACAGGGCAGCAGGTCAGGGTGAGAAGAATCTGAGTCAACAGGAGACTTTTTTTTTTTTTTTTTTTTTTTTTTTACATCTCAATTTTGACTTAAGAGCAGAAGAAATACTGGAAACATATATATCATGCAAAAATTGTAGACTAGGGAGAGAAGCTGAATAGCGGGAATGAGGAGACTAAAGAGGTGCGAATTTCTCCTAGGAAGTGGGATACAATGTATATCACCACATTGTCACCACATTTTTAAATGAACTGTGCGTAAGAACCTGAGCCATGTTGACTGGTTCGAAATCTCAGGTTTTCAGCTTGAGAAAATGAATACCCACCCTCCCTCCTCTCTGGGTTGTAATGAACTCTGAGTGTGACTTGGCATCACACTTTCTATGTAGATTCAAGCCTTATAGGTTAAAAAATAAATAAATCTAAGACTGGATTATCAGGACAATTGTTTCTCAGTCCCTTTACTACTAATTTTGAGGTGAATTTTGAGCCTACTGTCCTGAAAGTTTAACTACCTAAAATCAGAAGTGAATTTTAGAAGTGTAGTGCCCTCCAGATCTTCAAGTACAAACAAAAACTCCAGGCCTTAAAATTGTGATCACTCTTTTTAAAAAAAATCAGCTAAAATGTAAACATGTCTCTCAGTCACTTGGGCCTTCATCTCCTTTGTAATTAAATTTAAAACGTGGTTTTAAAAAATATGTTGTAACAATCGTCTTTAATTAAAAATAAGGTCGTAAAACGATGGAAATTCTGCGATTTCTTTTATTTCGTTCTTTTATTTGTGTGTGTGTGTGTGTGTGTGTGTGTGTGTGTGTGTGTGTAGGGGTGTGAGGTTATGTGCCCCATGCATAGAGGATCCTGTGGAACAGAGGAGAGCATCCAATCCGTTAGTGCTGGGTCTGTGAGCTGTCCCTTTTATGTAAATACACCTTTATTTAAGCACACCCCCCCCGTGTGTGTGTGTGTGTGTGTGTGTGTGTGTGTGTGTGTGTGTGTGTGTGTGTGTTTGAGACTGTCATTTTCTCAAGACCACCATGCCTCAGACTTCCAAATTCTGGGTTTATAGTTGCTCCACCATGACCGACTTAAATGAAGGGTTCCCCCCCTATCTATCTATCTATCTATCTATCTATCTATCTATCTATTTATTTATATTCACTTTACATCCTGATCACAGCCACCTGGAGTTAAGTTCATTATTTGAATGGTTGAAAGGAGAAACTGAAAATTTTGTATAACGCAAGAGTCACTAACAGGTAGCTATTGGGATGTGTTTTATTCTTCTTCAACTTCAAAGAGCATATTCTCCCTGTCTCTGTCTCTGTGTCTCTCCCCTTTCCCTCCCCTTCTCTCTCCTCTCTTCCTTGATCCCTTCTTCCCTGCCCTCTGTTTCCTTCTCTTCTTCCTTCTCCTTTCCTCCAATTTGAATAAGCTGTCAGCATTTTAAGATGGGATAATTTCATACAAAACCCCCAAAGTTCTTGAAAGAAAATCAGAAGATCCACCAACCCTTCTGTCTTTCCACATGGTACAGCTGGCCGGCTGTTGGCTGCCTGTCTCTGGATTAGGTGTGATTTTCTAGAGTTCTTACTCATTCTAGGGCAGCAGTCAACTTTATTAATTTGTATGTGTACGGCACTGGGGATTGAGCCCAGGGACTTGTGCATGGTAGGCAAGCACATGACTGTAGGTTGATGTTCATATGCAGGTGAGGGCTGGCACCAGTTAGATCAAGCCATGATTGGACAGTAATAAAAATATGGTGGGGACAAAGTTTTTGTAAGGAGGGAGAGAGGGAGAAGGAAGGGAATCAAGGTGGAGATGGAGAAAGATGACCCAGATCCGGTCGGTCTTGAATTACCAAGGTAGCTGGGATGGATTTCTGTAGGCAAATCTATCTTATCTAGGTGGGAGGTTTATATCCTTATCAATTGGTCATACGTTTATTGTGTTGATGTATTGTGGATTGAGAATTTAACATAAATCTGATTGTTGGGTTACAGTTTGTTGAGTCATGATTACTATTAGTAAGTGCAACGAATTCCTGACTTTTTCGATTTGATTTGCTTCTATGACATAAAAACTATTTTATACCCATTTTGTGTGTTTCTGTACTAAAGTGATTGTTAAAACACCCAGATTGAGCATAGTTTGATGGTGGATTTATGTGGTCACGTGTTGAATAGCACTGGTCCTTAGATAAAATTAATCATGGACAAGAAAGGGAGATTCAAGGTGTCTGGAGACCATTCTCCAAAAGTATGTCCCAACACACACAGTCTCTAAAAAGGCAAGCAAAAAGCATGCATCACCAAAAAGAAACAATGGAAACCATTCTGTACTGTCCAGAACTATGGCTAGCAAGCATCCCACTGTCAGCTCTCTGGGAAAGAGGACTGCCAATCTCTCCCAGAATGCCCTCTGATGGTCTGACAAGTTTCTCTCTAAGAAAGAAGAAAAGGTCACACTCTGTGTGTCCAAGAGCTGTGCCAGGACTCTGTCTTGGGAACAAGCAACAGCTGTTTGCAGTGAGAGGGAAGGGAATCAGATCCCTCCATCTGCCTTTTGAATGACACTGTCTGAAGTCCCAGCGTCTCCAGGTCTTTTTGGAGATTGGATTGGGCTAAGTCTGGGGTTTTTAAAGTACACTTATTGCCTTCCAGAATCATGCATGCAGTTCACATGCATAGACATAGACATAATAACATGAGTAGCAACAAGTATAACATCATATCACGTGGAGTGCACAATGTAACCCAGGAAAGATGGCGGACTTCAAAGAGCCAGGGAAAGGCCACTGAAATGGTCAGAGAGAAAGGGTCTATGTCTAGGTCACCTAGAAAAGTATGGAAAAACGTGCTGGACAAAGCCTCAGCTGGAAGAGGACTGAATGAAAATCTCTATAACACGAGGAGGCTGGTTCTGGGAAAGATGAATGATTTCCCCTAGGGGCACCATGCAGAGTGGAGAGAAACTTGTCAGGGTGCACTAGCATTTACTGTCAGTGCTGAGATCAGAAGGTGTCGAACAGGAAGGTGCTGGTAGCTCTGCCTGTGGGAGAAAGACAAATTATCATAGATATACAACCATCTTGTTCTAGTTCTGTTTTCCAGGTTATTTGGCACGCAGGAGGCAGAGAGAGCTCTATGAATTCAAGGCTAGCATGGTTTAAACAGTGAGTTGTAGCCCAACCAAGACTACATGGTGATACTGTCTCAAAAAAAAAAAAAAAAAAAAAAGACATCTGCCTTAAGGTACTGGTCCTTTATAAATTTGCTTAGCAGTCGAGGGAAATGGCTAATCATAGTGTCTTGGTATGCTGATGATATTAACTCAGAATGCAAATTTGTACAAGAATATTAGTAGGTTCATAGAATGTTAACTTTCTATCATATCTCACTGCCTACACACAATTATCACCTGAACGGTGTGCTTTAATTTTTTACATTCTGTTGGCTAAAAGCAAACTCTGGGTTAAACCTTTCATTTTGATATCCCGCACCAAGTTCAAGGCTAAACAGGGTCCCCGGAAAGGTCACCATAGAGGAGCAGTTAGCCAACTGCAAAGGCAGAAGTCCGTAATCCTAGCATCTAGGAGGTAGAAGCTGGAGAATTATAAGTGCAATGCTATCCTGTGCTACACAGTGAGCACCCCTTCCCCACACAAAAAAGGACAGGGGGAAAAGAGTTGAACAACACTATCAGAAAGCAGGCTGGATTGACAGTACACTATAGATTCTCTTCAGCCCAACCTAGTATAGTCATTGATACAGACTGTTGATATCAGGCACTTTCACCTCCAACAGTGACCGGGACCTGTGCATCTGTTGCCATGGCAACAGCATACATTTGTTTCAGCTCCCACCTTCACCTGGGAGTAGTTACACGGCACAGTTTAAATAAAAGGCAGACCCTTCCTGCCCACTTCCTCTTTCTCTTTCTCTTTTTCTCTTTCTTTGTTCTCTCTCTCTCCCGACCCCCTTCTGTCCCGTCATCCTCAACGAACCTCTTCCACATGGGACTGCATTGGCCTGATGTGGTCTCTCGGGACTCGAGCCGTGATTGTATCACACACAGATGATATTCTGAGCGAGACAAATTGCAGTTCATCCTAAACAGCTTCCATAGTGAAAAATCTGTTCTCTGATGAGGAAATAATTATGTTAGGGATCAACGGCAGTGAGAAAGTGTCCAATTATTTTAAAAAGTAAACATAGGCTCCCAAAATGGCCTGTGAGTCCTAAAGGAAAGTAAAAAAAAAAAAATTACTTTGAATATTTTGAATATTGAATATATGACATTGAGAGCCTGAAAATAACAAAACGTGTGGTTGTAGCTGAAGAAGTGCACGGACGTGGACAGTAGTAAGTGCATCTACTTGCAAAGATTAAAAAAAAAACAGTGCAGAGGAAGAAGAGAAACCAGACACTGTCAGGCTTTCTGCTACTCCGTGTCGTCTGCACAGTTTCAGGATTAGAAATCAGTTCTGCAGTAGTTGGCTGCAGGTCTTTAATGCCAGCCTGTGGGAGGCAGAGGCAGGTGGGTTTCAGGCCAGCCTGGTCTGTGTAGTGAGTTGCAGGACAGTCAGAGCCACATAGTGAACGCCTGTCTCAATTAAAAAATTAATAACTGAATAAAAAATAAAATTAAAAAGAAAGAAAAGAAACCGCCCTCTGGGCCGTTTTGGCTACGGTTTGATGTTTCAGTGATCGAGAACCTGTTTTTGTTTGTACAAGATGGGTGGGGAAGGAAGCAAAGGGAGGGGGAGGGAAATATAACCCTCGTTTCTCCACTGCTCGCTGCGGTGAAGTACCAGTTATCCACCTAAATCCGGTCCCCCCTTTTTTCCTGGATGTCCAAGCCAGGGACATTTTTTAGCCTTCTTTGTGCACAGGTGTGATCGGTGACTATCCTTTTGCCAGTGATCTGTGTAACTTCAACTTCGCTATGCTTAAATAACATGCCAGCTGCCTCTCCTCAGAATTTAGGCAAGGATGCACTGGGAACCCAGCCCCAGTCATGCAGAGACAGGCAGCACCCTAAGGACAACAGAGGCTGAGGGAAAGCGGAAGGAGAATCGAGTAGGAGGGGCCTCAGCACTGATGCCCTGAGGAAACCTCAGCCACGACTTGGGGCAAACAGCACCCGCATGGCTCACCCCAGGATCCTGTGTTAGACAGGAACGGCCCATTCTAACTTCTCTACAGGTACAGCCACTTGTAATGGCCGAAGCAAAGTGTGGCCTTACGGGAACTGTGGTGTGTTCTGAAGATGCTGCTGGTAATATGCAGCTGGCTAACACGGTCAGCTAACTGCCCCGCACCACAGTGCACCATTAAAGTGCCTAGTTCTGGGCTGGAGAGATGGCTCAGTGGTTAAGAGCACTGACTGCTCTTCCAGAGGTCCTGAGTTCAATTCCCAGCAGCCACATGGAGGTTCACAACCATCTGTAATGAGGTCTGATGCCCTATTCTGGTGTGTCTGAAGGTAGTGACTGTGTACTCATATACATAAAATAAAATCCTTAAAAAAAAAAAGTACCTAGTTCCTATAGCTGCCATACAAAACAATGTAAGAATGGAAGACTCTGTCAGAATCGCTGAGAGGAGGTTTGCGGCCTTTCCCCCGCTTGCTGCCATGAAATATTCTAGGTAAATCTCTAAGTAGTAATGTGTGCACTAGAAACCAACACACGTGGGTTCAGATTGGGGTCTTGCAGCTGTGTGACCTTGGGCAATTCACTTCCCCTTTCTGAGCCCCATTTTTCCACTTGTAAAACAGAGATGGCCCTAACAGGACTTTCACCTCAGTGCTGTGGAGAGGCTCAGGAAGAGTGCAGCGCCTGACTCACGCAAGTGTGGATAAGCTAAAGCCTGTTTTCTTTTGTATGCCAATGTAGACATCAAAAAGAGAGACTTGACCTCCATCTGAAAAAGTACTTACACAAGAGAATCATTGGCAACTCTTCCTCTCAGTTTGGAATGAATGAATGAATGAATGAATGAATGAATGAATAGTAAGGGTCAGGGTGTGGCTCAGGGGTAGAGTGTGAAATGTGCAAAGGCCAGGTTTTACTCTCCAGGATCAGAAACTGAGGAGAGAGGGAGGGGTGGGGAGTGGGGGGGTCTTGTGGAGTGAATTCCACTTTGACAAGAACTGGACAGCACTCACATCCCCGAAGCAAAAACACAGGGATGGGGGTGGGAAGTGGGATGTTGGTGGGATGGGGGTGTTGGAAGGGTTGGTTGGGGGGTCGTGGACACTTGAAAGGATAGAAGAGTTCATAAACGGTCTTAGGGCCCTGGGGACCAATCTGACCTCCCAGCTTCATAGCTTCTTATAACTTCAAAGAACCGTTCCTTTAGTTCCTGATCAGTGCTTACAGCTGCAAGGCTTTGATGAACTTACTCCGAGTTCTGTCCGCCCTGTGACCTCTGGCTCACCACATTCAAAATTCCCTCCTTTTTAAAATAGAAAAAGCAGCCATAAAAGCATTCCCAGCTCCTCCTCCTCCTCTTTTTCCTCCTCCTCCCCCTCCCGTCCTCCTCCTCCTCCTCCTCCTCCTCCCTCCTCCTCCTCCTCCTTCTTCTCTCTCTCTCTCTCTCTCTCTCTCTCTCTCTCTCTCTCTCTCTCTCTCTCACAAGAAGCCTAGTCCAATCATATTAAAATCACCAGCACCGAGGCTGTGGCTTGGAGGCAAAGCACATGCTTCCCATACACAGCCCTCTGCAGTTCACCCTCAGCACTGTACAGGGGAAAGGAGGGGAGGGAGGGAGGAAGCCGTGGTCATCACATAGGGACAGCAGAAGATTAAGAAGTGTCATAGAAATAGCTGTTAGTAAAACACAGCACAGGGTAAAAGGAGCCTGAACCTCATAGGAACGATATGAAGAACAAAGAAATACTTTGGGGATAGAAACTAAAGTTTCAAATGAAAACATACGGGTTGCCATTATTACAGAAGATACATTGGCATTCAAAATGTTTGCCCAGATTAATGAATACGGGTTTTTTTTTTTTAATGAATACGTTTAAGCGTTATTCTAATTCAACACCAGTAGGACTTTCCGATCTGATTAGGCAAGCTGATTCTTAGGTCGGAAAGGGAAACCAAAAGGAAATAGATGAGCAGGAGGGACGAAAGGATCTGTGAGAGGAGAGATGCTGTCACCAAGGGCTACAGCTTGAAGTGGCTAAATACAGCCTCCCAGAAGGAATGTTGGCAACAGGGCGGCAAACAATGCGATGATGCAGCGAGGGTGCTGTCTCTAGGTAACCATAGGAACTCCTTTAAAAAGCCCAGAAGCTGCGGATCCCACCAGTGCTTCAGTTGACAGTAGCTGCCTTTGAGCTGGGTGGTCATGTGATGGTAGTGGGGCTGAAAACTCTAAAGCTTTGATCCATATGTTCCTTTGTTCTTGGGCACAATGGTTACAATGATGATGATTCTTCTCGAAGTCAAGACGGGAATAAGGCCCTTGCTCATCGATTGTTAAGATGTGGGGAATTCAGTGAAGGCAAAAGGACCCGTGTGAGATCCCAGAAGGGAGAGATGTAAAAATTAATGCTTGGTCATGCGCCGTGGAAGTGTTCCTAGGCAGTGCCACAGGGTGAAATACCAGGAAGAATACAGAGGTTCCTATTTCCTTTCCTCTAGTTTAACCTCTTCCTATGAACGCTTAAGCTCTGAATGCTCGCAATTGAAAACGTGGGCGGGGGCAAAACAAAATGGGAAGACTAGAGCACCCTGAAAAATGGTAGCAAAAGAATCTACATGGGACAGGATGTTTCTGATCGTCCTCTCTTTAATCCTGTAGTTCATGTGACCAGAGTCAACAGGTGGATACGCTCCTAGAAAGGGCAGGCAAGATGGCTGAGAGGGTAAAAGCGCTTGCCGTTAAGGCTAACAACTTGAGTTACACCCGGGCAAATCCACACCATGGAAGGAGAGAACTGAGTCCCACAGGCACTGGTAGTGCGCTGGCGGGAAGCCACCAGGGTCCACCGTTTAGCAGATAGCTCTAGGAAGCCTGGCTGGAAACTGACAATAGACGAAAGTTGGGTTCTTTGGGAACTTAGAGCAAGGAACTCTCTGAGGCTTCTTCGGGGGTCAAGAAAAGACCACCATGTGAGTGAGCTTGATACCTCAGAACCAAGGAGTAGCACAAAAGAGTATGGCCCAGCCATCTAAGCAGCTTGCTCCGAAGGCCCAAGAAGAGTGTTTGGACCATTCACAGCTATTTGTTTGGGTCCGTTACAATCGTTTGTTTATTCTGAACTCTTCACAGCCTCTTTTGCAGCACCCAACGAAAGAGCGGGACGGGACGCGAGAGGAGGAAGGCAATCACAGCTTTGACTCAGCATCAGTCATACAGACGCTGCACCAGAGAAAGAGCGCCCCCTGTGGCCAAAGTGGAATTGGCTTCTCGGAGGCTGGCTTGATTTCATTGTTTGTTTCTTCCCTTCCTTCCTTCCTTCCTTCCTTCCTTCCTTCCTTCCTTCCTTCCTTCCTTCCTTCCTTCCTTCCTTTCTCTCTTTCCTTCTGTATCTCTTCCTCTCTCCCTCTCGCTTCTATCTTTCACTTTGCTTTTTAAATATTTATTTTGTTCTTAAAATTTATTTTATTACCTGTTATGATGTGTGTACATGTGGGTCTGTATGTGGGAGGGTGCATGTGAGTGCGTTGTGACCTTTCCGTTAGATAGCTTTGGTGTCAAAGTTACAGGAAGTTCGTGAGGTGTCCAGCGTAGGTACTGGGAATTTAACTCAGATCCTCTGTACAGCTCTAAACTGCTGAGCCAGCTCTCCAGCCCTTTGAGATTTAGTTTTATTTACGTGTATCTGTTTGTGTGTCTATGTGTGGATTTTGAGTTCAGTGCCCACGGTGCCCATGAAGTTCAGAACAAGCTGTTGGATCCCCTAAAAGTAGAGTTACCAGCTGGTGTGAAAACATAGGCAAGGCCTCAAGGATGAGATTCAGGTCTCTTAAGAGCTGAGCTATTCTAGCCGTTCAGCTTTTCATCAGAGCTTTGGATACCAAGAAGTCTAGTCTAACTGCTCCAAACGTCCAAACAGTCCCGGCTTAATAAGCTAAAATCTTTGCATTGTTGTTTCAAGGTAGCTGAGTAGCGTTCAAAATGGCTAATGCTGTCATAAGCCCATAATGTGCCGTAGCCCACTGTTGGGGGTTGATCTGGTGCTGCTATGAATTCAAATGGTAAATTCTGTACCCCAAGATCCGGTTGTGCAGTCTTTGTTATGTAAACCTTGGTCTCCAGTTTAAACTTAATTGGTTAATAAAATACCAGAATGTGGGGGCTTTTATACTTGCTAGCTAGATATATAGTTCATTTTATAGCCCACCTGGCTGTTTTACTGGAAATCCTCTTGCTCAAAGCATCGAAGGCAGCAAGGGAAAGCCTACAAGCTGCCCCAGCCCCAATTTCTGTGCTTATTTACAGGAAAATGAACAGTAGAAGGTATGCTTATAACATAAGTGTAAAGGACATTTTATCAGCCCTGACAGCACTTGTAACAGATTTCTTTCCTTAAAATGCTTAATACCATCCCAATGCCCAGAAAGAGGTGAGCTTCCTTCCGTTTGGTTTCACCAGGACCCCTGTGCTCTTCAGTAGGCATTATTATTACCACATTTTAATTTAATGTGTGTGTGTGAGAGAGAGAGATAAAGTGTCATATAGTCCAGGATAGCCTCCAACACACTATGTAGCTGAGGTTGGCCTTTATTTAATTCCTATTACTCCTACTTCCACCTCCCAGGTGTTGGGATTACAGGCATATGTGGGTTGAGACAGATGTCATGGGTGAGGAATCAGGTTTAGAGTCAATGATTTCTCCACATAGAGGAGCCCTGGCACTTGAACTCTTCCTTCTTTTTTTTTTTTTTTTTTTTCCTTTTTTTTCGGAGCTGGGGACTGAACCCAGGGCCTTGCACTTGCTAGGCAAGCGCTCTACCACTGAGCTAAATCCCCAACCCCTTGAACTCATAATGCTGTAGAGCTGACCCAGCAGGAGGCAGAGACTCACTACACTTTAATACATCGGTCAGCTATCCTCGGCGATCTTTTGGTTTAACATTTATTTTATGAATGAATGACTTACCTGCATGTATACCCGCGTGCCAGACAAGGGCATCAGACCCCATCACAGATGGTTATGAGCCACCGTCTATTTGTAGGGAATTGAACTCAGGACCTCTGGAAGAGCGGAGCGCTGAACCATTTCTCCAGCCCCACAATCTACTGTTTTTCTTTGTGAGAAACTGTCTCTCAAAGGCATATGGATGGGGAAGCTTCCTAGCGATCTTGTTAACATCACAATCCTCCTGCCTCCGCCACTCCAGTGTAGGAATCACAAACGTGGCCTACTGGATAGCAGTTTTAGGCGCCTGGGCCATATCTTCCAGGGAGAGAGAATCCCAGCTCCATGATTTCCTGTGTTTCCTAAATTATTTGAATTGCGGTGAGAACTCGTGGTTCTAGAAAATGGAATGAGGGTGACCGAACAGTGAGGTTCTAGAAACAGATACACCAACAAAGTCCAGTGCACGAGCCAGGGAGGGAGAACGCGCCCAGTCTCCGCAGGGCGCGCCCAGTCTCCGCAGCGCGCGCCAGGTGGTCTGGAGAGCCTTTTCCTCCCCCATCCCCCCCCGGCGAGCACAGGGTTAATCACGGGCCTGGGGCCTCTGCCCGGCCCACATTCCGTCGCTCAAAGGGGCGGGTGGTCTGATGCCGGTGGGGTGATTTCGCCTCTTCACATCCCACCCTCCCACTGGCCAAGCCCGCACCCCTCCCCGGCGGCCCTGGCGCCGCACGGTCACGTTACCTTCGCCGCCATTCAGGCGACCCAGTGGGCTTACAAAGCGGGGACATTAAGAAGTCTACCCGCGTCTCTGCAATTAGAAACGTGGGGCCAAGATCGGGGACAGTTACCGTGGCTCTGCAGGCCAGGTCGTCCGGTCTTGCATTACGACAGCTTCCGAAATGTAACTCGCTGGTGTTTGCGAATGTTTCTTTGTCTGGGTTTTGGAAATAAAGCGTGGCACAGCTGCAAAAGGTTGTGTGTCTTTTCATCAAGTCCATGTTAACGATTCGCCGTTGTTTAATTTTACAAATCATGTTTTGCATATAAATATGAGGAAATCAGGTTTTAATCTATGGCAACCTATTGCAAATAACAATCCAGAACCAAGGTCCAATTATCGAGCCTGCTCTGTGACCTTTTATTATTAAGTCCGAGCTGGCAACATTCCCTGAGATATTTGATAAAACAAAATGGTGTAAATGCTTCCTTTTTTGTGTTTCCTTTTAAGAGCTGAGGAGTTGACCCATCAGGAGGCCACAGACTGACCACCCTTTAGCCTCCGATCATAACAGAGAAATGTCATTCGATCGCAACAGAGAAAGTTCGGTTAAGTACATCTATTTAACTAGAGAAAGTAAATTAACATGCAAGATGAGCAGAATGAAACGTCTGAACACACGATAAACCTGTCACTTCAATTATAATACTTAGGGAACCTGCAATAATTTAAGGGTGACTAGGGGCATGGTCCTGCCCGCCTAGTACCCCAGTAGGTACCCTGGACAGAGAAACTTTAGGGAGTCACTGTTTTGGATGTGGGGAACGGATGGAAGGGGGGAAATTCCGTCCCTGCACAGTTCCCTTGGAAAATCTGAACATTGGAGAGATGGCTCAGTGGTTAAGAAAACTTGTTGCTTTTGCAGACGACAGAGGTTCGTTTGGTTTCTAGCAGGAACATTGTTGGGATCCAGGAGTTGCTCCACAAACTACAATGATCTCAGTCAGACAGGGATGGTTTAGTGATCACACACGATAATACTGACCAGGTCAGGGACATGGTTCAGACTTCGGGACCTGAAGCTATGACGACGAAGATCTTTCTCTGTCAGCTTATAAAGGAAAAAAAAAAACAAAAAAAACAAAAAAACAAAAAACAAAAAAAACAAAACAACCCACAGTGAGCTCATACGCAGGTGCAGGAAGTGCTGCCCCCTGGTTGTCTCTGACTCAAGCCATTGTAGATGTCACAGTTCATATTGACCTTTAACTTGATGGTTCCTAAAGCTTTGTGGAATGTCTTAAGATTAACAAACCTCATACAGAACACAACAGCATGGCCCTGCTCTGAGTCAAGCTATTTTTCTGTGGCTGGCTGGCAGGCTTTTTACAACAACACTATGAAATAGCTGGTGGCATAGAGCAAAATGGCTGTAGCTATGCTGGGGACGGGGCTGGTGGTGCAGATGGCGACTTCAACAAACGTATTGGCTCTAAACAATCTAACTCCAGTTCCAGGGGCTCCTCCATGCCCTCTTTTGGCCTTCCAGGGCACCAGGCATGTATGTTGTGGAGATACACGTGTAGGCAAACACTTGTACACATAAAATAAAAATGATCTTACAAACATATTTAAAAGAAGAAGGGGGAATAGATTGAGCATAAAAGTGGCATATTTGGTGGCATTTTCCTTTAATCTCAGCACTTTGGGTGGCAGAGGCAGGCAGATTTTTATGAGTTCAAAGCCAGTTATCAATATATAGTGAGACCCTGTCTAAAAAGAAGGTGGTGAAGGCTGGAGAGATGGCTCATCGGTTAAGAGCACTTGTTGCTCTTGCAGAGGACCCTGGTTAGAAATCACCACCCATATGGGATAGGGGTCACAAGCACCTGTAACACCAGTTTCAGGGGAGCTTTCAGCCTTCAAGAGCACCAGACAGATACTCATGCATACAAAAAAAAATTAAATAAATAAATAAATAAATAAATAAATAAATAAATAAATAAATCTAGAAAAGTAAAAGAGGGCTGGAGAGATGGCTCAGTGGTTAGAGTGCTGACTGCTCTTCCAGAGGTCCTGAGTTTAATTCCCAGCAACCACATGGTGGTTCACAACCATCTGTAATGGGGTCTGTAATGCTCCTCTTCTGGTGTGTCTGAAGACAGCAGCAATGTACTCATATACGTAAAATAAATCTTTAAAATAAAATTAAATAAATAAAATACTTGGGGATCTCTTAAAACTCCTCACAGCACTGGTCATACCACAGTGAAAACAGAACTCTGAGAGTCTGTTATCTGTATTAAAAAAAAAAAAAGACTCCAATGTACAATAAAAACTGGGGAGAGGGGCTTGGTGGAGGCAGAGGCTCGGGCACCTCTGTGAGTTCGAGTCTCAGTGAACTCAAAGCTTGGTCTACACAGTAAGTGCCAAGCCAACCAGAGCTGGGTAGTGAAACCTTGCCTCAAAAAGTGGGGGAGGGTAGGGGTGTGGTGGTGGCGGTTACCAAACAAAGAAACTGTCTGGTTCTGGGAAGATCCCAGTTCTTTGCTTTCTATTGAAGCACCAGGACCTGAACTCAGACCACTAGACGCCACAAAGCGGCCTAAAAGCTCTGAGAAGTTAACAAGACAGTCTGGGTCTGCAGCCTCGGTGCTGGGCAGTGGAGACTTGGAGAGTCTGAGAGCTTCCTGGCCAGCTAATCTAGCTAATCTGTGGGTTCCAGGCTCCGTGAAAAGACTGTCTCAAAAAATAAGGTGGAGGGAGATAGAGGAGGACACTTCTGGTATCCACGTCCATGCATAGATGCACACTCACAATGTACACACACACACACACACACACACACACACACACACACACACACACACACACACACACACACACACACACACACACACACACGATATAGGAGACTTGCAAGTGCCTAATGGGGGCAGGCGCCAGTACTCCATGACATCACTCTCATGGGATCACAGAGCGCCTGTAGTGCTCCAATTTCTGACGTTCTCCATGAAACGTTTTTCTTCCTGTGTCATAGTCCAAAGACAGCAATGCATACAACTGGCTGCCCCCAGTTGGATCGTAGGAACAGGTGTGACCTCAAGAAGTCCTTTCAACCCTGGGCCTGTGATTATGTGAGGATCTCCACGCTGAGCTAAGCTGCCTTTTAGCCAGAGGAGAGGAGACATTAAAAAGAGGCCTGGGCTGTAGCCTGGTGGTAGAGTTCTTGCCTTGCATACACAAGGCTCTGGGTTCTAGTCCCAACATCCCCAAAGCCTAACTCTCCTTTTGATGGAGTTAACATTATACTCATGTAGAATAGATATACGTTGGAGATATATTGTTAGAGGAAAACTACAAGATAACTTGCAGATTACTTCGTGTTTTAAAAGAAGAGATAGAAGAAGCTCATATGGGGCTGGAGAGATGGCTCAGTGGTTAAGAGCACTGACTGCTCTCCCTGAGGTCCTGAGTTCAATTCCCAGCAACCACATGGTGGATCACAACCATCTGAAATAGGATCTGGTGCCCTCTTCTGGTGTGCCTGGAGACAGCAACAGTGTACTCATATACATTAAATAAATAAATCTTTAAAAAAAAAAAAAGAAGCAGCTCATATGTATTTGATAATGAATAGATTCTTTGGATTTGATCCTGAGCGACACATATGTGCACACGCAAACACACACACACACACACACACACACACACACACACAAAGATTTAATATGGGAAAATTGGAATAATGGGGAATAGGAACAGGAGACTTTATTGAACACCTTTGTGTACTTTAATATTTTGAGCTGTATAAATGCAGTATCTATTCAAAAATCAACTGGTATTTAAAAGCAAACATAAAAACCACACTTCGGTTTTCTTCTCCTTTATATCAAACATTCCATTACGATTTCCCCTCAGCATTAAAAAAAAATACAACACAACACTCTTCTAAGAAATCAGCCAGCCTTCTGCCCTCCCTTCTTTTCAAAAGATGAGGCCAGGAAATCCAGTTTAGCGGTATCGGTGTTTTTCCTCTGGCTTCCTAATGGCCTGAACTCCTCTCTTCCCAGGACTCCCCTCTGAAGACTGTCTTGCCTACCAAAGCACTGACTTACAACACAACTTCAGACTTAAAGTCATAGGAATGAAGAGGCACAGGCACGGTGGTCTGTGGAGACGAGGTCTGCTCTGAGTGGCTCGATGTTGCAGACAGTAGCGGCTGAGCCTTCCTGAGTCACTCCATTTTATAGTTCGCTTGTTGCATTTTGAGGATAAATGCTGAGGGCGAGTCACTCCACATCTTGTTTGTAAATGACCACATGGCAGTGCAGGGTATGAGGCCCGGACTTAGGCTAATCAGAAGTTACCGTTTGTAATGGTTGGTGGTCATTGTGCACTCGACAGCCTCTGGATCACCTGCGAGACGCGGTACCACTGCTGCACAGAGAAGTCAAGCGGAGTACCAGTATGCACTCATTGTTCTCTCCTTCCTGATTGTGAATGTGATGTAGCCAGCTCCGTCAAGCTTCTGACATAATGGTATTGTGAGCTAAAATAAACTTTCTCTCTTAAGTTGTTATTGTCAGAGTATTTTAACACAGCAGCGGGAAAAGAAACTAAGATACAACCTATAAACAGCAGCAAGTTATTTCGAGACCCATGGTCACCTAGGCATATTGGAATATCAGAGAAACAAGGCCCATAAATGTATCAAAAACACTCTAAATCAACGAGCGATGTGACCTTCTCACCAGGGTTGTGTGAAAGGCACATAGGACACACAGGATAGATAGGTGATAGCCTCTGATCCTGGGATCGCAGCTCGGCACAATTGCTCTGCTGAATGTAGCCCACGTCAACGGTCACTTGTCTACAATTGCTCTGCTGAATGTAGCCCACGTCAACGGTCACTTGTCTGCACTCAGTTCTTCACTTTGGACCATCTCCATGTTTAGGCAGCTTGGTAATTCTGGGAACAGGTCTGTGTCTGAACTCAGTATCTGCCTACCTGCTATGACCTGCCCGTGTCAGAGGTCTGTCCGTGTCAGAGGTCTGCCTGTGTCAGAGGTCTGCCCGTGTCAGAGGTCTGCCTTTCCTTTCACTACAGTCTCTCCAGTCGTTTCTTACCACTCTATAGCATTCATGTCGGTGCCCATCATGTGTGTGCACAATGAGTGAAATTTTGGGGGTAGAGGCAGGTGGATCTCTGAGTTCGAAACCAACCTGGACTATAGTGATTGAGTTCCAGGTCAGTCAGAGCTACATAGAGAAACCATGTCTCAAAACCAAAACCAAACCAAACAACAAAATAAAACCAAAAACAAACAAAAAACTTCCTAAAGGATAGTGTGTGGGAGTTAACATTAGTCATTAAGATTACAGGGGCTGGGGGCTGGAGAGATGGTTCAGAGGTTAAGAGCACTGACTGTTCTTCCAGAGGTCCTGAGTTCAAATCCCAGCAACCACATGGTGGCTCACAACCATCTGTAATGAGATCTGATGCCCTCTTCTGGTGTGTCTGAAAACAATGTCCTTATATATAATAAATCCTAAAAAAACATGAAAGGGGGTTAATAGGATGGTGTAATGGGTAAAGGTGTTTGCTGTGGCACACGAGGCATGCCGATAGATACATAAATAAAATACAATTTTAAAAAGAGTAAAATAAACTGGTTGTCAACAGACATGCCTATCAAGGACAATCCGTGGTACTTGGCGAATTACAGCCATTGTGATAGATGTGGCTGTGAATTTACATACAGCTGACTCTCAGGGTCCTTGAAGAGGCAAGCAATTGCTTTCCCAAGGAATCTGCTCAGCCAAGCAAGCCTGCCTCCAGATCTTGTTACGATCTTGGCTGCTCATCAAGTGTTTTTTTTTTAAAGATTTATTTATTCATTTACTATATATAAGTACACTGTAGCTGTCTTCAGACACACCAGCAGTCGGGTGCTCTTAACCACTGAGCCATCTCTCCAGCCCGTGTTGCTTTTTTAAATGGGTTATTTTGTTCATATATATATATATATTTTTTTTCTTTTTTCTTTTTTTCGAAGCTGGGGACCAAACCCAGGGCCTAGTGCTTGCTAGGCAAGCGCTCTACCACTGAGCTAAATCCCCAACCTCGTTCATTTATATTTTAATGTTATCCCCCTTCCTGGTTTCCCCTCCGAAAACCCCCATTCCACCCCTTCATCAAGTGTTTGTTCATCACGATGGGGACCAGTACCAAGGACCTTCAGTTCCCTTACACTCAGTCGATAATCTAAACCATTGGTTCTCAACCATTGTGTCTCAACCCCTTTGACAAACGCTATCTCCAAAAGTATTTACACCAACAAAAACAATTTTATGGATGGGGATCACGGCAATAAGAAAACTGTATTGAAGGGTCTCTGTATTAGGAAGGTTGAGAACCACTGGACTAGATTGTCATTCAGGCCCTTAATCATCGGGATTCAAGGCCATTATTACATTTGCTTAATAAAAATGTCCCCAGCATCAGGCCAGGTGTTGGGAAGAGTCCTAAGCCAGACTGGCATAGTTCCTTCCAGTCTACATGGAGCAAGCACCGTTGTTTTGGGGTAGCTTCATAAGTAATTGCTTATGAGAAATTGAGTCTGGATACTAACTAGAATTTCTAAGTCCACACTTATCAGATAATCATAATTTCCAGGGATTAGGCCCAGGAAACCCAGGAAATGTTCTTTTTTTTCTTTTTCTTTTTTTTTTTTTTGGTTTTTTTGGAGCTGGGGACCGAACCCAGGGCCTTGGGCTTCCTAGGCAAGCGCTCTACCACTGAGCTAAATCCCCAACCCCAAGAAAGTAGTTGTCTTTTTTTTTTTTTCTTTTTTAAGATTTACTTATTATTGAGTACACTGTAGCTGTCTTCAGACACACCCAGAAGAGGGCATCAGATCTCATTAGAGTTGGTTGTGAGCCACCATGTGGTTGCTGGGATTTTGAACTCGGGACCTCTGGAAGAGCAGCCAGTGCTTTTAACCACTGAGCCATCTCTCCAGCCCCCCCAGGAAATGTTCTTTAAACTAGTCAATTTTCTCTGTGTGTGTGTGGCTGGGGAGGGGAGAGCGGAGGAGAGGGTCTGGTATTGCAGATCAAGCTGGCCCTGAAGTCAAGGTACTCTTCTTGCCTTAGCTCCCCTTGTATTGAAAGGTGGGATTATAGGAGACAGTTCTAATGGCCGCCAGCCTTGAGAATTCCTTTGTGCAGCAGGTATCAGGCAACTTCCTATTGGATAGGACAATGATTCAATGAATGATTGAAGGCTGGACCATAGCCTTCTGAAATTCAATTCATTTTCTAAGTCTAGATTCAGTGGTATAGTTCAAGTATACTGGAACAGATTTCATACAAGAAACAATCTAACCCTGAAAATAAAAAGCAAATACATTCTTTAAGGGTATCCAGTGGTAAGAGTGACTGGAACCTGTGCACACACAGGATGGTCCACCTTGTAGAAAGAATTCTGGAGAACACGGAAGGCATTTTACCATTTGAGCAAACACATTGGGTTCTGGCTTCACTTCCTTTTTTTCAGAGGTTCTGTGAAATTCTGGATACATATGTGTTGCATGTACACATACACACACATATCACACAAGTCTCTCTCTCTCACACACACACACACACACACACACACACACACACACACACACCACAATCATCTACCACGATAGTCATCACTTGCTGTACACTGGAGTGTTAACTTTTATTTCTTGGGGCTCAAATATTATGATCAGATTCTTCTATTAGTGGTCCTTCCTCCCAACAAAAAATACAGTAATGGGTTGGGGAGATGGTTCAGTAGATAAAAGCATTTTCCACATACATATGAGGGTCTGAGTTTGAATTCGTAGAACTCACATAAGAGCTGGAGACAGGGTATGAGGCAAAGACAAGTATCTCTGGAAGCTGAGGGGCAGAAAAACAGCCAAAAGCCCTGTCTCTAACAAGGAAAGTGAGAAATGTAGCCTGAGATTGTCCTTAGCCTCCACAAATGTTATCACTGTATACATGTTTGCATTCATACACACTGTACACATGCATACAAAAGAAGATAAATACTTAGTAACATGAGAAAATGCACGTGATAAGCTTTAAAGACTGTTGAGGGCGAACAGTATGATTTGGCTTTGAGAAAACGAGACCAGTGGACTGGAGACGCTGTTCCACGGGAGTGTGTGTGTCCAGTTTGATCTTCAGTGCACAAACCCAAAAATGCAGGAAAGCCAAAGGACTTGTCCAGTGCATAGAAACAGCTTACAGGGGCTGGAGAGATGGCTCGGTCATTAGGAGCACCGGCTGCTCTTCCAGAGGTCCTGAGTTCATTTCCCAGCAACCACGTGGTGGCTCCCAACCATCTGTAATGGGATCTGATGCCCTCTTCTGTCATGCAGGTGTACATGCAAACAGAGTACTTATATGTATAAACAAGTAAATAAACAGTCCAAAAAAAAAAGGGTTGAGGATTTAGCTCAGTGGTAGAGCATTTGCCTAGCAAGCACAAGGCCCTGGGTTCAGTCCCCAGCTCCGAAAAAAAGAAAAAAGAAAAAGAAAAAAAAAAAAAACAAAACAAACCAGCTCACAAATACACAGCTTACCAAACAGGTTATTTTCACAGGATGGAATTGAGATAGTGATTTTTTTTTTAAACTCCATTATACTTTTCCTCTTATTTCCTTTCTTCTACAGTGTATGACTTTGCTGTTAACACCAGTAATTTGTATGACTTAAGCCTTTGTCTTCGGAGGCACCTCCAGTCCTCCTGTAGCTGGGGGAATCCATCTACTCCACAGAGAAGGGCTGGTTCTTTTCTCCCATGGAGTCGGGAGGCCCCATTCAGCTCCAGAAGGGGAGGCTTGCCATTTCACTTTCTGGGAGGTACAGCAATTAAAAAGTGTTAAATCCCAGATAATGTCTCTAGAAATGCAGAGTGACCCTTCTCCTGGCCAGCTGGGACAGGGGTGTGTCACCAGCTCCTTCTAATTATCCTCCCCAAACCCCACCCAGCAAGACTGGGAAAAGATCCCGTGGCATGTCAGAGCAGCATGCAAATGCAGGCCTCTAATCCTACCAGGAATGCTCAGGGTGTTAATTTGACTATCTTTCACAGACCATAAATCTCCTTAGGGGCAACACAGCCAGACACCATCACGCCAAACCCCCTCAGAGGCTGGCAGTTGGAGTGAAGCAGCTGGGCTCATGCCTCAGTAAAGTCCAATGAGGGGCTTTGTACAGGAGACTGGAGAGCAGCTTCTCACATTTGGACACAATGGAGCTGTGCAGTGGGAAACGCGAATGTCTCATTATGCAGACGGGTGGTCTCCCCTGCGCCCTTCCTGCCCACTGAGCCATGGATCTCTGCTCATTCACAACTCTTCCCACACAGATGGATCTGTCTTACTCCCAATCAACAGCACAAACTCCTGTTGGGTTAGTTTGTTTAATTCCGACCTATAAGTAACACATAGACTATATTCACTCCCATTGCAACATGGTAGCCTTTTTATATAAACATCCATTAGCCAGCAGCCAGGTCACTTATGCCCAGATTTAGTCTTGTCCACTATCAGAATAGAAACATTCTTTTTCACTAGGAATCACTATAAACCTTTCCATTACAGGGTCATCCTGATTCCACCCGATCCTCCCTGGGTCATGTGCACATGAGAAGTGTAGAGTATTGGTGGTGTGATGGCGAATTGACCAGGACTTAAGAATACTGGCTGTCCTTCCTGAGGACCTGGGTTCAATTTCCAAAATCCACTTGGTGGCTCACAAGCATCTTTTTTTTTTTTTTTTTTTTTTTTTTTTTGAAGGATTTATTTATATGAATACACCATAGCTGTCTTCAGCCACACCAGAAGAGGGCATCGATCCCATTACAGATGGTTGTGAGCCACCATGTGGTTGCTGGAAATTGAACTCAGGACCTCTGGAAGAGCAGTCAGTGCTCTTAATGGCTGAGCCATCCCTTCAGCCCTCACAGGTATCTTTAACTCCAGGTCCAGGGCAACCGGATACATCTTTCTGGCCTCCTCACATTCTGTCTCCCTTGGAAGGGAAGCTGTAGTGGTTTTCTGCCTTAAGATTAGAGAACTCTTGGGGTTGGGGATTTAGCTCAGTGGTAGAGCGCTTGCCTAGCAAGCACAAGGCCCTGGGTTCGGTCCCCAGCTCCGAAAAAAAAGAAAAGGGGAAAAAAAAAAAAGATTAGAGAACTCTTGTAGTAAATCTGTGAGCTGGCCCGGGTGAGGATGAAATATGGGTTCCGTTAGAGCCACAGAGATAGCCACCAATCCTGCATCTTTCTCCCAATGCCACAGCACATTTAGGGTGTTACTGAAAATGTGGGATGGGGGTGGGGGTCAGAAAGGACTGTACTGATCAGTCACAGGTCTTGAGTTTAATTATTGAGCCCTCCTGTCTTCAACTGAAAATGGACTTAATTTCTAACAGATGGGATTATCTAGTTCATAGTATAAGAGTTGGGTGTAATATAATATTGATATAATTGGGTGGATCTGATATCCTTGACTGGTATTATTAAAAAAAATTCAATATTCATACATGTACTTTTTGTATTCAATCCATCCCACCATTATTCCTTCCTCTCCCAGTGATTCCCCTATTCTCACTCTTCCTTCCCAGTTTCACATACTAATTAATACCCAGAGTCCATTGTGGCCATCTACTGGAGCTTGGATATTACAAAGTGACTTCTCCCTTTCCAGCAGCCATCATTTCCCAAAAAGTACCACAGATAGGAGGACTTCATAATCCTCTCTTCTTCCATCCATGCTTAGATTTCCCTTGGTTTAATCTTATACCAGTTACGTGTGCAACACCCAGTAAATAGCTGTTACAGACCTATAGCTCTCATGGCTCTTTAGAATCCCCAATATTCCTGTTTTTTGGTAGTTCTTAGAAAACTGGTTTACGGGCTGGAGATCACTCATTGGTTAAGAGCACCGACTGCTCTTCCAGAGGTCCTGAGTTCAATTCCCAGCAACCACACAGTGGTTCACAACCATCTGTAATGGGATCTGATGTTCTCTTCTGGTGTGTCTGAAAACAGCTACGGTGTACTCACATAAATATAATAAATCTTTAAAAAAGAAAAGGAAACTGGTTTGCTTCTATCACTAGTTGTAACCTTGCTATATTGTTACTGCTGTAGTGTCTTTTACTAGCTATTGCTCTCTCCATATAAGGGTGAGCAGACTTTAGAAGGAATGAATGGGCTGGGAAGATGACTCAGTGATGCTTGTAATGAAATAACAGCATTGCGTAATCAGGGCTTGTATGACACAGGGTTGTCTCCCTTTTCTGATTCTCAAAGTAGATCAGTTCCCAGCAATAGCCATGAACCACCCACATAACTCCTGGTTACAGTACATGTTGAGCAGTGTCAATCCCTGTTAATAACCTTGAGTTCCTCTTGAGGTTAGGAATGACAACCACCACTGGTAAAATTGGGCACCACACTCTCTTCCTACCTTGTCAGCGTTCCCCTCTTCTCCAAGGGCAATGAAGGGTTGAATTGCCTTTTAGTTTCTCAGAGCTTTTTATGGATATGGGTGCATTGCCTCATGTACACCGGTGTACCGTTTGCTTGGCAAGGACCCATAATCTTAGCACCACAGAGGCTGAGGTATGACTCAGTTTGAGAGCAGTCTGGATCAAAAAACCAAAACATGTAACCATGTGTGAACACGTGACAGGGATGGGTGCATGTCTGCATGTATACGTGGAAGACAACAACACAAGAGTCAGTTTGTTTTCCTCCCACCATGTGGCTCCCAAAGATTGACTTTTACTCTCATATAGATGCTTGCTGGTTTTAAACTTCTCAAAGTACTTATTGTTTTTCAAGACACAGCTTCTGTGTTTTCCTAGAACTTGTTCTGTAGACCAGGCTGCCTTGAACTCAGAGATCCTGGCTCTGCCTCCTGGCTGCTGGGACTAAAGGTGTACACCACTGCACCTGGCTCAAATTACAATTTCTAGTCTGTTGCAGGTCAACAATTTTATAAAGAGAAATTTAAAGCCCATTAGCAGACCTCACTTTTGTGTGGACTGCGCTATGATATGCCATTCTGGAGGAGCGCCCTGCATATCTGTTGTG
Organism: Rattus rattus; assembly: GCF_011064425.1. Classification (NCBI taxonomy): domain Eukaryota; kingdom Metazoa; phylum Chordata; class Mammalia; order Rodentia; family Muridae; genus Rattus; species Rattus rattus. The sequence goes on from NC_046155.1 coordinate 36,926,421, forward strand.
GGGATAGTAGCTATGAGTCCACGTCTAAATGGAGAAGACGTGTAACAGTAACAGAAGATGTAACTACTTCAGGCCACAATCCATGTAAACAGGAAACACAGGGTGTTCAGGGACTCGGGAGACAGTGAAAGGCAGTGCTCTCATCCTAACAGTTCTGGTGACGGGGAGCCACTGCACACCTTCCATCACCGCATACGTCTGCACAGGACAGGAGGTGTGGTAGTTTCCATGGGAATGGCCCCCACAGACTCGTGTTTGAATGCTTGGTCCATAGGGAATGACACTATTAGGAGGTGTGGCCTTGTAAGAAATGTGTCACTGTGGCAGCAGGCTTTGATGTCTCATATATGCTCCAGCCATGCCCAGTGGAAGTCTTTCCTTGCTGCCCACCCATCAAGAACTCGTAGCTCCTGCAGCACGTCTGCCTGCGTGCTGCCAGGCCTTTCACCATGATAATGCACTGACCCTCTGAACCCATTAAGCCAGACCCGATTAGATGTGTTCCTTCAGACGAGCTGCTGTGGTCATACTGTTACATCACAGCAGTGAAACTCTAAGACAGAGGTAAAGGCACAGTCAAGAGAACTAATCGTTAGGAGGTTTGGGAAGTTTATTTGCATGTTTTCTTGCCTCAACCTGCAAACAATTGGAACACATCATACGTGGGCATGCACGCTCAGCAAACAGCAAGCAAACACTTCAGTATCATCTTAAAAGAAGCAGGAAGGTAAAGCAGCTTATATCGACTTCGATGTGAGACTCTTCTTGTGGAACACCAAGGACTAATTACATACAGGTCATTAGCATATGGAAATATAAAATACACTAATTTTTTTCCTTTTAGAGAAAAAAAATACGACTAACTGGGATTTGGAAACTTATCAAGAATGTTTTTATGACATAAAAACCAAAAATATATTTCTCTTTATAAGTTAAGCAGACTGATTTCATGAGTGAATTTTAAGGACTACCAAAGTCATATTGGATGGTGTAGCCGCCCAGACACATGTTACCTTCATCAGGAAGCAACTGAGTTAAGTATGGCCACAACATTCAACATTTTACATTTATGTTGCACCCTGTCACAATCAGACTCAAAACTACACTCTGTTCTCTTGCAATAACGATTGACTGCAATCTCAATGAATTACCATGCTACCCATAAAACAAGTAAACAGTTTATTAAGAGTTAAGTGAGGCATGGAATGTGATACAAGGAGACACTCCGATGGGCAGAACACCACACACACACAAATTAAATTTCACTTCAAAAAAAAAAAAAATCACAAGGCAAAAGAAAAAGCAATTTCATCATTATAAAGTAAGGTATTTCATGCAAAGCACTAAACCACACCCCCAACTCCCAGCTCCCAATAAACATTGCCATGCCAGCGTATTGACCACAGTGGAAACACGTAAGCAATGGGGTTAGGAGGCAACACAGCTCATAACCAGACCATGATTTTACATGAAAAACAATTCCAGATCCATACACAGAGTAACATAGGCCAACCTTAGAAGTACGTAAATATAAACCCCATCAATTAATTTCATTATCTTTTAACTATAAAACCCAGAAGCTTACAGAACCTGAAAATTTTATATAAAATTTGGCATACTCCTTTTATATTCAAGAAATGGTTTTAGGATGTTTGTAGTTAGCAGACAGCTGTATAAAAGCATTTCCAGGTTAGGATTTGACCTCTTAACCCTTGACCACAATTCACATCTTAGGAACAACTCCAGACATATAATTCTCTTAACTCATAGGACGGTTAAGCTTAACTTTCGAGCAACTCTATGTACAAGTTTGTATAAAGGACCAGGTAGTTAAGAGACCAAATCAAATATAAAACAAAGATAAAGTGGTAAAGAGAGTGAAGAGGACATCCTCATTCACAAAAGCTTAGGTGGGTAAAATCTCTGATTTCTGAGTGCACTGCTGTGCAGTAAGACAGGTCTCTGTGCAATGCAAGATAAGATAGGAAGTGTAAGGCTTACATTAGAGATACATTAGAGAACAGTAAAAATGGCCTTTCATGGAAAGTGACTTCTTCCACAGCTGCCATACTGAACTTAAGCCTGTGACAGTGTTTTTCCAACTGGGCCGAATGCCTTGACACAAGTAGGAAGCGCAGGGCTTGCCCTTTCCAGAGGTTACCCACAGACACATACACTCACACCTATGATTTTGGGTTGTGTTTACTCGTGATAAATACACTGGCTATAAACATAACCATAAGATCAAGAAAACTTAGAAAGTAAAAAAAACTATCCACTCCCACTTGCTATCCCTACCCCTCCATTTTATATTTAAGGTAATTAGATCTGATTGGAAATACCCACGATTGCCTTCCCCAGTACCAAATGTAACTTCCGCTCACAATTCATGATCAGAGCACTAAGTGTTGAGAAGTGGGGGCTTAGCATTCTGAAAGCTTGTGGAGGCTCTGCTCTGATGCTGAGAACATCAGACCTCTCTCAAGCAGGACCCAGAGTTTAAGGCCATCGAAAAGCTTCTCTAGCCACAAGCCCCCCATCACTTCACACCAGAGCTCTCTGGAACGTGTGCCTTGTAGACACAAAGGCATCACCAATAAAACTCCCAGAGTATTTATAAAATTCTTACGTGAAAGATTTCTATTGATAGAGAAATGCTTTCATCAGCAAATTGAATTTGTTAAGTTGATGTCTCCCCACTAACTCTGTTAGCAACTGAGCAGCCTCTGGAATCCAACGTAGCGATCACTCGGGTGACGACAGATGAAACACAGATGAGCAACACATATGAAAATACTCTGTAAACCTGCAGCTCTAGAACAGTTTATAGTACAAAGCAATGTAAATAAATACCGGGCTAGTACAAAAGCTCTTATTTACATTTTACAAATGAAACTGTCTTCAGTGTAAATGCTGTGTTTTAAAGAACACAGTACTGATTAGTAAAATGAGTTCTGTTGAGGGATCACCATTTTTGTTAGAATCAATGCATGACGTATAAAAGATTCAAGTTAACTGTTTATAATTTAGGACAGACAAACCCAGTTGAACCTGGAATGGCATCTGTTAAAGTGCTGAGACAGGAAACACTCGGAAACACTGTACACTGTTAAAGCTTCACCAAGTCACAACATGAGGCGTCTTTCACATTTTGTTTCTGCCACAGGCCTGTAGTCAGGATGAATTCTTTTCCCGCCAAGGAGTGAAACTTAAGAGGCCGTCAGCTGCTTCAGGACACTATGTTTGGGAGAACTGGTTTCAGCCATCACCCATACCTTCAGGCCTTACAATCTGGTAAGTAATTAGATATTCAGGGTAAGCCTGGAAAAGAAAGGTTAGTTTAAATGTTGGAAAGAGTGTTTTCTTGCAGGTTAAGATGCCCTTGAATAGCATTGCTTCCCTTCAGTCCTGTACACCCCAACTCCCCAGGGACATTTCTCTAACTCCTCCCCACCCCTGCGTGACTCCCAACCTTCCAGTTCAAACCTTCAGCAGCATGGAGGTCTAGGGTGATATTTACATACACATTCGTCTGTTGTCAGTAACCTTCAGTAGCATGTAGGTCTAGGGTGATATTTACATACACATTCGTCTGTTGTCAGTAACCTTCAGTAGCATGTAGGTCTAGGGTGATATTTACATACACATTCGTCTGTTGTCAGTAACCTTCAGTAGCACGTAGGTCCAGGGTGATATTTACATACACATTCGTCTGTTGTCAGTAACCGAGGGAATTCTGCCACCTACTTGACTTAGAATGCTGCTTTACACTGGCTTTTTAAAAGTCTTTGTCAATTACTGCAGGAAATTATTATACATCATTGCTATATTTTACAGAAAAAAAAAGGGAGAAAGATCCAGTATTGACTGAAAAACTGAATACGTTAGATACATCAATGGTTCTTCTCTGACTTTGAAAATATTTTTTTAAAATAATTATTTTTTTTTAGTTTATGTGTGTCAGTGTTTTCCCTACATGTATGTCTGTATGAGGGTGTCAGATTCGCTGGAACTGGAGTTACAGACTATTGTGAGCTGTGTGTGGGTGCTGGGAATTAAACCTGGGCAATCTGGAAGCACATCCTGTGCTCTTAACCACTGAGCATCTCTCCAGCACTATTTTGAAAATCTTATGACAAACATTTTATTTATAAACTTTCAAGCCTGAAGTTATTGCCCCCAACCCCACCTACCCAAATGCAGTTACGGTAACATGTCCTGTCCATGTAAGAGCCATGCAGCGGGGTTGGGGATTTAGCTCAGTGGTAGAGCGCTTGCCTATCGAGCGCAAGGCCCTGGGTTTGGTCCCCAGCTCCGAAAAAAGAAAAAGAAAAGAAAAAAAAAAAAAAAAAAAAAAAAAGCCATGCAGCGTCAAAGATGACAAGTACAAGTGAATTACCTGTTCTCCTCTGTAAATAACATATTCAGCTAATGCTAGGCCATTCACACTGGGCCGGCCAGTGACTGAGTGATGGCCGGGAGGAGAGTGCGCCATTTTCATTGCACTGAACTGCAGGAAAGACTTTCCCAAGGTCACTCGACAAAAGAGCAGCTGCCTAAAACACGAAAAGGAAAATGTCACCCCGAAAACAGATTAGACGCAGAAACCCAGAACAGCATAGCTTTATGTTAGTAACTATTTCCAGATAACTACATAAGGACTATATTCCAACAACATCTTAGGGGGAGTAGAACACTGCTTATTATTTTTTTTTTCTTTTTTTTGGAGCTGGGGACCGAACCCAGGGCCTTGCGCTTGCTAGGAGCGCTCTACCACTGAGCTAAATCCCCAACCCCCACAGAAGACTTTTAAGCATTCAATTTACAGAATTTGAAACTCTTTAGTCCCCTAAATAGTATGAATTTGTGACTCAAAACAGAAATGGTAGTAATTCATACCCAGAAAGGAACTTCCTAATATAAAACATAAGCCTAAACTTACTGGGAAAACAATGGCAGTGAGAATAAAACAAGTTGGGCACAGTGAATCCTAGCATGCAGGAGGCCAAGGCAGGAGGATCACTTCAGGTCTGGGCCAGCTTGTGCGATACACTGAGTTCCAGGACAGCCTAGATAGTGTGTCTCAACACCCTCCCCCAACCCCCACACATCGTGTTCATGCATGAGAGAGACAGAGAAGAGAGAGAGGAAGCGTGCTGGAATTAAAGGCAGGTCCCAGTATGCCTGGCTGTGTTTTCCTGCCGGAGATAGGGCTTAGGCACCCTTCAACTCCCACACTTCCATCTCTGTCAACAGAGCCAGGCAGTGGTCGTGCACTATCTTCCTGGCTCCCCTTAGCATTCTGTGTGGAGAACCAAGTATTCAAAGTTTAATGCATCCCTCAAGTTATCAGGTTTGTCTTGCCTTCCATGTTTCTCAAATATGTAATTAGTTCTGATCTAATTATTATCGAAATAAGTAATAATCTCTCACCTGTGACAAATGTAACACGATCTGTCTTTGTGAACTGGACATCCAGTGCCACCTCCAATCCCATACACATACTGATTGCTTTTGGAAGAGTTCTCAGCAAAATAGATCCCAGCTCCAAACATGCCCCCTATGTAGGCGTGCCTCTCATCAAAGCCCTTATGGATGATCGCATTCACAAAGGGAGACCCTGAAGACAGACAGACGGGCAACACAGTCCACAAAACAGAACCAAGGCCCTAGACAAGTTAACGTTTCCAGCAATATTTGCTCTTTATTGACATATTATCTCTGTGGATGCTAGCTTGCATCTTTAGAGCTAAGAATTCCTTAGGTTGGGATTAATGATTCCAATAGGGTAGTGGTTCATATGCCAACAGATAGACTCCATTAGAATAGCAACACATTTTTTGAAATTCTAATGCAAAAGTTACTGCTTTCCAGCATCAAATACATACAAACTCAGGACCAAGGGCTCCCAGCTCATGGCATACAGTGAGGCTAAGACATCAGTCAGGTATTGCAAGCATGCCTGACCTCTGTGCTTTCTCTAGATAACCAGAAGGGCCTGAGCAGCCTGTCATGCTCTCTTCTTTTCCTGGGCCACTTCTCCTCCATCATCTGCTACGGAACATTCCACAGGCACATGCTGCCCCCTCCTCTCCTTGCTCAGAGGCTTAGCAAAAACCACACTGAGCATAAGCATATGAGACCCAGTGTTGGGCGTGTGTGGGGTTTTGCATAAGTGTGCCACTGTTTCAGAACTTACTTCTCTCTTCCCAGCATAGATTTTGGGGACAGAACTCAGGTCATTAGGTTCATGTGGCAAGGCTTTACAATGAGCCATTTTACTGGCCACCAACAGGGTAATCTTAATTTATAAAAATGTTCGTTTTAAGGAATATTAACACAAAAGTAACTGAGGATATGAACACAAATGTAAGTTACAGAAATGTTACCTTTATTAAGAAGACATAAGCTACACTCTTAGAGCAGTGTACAAACTTACCATGAAATAACATTCTTTCATTTGCATGGTTGTGGTTTTCTTCAGAAACTTCTTTTCTCCGGTGTGTATATCTTTCCCACAATTTCTTGTTACAAACCTTCTGAATCTATAAAAACCAGAAAAGTTAACAATACCTTTTATCTTACAAAAAAATAAAACAAAAAAAACCCCAAAACCCAAAACCAAAACAAAACAAAAAACAAAACCTAAAAAACCACAGACTAAAAGGAGAATCATCTCCCATAAGTTGTCCTTCGACCTCCACATATATGTGGTTGTGTACATGCAATTGTGTGTGTGTAGGAGTTCATATACATGCAACACTGTTTTTCAAAGAGAAAGAAAGACTACATGTGGCCAGGAAGGGGTCACGAATATTTGAAAGTTGCGTGAAATACTTCAACTTTAAATTACTTACAATAGGAAGCTAAATAAAAGTCACCACTAAGTTGTTACTAAAATACTTGAGCCATACTAAGCTTTGTAGAAGCATGAGACCAGGCCCAGCATCCTGTTCTCCTGACTATCCAACTCAGAACACCGTGAACATGATTTGAAATGATCACCCACCACACATCACCCTGCTTTTTTCCTATTACTCTGTTTCCCTGCCAGTCCCCACTTTCATCTGGAGAAGATTTAAAGATGAAAGCTGGTCTCATTTGGAGAATCACTATGGTAAAAATGGACATTTCTAGCACTAAGTGCTACAGCCCCCTGGTGGTCCCTAAAGGAAGCATGAAAGTTTCAGTTTTAGTATCGGCTCAAACAAACATAAAAACCCCACAAAATGACTCAAAATATGGATAACAGATGTAATCAAGAACCATAGCTGGTATAAACCAGCCTTATTTATGTATAAAATATAACAAAAGTAAAGCTATTCTAGCACACACAGAGAATCATTAAATACTGTACTGAAATGGATTCCTTTCATATTGAATGAGGACATTTAGAAATCAGCCTCTCCATTTCACGCTTAAGTGACTCCTCCTTGCCTAAAGAACCTCATGGTAGTAACAGAACCACAGCACACTAAGTAAGCTTTAGTTCATTAACCTAAAGAGCACATCTACTTCATGGAATACTGATACTGTTCAATCATTTTTTTTGAAGATTTTATTTACTTTATATAAGTGAGTACCCTGTCGCTGTCTTCAGACACACCAGAAGAGGGAATCAGATCCCATTACACATGGTTGTGAGCCACCATGTGGTTGCTGGGAATTGAACCAAGGACCTCTGGAAGAGCAGTCAGTGCTCTTAACCGCTGAGCCATCTCTCCAGCCCCCTGTTCAATCATTTTTATTTATTCTTTTTTTTTTTTGAGATAGCTCTCTGTGTAGCCCTGGATGTTCTGGAACTTGCTCTGTAGACAAGGCCGTCTCCAAACCCAGAGATCTGCCAGAATGTCCCCCACTGCTGTGATTAAAGGCTGTGAGCTACCATGTCCGACCTAAAATAGAAGAATCTTTACAAATGTCGGGCATGGTGGCCCACGGTCTGAGCCCCAGGACGAGAACGCCTGAGGCAAGAGACTCAAATTCCAGACTAGCCTAGGTAGACAGTGATATTTTGCCCCAAAAATGAACAGTTTTTGAGAAGTTAAAATTTGGAGGACAGTCGCCCCCTCTACAGTCCATGAAGCCATGTTAGAAAGCTATCGTACTAGACATCACTATGTTCTCCTCAACCTTTCTTAAGACTCCGGGCTGTGGAAATCAGTCTTGGTTTGGAAACCTCCTTCTCATGTTACCTTGAGAATACTGTATCTGTTGAAGATGCCGCCTGCGTGACCTCCATCCCTGTGCTCTCGAACAGTACTTTGCATCTGATGGAAAGCCATTTAAAACATACACATTAGTTTTGTCTTTTCTGACTTATGTTTTGTTTTAAATTCATTTGATACTATTTCTGAGAATTCAAGATAAGTTTTAATATTTTTCTTGAAAGAACATAATTCTATAAATTTATGTGCTCTTTTTTCTTCTTTCGAGACAGGATTCTTCTGTGTAGCCCTGGCTGTCCTGAAACTTGCTCTGTAGACCAGGCTGACCCTGAAGTCATAGATCCATAAACTTGCCTCTTCCTCTTGAATATTGGGATTACCATGAGTATATCTAGAGATATTTATAGTTATATAGTTGAAAACATGTTTACAGCTGAAAAGTTACATGATATAAACCACTATAAAAGAGAATGTAAAAACGTTAAACATAAAATCAAAACAGTGACTCATCTGTGCTAATATTAGCCTAATAAAACACAACATGCATTTTCTTGGGATTATGAGTTAAAGAACTAAATTTCATTCAATTTTCTATCTGTGCTTAACATACAGATAAGGTATGTGTACATCAAAGTGTAAAGAGGACGCTTCGGCTGGGTGTAATAGTGTACAACCCTTAATAAAAACCACTGAGAAGGTATAGGGAGGTGGAGCTTCGAGTTTGAGGCCAACATGGCCTACACAGTGAGTTCCAAGACAGACAGGCAACATAATGAGACCCTGTTTCAATCAAACCACAAGATGGGGATGGGGGTGGGGTAGAGGATGGATTGGGAGGGTATTCTTCAAAGATTTCAGTGGATTAAGAATTCTTTGGAAAGAAAGTTTCTCATAAAAATATTATCTAAATGTTGAGTCCCGCCTGAGACCCCTCACTCTGCAGCTGTCTTCAGAGGGAGTGAAAACTAGCGTTATTTTCAAATGACAGCAACCTTCTTTCCAACAAAATTCTGGTTCAACCTGAACTGAAATAACAATTTAAGTACCTAAATAAGATTAATGAGAGTTTCATTATAAATACTTTCAAATTTTCAAGGTGGATAAGAGACATTTTAAAAAACAAAATGCATGTCCAAGGAAACAGCGACTGAGTCAACGGTATGGTGGTTCGATCCATCTCATCCACTTATTTAAGCGTGATGAACATACCTCTTCTTCCACAGACTGGAATTCTTTATCATCAGGAGACAGATCTATGAGAATTGTTCCACTACCAGAGTTGTTTAGAGTTAAATATGGATTAAGACCTATGAAATAAAATTTACAAGTAAAGAAACTACCAAAAAATCAGCAAGAACTCAAAATAACGAGATGGTTTATTTATGTGATGCTATTAGTTCCCAGAAATCCTCACGTCATGACGACTTAGCGTTACAGGTTGCAGAAGTGCAGACAGCTCTGGCACACACCACACCCACCTTTCCTCAGGGCTATACAGTGTTCTAACAGACACTCCAACTGTCAGAGCTTAGAACCAACACACGCTTCATCTGGACTGAACCAGTTTTCCCTACTAATCAGTATCAAACCCATGGTATTCAGACGACTAGTCTATGTGCACAGAAGCCAGAGGGTATCTTCAGATCCCTCAGAGCTGAGTCAGAGGCAGTCATCTAGTTTTTATTGTTATATGGGTTCTGATATCTGAACGCTGGCTCTCATAATTATGTAACCAGTACTCTTAAGCACTAAGCCATCTGCAGCTCTCATGTCTGCACACTCGTTTTTTTTTTAAGATTCCTCTTTAAAAAAATACATTTATCTATTTATTTGTATGAGTACACTGTAGCTGTCTTCAGACACACCAGAAGAGGGCATCAGATCCCATTACGGATGGTTGTGAGCCACCATGCGGTTGCTGGGAATTGAACTCAGGACCTCTGGAAGAGCATCCAGTTCTCTTCACTGAGCCATCTCTCCGGCCTGGGATTCATGTTACTTTATGTGTATGTTTGTGGGTGTACATGTGAATTTCTTCAAAGGCCAGAAAAGGACACCCTGAAACTCGAATTACAGAGTTGTAAACAGCCATGTGGGTAGTGGGACTCAATCCAAAGTCTTCTGTTGTTCCAGAGTATCTGACACCCTCTTCTGGCTTTCTCTGGTATTAAATGCAGGTGGTGCCCACACATACACACAAAATAATAATTCTGAAGCCCATTCCTGGCCAGTACACATCTCTAACACACCCTGAACCTCTCTTCATTTTACAAACAGATCTCTTTCAATTTTAGTCGCATACCTCCTGTTCTGATTGGCAAACCAAGTGACAGGTCCTACTCCAGCCCTTCACAAGCACTCAGCACACATTGTCACTCTGTCCTTCCTTTCCTCACCTAAGTCCTTTTCTGTCCCTCCTCTCTCTTGCAGCTCTTTACTATTTTCAAGCAGTCTCCCCCCTTTCTGCTGTTTTCCCCTTATTTTTCTCTTTTTTTGGGTTGGTGGTGGTGGTGGTGGTAGTGGTTTTTGAAGACAGGATTTCTCTGTGTTGTCCCGGCTGTCGTAGAACTCACTCTGTCAAACTCAAAGAGACGTGTCTGCCTCTGTGCAAGTGCTGGGATTAAAGGTGTGCACCACCACCACCCAGATCCTTTTCTGATTTTATGTAACACGTACTCCACTATCCTCTGGTTCCTCCCCCTTCCCATCATCCCTTTTCTACTTCTATGCCATGCCCACAGATTTAAATCTGTGCTCCAATGAGAAAACAAATGGTGTTTACCCGAGTCTGGCTTATTTTTATTTAATATAATAACATTCAGTGTGATCTAATTTCCTGCAAATGTCATAATTTCATTTACCACAACTGACTAGAATCCCATCGTATGTATGTATACATTTTGTCTATTCACCTGTTGATGGACATATAAACTGGCTCCATTTCCTAGTCCCTGTGAACTGTGTAGCTGTAACTATGGATATGCAGCTGTTGTGCCCCCTTTATTACATACCCAGGGGTGCTCGTGCTATATCATGATGGTATTTAGTTTCACTGCTGTGCATAGTGGCTGCACCACTTCACATCCCTGAGTGCTGTATCAGCATTATGATAAATCACCATTTCTGTTCAATAAAGGTAAAATGTGATTTTTTTGACTACTAGAGTAATTCACAATTTTTTTTTAAAGATTTATTTATCCATTTATTATATATAAGTACACTGTAGCTATCTTCAGACAGACCAGAAGAGGGCATCAGATCTCTTTACAGATGGTTGTGAGCCACCATGTGGTTGCTGGGAATTGAACTCAGGACCTCAGGAAGAGCAGTCGGGTGCTCTTAACCGCTGAGCCATCTCTCCAGCCCCTAATTCACAATTTTTACCTAACTCTGGTACATACAAGTGCTAACACCTGTTGAGTGAATGTAATTTGCATTTTCCTTTAGCTAAACATTATAAAATATTCGTTTTTAGGACTTTCCCCCATGCTGTTGAAAATTTAGCTATAGAAAACATTACTTTATCTTATGAACTGTCTTAATCATTACCTAGCCATGTGAATATGAGAAAGAGATATCTATGCTCCAGATCGTTTAAACTCAGAACACTTTAGACCTAGGTTAACTTCTAATTATACTCTCCCACTCCCAAGAGCTAAAATAATCCTAAAATTTCTGCATGAACCAAGAGACTTTACTTTGGGTCATATAATTAACATTAGTAGTGTCAGGAAGTTTTAAGTATTAGCAAGACCGCATTATGTTCAAACCCCTATTAGTACTCGTCCTGTTTAGAGAGCTTCTCACAGACTTCTGAAGTATTATACTGAGGGTTGCCTTCATATAAACAAACTGTCAACCAGTTATTAAAATGAGGTACCTTGTTGTCCAGAGATCAGTCTTTCGACCCCTTTAATGAGCCTGTGTCGATGTCCATACGCACTGATTCCAATCTCTTTCAGCTCTTTGTGGCCCATCTCAACCAGTACATCCAAGGTGATCTTAGAACAGACATCCAAACGGTTCAGAATGCTGGCTCATTCGGTAGACAGTCATATACTGACAGTCTCAATGATACATTTTATAATATGAAAGTTTGTCTGTTTGTGCATGTACTATCTACCCTTCAGCCAAAAGAGCCCATCACTCCCCTCCACCCCCCCCGGCATTACAGAAGACAGTTGTTACCCACCATGTGGATGCTGAGAATCAAACCCTGTACTAAATCACCAGCCCCATTTCAGAGTATTTTAAAAAGCAAAATAGAAAACAAGTCATTTATTAAACTCAAAAAGTTGGAACAAAACACGTTGGGTCATAAACACCCTTTCATACTCATCTTTATACTGTACTTCCACACATTGTTCCATACAGCTAGCCCTTTACAGACAGCGCTTGCATGGTTCCTCAAGGACCCCTGCATAACTGTTCAGCTTCCTCAAGTTGAAAGCATTAATCCTGTTTCATTATACAGCTTCTAAAAAGCCATCCCTAAGATGCCCAGTAAGAGTAATCTTCTCCTTCTTTAGCTTTATTAAAATCTTCGTAGGACTGTAATGTCTCCTGTTTCTCTTCTACCTCCCTAACTAGATTGCAGGTTATGCACATTTATAAAACTCATTCTGTGAACAATCAGGACAGCAATGGCAACAAACCGTAAATACTGTAGGGTCCACTGAGACAGCTCAGAGCGCGGTCTGTCAGAGGGTGCAGGGCTAGAGAAAGCCAGGGCTAGCTGCTCCGTCAGAGGATTAGGGTTTGGCTCCCAGTACCACACGCTGGCTCTCAACCATTTGGAACTCTAATTCCAAGGGATCTGACATCCTCTTCTGACCTCCACGGGCACCAGGCATGCATGTTGTATACATACATGCAGGTAAAACACTCATACACACTAAGTGACTTTTAGAAGGAATAAATACATGTATTCTGATGGATACTTTATTTATTTATTTTTCTATCCTTTTTTTCGGAGCTGGGGATCGAACCCAGGGCCTTGCGCTTGCTAGGCAAGCGCTCTACCACTGAGACAAATCCCAACTCTCTGATGGATACTTTAAATTGGGACTACCCAGAAAGGCTCAATGATATGGCTAGCACATTCACATTCCTGTCCACAGTAGGCAGCAAAGGACGGAGTCAGATCATGTTATTTAGGAGAATGCTCTTATTTATCTCTACTTATCAGTACAAGAGTTAGATAATGAGCTAAGTGAGACTCCAAGGTCAAGCCGTATCAGAAAGTGACTGATTTCTAGTCTCAAAAAGCTCTCAAAGCTGCAGTAGACAGAACACCACTACACAGTACACATAGCATCCAGGAGGCCCAGGGTTCGGAGTCCAGGATTAACAAACAGCCTACAGAAAAATCTCTCAATAGCTTAGAAGATTTAATTAACTTGAAGTATTTTCTAGATTTTTCTATTAAACACTAAACCAAACAATAGAATTCACCTACTTACCTGTTCTCGCTCAAATATGTCCATTAAATGCTCAAGTCCAAGGTTCCTTATGAACTGAGTTATACTAAAATCTATTCCTGAATCTGGGAGGAATAAAATTTCACATCAAAATATTGTACAACATTGTAAATATAAAAGACCTGAGAATCTACTGTGCAGCCAAAGTACTAACTTTTCTTTCTAAGGCAGGGTCCCACTGTGCAGTCCTGGCTACCCTGGAACTCTACGCTTGCTATGCTGGCCTCAAATTCAGAAATCCACTGTACAGTGTATGTTATCATGCTCAGTTTAAACATTTACCTGGCCATGTGCTTTCTCAACTTTAAGTATTTTTCATTTTGTTTCCATTTAAAAATTTACTTTTAGCCTCATCTTTAAAAACAAATCTTTCAAGATCAAGTCTTTCAAAGTTATAAAAGAAAGCTTTACGATATTGTATAGAGTACGATGAATGTGACAGGTAAAGGCTGACATCTAAAAAATGGGTCAGGTCTGGTAAGACGGCTTAGTAAGGCATTGGCTACCCAAGCCTGGCAACCTGAGGTCAATCGCTGGACTGAACAAATTCCAGGACAGTCAGGGATACTGACCCATAGACACTCTTGTATGAAAAAACCAAAATGAAACAAACAAAAAACAAATGAAGAACCTTTGATATAGAGTTGTCCTCTAATCTCCACATACATTGCACAGCACAGGTTTGGACACATGCACGCTTGTGCACACAAAACAGCAAATAATAAATTAATGTCAGTTAACACCACATTCATCAGTTTTTGACTTGAAAGAAATTTCTGTAGGAATCCCATTTATATTACTAATAGAAGAAAATAAAGGGTGAATATTCCTAGGATATTTTAATTACTTCATTTAAAAGTTGTATTTAAGATTTAAAGGACAGTTTCTACCACTTTAAATGACAAACATGGAGCTACAATGTGAGTTACAGTTATTTATATAAACTCTCACCCTCTTTTCTTTCCAAACCGGTAGCACCTTCCGTTGTACTCGAGCTAACTACTGAAGACAGTTCAGAAAAACTGCCAGCTAAGTTGTCCAGACTGCTGGCTGCAGAAAGGCTGGATGGACTGGACGGTCCTGAAGACAGGGCATCTGCAGTGGCTCCGGGGCTCCTCACGCTACTGAGCACTTGAGGTTTATAGCACGTAGGCAGAGCAGAGGGGGGCATGGCTGCTGTCAAGAGAGCGCTGACATCATCTGCCTAGGATACAGTACAAGGAGACAAAATCTGTCACAAACATGCTTTACAATTCTTCTATGCCTGATAAGATGCAATAAAAATAGGATAAAACCTAGCAAATTCACACCAGGCCTATTACCATTTGACACTGAGAAACACTAGAAAATCTTAAAAGTGAAACAAACAGGCTGATACCCAGCTAGCTCGATTGTCATTAAATGGAAAGCACGATTCAGAACACCCTTTCCAGACAACATGCCATTGAACAAAGAAACTGCCGAATGGTGCCAAGTAGGAGGAACAAAATGGCAACTCTGAGATTACGGCTGAAAGGCACCAAAATTAATTACAGAACTACTAATGTAAAAGTACGAGCTTTCAACCCTATTATAATTAACTCTGACATTAGCAACTCAATCTGTACAGAACTTTAGCAAACAGACCCATTTGTATTTTTAGAAAACAGTGATTTGTTATTCAAAATGCAGAAAAGCCTGTTTTTTGTAAAAGATAATTTTAATCAAACTGCTAGGATGAAAAAGCCTCCAAATTCAGTGTTATATCCACTTCACTAATGACATGCAATTATTTACATTGCTCAAATAAGAAACTAAGTAACGGGATAGAAAGATGTCTCAGTGGAAAGGCAGCTGCCACTGAGCCTGATGGCCTGCTTTTAATCCCTGGGACCCATGAGGCGTGATGAGAATAGACCTCCAGTTACCTTTTGACTTCTATAGGCATACTGAAACACATTCCAGCCTCCTCTCTCCAATAAAGGCATAGTATGTTAAAGAGAAGCTAAGAAATCACTAACGGGGATGTTTCTGGGCTATTCATTTAGTGCCCACCCCCTTATCTTTCTCTTCCCTCATTTGTGCATCTTTTGACCTTTACAGTTTGTGTATAGTATTTGCTGACCTATAAAAAAGACCATTTTTTGGGCACATTATGCTATGTGGAACTGTTTATAGGCTTTAGATATTCTTACAATGCTTCTCTAATTAACCGGATATATTTTATCCCTTATAGATGTTGCTTCTAAACTGTAGAGGCTGGGCAACTAGTAAGACTGCAACTTTGGGCTGGAGAGATGGCTCAGCGGTTAAGAGCACCTGACTGCTCTTCCAGAGGTCCTGAGTTCAATTCCCAGCAACCACATGGTGGCTCACAACCATCTGTAATGAGATCTGATGCCCTCTTCTGGTGTATCTGAAGACAGCTACAGTGTACTCATATATAATAAATGAATTAAAAAAAAAAAAAAAAAAAAAGACTGCAACTTTAAGTGGCAGAGGCTAGAGCAGTAGGTCACACCTATTTCACTCTAAGGCTCATGCTGGCTTTCACTCTCTCAAAACCATCTTTAAAAGTTTATTCTGTGGGCATATGTATAATTTGTATTTATGTATGAGTGTGCAAATCAGTGCACGTGGAGGTTAAAGGGGGTGAAGGTGTTGGTTCTCACTTCTGAGATGGTCTCATCACTGTGATGCCAGGCTAGCTAGCCCCTAGGTTTCCAGAGGATGCCTATCTCTGCCTCCTTTCTCCCACATATGTTCATACTATGCATCCAGAACTTACATGGGTTCTAGGAATTCAACCTTAAGGTCTCACACTTGTGCAACAAGTGTTTTACTCAGTGGTCCATCTCCTCAGGCTCTGTGCACGTGGTCTATAGCTTTCTATCTTCCTTGCCACTAAACCTATCGGCTGAATCAGTGTTTGGGAGGAATAAATACAGCTTACTTCTAAACTAGAACCAAAGAGACATTTCCAAGAAACCCTCATGCAAATATGGTATGGTGTGGAAACATCGCTTTAAATCTGAATGCAGACAAACCTAATCAGGTTCTTGGTCAGTTGGTTGGAATAATGCGCTCTCTCTCCATAGAACACACTATCTTTTCAAACTCAAAACGCTTCTTGCAGGGTGTGGTGGCACATGGCTATAATCTCAGCACACCCAGGAGGCAAGCCAGAGATGCATGCAAAGGGCCCGAGATGGCTCAATAGTTAAGAATAAACGCTTTTCTCCCAGAGGACTCAGATTTGGTTTCCAGGAAGCACATCAACTACAGTTACAGAGGATCTGACACTCCCTGGCCTCTGCTGGCACCAGCATGCAAGTGGTACACATAAAAGTGGGCACACACACACACACACACACACACACACACACACACACACACCCCTTAGGAATAAAAGGATGGGTGAGACTCCAGGCCAGCCTTAAAGACAAGTTGCAGGACAGTCAGGACTTCAGAATAAGAGCTTGTCTCAAAGATCCAGGGAGGACAGAACTTGGCTTCCCTCTACCTTACTGCTCTGGTTAATGGCCTCAGGGGCAGACGGTGAGTGGCACCTATTTGGGAGTTATAAAGGAGGCTCCTTTGTAAACAGCCATGGAGAAAGAAACACCTACAGCTTATTTTATAAACCCTAAAAATAATAAAAAAATTAAAAATTAAGCATTAATTTTATTTATTTTGTGTGCATATATGTGTACAGGTTCATGTGTGCCAAGATGCATATGTGGAGGTCAACTTGTGGGAGGTAATTCTCTTCTATCAGGTGGGTCCAGGAATGAAACTCAGGCCTGTTAGACTTAGCAGCTGAGCCATCAGCTTAGCAGGCTTGCAGGGTGTGCAACAACAGTGGGAAGTAGTGAGGAAGGATAGTCTCTGCTAGCAGCAGGCTTTGCAACACCTTTAAGGCAATGCATTTAACTGGGGAAGTTGGTAAGACTTCAGCCTAGAACACCATGCACTGTAACAGCATTTACAGAGGACCTGGGCCTGTTGTTTCCCAACTACTGTTTGCTTTCCCACATATAAAGTATTTACTTAGTATACAATAACTGATTAAATAACTCTATTATTTATATATATCACAGTACCAAACGATTCCTAAATTTAAATTTGGGCTAAAACCACATTTACTATGCAGACATTTTATACATGTCATGTGAATTTTCTGATTTTTCAAAGAGCCCATCACTTACTGAAACTAAGTCTAAAGGTGTTTGTCCTTCTTGATTTTTAAGAGTAGGATCAGCTCCATGGGCCAACAATAAAGCACAAAGCTGTGTCCGTCCCTTTTGGGCTGCTTCATGTAACGGTGTGAAAGCCCATTTGTCCGTGGCATTGACACACGCATTGTACTTTATCAGTAAAGCTGCTACGTCTACATGCTGCAAGAGAAAACAGTCCTGTTACAGGTGGAAATTTTTACGGAACCTTCCTTCTTAAGAAACTGGTTTTGAGCTGGCTGTGTACTCAGGAGGCAGAGACAGGCAGATATCTGAGTTCAAGGCCAGTCTGGTCTACATAGTGAGTTCTAGGACAGCCTAGTGTAGAGAGGCCCTGCCTGTCTGAATCAAACAAACAAAACCCAAAAAAAAAAAAAAATCTCAAATCTCAAAACCAAACCCAGCTCTATACCTACTGTCTTATTTTCAAATGTATTCTAGAATGAAAAAGAAAGCTATTTCTTGTCAGCACTGTACTTTACGGGTAGTTGCTTCAAAATTACAGTTCAGTATTCTAGTATACAACTCCATGGTTTCTAACTAATTCCTTTTATTTTTTTTTTTTTTAAGATTTATTTATTTATATGTAAGTACACTGTAGCTGTCTTCAAACACACCAGAAGAGGGCATCAGATCCCATTACAGATGGTTGTGAGCCACCATGTGGTTGCTGGGAATTGAACTCAGGACCTCTGGAAGAGCAGTCAGTGCTCTTAACCACTGAGCCATCTCTCCAGCCCCTAACTAATTCTTATAACTGGTGAATATCAATCTACAAACTGGCAACTTCCTCACTCAAACTAGACCACCAACAATGGCCAATGCTGATCAGAACCTTCGGGGTTGCTGGAAATCAGTAACAATCTCTAAAGATTCCTATGAAACCTATGGATTTTCTGAGACACACACACACACATACGCACGCACGTACACACCAACACCCTAGTATTTCATCAAATAAGAGACAGGTGCCAAGGATACTACAATGAAAAACAGAAATACATGGCCATGTCACATAACATACTTCTACAGATTTGAACATCTGTGTTATATAATGTCTTATTTAATTCTTTGTCAAACAAGAAGCAACACAAAATTCCATGTGAACTGTGTGATATCCACTTTGAAAATCATTTAGGCTCTTAAAGATAAGAGAGAAGAACTTACTCCATATGATGCTGCATTATGTAATGGAATGAGTCCTCCTTTGTCCTGGGCATTCACATCAGCTCCATGTTGCAACAAATATTCAGCAACTTCCAAATTATTATAACCAGCTAATTCAGGGGAAAAAAAAGCAACATCACTTTCACTAGTAAATGTAGCAAAATCACATTATCACCCATATACCTAAATATTTATAAATAGATATTAGTAAATTTTATATAAATCTGAAGCTATTAATATTTTACTTCTGGAAAAAAAAATCTTCCAGTGGACTAAAATGTTAGAAGCTTCTATTGTTAGCCATTGTTTTTGGAGACCTACCAAATTGCTGAAAGATTTGCCTATCTTTCCATTTAAAATTTCCCTATTAAAGGCCTTGTCTTCATGGTTGTTACATATAACATGCTAAACTCAAGTGTATGATCTGAGGGTCAAAAATCAAAGGAAATCATCTATGGGCAAACAGGAAGCATCCGTTCTCAGGAAGTTGCAGAGACAAGATTCAGTCTGAAGACAGAGCTTAGCATTGTTAAAACCAAAGAACAAGCTTACTGCTTTGGAAGCATGACACAATCTATGACCTTGTCAGTCAGCTCAGCAAGCTTTCTATGGCAAATTATCTCTAGACACATAATCATAGCTAGAAAGTAAGTTTGTAATTTCTCTAATGGTTTTAAGTTTTATCATGCTAATTTTAATGCACATGTCACCCCTATGAAGGATTTAAAGCACTAAACTTGTCACAAGGTACAGTAATTGTGAGTGTGTATGTGGGTGAGTCCTGTAAGTGGAAGGTAAACATAGTGTTTTCCTCTACTGCTTGCTCTTCATACTTTTGTTGAGACGGGTCTTCTCTGTGCAGTTCTAGCTGTCCTGAAATTCTGTAGACCAGGCTGGCATCCAGTTCAGAGATCCACTGGTCCCCCTATCACTCCCGAGTGCTGGGATCAAAGGCATGTGACACCTACCACTCCACCAACTGTTCATACTCAAATAATCAGTACTACAGAAAGTAAAGCTTAAGCATAAACACACATACTAGGATAGAGTGACAGCTTTGACAGATAATTTGATTTGCGTCTTTCAAATTTACTTAGAGGAAACATTTGAAGCAAGAGTAAAAGGAAAAATAACTTATAGGCCTGATAAAACAGCTCAGCAGGTAAATGTACCTGCTGCTAAGCCTGACAAGCCTGAACTTGGTCCCTGGAACCCACATGATGGAAGGCCAGACTCTAGCAAGAAGTTCTCTAACCCCACACCACCTCCCACCAAAAAGTAAGTAAAATAAAAACAATCTTAGATGTCATCATTAAATCTAGTTTCCCTCATTTACCTGCCAAATGCAAAGGTGTAGAATGTCGACCTTGGGTATCACGGCAATTTACATTATCAGGTGAAGATAATTTCTTCACTCTGGCTAAACAACCCTTCTTGGCAGCATCTAGTAAGGCTGCATCTCCTCTAAGTAGATCTTGAATATCTGTGTCTCCATCTTTAACGAGATCCAGAGGAGTATTACCATCTCTGTTTTTCTTTGTAGGGTCTGCACCATGCTAGGCAGGAGAAAAAAGGAGGAGGAGGGATGGTAGGAAGTGCTTAGTGTTTTGTCAATGAGAAAATAGTTGAGAGCAAAGACTGCTATTGTTATAAATGCTTAAATACCATAGGTACCCACAACACATTAATATGTATGCATCTAAGAATAAAAGCTACAGTGACAGTTTTCAGCTATATAATTTTAAATTTAATCACTATTATTTTAGATAGTATCTAGATTGGTCTGAAATTTGCTCTATGGTTGAAGATGACCTTGATCATTGACTGTCCTGGCTCTACCTCCTACACAATGGTTTATGCAGTTGACTGAATTACCGTACAGTGCACTGTTGCAATTTTCTTTTTTTTTTTTCTTTTCCTTTTTTCAGAGCTGGGGACTGAACCCAGGGGCCTTGCGCTTGCTAGGCAAGCTTTCTACCACTGAGCTAAATCCCCAACCCCTGAAATTTTCTTTTTAAAACAAAACAAAACAGGGTCTTAACTGTGTAGCCTTGGCTAGCCTTTTGGAAACTAACTCACTCAGCAGACCAGGCTGGACATGAACTCAAGAGACCCACCTACCTTTGCCCACCAGGTGCTTGGGTTTAAAGGTGTGCACTACCACATGCAGCTGCATTTTTCCTTTTTACTAATACTGCACTATGATTCTATGCTGTAATATTTTACAGCTAAGTATCTGTATATATTAGACCAGCACCATCACTTTTATAAAAGGCTATACGAATTGGGCTTATCGACCACATATAAGTCAAGTAATTTGAGGTTAGATTACCAAACAGGAAAGTTAGACAGCAACTAGAACTATCACACAATAGGTGGCTATATGAACAAACCCCTGTGCTGGTAAATATACATGTAGATTAAAATATAAAAATGCTCATGACATTTCCCATTGAAATCTAGTTTTAGTATTAGAAAGCATTTTTTCTGCTTTCATTGGTTTAAGACTCAGATTAGTGTTATTCGAAAGACAATCTGAGTACTGTAGGCAACTGCATTGTCCACAGCAGTACTTAGGCATACCTGGAGCAGAAGTTTGCATATTTCATATTTTCCTTTTGCTGCAGCTTCATGTAGAGGTGTGAACTTCCACAAGTCAGCTACATTAACTACTGCTCCATGCTTGACAAGAAGTTCTGCAACTTCATAGTGTCCGTAAGAACATGCATTGTGCAAAGGAACAAGACCTCTGAAAAGTTAAACAAGTGATTTAATCTCAGCAATTATGCCAACCAAAGACATTTATTTCTTGAACTGTCTAAGACAGTATTCCGTAAAACTTTAATCTGTGGAGAGTAGAAGACTTTGGGGGGGGGGGGGAAGAATTTCAAAATGTCTTAAATACGAAGACTATGATAAACATTCACATATAGACTTAACATCTAGCACTGTGTATTTTAAACAAAAGTAATTTCAAAATAAACAAAAATTAGCATATCCTTAATGAACACTGAAAACTATTAATCGATAGGAAAATGACAAAAATGAATTTTTCTTGACAATTATAAAACAACAAAACATCACACAAGTTAATTTTAATGGAAATTTGAGCCATCTGCATGTTTTTTGTTTTTGTTTTTTAAAGGAAAGGGTTTCATACTGAGCTGACATTAGTCTCAAACTTCCCCAGTGCTTGGAGTTTAGGTGGGCACCACCATACTCAGCATAAATATTAACGGAATAAGCTATCATTGAACCAATTTTAGGAAATAAATTATATGTTAAAAAACAAAATCAGTTTTACAATTTATCATAGAAGTCTTCTTGTATTTCCCCATAAAGGTTCTATAAAGGTAAGGTAGAGGCATGGCTGGTGTTTCTCACCCTTTGTCTTTAGCATGCACGTCGGCTCCGTGCTGCAGGAGATACTCTACCACAGACACTCTGTTGTACCCAGCTGCAAAATGGAGTGGGGTTGACTGCCGTCCTTCAATGTCTCTGCAGTTGACACTCTGAACAGTACAGAGTTTCTGTAGGATTGAACACAGCATACACATTCATTCCACAATTTATCGGAAATTTTAAATGTCTGCCTTATTTTCTTATTAAATAAGTATTTCAGAAACTATTCTTATTCCAGCTTTTCATTTACTGAGATTTCTTCTGGTCCTTTCATCTATGGTTATATTTCCTACTTTTTTTGAAAGATAGTGAACTTTAGTATTTATACATCGATAACCTAACTTCAAAGACTAATTTCATTTGGTGGTAAACACAGGTAGTAGCATACTGGATCTCAGCAGTACAGAGAGGAAAAATCCAGAGTCCCATATCCATGTCTACTCAGAATCTGCATTCTAAGCCAGACACGGAAGTATATGCCTGTTATCCCAGCATTGGAAGATGAAGGGTTATGAGTTCAAAGCCAGCCTGAACTTCATAATACTTCTAACAAATAAATAAAACCCAACAGCAAATCTGTATTTTAATAAGATCTATCTATAAGCATATTAAAAGTTTAAAATGTAATTTTGCAGACCAGTGGTTCTGAATTTTGATGTACACTGGTCTTATCTCCAAATTTTGTTAAGGCAGTGCCTAGGGTTGTAAATTTGCATTCCCACCAAGTTTCTAGGCTACTTAGTGGCCAAGGAACCACATTTAAGACAATGACTTGTGCTGCACTATAGATAACGAGTGAAGAAAGTATTTCTGGCTATATGTGATCTTGAAGAACTAAGGAAATAGGGACTAACCGTTTTTTTTTTTGTTTTGTTTTGTTTTGTTTCTTTTGCTATGTTCTTTGGCTCAATCAAAAGTGATACCCCAAATATTCTTGATGATTATGCAAAGAATGAGAGAATAATAAAGTTAACAGATCACAAGAGTCAAAAGAATAGCAACATAAAACAAAAACAAAAACCAGGCAAGTTCAGTAAGCCCCACTAGTAGTTTTATCTCCAAGGGAGCCAATGAACTGGCAAAGCCCTTCTGAGCTTATGAAACACATCAGCAAGATTTGATGATGAATGAGGTTCCCGTCCCAACATAATGTTTCAGTGGGTCTGAAACATGATAGGAATGAGTGTTTCAATTGTGAACCAGCTGCTGGCACGTGTGGTTAGTAATCAAAGATCATTTTAATATCCTTTGCTTCTCTTTGTCCAGTTAATACAGTCAGGTTGCATGATTTAAAATCACCTAGGATGGCTCCCAACCATCTGAAATGAGATCTGATGCCCTCTTCTGGTGAGTCTGAGGACAGCAATAATTCTGTCTCTGGCGTGCCTTTGAGGGACCACCTAGATTATGTTAACCAAGGGAATCAGACCCACTCTAACTATGGATGAGACCATTCTATGGGCTAGTGTCCTAGAATGAATAAAAAGGGAAAATGAACTAAAAATCCATTCTTTGGTCTCTGTTTCCTGGCTGCAGACGCAATGTGAGAAGCTATCTCACGCTCCTGCCGTCATGCTGAACTGTACCCTATACTGTAAGCTGAAATAAACCTTTCTTAAGTTGTGTTTGTGAGGTATTGTAGACACCCAATAGAATGGGTGTCTTCCTTAACACATTTTGTTTTCTGAATCCAATTTATATTTTAAATTTATGTCTTCTTCTAGTCTACCTCTAGACCTCTAGTCTATTTTTCTAGAATACCTCTGAAAACAAAGTTTATAGTTTAAAAAACCAAAAAAACCTAAAGTAAAACCACCATCAAAAACAACAAAAAAGGGGAAACAAAGCTGGTCTCAAACTAATGATATCTCACTAAAAATGATATCTCACTCAGCCTTCCAAGTGCTGGCATCACAGAGCATGCCACCACTTCTTTAGCATTTAGTCTTATGCTTGTTAAATATGTTCTGTAAGTAAATGAACATTTAAAACTCGGCAGTCGTCTCCTTACTCTCACACATAGTTTAAAATCAATGTCTTTAACTTAATACAACATAAATCACTTGAATCATGAAAAACAAATCAGAAAGCCTTGTTACATGTGATATCTATATTATTCACACTGGGCACAGTAGAGAGAGGATCACGTGCACTTTTAAAAAGAAATTTCAATAAATAAGTTAAATTCGGGACTATCAAGATGGCTCAGCCGGTACAAGTTTAAGCCTAGAAACCTGAGTATGGGCAC
This sequence comes from Rattus rattus, assembly GCF_011064425.1. NCBI lineage: Eukaryota > Metazoa > Chordata > Mammalia > Rodentia > Muridae > Rattus > Rattus rattus. The sequence goes on from NC_046155.1 coordinate 36,951,100, forward strand.
AAGAACGTCTGTGAAGCTTGAAGGAGAGAAAGCGCAGCATAATCCTTCCCAACACTGAACCCATTTAAAACTCTCAGAGCTCTAGAATGAGACCGACATTTTTAAGTCTTTTTTGTCGATGCTGAGATGGGGTCTCACTGGGTAACACTGACAGACCTCTTATGTGGACCAGGATGGCCTTAAACTCACTCACCTCCCAGAGTGCTGGAATTAAAGGCTTGTGTAGCTTGTGTATCTTTAAAAAAGAAATCTATATAAATCTACAGGAAATCTACTATGTAGAAAGCCAACAAAATTATTTCGAACAGCCATTCTACCACAAATTAGTACATATGAGCACTCTCTCAAATTTAGAGTAGTCTAGCTTTAAGAAGTCTTTAATAAAGGAGGAAAAGAAAGGGTTTTATCCCAGGCTAATTTTAAAAACTGAAACATTTAATGCAGCATTAAAGAATCAATGAGTTCATGAAATAGCTGATTCAAAATCTGGTTTATATTACTTGAACTTTAGTCCTGCTCTTTCAAAACATCAGGCTTTTGGGTTATTTCCCAGACAGACATTTCTGTACAGAACAGGAGCACAAACTACGGGCAGTATGACATCGATGTGTACGGCAGGCATCAAAACAGTATCTGAGGGAAGGTGACTCTGGGGAGACTGCTGCTGGAACGGACAGGCAAGAAACTGGGTGCTCTGTGGGAGAAAAGAAATGTGCAGTCCAGCTGGGTAAGGCTGTGCGTTCCCAGCAGTGCCAACACTGTGCTCATACAGCACAGACAACCGCTCCACGGGCAGGCTGGGTAATGGAGTAAGTGAACCAGAAGGAGCCTGTGCACAGAAGGGCACTTGGTTCCTTTTGTTTTGTGTGTCATATATAAACAGTAGTAGTGAGCAGGGTCTTCCTAGGTAGCTCAGGCTGCTTTCTTTTCTTTTTTGGAGCTGAGGACCGAACCCAGGGCCTTGCGCTTTCTAGGCAAGCGTTCTACCACTGAGCTAAATCCCTAACCCCTCAGGCTGTTTTTTTAAACTTCCCATCTCTGTCTCCCTAGTATTTGGAAAATAGGTGTACACTACTATGCCTATGGGTATTTCACCTTAAAATATTTTTTATTTAAAAACAAAAAGATTGGGCTGGAGAGATGGCTCAGTGGTTAAGAGCACTGACTGCTCTTCCAGAGGTCATGAGTTCAAATCCCAGCAACCACATGGTGGCTCACAACCATCTGTAACAAGATCTGATGCCCTCTTCTGGTGTGTCTGAAGACAGTGACAGTGTATTCATCATATATAAAATGAATAAATAAAATCTTTAAAAAAACAAAAAGGTTATTTTATGTGTGTGAATGTTTTGCTGGTATGTATGTCTGTGCTCCACATGTGTGCCCGGCTGGTGCCCATGGAGGTCAGAGGAAGGTGTTGAATCCCTGGAACCAGAGTTATGTAAGGCTCGTTATAAGCTACCACACGGGTCCTAGGAACTGAACAAAGGGCCTCTGCGAGAGCTGAAGGGTTTCCGCAGCTCCTCATCCTCCTGGTATTCGGACAAATGAGTTCTGTAAGTTAATACTGAGGAGCATTACATTAGTGGACGTGATTATCCTCTAAAACACATATGAAACCAATGCCCCCCACTGGTGTTTCTTATTTCCTACTGCAGAGGAACTGGTATTTTTATCCTTTAATAAAGCTATTTGCTGTAACAGCAGAGATTTATTGAATAATGCCAAAGGAAAAACTGAAGATTAACAAAAAAAAATCTGCTGGTATCTTACCTTTACAGTTTCTACATCACCAGCCTTTGCAGCCTCCAGCAACTGTCTGTCTGCCTCTGAGTGACCTAGTGAGACGCCCTCTGAAAGGAGAGAGGAGAGGTTCATTTCCGTGTAGAACAGAGACCAAGCTGCAAGGCTCATCTTTTATAAAAGTGGCTTTTCTAGACTGCTAGCTTATGCAGTATTGCCACAGGGGAAAACACTAACTACAGCTACTAAAACTTCTGAGAATATAGACTGAGCAAAATATATACATGTACTAACTATAAAATGTCATGTAAGCAGCATAAAGAAACATAACCAAAGTGCAAGGTTTGCCTGTGTCCTAGTCAGGCCGTGGACACGCACAGCACTAGCAGAATCCAACATGCCTCTGCCGTTACCTTGGTTTCTGAACTCACAGAAATCCCTTTAATATCCTGACCCTCACATCTTTTTCAAATTGAAAGAGTGAAGTTGGATTAGCAAGTGCCTACTCATTTTCAGTTTAAAATTCTGAAGAGTATGTACAACAACGGAAGTTCCAAGTAAAGATTTAGTTAAAAATATTAAACCTCGAAAGAACTAAAAGAAAACAGAGATAAATATTTGCATCTTAGGATAAACATCTAGAGCAGAGGGAAATGGAAAAGGGAAGGAAAAGAAAAGAGACAGGGCCGATGTACCCTGTCTGTCTGTCTGTCTGTCTGTCTGTCTGTCCTGGACCTCAAGTGTTGTGCCTGCCTCTGTGACCCAAGTACTAGAGTTAAAGTGTGTACCATCATGCCTGGCAAATCAGCTTTATAAACTTTAAAACTTGAGTGCCCCGTATTTACAGAGAAACTGGGCAGAATATGCTACTGTACACAAGTCATAATTTAATGACATTTAAGTATCAATGTAATGAGCTAAGAATAAGTTAAGAAGGCTAAAAAAATCCTTATTACCCACTCCTACACAGCACACCTGCTATGTGAGAAACCTCAAAGGCTAACCTTCCCACAGAATGCCAGGAAGCTCTGGTTACCTTGAAGCAGCTGCTGCACGTTCTCATTTCCCATTTGCAAGGCAGTGAGACCCTGAAGGGAGATGATGTTTGGATCGCACCCATAGCTCAGGAGAAGGCGGCAAGTCTGCAGATGACCACAATGTGCAGCTCTGTGTAAGGATGTCTGTCCAAGACTGTCCAAAGCATTAACCTTAACAAGATAGACAACACTGAAATTAGCACTGTGCTGCACCACCTAAAACCATCCAGTTGTTTACTGAATGCTATTAAAAGCTCATCTTTTAAATCAACTGTCTAGTGCCAAAGTAGGCAATATGCCCTCAGAACTAGAGTACAAACTAACCAGCCCACGAAGACTGGTACGAGAATGACGATCCAACTTAGAATGCGTGTTGTCAAGTATAGTAAGTTTATGTTTAAGTAAACTTGTTACGTTTAGCATTAAAGCATTTATACCTTCACCCTATTTAGAACTAGACAGAAAATGAAAAGCTGCATCCATGAAATTTTATGAGTCACTGAGGTACAGAGTTTTTGACTCCAAGATAAACAACAACCAGGGACAAACAAGTCCAGAGCTGAATTAGTGTTGAAACACTCATTCCTACTCAATTATCTTCTACCCCATGTATCATGTGAGTATTTATTATGTGAACAGCACACTACATATACACAACAGATACTCGCCAGCAATACAAAGGCACCGTTGACAGGGTGATCAATCTCCAAATCATTAACCTTACACTGTAGCTGTGTCTGTTCGGGATAGAGACTGCCTGAGATGCGGCCCCTTGTGGATTGAATTCAGGGTCTTACGCATTGAGACACTCTACCATTCAGCTAACCACCACTCACTTCTGCCTTAGCCTGTCCTATAATAGGCAGAATGCACTAATGTACACATTTGTTAAAATTCAGCAAATTTACAATGAAGATTTGCCTATTTCACCCCATATAAATTTTGTACTTAAAAGAAAACTATAAATATCCAACTCTGGTGATATATATATGTATTCACACACACATACATACATACACACATACATACATACACATGGAGTATTTAGTATGTGCACAGTAATCTGCAAATATGTCAAGAAGTAAGACATGTTGATGGATATGAATAAAACATAGCTGGTGATAGTATCCATGTACTGGGCACTTAACTATTTTTTGTAAAATTCTTTCAATTTGGCTGTATCTTTGAAACTTCACAATAAGATAAGATTACCTCTACGACCATCTCATTTCCACTTTGCCTCTTTACCATGAAAATAATTCTTCCATAATTAACCAATTCTATGTTCACCAGTGTCTTTTGAGACACTGCACAGCTAATGTTCACATCATCAGAGAATATTTGAAGATGGATACAGCAAGATCTCAATGAGCACAAAACCAGGAGAGTCTCCAATAACAGAACTGAAAACCCATTTAAAACGCTCAGGGCACGCTTTACTCACTTTGCAAATCATACATTATGGTGAATAACGTTTGCTGGTTTGCCTGGGACTTCCTCCGGCTTCACACTATGATATGGGTTTGGTCTCTAGTTAGAACTGTCTCACTAGGTCTAACAACTCGGGTTCAAGGTGCATCTGTATACTCTTCAAATGTAATGTGCCTGCCATGTGTAAGACAAAAGCAGCCGACAGGAAGGCACAGAGCACACAAATGAGGATGCCAAGCAGTCAAGCAGAAATGAGCTTTATTTGATTCAGTAACACAGTAGGAAAAAAATCGCGGTTATACATTATTAACAACTTCCCGAAATCAGAGATTAGGACATTAAAGGTAACAGAAAAAGAAACTGAAAATTCTAAGTGACTCCTTGAGTGGGCGGAAATCCAAGAAGGACAAATAAGAAAACTGACTTGCAGAAACCAGCGAGGAAAAGGCCTCAGGGCCACTCAGGGCCTCTGTTCTTTCTTTTCCTCCACTCACAGCAGCTCCATTTCTGTACATATACTGATGTTTCACTAAAATTTTTCTTTGAGGAAGACAAAAGTCTTTGGATTAAAAAGTGGAAACTATTAACTGTCATTTCTGCCACATACTATTAAGCATTTTTTAATTAAAAGTTTTAAGATGTTGTGTGTGTGTGTGCGCGTGCCGAGCTCTCTACCGTGCTGACACAGGATTTCTGTACCGTTTCTGCACCTCTGCTAGCAGACTGGTGATCTGGCCAATCTCCCTGTCTGTCTCCCATGCATCAGGAGGACCACTGGGATAACGATGAATGTCACATCTGGCTTTTCCCATGGATCCTAGGTGATTCGTTCAGGTAGTCAGGCTTGAACAGCACGTGTTTTACGCTAAGCCATTTCTCTGGACTCATTATTAATTATATTTTAAAGTTACTGGGTAAATAAATGACTTACAGCTTTGCATAACAGTGTTATTCAAGGAGTAAAGTGCTCTGTATACAAATGTCAATTAAAGAATTTAATTTATCAACATGGTTACGTATGTGGTTTTTAGTCAAATTATTTCTTTGCATTCATTCAAGTTTTTTGTCTTAGTTACAGAAATAGTCAAAATGCAAACTCTGTACTGATAAGTAAGAGGGGTTATATTAACCAAGGAATTTCAGATGTGGTCAGAAAAGAAAATTAGAGTAAGACTGGTCTCCTGTTGAGGTTAGAGCTGCTTGAGTGTGTGATGTTAAAGCCAAGGATAACTTGGATCAGTGGATTACAAGCGGAGTGGAGGAGGGTATAACAGAAACAATGTACGTATGAATAAATGCATACTTTTTCTAACAGTGACAAAAACTAGACTTGGTCCACAGGATTTCTTTTCCCAGTCTTTCACTGTTTATCAAGGTGTGTGTCTGCACTTGTGCGAAAGTTAAGAGCATAGCCTTGGGTGTAGCTCCTCACCCTCTACCTTGTTTGAAACAGGTTTAATACTGCACACAGCAGGCTGGCTGTCCTACAAATGCTTTCTCTCTGCCTCCCACAAGCATTACTACCTCCTGCTTCATGGGTTCTGGGGATCTAAACTCAGGTCCTTACAACTGCATGGTAAGTACTTTGCTCCCCAGCCTGGAACTGTTTTGAATAGAAAACTAAGAGGAAAAAATTCACTCTGTTTTTTGATACAGTGAATAGTTTAAGGAACTAAACATCCACTCCCCAGAAAGCAGCTCACTGGATTACCAAAGATGACCAGAAATGGTGTATACCTTTGCTTCGTGTTTCACCACTACTTCAACAACATCATTGTGAGCATTCTCAGAAGCCACGTGCAGAGGAGTCAAGAATCTTAAAGACAAAAAAGCCAGCCACACAATAAGTATGTTTTCTGTACCAAAGAAAATAAAAGGAAGCATCTACTGGTTAAGGCGTACTTACTCTTTCGTCTTTTCGTTGGTGTTTGCTCCCTTTCTTAGCAGCAGTTCGCATATTTGCTTTCTTTTAGGATATGGAGACGCAGCAGCACAATGCTAAATAATTCAAATTGCAGCATTAATCAAGGACCACACAGAACCATTTACCTTACGAATACTCGTGCTTCCAATCACGGATAATAAACACAATATAACTTCTTTATTTTATCCAAATTTGCGCTTGAAATATTTTTCTTTTTTTTTTTTTTTATAAAAAGATTTATTTATTTATGTATGTGAGTACACTGTAGCTGTCTTCAGACACACCAGAAGAGGGCATCAGATCCCATTACAGATGGTTTGTGAGCCACCATGTGGTTGCTGGGAATTGAACTCAGGACCTCTGGAAGAGCAGTCAGTGCTCTTAACCACTGAGCCATCTCTCAGCCCTTGAAATATTTTCTATTGGAGAGAATTTGTAATAACTACAAATTCTGGCATGGCAGGAAAATCCTACAGATGAAATAATACGCTATTAAATATTCTGGGTAAACTTTGTCCTGTATTTTTGAAAAAGCCACTGATAGGATGAAAAATGTTCCATGTAAAATGTTAAGATTCAAATGGTGGCATTTTTCTAGTGCTTGAGAGAGAATTCACAGCTTCAGAGAGGGCAGACAAGTGCTCTACCACTGAACTGGTTATCCTGAGTCCTGGGTTTGTGCTGTTACATGAAGACAGGGTCCCCATCCGTTCTGTTCTGGATTCTGCTTGTTTCACAGCACTGATGGGATAGCTGTGAAGTTGAGCTCTTCCTTATCTAGTTACCTCAGCAGAACAAGGAGCTTCTGTTAACAAAAAGTTATCTGTTTGGCACAACGTGTATGGTTTGTGGCCGTAGCATTTCTGAGTATCAAGGAGGGAAAGAGACAGGAGGTAGGGATTTACCTTTTATAAACTTATTATCTATGGTTATGGCACCAGTCTTTATAATCTTAACATCCAGGAAAATACTCGAGTATGACAGGTATTCTGTCTGATTGATAATTGATTAAATCAGTGTGCATATTTGTTAGAATCAGAATCTGAAGTTTGTGGGTTAAAAAATTAAAGCAAGGGGGCTGGAGAGATGGCTCAGTGGTTGAGTGCACTGACTGCTCTTCCCGAGGTCCTGAGTTCAAATCCTAGCAACCACATGGTGGCTCACAACCATCTGTAATGGGATCTGATGCCCTCTTCTGGTGTGTCTGAAGACAGCTACAGTGTACTCATATAAATAAAAACTAAAAAAAAAAAATTAAAACAAAGTTGTTCTATACATCTAAGTATATAATGATCATGAAATCTGTTCTTCTGTTATTAGTTGTGAGTTGTTAGTTTCTCACGATCGTGCTCCTGATTCATTTTGATATTGCTGCAGTCACCAAAGCCTTCCTTTACCATCAAAACCCAAGCCTAAGTGACACACAATAGTTCTTTTGACACACTACGAATACTAACCCTAGGACATTTATTCTGAGTACAAAAACCAGAGAACATTTATTCCAAGAAGTTTTTATTACACCCATCACAAATTAGATGCCTAGAGAAGGGCCTGCAGTCTCTAGAAACCAGGAAGAGACTGCCCTACACAACAATTGAGACTTAGCATGTTTTAAGGCTAAAGACATGATGCTTTACAGCAGGATATTAGAGGAAACGACACACAGCACAACATTCTTCTAACTGTACTGTTTTGCTTTCATTACCTGAGGCCAACTACGATCTGACATTACACAGAAATGTTCGAGAAATAAACATGATTCTGAGAAGTGCGATGAAATCCTGTACCCCATCTCTGTCCCAGTATAAACGCAGGCTGTGTATTGTGCCCACTCCTTAGTAACTTTACAGCTGTTTGTTATCATTGGATCGACTGAAATGTCTGTGTTCAAGAAATGCTTGTCCTACCCAGTGGCTCTAAAGTACAGGGGTAGTTCTGCTGGCAATTATGGTATGCCAAGAAGCTTCAATCGCTTGTTTTAACTTAAAAGTTTCAACTTAGTAAGAACAGAAAAGATACTGTATGTGGAGGTTTACTGAGAGATACTGGTATGATTTTAATCTTACTGTGCATAAAATATAAACTACTGTAGGTATGGATGTAGGAAGAAATGATGCACGTAGGGTTTAGCACTCTCTGTGATTCTAGGCAGTGACTAGGGTGTTGCAAGATACCCTCCTCAGATAATGGGGTACACACGTATTAGGTTTTCACACTAGAAAGTTCTCCATGTTAGTCTTTTTGAGCGTCCTCCTACCATTTTAATACTCCTACAGTTTTACAACCTACTTTACTTATTTCCTTCTATCTAAGGAACATTCTTTAATTTATGCAACAGTTTTACTCTTCCCTTTTAGAATAGTCTGTGCCTCCCCTGTATTTCACCATTGATTTCTGGTAGCTCTAACACTTCGCTATTCACAAGTGCTTTAGTACACTTTCACAGAGGATACCTCCTTCCCCCCATACCCTGCTGTGATCTGAGAGAGTCTTGCTAGTGTGGTTCAGGCTGGCTTCAAACTTGTGGTCCTTCTATCCTATCTCAGCCTCCTAGACCCTGGGATTACAGGCACACACTATCATCCCCAGGTGTTAATGGAAGTAACTCTCAGATGCTTTATTTAACTTGTGGGAAACCACAAATGACCAATTACTTTACATCAATAATAAAATTGTGTATACAGCATGCAAGGACATGGATAATTTTCTTCTCTAGATGGGTTCTTAAACTACCAATATGTTTTAGGGGGGGGTGTGGTCATCTATTTTTCTACACTTTTTCTTTATATATAGATGGGTAACTGACGTTAGTTCAGTGTGGTCACAAATGTCTAGTTCAACGTTTGACAGACTAAGGCATGACTATCACATTTACAAGACTAAGCTGGGCTAATATAGCAAGAAACCAGATTCACAAATCCAAAACAACAGCAAAAACATCAACCAGCAAACCAACAAACGAAGGAGTGTTTTAAAAACAGTGCCGACACTAAAATTAGACATTATGGGTTATTGTATTTTAAAAACTTAAGTCTGAAACGTTACCAGTGCTGTTTCATGTGTTTGAGGATGTTTGAAATTCACCATTTCCAGAGAAAGATGTTTTTTGATTCTTGTAACATCAGCTTCTCGTGCAGCTTGCAGCAACGAATGGCCTTTGAACTCATCTAGACAAAGAAGCATTTGCATCTACGTGAGACTTACCATGGTAAGAAGGCTTGCCTTGTGCAATACTAATTTTTGTACATGTTTTTAAATAATCTCCAAATAGCCAGACTAAGTCTCAAAATCAGTATCATTACTAATAACAATAATTAGTGACAGGCACAATGGCATCCCAGTTCCCCTCAATCCATTCTCAGATAGTCTCATAAGCGTAGGCTATGGCAGATCCAGTCTGTTGATCTTTTCTAACCGGATTAGACACCAACACTGTCACCATCTACTCCTGGAGTGTTCTGAGACTTCACCAAGGGTGACACAGGCCCATGAGTGTACAACGGTAGAAGACAGTCTTGCTTATACCTATCAGATAACTGCAGATCAAACACATTGACTCTCAAGTTTCTCACAGGATGAACAAAACTAAAGAATGTATTTCCTCAAAGTTTCTCTTTCACTTATCTGACTTGTGAAGTCACTAATTATCATTTACTGCTCTAGAATAATTTAAATTTAGATCATGCTACTCATTGATATGTAATACTACATCTTAAGAATTTGGCTAAAGTAGTAAACGATATTATGTTAAAACTTACAGACTGTATTTATAAGACCATAAACAACTCTCTAACAGCAACTAGAAAGTTCCAAACATATGAGTATAAAATCCAAGGCTATAATCTACAGTTCTTAAATTGAAAAACAAAAAGAAAACCTAACCAAACAAAAAAAACAGCACAAATATATTTACACAGTATCTAAATTATTAACTATACTAAAAGAAACAGATACCCATCCACAAAGAACATATTTTAGTCTTTAAACATTTCCAAAGGAGGAAAAAAAAAAAAAAAGCTGAGTCATGTATCTTAGCTGAGTATCAAACTTTTCCAAGACAGGCTCTCACTACGCAGCCCTGGCTGCCCTTGAACTTGAGATTCACTTGCATCTGCTCCTAAGAGCTGCACCAAGGGCGTGCAGCACTGCACTCATCTTGAGCACCACTTTCATACTTACACGATAATCTTTCTTTCAGCTGTGCTGTGGGGGCCAGGTCTATAGCACTCTTATTGTGACAGTTCAGCAGGGTTGGATCTGCCCCATAACTTAGGAGAAGAGAACACACTTCAACCCTGTTCTTAGAAGCTGCCTCATGAAGAGGAGTAAATTGCCACAAATCCATTGCATTTACACAGGCACCATGCTGGGGAAGAGAAGATGCATAGTCATTGTTTGATGCTTAATAAATTTAAACTTATCAACACTGTGTAGTTCAACAACACAACAGACTGAAAAAGATCTTCTGCAAAAACCTCCTTTCCTCTTGGGAGGTGTAATTTAAAAAGAGAAGCTCAACTCTTAATGAGAGTAACAGTGAATTCTGACAAATATATATCCATTCTATTACACAGAGCATTTCCTGTGTTTCTTTCATTGGGGGTTTTTGCCTTGCTCTTCTGCATTACAGGGGAGTGTTCACATTCAGTGTCTTTCACAGCGTCCCTGAGCCTCACTGTGCCGCTGTCTGGAGTGCTGAGGAGCTTTCCATCCCACTGTAACTTACTCAGCCTGTTACAACTGGACTGTTTCTAGGAGAGGGAATGACAAGCATAAGGCAGCAGGGAGAAAGAAGAGCCTGAGATAAGATTTCTTAATGTACTTTACACTTCCATTAGTACAAAATTAAGACGGGTTTTAATAGTTAACATCATATTGTATTTGGGCAACTTAAAAGTTCTAGTTTAGTGGTTTTTTTTTTTTTTTTTGAAGGAGAGGGTAAATTTAAAAATATATATCCCTGCACGTGTCTGTGTGTGGGTATGTGGAGTTCTAAGGCTGTTGGTGGCGTGCCCATGTGGGTGCTGGATCCAAACTGTTCTTCTCTAAGATAGTGTACATTCTTTTTTTTTTTTTTCTTTTTTTCGGAGCTGGGGACCAAACCCAGGGCCTTGTGCTTGCTAGGCAAGCGCTCTACCACTGAGCTAAATCCCCAACCCCGATAGTGTACATTCTTAATCCCAACCGTCTCTCTAGCCCCCAAACTCCAGAATTTTTAAAACCTGAAGTAGACATCACATCTTTTGCAGTATTTTTGTGAACTTAGGTCTTTTTTGCTGATTAGATACTGGTTTTATTAGATACTGGCTATATTAGATATATATATTAGGTTAACTATATATATTATATAGTAATTGGTTATATTAGATATACTGGCTATACTAGATATAGTAATAATATTGGCTTCAACTGAAACTTGCTCACATTTATTCTTATAATCTTGTTAATCTGTCAATTTTTTAGATACCCCTTCTAATTTGTTTATGTTCAGAACTTTACTGCAAATAACTCACAAATAAAAACATTACTGAGTGAGATTAGTCAGACCCAAAGCCAGCCTCCGTGACCTACGCAGTCAGCATACTCTCGCTCAGGCTGTGGGGCTTCACACTGACTTCATATCTTCACCATCGATTATATTTTTATGTACATAACTGCCCCTTCCACACACAAGGAAAAATGAACAACGGAATTAAAACCAGAAAAACAATTACCTTTATGTCCTCTAATTCTGTGTCAAGACATTAAAGTCTGGATCACAATAAAGTTACAGACAGAACATTCTGGAGTCTATTAGACTTTCTGACATTTCTTCCCAAGCAAGGAAAAAAAGTCAACACTTGGTAGAGTTGTTTAATTATGAACCTCACAGAATTTCCCCCTCCTTGGATCAGACTACTTGCTTCCTTGCACTTAGAGCTTACAAAGATCAAAGGTGAGAAAAATGCCCTGTCATTCTTCAAAACTATTTATTTATGAATGATACTTTGATATAGGGTCTTACTATGTATACCTGGCTGGCTTGGGACTAACTACACAGACCAGGTGGGCCTCGAACTCACATTTGCCTCTGCCTCCAGAGTACTGGTTTAAAGGCTTGTGCCAACCTCGTTACTCTTCAAAAATTTTTTTACAAGTACATTTATTGTAAAATGCGCGCGCGCGCGCACACACACACACACACACACACACACACACACACACACACATACACACACACACACACACACAAATGTGCTATGGTACACATGTACAAGTCAGGACACAAACTGGAGCTAGTTTTCCCCAACCATGTGGAGCCTAGAAGTTGAACTGAAGTCATCAGGGGTGGCAGCAAGGGGCCTGAAGCACTGAGAGATCTTGCTAGCTCTCCTTGCTATCTCTGTGTTTGCTGGTGTCATACTTGAATTAACTGAGGGATGTGATCTGTTACCCTCTGTTCCTAGATACAGCGAGTGTTTTGGTGATGGAATGCAGTCACTGCATGAATGTCTTCTAGTCAGTTACTCTTAGGTAAGGGATGTCAACCTGGTGATGGCCCAGGACCTCTGTTCGTGTTTTCAATCTTACTCCAGGAAGCCCTTGCTCCCTCACCTCAGATAAAGCCCTCCACTTTGGTTTTTTAAGATGGAGGTTCTCTGTGTAGCCCTAGCTGTGCTGAAACTGACTCTGAATACCAGGCTTGGCTCGAGCTCAGAGATCCACCCGCCTCTGCCTCCCAGTGTTGGGGTTAAAGGCATGCACCACGACGCCCAGCTTAGACAACACCTTTGGTCTGACTTCTTCAGCACTACTACTTTATATTTAGCATTGTACAGTACTAAGAAATCTGAAGGAAGTCAAATGCTAGCTAATCAATGTGCATCATGACTATAATTATCCCACTTTCTACCAAGTACCCAGACAAAGAATAAGCTATGCACACTATACATTTCAAATTATTTTATGTAATTATAGGAAGTAATAAGGTGCAAAAGAACTAACCTTGACCAGAAGTTCAGTGACTTCATAATGACCGTAGGAGCAGGCGTTGTGTAATGGTACCAGATCACTACGGTGACAATGAGGAAAGAAAGCCTCTTATTACAGAGTCCCTAAGTCTAGGGCAATCTACAAATTGTAATTCCTGATTTTCTCCCCACTACTACTGGTTACTTATTTAGACTTATATAATGTTACCAAGCTCTGTACTTCTGAAACAACCTCTAAACCAATTTATTCTCTAAGCTCTAGCCAAACATTAGAAAAATAAATCTTTATAGGTACCTTTGTTTTAATACTATTGTCTCACTGTGCATCCTTGGCTAGTTTAAAACTCACTATGTAGATCAGGCTGGTCTTGAACTCACAGACAGCCACCTACTTCTGTCTCCCTAGTGCTGGGATTAAAGGTATGCCTGGTTCTAAGTTAACATGATACACACCAAGTATCTGAGCTCCTCTCTGGTTTTACAATTCCCTGTGTATAGGACATGTACTATTTCCAGCTGTAGACTGCCTTCTCTTTGTTGGCCTGGCTCACATTTACATGTTCTCTAGATCTATTCTGAGTACTAGTTAGGTCCTCTTTGAAACGTCTTTTGAAACTCTGTAAGGTAAATGCTATAGTCCTTAGTAAACTGAAATCAAATTCTTTGGTAATGTAACAGAACTCCTACAGAGCAGAACCTTAAAACTCTGGCTTCCACCTGTAAGCTTTTCCCGCCCTCTCTTCTCCTTGGGGAGCAGCATTAGCCTCTAGTAATGCACACAGCTCTTTCCTTGCCTGAATACCAATTTCAGTGCCATTCATTAAACACTTCTGCTTGAATTTCCACACATTCTCATAAAACTAAGAATTCTAAAAATCAGCACAATGTCTTCTGCCAAACCACTTTCCCTCCTGTACTTCGATCTAACTCAGTTTCAGATACAAAGGTTTTCTCTTTATTCCTCTCTTGCTTCACTTCCAAATTTCACTACTCCTATTATTCGAGTGCAGTACCCACCCATGCATTCCTTTTCATTCCCCGTTACAGATCTTAGCTAAACAAAACCTCGCAGCACTCAGTCTTAGATACTACTCTCCTTGCTTAGTCTTCTCTTTCCCCAACTAACCCAACATGTATTATCCCAGAATGCACTCCTCCTTAAGCTCCTTTGAGGATTAAACAATAATCACTCCTAATCTCAGATCATAAAATGTTTATAACTGCAGAACAATGCTGAATTTCTTATGTTAATACACCAAACCTAAAACTTGTGGGCTGTTTGTTTTGTATGTGTTTCTCCAATTCTCTCTCTCTCTCTTTTTTTTTTTCTCCCGGAGCTGGGGACCGAACCCAGGGCCTTGCACTTGCTAGGCAAGCACTCTACCACTGAGCTAAATCACCAACCTTCTCCAATTCTCTTATCTGTCCATGTGAATCACCTGCTTTATCCAATTTAACTTGGTCTGTGTGTGTGTGACTGGTAACTGAATTTAGGCCTTTGTGCACGCTATGCAAGTGTCCGACCACTGAGCTACAATCCCTTCCATTCAAAAGAGGCAGGAAGGGAGGGAGGGAGAGAAGGAGGGAGGGAGGGATATGAATATCTTACTAAGTTGTCCAGGCTGGCCTCAACTTGTGATCTCCCTCCTACATCATCCCAGGACCTGGAATTTTAAGCCTGTGTCGTCAAAGTCAGCTTGGTTACTACACCTTAATTGTGCTATTTATATCTTCCTATAGAATGATGTTCCCGAAACTCTGCTTTGTTTATTTTTGAGTCTAAGTTTCATATAGCTCAAAACTACTATGTAGTTGAAAATGACCTTGAACTCCTAAGCCTTCCAACTATAACTTTCCAAATTATAGGATTATAGGCATGTAGTATTACACCCTGCCCTGAACTTTCTTAAAGTGAACACTGCCTTAAATTCAAGCATACATTCTTCTAAAGGATTTTTCTATAACTTCACCTATCAATCTCTACATATCACTCAAGTATATGAGGCACCCTTCACAAGCTATTCATTGTATTGTATTGTATTGTATTGTATTGTATTGTATTGTATTGTATTGTATTGTATTGTATTGTATTGTATTGTATTGTATGAGTGGTAGGCCTATTACTTTATAATTCCTTATGGCCCTCAGAACAACCTGCATGTTACAAAAGCTCAATATTAAACATGAATTTGAATAGCAACAGCAAAATGCTTTCTAAAGACAGTGTACTGCCAGGACCCTAGCAAGGCCGTCAGTTCACAGCTTACCCTTTATCCTTAGCATGGACATCTGCTCCATGTTGCAGTAACAGTTGTACAATTTTTACTCTGTTGTATCCTGCTGCCAAATGCAATGGAGTTGACTGAAACAGTAACCAAATAAACTAATGAAATTCACATAATGGCCAGACAAAATGTATGGAAAGGTAAAAACCCAAACACAAAACAAGAAAATCTAACCATGACTTCATTATTAATAAACAATCAATTTGGCTTTATAAGATTAGCCTAGAAATAGCTATTAGCTATAGAAAGCATAACATAAAGACACCAGAGCTCTTTAATGTTTCAACTTGTCCATTCCCATTACCAGATGATATAAAGTCAATCAAAGCCAATACCTTTCTGCCATCACTTGCATGGCAGTTGACATTCAGTGGTGTAAGCAGAGCCATCATTTTCTCCTCATTGCCACTCCTAGAAACACATTTAAAACATCTATCAGTAGTAGTTTATACTATGTATTATGACCATCGAAACAAAGTCTTCTCTTTAAAGTATGCTTACAGCCTTTTTTAGATGAGGTCTGCTACATCCTGTAGCACAGACTGTCCTGGAACTCTCTATGTAAGCCAAGTTATCCTGAACTCATAGTAGGCTTACTGAGTCTGCCTCTTCTGTGTGGAGATTACAAGTCTGTGCCACTACAAATGAAATCTGTTTTCTTTTTATTGAGGGGGGTGCAGAGACAGACTGACCAGAAGTATCAGATGCTCCTGGGAACTGAAGTTAAGAACAGTCTTAAGCCTACTGATGTGGATCCTAGGAACTGAACTTGTGTCCTTTACAAGTATTTCTAACGCACCACCATGTCTGGGAAGAGTCTGTTTTTTACAGATTTATTTTTTATTTTATGTATATGAGTACTCTTGTCTAAGTGCACACATGTGCATGCATGCCTGGAACCAAAGGTTATAGGAACCACTGGAACTAGAGTTACAGATGGCCGTGAGCTGCCATGAGCGCTGGGAACCAAACCTGGGTCCTCTGCATTAAGTGTTCCATCCTCTCACTGTCAAGTCCCCCCCCCCAACCCAGCTGGGGACCGAACCCAGGGCCTTGCGCTCGCTAGACAAGTGCTCTACCACTGAGCTAAATCCCTAACCCCCACTGTCAAGTTTTCATGGCACATATATGCAACATTAGCACATACCTGGCACTTTCCAAGAGTTCATCTTTCTTATAGTCACCTGTGAATTGGGGGAAGAAAGGATGATCAGAAATTTTCAAAAAAAATTCAGTGAGTTTTATAACCACAGCAACTGTAAAACAATATACACAGATAAAGCAAGGTCCAAAAGAAGTATTAACAAAGCTGATGTAGAGTTAGGTTACAGTAAACTTCCCTTTTCCCCTAAAATAACTTTATTAGGCTAATAAGAGGGGAGGAGAGCAATTCATCACTTCATTCAAAACCCAAATGACAAAGTGCATCTCAACAGTATAAGAGGAGAAAACCTGCCTACACACGAGCTCTGGGTTCAATTCCTAGTATCAATTCAAACCCAACCAACCAAATAAAACCCCCACTCCACACCATAACCTTACATAGTTAAGAAACTGATGAAAGCTTCCTCAGCATCACTAATTGAACATCATCACTAATATCTTTAGGAATCTAGATTTAGACTAGGATTTTAGCTTAAAATTACCTTATAATAAATATTTAAAAATATTAATTATAGGGGTTGGGGATTTAGCTCAGTGGTAGAGCGCTTGCCTAGCAAGCGCAAGGCCCTGGGTTCGGTCCACAGCTCCGAAAAAAAGAAAAAAGAAAAAAAATATTAATTATATAATACTTTATGGGGATAGTTTTTATATTTACAAATGAATACAAACAGAACTATAAAAATCAATAAATATAAAGATTTGCTAAAAGAATATTCAAGCTGAAGACTACACTGAATTTATATAGATTACTCAAGGCAAAGAATAGCAGAATGGTAAAGAGGAAAACAAATATAGGATTGACAATTACAGTGACAACACACTCTAAAGACATCTTCAGGGACTAGCCTAAATTTCCTTAGCAATGCCATAAGTATCACAAAGTGTAAGCACAAAGGCCCACAGTACAGACCCTCAGGCCTTTGCCTTTTAGATCAGACATAATTCCAACAGTTCCCAACAGGTAAGCATCTGATAAATATGGCTGGAAGGATGGCTCAGTGGTTAAGACTCAGGTTTGCTTTTGAGCACCCATATATGGCATCCACAACCGTCTGTTTACACCATAGTTCCAGGGCTTTGATGCCCATTCTGATTTCCTCAGGCACTGCACACACATGTGAACATACATATTCACTCTATATCTTTCACACAGAAAAAGAATCCATAAATAATATGGCAGTTGCTAAATGGATAGCATATTGGGTAAAGGCAAAACTAGGAGACAAGTTCAGTTCAAACCAAGCCTGCTAGTTAACCAGATCTGTACTTACATCAACAGATTCCAAGGAAATGATTTATAGCTGTAACAATCATACCCACAGCACCGAAATGTGTCCCAAATATCAATTTAAAATGACTAGAAGAAAATTAGTCCGTTTGAAAGGATTCCATAAAAAAAAAAAAAAAAAAAACATTATGCTAAAAATAAAATAGTTTATAAAGGGGCACATATTATCTGAAAAACTTGGAATATTTTAAAAATATCCTGAGTACTTGAAGCAACACATGATTATCACACTCTACTCACCAATACGATGGCAAATTTAAAAAAAAAAAATTGAAAGAAATAAAAGCTTTATCTCTTTTGGGGGTGCAGGGTAAAGAATTACTTATATATTTTATGTATATGAGGTACAGTATAGCTGTCTTCAGACACACCAGAAGAGGGTATCCTATCCCATTACAGATGGTTGTGAGCCACCATGTGGTTGCTGGGAATTGAACTCAGGACCTCTGGAAGAGCAGTCAGTGCTCTTAACCACGGAGCCATTTCTCCAGCACCAAGTTTTATCGTTTTTAGCAAAATCCAAATTCAACTGTTGAGAGACGGCAAAATAGTAAGTGAACTGACAACTGTTTAAAAATTCTACCTGAGGTCATTAACTGCAAGAGGCAGTCTGTCTACCTAGCCCTTCTAGGTAATTTCATTCTTCCTGAAATATCCAAAGAACACACACAGACTTACCAGTCAGAACAGCTTTGGCGGATGGGTCTGCTAAATCCAATGCTGTCCTTCCATCTGTATTTCGGATGGTTGGCTCAGCTCCATGCTGTAAAAGCACTACAAAAAAATAGCAGCACTACCTTTTACAATGGCACTCATGGCACTCTGAGTTAATAAATCAGTTTCTTAACAGCTCTGCCACAGGAACCAGTAAGATGTCTCAGTGGGT
This sequence comes from Rattus rattus, assembly GCF_011064425.1. Lineage (NCBI taxonomy): Eukaryota > Metazoa > Chordata > Mammalia > Rodentia > Muridae > Rattus > Rattus rattus. Next base: position 36,969,829 of record NC_046155.1, read on the forward strand.
AAATGCATTTGCTGTGCAAACCTCAATCCATGTAAAGGTAAGAGAATCAAGCCCGTAGGGTTGCTCTTTGAGCTCCATAAATGTGTCTTAGCATACATGTCTTCCACATCATGCAGGCACATACAATCACCACCACCACCACCACCACCACCACCACCACCACCACCACCACCACCACCACCACCACCACCACCACCACCACCAAAGTCTCAGTACAGAATCCTCAAACCCTTTCTATCTTAATATGGTAAACATTTAAATTTAAGAAAATAAAAAAATGTGTCCTAAAAAAAAAAAAAAACAAAAAAATAAAAAAATGTGGCTAAGCGGTGGTAGTACCTTTAATCCCAGCACTCGGGAGGCAGAGGCAGGCAAATCACTGAGTTTTAGGCCAACCTGGTCTACAGAGCTAGTTCCCAAACAGCCAAGGACACACAGAGAAACCCTGACTTGAAAAATAAAGCTAAATAAGTAAAGCAACCAATTATGTAATGCACTAAAAGCCTGGTAAATCTCCCCTGTTCAATGGAGGGTCGTTCTCGACTGCTGCTATCGCTGGTGACAGGTGATGAAGGATGAGAAGTATACAAGGGGAAAAGGGAAGACTGGTTCAAAGGCTTTTCTAACTTCTAGGAGCCCTGTCCACCCTAGACTCTTCTATCGTGAAATGCCTAATGCTGTCCACACACCAGGCAGAGAGGTAGAGGAATTGGATTTAAACCCTATGTGAAGACAAGCATGCATTGTGTGCACACACAGAAGAAAGAAAGAAAACGGTTGATGATTGTGGTGGTATCCACCTTTCATACCAGCACGGGGGAGGCAGAGTCAGCTCTGTGTGTGAGCCAGCAGCCAGCCTGGCTTACACAGTGCGTGCCAGGCCGTCCGGGATACACAGAGAAACCTAAGCTGTTTTTTTGTTTTGTTTGCTTGTTTTTTTTCAGAAAGGAAATGGGATAGCTATGCTATTGTTCCAACTGATCCCTCCCTCAAGGCTACTAGTTACCTTTCTACTTGTTAACAAAACGGACTAAATTAACCAACAGCATGAGGAGCTCGGAGCTGGCCACTACTGGAACCACACACGTCGAGGTACACTAGTTAGCTACAGTCATCAAGTAGCTAAGACCATATCATAACCAAGCTCAGTGTAAAATATTCTTTACCAGCACAACTTTTCTTCGGAAACATCTGAACAGAGGGATATATGACTGTCAGCTGAGGCTTTTTTAAAAAAAGGCTAATTACATTGAACTTTGAGTTCAAATACCAAATTTTTCTTTTTTTCAGGGTACGGTCTCACTATATAGCCTTGGCTGGCCTCAATCTCAGAGATCTGCTTGCCCTTGCCTTCTGAGTGTTGGCATCAAAGGCACTAACACACACTCTAAAGGAGCCTCATGTTAGCATATTCTGTGTTACCTGTATATAAAAATATGCCAAGACTTCTATCTATCAATAAGGAGCTGGTGGAAAACAGGCAGCTCTATCAGGAATTCCTCCATTCCTGTCTGCACATGGGAACAAACATTTTTTGTGCAGTGGTGACTGAACCCTCGGTCCCTCATGTGCTGGGCAGCAGTCACCGCTGACCTGTTACCTACCGTACCCCCATTGTCACCCCCGCTCTTTGATAAGGGTAATTTCTATTTCATGCTGCCTTTATTTGTTACTTTATGCATCTTATCTCTCAAGAGAACACAGGCATCTAGACAATGATTTCCACCCCCATTTCAGAATTTTTAGATTTTAAAAACAGATACCCAATAAAATGGTTAGACTGAGGGCTAGAGAAAAGTTTAGAATAAATCATAAACAGGTTTAAGTGAATTTCTAGAAAATTCTGAAAAAGAAATAAAGGCTTACCAATGCAAACATCAATTTTTCCTTTAATTGCAGCTTCATGGAGAGGAGTATAATTCCAATTATCCCGGGCATTTGGGTCCGCACCATGTTGCAAAAGAAGATTGACTACTTCAGCATGACCAAAAGAGCATGCATTATGAAGAGGAATAAGACCTCCGTCATCACGGGCTTGCACATTTGCACCATTCTGAAGCAGATACTCAACTACATCCTTCCGACCAAAACCTAGAAGAAAACAAATTTACCAAGAAAAATGACAAGCCATGCTAAAATGCTTTAGAACGGGAAACAACAAGTTCAACAATTTAAGAACTGTTGAAAAGGTGACCTGAAATATATACAACTAATCTTAATGTTTCAGCCAAAGGTCTCTCTCCCTCTAAGTAGCGGCCACACCTGTCTTACGTTCTTAGTTGCTGCTGCTACTAACATCAGAGAAACTTCCAAAGGAGGCCAAAACCTCAAACCCCAAATGACTCCAAACCATATGATATTCTAATTGTAAATACCAAGTTATGCATATTTAATGTGCACACATTTTCAGACACTTCATGTATGTAACAAGCATGCAAATGAATATTTAATAAAACAGTGACAGACTTAAGTCTTGTAGAGCCCCTTTCTCTGCTCCAGCAAGAAAACACGATGAACAAAAACCTCTTTCTAGGTAGGGTTCCTTCTTTAGATAGGTACTAGAATGCTCAAACTGCCCCCCAACCAAATGAAGCAAAAAGGTCTGGTAACAATTATTCTGTATTTCTTATCATCCTCATACTATTAATACTCAATACCTTTAAAAAGTATTTGTGAAATGAAAGGATTTGGAACATATGTTAAAGTGTGTGTGTGTGTGTGTGTGTGTGTGTGTGTGTGTGTGTGTGTGTGTGTGTGTGTGTGTGAAGACAGGGAGAAAAACCTCAACTACCCTTCCTCTAAAATTTCTCCATAATATTCTCAGGATTATCAAGTCTGAATGTAGTCCTTTTAAGCTGGATGTAGATAATAAAACGAATTGTATAGTCTTTTCAGGCTGATAGGAAACAGTACCGAGGAGGTTAGCTGTTTATTGGGGGGCCAGGAGTGTGTGTGGAAGAAGAAGGTAGAGAGAGTTTTCCAGTATTTTTTGGTGGGGAAAATGAATACCACGTGTGCCTTCTTGAGCATGCCCACCCTCCCTCATACACACTTGAGCACGAGCACACACACAATCAAACACACATGTGCACCCCACTATGCATTCATGCATGCAAGAACATACACGCCGTACATGGAGTTCAGGACACTGAATGTCCTGCTCTGCCACTCCTCTCTTTATATCCCTGCCTGCCAGTTTTCTCTTTTTTATTGATTTTTTTTATTTACATTTCAAATGTTATCCCCTTTCCCGGTTTGCCATCCATAAACTCCCTATCCCATCCTCCCTCCCCCCCTTCTTCTATGAGAGTATTCCCCCATCCATTCATTCACTCCTTCCTACCTCCCCACCCTGACATTCCCTTACATTGGGGGGGGGGGTCGAGGCTTGGCAGGACCAAGGGCTTCTCCTCCCGTTGGTGCCCAACAAGGCCATCCTCTGCCACATATGCAGCTGGAGCCATGGGTCTATCCTGTGTAGTCTTTGGGTAGTGGTTTAGGCCTTGGGAGCTCTGGTTGGTTGGTATTATTCTTATGGGGTTGCAAGCTCCTTCAATCCTTTCTTTAACTTCTCCAATGGGGACCCCATTCTCAGTTCAATGGTTGGCTGCGGGTATCTGCCTCTGTATTTGTCATGCTCTGCCAGAGCCTCTCAGGAGACAGCTATATCAGGTTCCTGTCTGCATGCACTTCTTGGCATCAGCAATATTGTCTGGGTTTGGTGGCTGTATGTATATGGACTGGATCCCCAGGTAGGGCAGGCTCTGAATGGCCATTCCTTCAGTCTCTGCTCCAAACTTTGTCTCCATAAATCCTCCTATGAATATTTTTGTTCCTCCTTCTAAGAAGGACTGAAGCATGTTGGTCATCCTTCTTGAGCTTCACGTGGTCTGTGGATTGTATGTTGGGAAATCTGAGCTTTTGGGCTAATATCCACTTATCAGTGAGTGCACACAATGTATGTCTTTTCTGATTGGCCTGTTCTCTTTTTAACCTTGCATACTGGGATTAAAACTTTGGTTCTCCCATGTTTGCCCAGCAGGGGCTTCTACCACTGAGCCATCTTATCTCCCTAGTCTCCCCGAATCCTTTGGGTATTGATAGCCCAGTTTACCCCTGACTTTGCTATGTAACCAAATATGACCTTAAGCTTCTGATCCTCTTATTCCTTCCAAATGCACCACCATGCTCTGTTTGTTTGTGGAAATCAAACCTAGAGCTTTCTAAATGTTAGGTAAACACTCTTACCAACTAAGCTACAATCTCAGTCTTTCCTTTGTAGCTAGATTCTCCCCTCTCAACAAGGACACAACTTGAAAACACACTGTTGTGCATGAAGAAACCAAAAGTAGCTGTTTTTAGAGACAAAAGAGCAAATCCTTCATGACAGTCAGGATACATACATACTACCTAATACTACCTAAGCAATCAGAGGGCAGTTTGAAAAAGAACACAAGTTAGTGTTTAGATTCTGTCCTACAAACGTGTGTTTTTCAGACAGCAGATGTCAGTGAAATCTTATCTGTGAGTCTAGTAACTTTATGCAAGTTACTGACAAATTCGCAATGGTGGCACATGGCTGGCACTCAGTAGCTTTCTCTATCATAAACTCAAAAGAATATATTGTATATGTGAGCACATGAGAAAGTCTGAACAATACTGCTATAGCATAGCATGAGCACTGAAGGTTTGTTCAGAACGATCACTTTGGTGGTGTGTAATGGAAAGACTGCAGAGACAGGAGAGAGCTAAGACTTGCCAGAGCTGCTGTCCCAGTCACATGACAAGAGCTGAGTACCCAAAGTCAGGCAGGGTAAGCGGTTCAGCTAGGTCGCACTCACACACCACGGGCTCTCCTCCCATCCCTTCCCAGTCTCCCATACATGCTTGTGATTATTGCTTTTGTGCATATCTTTACTTATATCCCACCATTATTTTTAATAGATACTATTAGCATATTCCCCATTTTTCTGTTATTTAAAAATCTATTAATATCTTAGAAATTACCCACCATTAGTAAACACACTTTTTACTGGAATATGGAAGTTTAACTAGTTCCACCCAATCTTTTTACTATTGCGCACAACACTGTAAATAACTAAAGAGAAAGACGAGAAAGTCAATAGATCCCACCGGCTACTCTGATCTGAGACACAGCCTGAAACAGGGTTTGTGGGGTATGCCAGCTAGTTGGTTTGCTGTTGTTTTGTCACCTTGAGAAAAGCTAGAATCATCTGAAAGGAGGGAACTTCAACTGAGGAATTGCCTCAGTAAGAGGCGTAAGTACTCGTAGGGCAGATTCTCCGTGATTGACGTGGGACGGCCCAGCCCACTAGAAGCAGTGCCACTTGCCTGAGCTCAAGGTCCTGGGTGTGATAACAAAGCCAGCTGAGCAAGCCAGTAAGCACACTCCTCAGTACCTGCCTCCAGATTCCTGTGGTTTGAATTCTGTGGATAATTCTTCCCAATTTTCTTCAGTAATCAACTGTGGTGTGGAAGTATAAACAAAATAAACCCTTTCCTTCCCAAACTGCTTTTGGTCATGGAGTTTCATCACAGTAATAACTCTAGCTGAAACAACAGTAAGATTTGGTTCTGAAAATGCTTAATGGTAAGTGCTCATGCGACATATGCCCAGTAAGTAGTAGGTTCCGTGGATCCTAAACTCAGTAAACTGGTCCAAGCTGGAGACAGCTATTCTGGAGTACTAGCTATGAAGGCAGACATAAACGTTAATGAAGCTCGTTAGAGAACACTGATATTCTTGCTATACTGTCTTTCCCTCTGCTAAGATGAACGCGCCATAGACGAGGGACTGTGTCCCTGCTCTTCATAGCAGTGCTCTGGTGTTTACTAAAATGTGTAAACTAATATATGGTCGACTCATCCCCTACTCTGTATCATTCGTCTTTCCCTCTGTATAGTGTCTCAGTGTCTGACTAGCTTTAAATTCAACCTCTTCCTACCTAGCCTCCTAGGGCTGATTACCAACATGGACTACCAAACCCAGCTCTTGGCTACCAATTCTGTAAGGGACGAGGACTGTGAATATCTTGGTTTATCGTTTGTTTCCCCGAGTCCTTCAGAGGATGAAATGTTTAATAGTTTGTTGATGTTTGCTTAATATACCACCGTGTAAGAAAGAAGGCTAAGAATGAAAACTAAAAATGGTACTAAGTAGTCAAGAAGGAAATTTTCAAGGAGACAGTGAATTTACTGCTATGAGGTCTAGCCTTCTCTTACTGCTATGAGGTCTAGCCTTCTTTTACCATTACCTGTTGGCTTTATGGGTACTTTCTTCTACTACTGCTCCTTGTGCTCTTTTAGTACCCACACACCTGGAGGAAACACTTTCTAAACTGGAAAGTAAAAGAATCAGACTAAGGAAAATTAGTTCAGTATCCCTCTTCCTTGTAACATCTTTTAAAACATGCCCTTTCAGAAGAACATTCCTATTTCTTCACTGGTAACAAGGCAGTAAAGATGATGACCTAAAGGCCAATTCTCACCAAAAGAAGAGCTTGGTAAAAAAGAAAAGAATTAATTTATACCCTGTATCTGTGTAGTTCGGGGCAGGAAAAGAAGAGATGGAATAGGAAATCTTTTCTGTGTAGTTGTTTCCTTAGAAATGATTTCTTAATGATCATATCTGTCTGAATATATAACCTAGTCTAATAAGAAAAGGCAGCTAACAGAAGAAAAATACCTGTTTGTGTAATTATCTTTATCACAAATGGAACTTAATCCCCTTAAGGATTGACAACTGATTAAATTATGGGTTTTTTTGTTTTTTTTTTTGGCAGGGGTGGAAATACAAAGCCCTTGACCATTTTCTGTAGCATGAACACATCTTATTCCTACTGACAAAGCATGCTTTCCCTCCTCAAACCTCCAAATGTTAACTGGCTATTTTAATATCTTTTTTTTTTCTTTAAAAGAATGGATTTGCTTTTCTAACCCTATAAAATATAAACACAAATACTACTTGGTCAGGCAATTATCAAATACCATCACCTAAAGACCAGGATCCACAAGTATGCTTACACGAACACAAATGGTGACCCACAAAGAAAATGCTGGCGGGCATATCTACTTAAAAATAAAAAGGCCTGACAGAACGTAGCTCAGCGGTTGCACGTGTGTTTAATAGGGCCAAGGCTCTGGGTTCCATACCCAGCAAAAGAAAGGAGAATTAATTAGTGCCTCATTAATCTAACAATTTGAATGTATTATACACAAAGCCATCTTTTTTTAAGCTCCTTGTTTTCTCATGCAGGGTTTAAATGCAGGACTTTAAAACTGTGACTTCATATTAATTCTTTAGTGATTGATTTATTATTCTCTGTGTATAGGAGGTTAGGTATATCCACGCGTGTGTGCGTGCGCATGGGTGGCAGGTCGAGCATTTTCATCTATGGCTCTCCTCCATCTTATTTTTTGGACAGGGTCATTGCATTGACCCTGGGGCTCATGGCTTTAGCAAGTAAGCCCCAAGGATCCTTCTGTTCCCACCTCCTAGGGCTGGGAGTACAGGTGTGCATCAATACTGCTGCCTTGTTACGTGGGTGACAGGGATCTGAACTCAGGTCCTTCTGTGCAAGACAAGCAAGCACTTTATCCACCGAGACATCTCCTTAGCTACTTTAGTAATTATTATATGACTTCCTTTTTACACCTTAATTTCTAACTGGCAATATAAGTGAATTCTGAGTGGTGAACTGGTCTCCATGATATTTAAATTCCCATTTCAATCTGGACAAACAATATAAAATACACGTGAAATATTCCTCGATATGTTGAGGCAGGGGCAGGGGCAGGGGCACTGTCTAATCTACCTCATTCAGTGGTAGAACACTTGTCCAGCATGTGCAAGGTCTTAGATTCCATCTGTGCGAGCGGGTGGGGGAGGGGCAGGCTAGGGCAGAGGGGCAGGCTGGGGCAGAGCTGTGGGTGGGATGGTGTGGGAGCAACAAGGTCACACCATAAACCTTCACCTCAAAATACTATTTTCAGACATGAACTCACTAATACATCAAATTCTTGAAAGGTGGCAACTAAGATCGACCTTGGCTATTTTTATCAAGAGAACAGAATCTAAGTAACATTACCCCTTTGGATTATCTGGCAGTTGGTTGTGACCGGTTGCCAAGTAGGTTGGCTAAACAGTCAAGTAAGACTATTCAAATTAGTTGAAGAAAGGCAACACTGCTAACAGAGATTTGGCTTCAGGCTCTCACTTCAGTGCCCACAGGCTGTTTCTAGTCTGCCCGACTGTGGTTTTCCCAAACTTTTCCCTTGCTCCCAAATTGGCAATCAATTAAGGAAGCATGATTCCTGACAGCACACACATTTTGAAATAGCGACAGGTCAAAGCAAACAGACCTTCCTCCATTGGCAGAACTGTAAAATCAATGTCTGTAAACAATAAAAAAAAATTATTCCTCATTCCACCATTCCTGCTCCAAAGGAAAACAAGAAACTAAAATGTTCCCTTTACAAAGAACTGCTAAACAGTCCTGATGCACTCTGTATCAAATGTTACCAAGCTATGAAGACCTTTTTTTGACTATGAGGTTGAAAAAGTTACAAACCGTCCTTAGGATGAATAATCAATAAGCTGGTTCCCCGCTGTTTCAAATAACTCAACAAACCACCTTAACACTCGGGTATCATAAAGAGAACCCAGTAGTTAATTATTCTAAAATAAATCTCAGGATGACTCAAAATGAGTCTCAAAATCCTAGATCCAAGCTCAAGTGCTTGTCCTATCTTGTCTCTCACCTTACTTTCCATCTCAAATTGTGCGGGAGTGTGGCAGAGGCCACCCACATACACTCTGCCTAAGTAGATCTCAGGTCTCCCAAACCTGCCTATTTCCGGTCTTAGTCTCTCCAGAAACCTAATCCAATTAACTCTAATGAGCCAATAGCCAATAAAATAACTCCTAAATTAAAATTTCAGTGTACGATGGCCACTAGAACTTAAGGGATTACTAAGAGTTTCGATGTAACTTGCAAAGGCAGGTCAATTTTTGAGATAATTACTCTTTCAAATCACAAGATCTACTAAACCTTTCTTGTGTGCAGAGGCCCTTCAGGGTAGCAAGACCGGAAGTCGGTGCAGGTATTGTTGATACAGTAAAACAAAACGAAGCTCCCTCCCTCCCAGCACACAAGCAAACAAACAAAACAAAAACCCCATAACCTCAAAAACAACTTCCCGAGAGCACGCTCACCCCACCCTAATCACGAGCCCGGAGAGAGGAGAGCGGGTGGTCAGGGTGAGAGTCCTGGGGAAAGGTCGGAGACAGGGCAGTACCGCGTGGCCTGCAAGCCCGAGCCTGCAGGTGAGGCGTGCGGGAGGCGACCCGGGGCCCGCGTTTACCTGCGGCGAAGTGGAGCGGGGTGGACTTCCTGCCCGCCGTGTCGCGGCTGTTCACCTTCTCGGGCGTCACCAGCCTCTTCACTCGCTCCACGTCCCCGTTGCGGCAAGCCTCGAACAGTTCGCGGGCGGACGGCTCTACGGCCTCGGCCACCGCGCTCGCGCAGGCCGCGCCCCCGCCGGCGCAGCGGCGGCCAGACATGATCCGGGCCGCCGCCGCCGCCAGCAGCAACGCCAGCAAAGGCAGCAGGAGCCCCGGCCCCGCGAGCAGGAGGGCGAGGCCCCCCGCAGGAGACGCGCTCAGGGCCCGGGCCGCTCCGCTCCCCGCTGTCACCAGAGCCGGCGCAGTCCCATGGCCGCGTCGCCGCGCGCCCCACGCTCGGCTCCGTGAGCCCCGGCTGCCCCACCGCAGCGGAGGCAGCGCGAACCCACTCGCCGAGCCCCGAAGCGACGCGACGGCGGAAGCTGCGGAGACCACTCCTGCCAGCTCTGTCGGGTCCTGGGAGCGCGCGTGACGTCGGCTCGCGCGTGCGCAGTGGCTGCACTCCGGCCGGGCCAGTCTGGGCAAGCGGGGCCGCGCGGAGGGGTTTGTGGGAAATGTGCAGCGAGAGGCTTTGGTTGCGGGAAAAGAAGGGGGCTTCGGCCCACCGCCATCTTTACCGAGCCTCTGCTGAAAACGAGAGGGCCTGCTGCCTTCTCTTTTTCTTAAAGCCTAGACTTCCCAAGATGAGTTTCATTGCTCATACACTGGAATCTTTGGAAGTTTTGCTCTGGTTATGCGTTTTCTTTTGCAAGTTTTAGCGTGGAAAATTTCTGTATTTTTTCGCTTCCATACCTTCCCCTGGGAGATTCTCCCCCCCTCCAGCTTTCTTAAACAGTGTCTCTTCCCTTAACCCTCTGCATCTGGTTTTGTTTTTCTTATAAGCCTCTTCTCAGAAATGAATCCGTTATTCTTAAACTGAGAAGTTTGGATGAACGGCCCCAAGATAAAATCAAGAAAGCCAAGAAAGTTAATCTCAATTCTAAAGCAACAATTGGGGGGCGGGGTGGCTCTCATTAGCTACACTTCCCATAGTAAATTATTAACTCAATGCTGACTAGAAGATCTATACATAAATCAGTATTGTACCGGATGTGGCCCAGGTGCTAGTACACTGAGCATGCACATGAAGAAAGTTTTCTGAATTTTTTTTTTTTCTCCCAGTGATCAAAGAATACAAGCGCACAATTCATTTTCGCGTTTGCTGTGCTTTATATAAAGCCAAAGACGTGTTTTGGAGAGCCAGGTATGGTGAAATGGAAGGGGTGTCTCGGCGGGCACACGTTGAGGCATCCCTTTCCCCTGAAGTACAGCCATACAACGGGTATAGTGTAGAATAGAGTTTATTTAGGGCATGGGAAGGGGAGTAGAAAAGGGAGTAGAGGCAGAGAAGGACATAGAGAGAGAGGGAGAAAGAGAAAAGGCCAGGAACACGTGGAGAGAGGGGGGGAGAAAGGAGAGAGAGAGAGAGAGAGAGAGAGAGAGAGGAGAGAGAGAGAGAGAGAGAGAGAGAGAGAGAGAGAGAGAGAGAGAGAGAAAGGGGTCAGGGAGAGAAGAGTCAGTGAGAGAAGGGGCCAAACTGCCTGGCTAACCTGGCTGTTGCCAGGTAACTGTTGGGCGGAGCCCAGGAGGAATGCTAACATTGTTTAAGGTAGTAGTGACATCTTTGTGTTTGATCTTGTTTCAGGAACCCGAAAGAAAAGAATATAGAGATTTTGCTTTCAAGAAAAAGCAAGCGCTGGCTTTTGGCACTCTGACAAGCCATTTCCCCTGTGAATTGACTTAACCTGTTTTTCAGGAAATCCAGTTTTTGTTAGGGAGTGTTGACTCACTTCTGTGGGAGAAAAGCAGGGACTCTTTGAGCATTTTAGTAAATGAACATTCTTACATGTTTACTATGTTCTTAGACTACTTGGTGTAAATTTAAATTGATGTATATTTATAAATAACTATTCGTGAACATAGCTAAGGTTTAGAACATTACTAATATGATTGTCTCATTTTTCATTTCATCAATTTGCCAAATATATTTCCAATTTTTATTATTTTTTTATTTAGTGATTGCTGCTTATGTATTTCCTTCCAATATGTATATCTAAACAATATCATACAGCAAAAATTTACTCACTGATCCATCTCCCTAGCCTTAACTTTAAAAAAAAAAAAACATGAATACTAGAGAAATGCAGTTAAAAACCACATTAGGATGGCTATTCTAAAGCAAACAGCAAACAGCAAATGTTGGTGAGACAGCACAAATTTGAATCATTTTGTATTCTTGATGGGATCATAAATTGTGTATTTATCATAGGAAACATTTGGTAGTTTCTCACCAAACTAAATATATCGGGACTGGAGAGATGGCCCAGTGGTTAAGAGCACTATCTACTCCTCTTAGGACCTGAGTTCAATTCCCAGCAACCACAAGGATATATAGTCATATATATCCAGTCATATAGTTCCAGTCCTGGTATCTGTCGCCCTCACCAGGTACAAACATGGTAAGGACAAAACACCCAACATAAAATTAATTAAAAATTAATTAATTAAAAAATCCGAGATAGGGGTTGGGGATTTAGAGCGCTTGCCTAGCAAGTGCAAGGCCCTGGGTTCAGTCCTCAGCTCCAAAAAAAAAAAAAATCAATCCAAGATAAACCTACCATCTTATCTATCTATATATACACTGTATATATGTATATCTGTATATATACACACAGAGAAACAATTTGAAACCAGGATCTTAAGCCATTCCACAGTCATGTTCATAATATCATTCTCACAAAAGCAAAGAGAAATAAACAACCCAACTGTGTAGAGGTAAATATTAAAAAAAAAAAAATTACACCAACCCACACTACTGCTGGCACCGTGGGCCACATGGCATCTGCGGGGTATTTTCATCTCAATCAGCAAAGCATTTCGAACTCCAAATCTCCATCCTACACTGCTGCCGGCTATTCTGGCCTCAGCAGCAACCGCCCTCTTGCAACTCTGCTGTGAACTCTGTTCACAGTCCCAGCATCTGCCCCCTGTGGTTACAGTCACAAGTCCCAGTGACCTGTAAAAATCAAAACTCAATAAGCTTGTAATATATCAATCAGATTTCTATCAGTAAATTCTCACTCCACAAAGCATCCACACAATAAACTCAGAGTCAATTAATATTGATAAAAACTGTCCACCTAGATAAAACAAATTGTCTTATAAAAATCCATCCCTTATTAAATACTCATAGCTACCTGTGGCCCTTTAAGGTCACACATGTCTGGGTCATCTTTCTCCTCCTCCAATTTGGTTCTTCTTTCTCTTCTCTCTCTCCTCTCTCCAAAACTCTGTGCCCACCCTACTTTTTCACTACCCAATCACAGGCCTTGCCTCATCTTGTGCCTGCCCTTACCTGCATACAGACAACAATCTACACAACTGTTCCATGACTATGACTATGAATGTGATAAATGCATATCATGGAATAACATTCAGCCTTCAGAAAAAAGGAATCTGATCATGGGCCCCGACGTAGGTTATTTCTGAGGACATAATGTAAGTAAGATAAGCCAGTTGACAAAGAGAAAACAGGTTCACTTGTATTCATACACAGAGCTACCTTAGTAAAGAACCACAAAATAGATGGTTTAAATTCCCCCCCCCTTTTTTTTTAAAGTTAGATCAAGATGTTGGTTGGTTTATTTCGGTTTCCTCAAAACCCTTTTCCTTGGATATAGATGGCTACCTCCTCACTGTACCTCACATGATCTTTTCACTACATGCACATCAAGATTCTTTAGCATATTGAAGCTTCTTTGTTGTTTAAGGATCCCAGTCAGCTTGGACTGTAGCTCACCTTGTATGACTTTTATAGTCATCCTGGCTATAAGCAGTTAGAAATAACAGAAGTAGCTGTTGTGTAGCAATTTCCTCAGAAATAAAACATCCCATCTTGGAAGGATGCTCCTCAAGATGCAGGATATAAAACATTCCATCCTTTAGGAAACCTCCTTAAGCTCAGGAAGCTCAGGACATACAACTGGTTATCTTCAGGAAGTGTCTGAAACTAATTAGATTCACTAGGCTCCTCCCTTCCCCCAAACATATAAAAGCTGTAGAGAAGACTACACTTTCAGGGATCATTTCTATAGTTTGTTACTAGAGAAGTTTCTCTGACTGTGTAAAAGCTGTAGAGACAATGTGGTTATTTGAGTAAGAATGACCCCAATAGGCTCATATGTTTGAATGCTTAATCATCAGAGAGTGGCACTACCTGAAGAGTTAGGAGGTCTGACCTTATTGGAGTAGATGTGACCTTGTTGAAGGAAGAGTGTCACTGGGAGTGGGCTTTGAGGTTTCAAAAGCCTATACCTGGCCTGGTGTCCTCTTTTCCATCTTCCTGTGGATCCAGATGTAGAGTGATTCTTTAGCACGTCTGCCTGCATGCTGCCATGCTGTGCACCATGATGAAAATGGACCAAACCTCTGAAACTGTAAGCCAGTGCCAATTAAATGCTTTCTTTGATAATAGTTGCCATGGTCATGGTGTCTCTTCCCAACAATAGAACGCTGACTAAGACAGACATGTTGCCTGGGAGAGTCTCAGGCCACCGGGGTTGTCTGAAAGATACTTTCCAACCAGTTGAGCAGCCTGAACGTTGTATAGTGAGCTTCAGATTTCCAGCTTTCATGAGCTGTCACCCATACTTGGGTGGGATTTTGGTGAAGTAACCATCTTTGATTTGTTTCTTCTCCAGTAAATAACCTCAAACCCACATTCCTATGAGTAACTCTTCCTCGTTGGCTTGCCAAGTTTGGTTTTGGTAGGACCCTTATTTTGGTCTGTGTGTTCACATCTTTCTGAGAATGGCATCACACCATAGTAGTTCCATTGGTAAGTGTGTTTGTCCAGCATGCATGGAGCCCTGCGCTCAAAGTCTAGCACTAAATAATTAAAGTGTGACATTATCTGCCTAACATCAAATAAGAAATGCAGAGGTTCAAGGTTTTCTGTAACTCCACCACAAGTTGGGTGCTAGCCTCAGTGCACCCTATGACATCTAAAAAACAACAAAGAAATAACTTTATCTCCTTAAAGACCTTTCTCCAAATATAGTCACATTCTGGAGCACCAGAGATGAGGGTTTCAGCATAGATGAAACATTGTTGGGGTGTACTGTGTGAAGGTTGTCTCTGTATAGTCAATTGTTGATTGCCATACCTTCGAGAGCTGAGTACTGGCTGGATTTTGGTATTGATATTCTTATGGATTGTCACCTGCCTCAGTATTTTGTAAACACTCTTCTTCCTTTACCTGTTTATTGACCTTTATTGACTTAATAAAGATCTGACAGCCGACAGCTAGGCAGGGAAGGGAAGGCAGGACTTCTAGGCTGAGAGAGGGTCTCTGGAGGAAGAATCAAGGAGCCAGTATTTTGCCAGCAGACACGAAGGCGGTCAAATGTACCAGGACTGAGAGACAGTGTGGGTGGTGGGCTAGGATAGTAAAATTAAGTTAGTTGAGCTAGTTGGGAGGTAGCCCAAGCTAAAGACCTAGGCTTTTTATAAATATTAATAGGTCATAAGTCTGTGTGTCATTACTTAACGGATGGCGGGTTCAGAAAGTCCTGTTACAGAGTGTGATTCATAGTGTAAGATTATGAAGTAGCCAAATTGACAGAATAATTGTTAGGCACTAGGGAAGGGTTGAAATGGGAATATTTAATGGTCATGGAGTGTCTTACTTAGGTTTCCTATTGCTTTGACAAAATACCATGACCAAAACGCAAGCTGGGGAGGAAAGGGTTTATTCAGCTTATACTTCCCACAGTGCTGCTCATCACAAAAGGAAGTCAGGTCAGGAACTCAAACAGGGCAGACTCCTGAAGGCAGGAGCTGTTGTAGAGGCCATATTGGGGTGATGCTTACTGACTTGCTTTACCTGGCTTGCTCAGCTTGCTTTCCTATAGAACCCAGGGCCACCAGCCCAGGGATGGCACCACCCAAAATAGGCTGGGCCCTTCCCCATTGGTCACTAGTTGAGAAAACGGCTTACAACTGGATCTTATGGAGGCATTTCCTCAACTGAGGCTTCTTCCTTCCTCGCTCATGATTCTAGCTTGTGTTAAGTTGGTACACAAAACAAGCTAGTGCATAAGGGTTTCAATTTTAAAAGATGGAAAGTTTCTGGAGATCAACAGATTGCATAACAATACTATTAAAGTATACATTATATAATTTGGTGAAGATGGGACAATAAAGTTGAATAATCAGTCTATTTATAATACATATACCCTAGTGCGAGGCTCTGATTTTGATCCCTAGAAGAGGAAGGGTATGAGGGAGGTAGGAAGGGAGAGGAGTGGGGGGAGGAGAAAGAGAAAGACAGAGAATGAGAATATATTAAAGATTTGGTACTTCATTGTAGGCCTGCGTCTGCTCCTTGGGTTGGCAGAATGCAGGCCGCCACCAGGGCAGGTGCTGGGCTGTAGAGAAGCTCAGAGACCCCGCTCTGGGGGTGTCTTTGGTGTGGAGAAGCTGGAACTGGTTTGGGGGTCCCTGGGCCTGTGACAAAGTTGGACCATGGGGTTCTCAGATTCTTGGACATCCAGGCACCTCTAGGAGTCTCAGAAGAGCAGAGAATGGAGTCTGGGGCCTGGGGGCTGGGGACAGCATCTAGCCAGGGGCCTGGGGAAAAGGGGAACTCAGGCTTGTCCCACAGGGATGACTGTCCTTAGCTTGGCAGGGGCAGGCTTGGTGGTGGTCATGGCTGGGAGTACAGAGAGGCCTTCTTTGGGAGATTAGGCTGTGGCTCTGTAAGCGAACACCTTCTTCATGGTTCTGCACAGTGGATCTTGGTGAAAAGAGGCAGTCCATGGTTCTAAACAGTTTATTGTCATGGCAGAAAGTGGATGCGTAAGACCTTGCCCCACTTCTCGGTGTGGGTCTGAGGTTAAATACCTTTTGCAGGGAGGAATGTCTGGGAAGTGAAGCATATTGGCTGAGCCATCTGGGCCTCTAGCATGGAGAATTCTGTTTTGAGCCTACAGGACCATAGGACACGTTTCCTTTATGTGAGAAGCAAGGCACATGTTCCAAGTCAGGAGTCTGGCAGGGCCAGGAGTCACCTCAGCCTCAGGTGTGTGCCCACGGAGTCTCCTGGTATCGACTTGCTCTATCTTACCAAACTTCCTGGCAAGGTTTTACATCCCACACTTCATAAACATTGACTCCTTGAAGCTTACAGTCTGGACAGTAGGACGTCTCAGACGAGGGTACATGGTGTCTATCCTGTGAGGTCTGTTCTCTATTTCTGTCATGTCATCTTGTTATGTAATCTAGAGAGCAGCAATACCAAGCTACAATAAGCTCATTAGAAAGAAGGATTGCAAGGCCATCTCAGCCTCTATGAACAAAGATGTGGTGGGATGGTGGGAGAGATAGAAAAATGGCTGGTGTGTGAATTATGGGGAGAGACAGATTGGAGAGGTGATGGTGACAGGTGAGAGAGAGAGAGAGAGAGAGAGAGAGAGAGAGAGAGAGAGAGAGAGAGAGAGAGAGAGACAGAGGGGGGGGGACAGAGATATAGAGAAAGACAGAGACAGAGAAAGACAGAGACAGAGAGAGACAGAGAGAAAGAAAGAGAGACAGACAGAGAGGGACAGAGAGAGACAGACAGACAGACAGACACAGAGAAAGACAGAGATAGCAAACACACACAAACACAGAGAGAGAGAGAGAGAGAGAGAGAGAGAGAGAGAGAGAGAGAGAGAGAGAGAGAGAACGGAAGGTGGGATGTTGTACAGTAGCCTGGAGCTTATGCAGACTCAGACTTAGCTCCTGAACCTGCCACTAATCCTCAGGATCCCCCTAGCTCTGGGCAATGATGGAGGTCCACGATGAGGAAAGATTCACTTTTTGGATTGGATCTCCTCAAGGGGCCACTGCAGTCCTTGATGCTACTGGAGGCCTTGGTGTTTGTGCTCCATTCTGCCATGAAGCTTGAGGTCCATGTGGGCTTATGCAGTCGGTACTGGTACTGGTGCCTGGTGCCTTGGTGATGTCTTCGGGCTTTCCTGCCTCCAGGCCCATGCTGATGTGAATGGCTTGTGTGGCCATGCGAGGTCATGGTGGGGCGATGGTCTGTGCAGCCACTAAGGGCCATGAGTGGGTTGGTGGTCCTGATATGGCTAGGGTCCATGTTGATGTCTGTGTCCTGTGTTACCACTGGAGCCCATGTGAACGTCCCTGGTCTGGGCTGCAAACAGAAACCCTGTTAGTGAACGTGGGCGTGGGAGAGCTGGTCCCGCCCCTCTCAAGCTATTTCCTGACTTTCTTCCATTGATGGTTTCCGGTGGGGATGCAGACAGAGAAAGACTCATCCTCTGCATCGGGGCTGACCACTAGGAATTTGAGTATGCCTAGTGAGTATATGAACCATACAGAATGGACTTCTATCCTCCCTGGTGGGGGAGCAGATGTGGGAAGACTGGGAGGTGAGCATGATGGGGTGCATGATGTGAGATTCCCAAATAATTTTTTAAACGAAAAGAAGAAGAGAGAAAGGTTAGGAAGGTAAGAGAATGCTCTCTTCAGACTCAAGTCATCTGTGTGGTTTGAAAACAAAGTGTCACCCACAGGCTAATGTGTTTGAACACTTGGTCTGGAGCTGGTGGCATTGTTTGGAAAAGTCATGGATCTTGGTAGGGACAGGTGTGCCTTTCTAGAAAAAGTAGACACCGGAAGTGGATCTTAAGGTTTCCAAGCCTGACCCCATTTCCTGGTCTCTGTGCAACCTGGTTGTGGCTAAAATGTGACTGGCTGCTTCCTGCTTCTACTGACATGCCCTCCTTGAGGGATTTAATCCCCTTGAATCAAACCACAATAGATTCTTCCTTTCTTTTGCTTTCTTGTTTTTCTTGCAAGAAAAGTAACTAATGCAGAGGTCTGGAACCAAGAAATGGGGCCAGTGCTGTGATGAACCTGACCATGTGGTTCCTGGGCGTTTGCAACTGGTTTGCTGAAGGAATTGGAGGAATGTGGAACTTGGTAAGAAAGGACCTAGAAGTCTGTGAGCAGAGCTTAATGAGTCATTCTGTAAGTGACCCCTTAACTTGTGAGAATTCAAATTTATTGGAAAGGACAGAGCCTGAACTGAGAATGAAGCTATAAGGGTTCCCTGCTCAAAATCGACCGCCTAAGAAAGCATCCTTAAAGATTGAAGATTCAGCCAACAAGGCATACAGAGACCCCTACAGCAGTGGTCCGAAGGGCTAGGCTCTACCCCAAGCTAGAAAAAACCGTGGCACTGGTTTTTCAGGCATGGATGATTGGGGACATACTGGAGGCTTCTTCCAAGGCTCCTGAGGGTATCGTGGCCATGCACCGTATGCCAGTGTCAGGGCTCCTTAAAGGAGCCCCGGGGACCCACTTGGATAAAGCTGGAAAGGACAAGTAGATTGCAACAGAGGTGCCAGGGTGGGACAGATGCCAGCATCATGGGTCATCAGTTAAGGAAGCTGTAGGCAGAGTGACGTTTGCCTGAGAGAGGCTGTGGCTGGCAGAGCTGGGGGGGAGAAGCCTCCCAGCCCTCAGAGCTCAGGTGATCATTAAACCCAGGCTGGGTTGGGTGTAGAGCTACAGACCTCGGAGTTTGCTCTGCTGGCTTTTGTTCTTGTCTTGCCTAGCTTGTCCTTGTCACGTCCTGTTTCTCCATTTTAGAACAGGCGTGCTTATTGTACAGTGTTGTGTATCGGAACTTTGCGACTTACTTTTTAATGTTACAGGGGCTCACAGTTAGGAAATCGCACCGAGTGTCAGAAGACACTGGTCTTAGAACTTTTGAATAGTGTTAGGACTGTTAAAGTCCCCGGTAGGGAATTCTGAGGTTGACTACATCTTTCACCATGAAATGGTCATAAGGCTATGGGTACCAGGGAGTTATGGTTTGAGTGTGAAATGTCTCTCAAAGGTTTATGAATTTAAACATTTGGTCTCCTGCTGATGGTTGGTGCTAATGGTGGAGGTCACTGAGGGTAGCCTTGGGGTCATTTAGTGGCCCTAATTCCCGGCTTTTCTATGCTTCCTGACTGTGTGTGCTGTGTGACCGGCTGCCTCTGGTTGTGGCTGTCATGCCTTCGCCATGTCAGTGGACTATATCCCTTTAAACTGTAGGCAAAAACAACCCTGGCTTCCTTAGATTATTTCTTTTTTAAAATTTATATTTTTATTAATTTTTTGAGAATTTTATACATGCATACAATGACTTTGATGTACTTACCCTTCAATCCTAAATCCTCCTGAAGGTCCCCACCAAACCAATCCAACCTTATGTTCTCTTTTGCTTTTTTTTTTTAAGTTTTTTTTTTTTCTTTTCTTTTTTTTCGGAGCTGGGGACCGAACCCAGGGCCTTGAGCTTGCTAGGCAAGCGCTCTACCACTGAGCCAAATCCCCAACCCCTTTTTTTTAAGTTTTAAAAATAGTTTTAGGTTATAATATAATTACATCATTTCCCCTCTTTCCTTTCCTCCCTCTAAGCCCTCCCATTAACTCCTGCCTTGCTTCCTCTCAAATTCATGGTCTTTATTTCTTTGTTATATTTCTTTTGTGTGTGTGTGTGTGTGTGTGTGTGTGTGTGTGTGTGTGTGTGTGTGTTCATAAATACATAAATAACATCCTCTCTGTATACTATTACTTGTCTGCATATGTTGTGTCTTTTAAAATTAATTATTTGGGGTTGGGGATTTAGCTCAGTGGTAGAGCGCTTGCCTAGGAAGCGCAAGGCCCTGGGTTCGGTCCCCAGCTCTGAAAAAAAAGAACCAAAAAATAAAAAAATAAAATAAAATTAATTATTTTACTTATATACATCCCAAGTGTTGCTACTCACTTCCCCATCTCCCCTCACAGAGTTCTTCTGTATCCCCTTCCCCCTATCCTTCACAGACTCTTTTGCCCATACTTTGGCCAGTTGTAAGTTTCTAAATTAACCGCCATCCACCACAAAAAGAAAATTCTCTGATGAGGTTGGATAGCTGCACTAAACTATGGGACCAGAGATACAGATTTAGAGGGCAGTGTGATACTGTGTCCACTTAACAAAATAACAATAGTAGGTTCAACCCCGGGCCTATGAGCTCCCCAACTATTGGTTCATGGCCAGGAATGTGTTTCCTGCTCTAGAGTAGACCTCACATCTAAGCAGGAAGTAGTCGGGTTGCTCCTATGACATCCACGCCACTGCTGCACCCATGGGCATGTCTGACTGTTGATTCCCCTCACCCGGCCCCCAGCATCTGGCATAGCCCCATCCCGCATGATGAAAGCAGGAAGGAAGCTTCTCGGTCAGTACCAACTTGATTTCTTCATATCCTGTGACCGAAGTGTGCGGTGTCTTCAAATAGGGTCATACAGTCATGTCAACGCCAACGGCAACAGCCGTGTAATGGGGGGGAAGGGGTGTCTCTGGGACATTCCCTTAAATTGCTTCTTGTCATATATTTTATCACAGCAATGGGAAAAGTAACTACAGGACTCATTTCATTTTCGTCGTAGTGGAGATTGAGCTTCAGTTTTCGAGGTGATGTCATCATTCAGATCACAGCGGCATCTCTTCAAACATTTACCACCTCGGTATAGCTATTCTTCAGTAGATTGCCTATTTGTACCCTGACCATAGTGTTTGCTCT
The DNA here is from genome assembly GCF_011064425.1 of Rattus rattus. Taxonomy (NCBI): domain Eukaryota; kingdom Metazoa; phylum Chordata; class Mammalia; order Rodentia; family Muridae; genus Rattus; species Rattus rattus. The sequence continues at coordinate 36,990,919 of NC_046155.1, forward strand.
TTGTAGAAAATCTCCATCTATTTTGGATACTAATCCTTCATCAGTTCTATTTGCAGAAAAATCTATTTTCTAAACTTTTCATTTATTCTTTTCCCACTTCCCCAAAGAGAAGAGATCTTGTTTTAGTGTATTTAGGTTTATAATATTTTCATGTAGAACTCGTGCCTCCGAGAAGGCAGCTCCATTACTCCAAGGTCATAAAAATAAGATTCTTTTGGACTGGAACTCCAAGGTCATAATGATATCATTTCCTCTGTTCTGGCAAAATCGCTCCATTGGTAAAGGCTTTTCCAGGCAAGCCTGAGAGCTTGAGATTAATCCTCAAGCGGAAGGAGAGAACCAACTCCCACAAGTTAGCCTCTGACTTCCACACCTGCACTGTGGCGCACATGCATGCAAACAAATAAATAAATGCTCTAAAAGATTTGAAAATATTGCTAAGAGCTCTAATTTTTTCTCTAGACATTAAAATGTTCCCTTTTATACTTACAATATTAATCATTATGGACTTGATTTTGGAGTATAATATGAAAAAAGTATTAATTTTCTTTACTTTTCCGTCATAATAATAGAAAATCTCCTAGCACCACTTATCGAATGCTCCCATTTTAAGAAGAGTGCTACAGAACTGGAGAGATGGCTCAGTGGTTAAGAGCACTGGCTGTTCTTCCAGAGGTCCTGAATTCAATTTCCAGTAACCACCTAGTGGCTCACAACCATCTGTAATGGGATCTGATGCCCTCTTCTGGTGTGACTGAAGACAGCTACAGTGTACTCACATGCATAAAATAAATAAATAAATCTTAAAAAAAAAAAAAAAGAGTGCTACAGTCCCACATCAAGCTTCCAAAAATGCAGGACTCTGTTTCAGATTAATTGTAGGTCACATCCTCTGCCAATATCATATCAATGTAATATTTAATAGCTGCCACTGACCACTAATCCTTAGTAACACAGGTAACTGATAAAATTTTTACATTTAACTGACAAGAAAGCAAGTAAACAGTTCTTTCTAAACAAGATGACTAAGTTTTTTCTTCCAAGATCAAGGCATTAGACACTAAGTAACAAAACATCAGACTGGGAAGAAGCAATTGTATCACCTGGAAAGTTCCATTTAATAGATTTTTATCTTTAGGTACCTTTGCTGTTGGAGATAAGATAAAAACAAAATACCAACTATGAGTGACAGTAGCCAATCTCTTCTAAGTATTAAAACATTTTTTATTAATGAGTACTTCTGCCCCCCCCCCGCTTATTACTGTTCTCTTTAGTACATTTAGGAGATGGAACATATATGTCCATCAACAGATGAATGAAAAATGAAAAAAATAGTACATAGTGTTCAGCTCTAAAGAAAAATGAAATCCTCCAAACTTGCAGGGAAACGTATGTTCTTAGAAAGAATGATATTAAATAAGGTCACCCAAAATTAGGAAAAAAAGAAACAACCATGTTTTTCCTCCTATGTAGATCCTAGCTTATAATGAATACATACATGTATGTGTGGCTGTAAATGTGGGCATAGTAAAACATTTACAAAGGAGACCAAAAAAGGATAATATTGGGTGATGAGGAAGAATGGAATGCAGGCCAAAGAGCACATGAGCAGTGAAAAGGGACAGGTGGCAGGTCAACTATCCTTTGCTTTCCTTTTAAAGGTATTTATTTTCATTTTATGTGTCTGAGAGTTTTGCTTGCATGCATGTCTGCACACCATGTGTGTACAGTGCCCACGGAGGCCAGAAGAGGGCATTGGAGCCCCAGGAACACAGAGCATTGTCTGTTGTGAATCACCATGTGGGTGCTGGGAATGAAACCCAGGTCCTCCGGAAGAGCAGCCAGTGCTCTTAACTGCTGAGTCAGTGCCCTGCATCCATCCCATGTGTTTTTCTTTCTTCCCTTTTCTACTTTGTTTTTCTATTGGGGTGGATAAATGTATAGAAGTATAATCTATAGTGAAAGTGTAACCTGTAAGTGACACTGCATGGCTTCATTCTAACTTTATAGAAGTGTTTGAGTGGCTACCTTAATCTAGTTCCATGATGCCATTATATACATATATGTCATGTATGATATATAGCCATCAAAAATTATAGATATATATATATATATGATATATATATATGACTTAATTTTTTAAAATTTTATGTGCGTGTGTGCATGCATGTGTGCCACGTGTGTGCAGGTGCCAGCAGAGGTCAGAAGAGGTCACTGGAGCCTGGAACTGGAGGTGCATCATGGGGCTGTTGAAACTGAGCCTGACCCCTGTAAGATCAGTGAGCATCCTTAACTTCCGAACCATCTCTTCGAGCTCCAAGAACAAGTGCTTTTTGATTTGACCACATAAACCATTGCCCAAAGATGATTTTTAAATATTAGCTGCCTTTCACTGACCTTCTGGGTATAACGTCACACTTCAGTTTCTATTTGCAGTTATCTCCAGTCGGAGTTCTTTTGATGTTTAAGTACAAAAGCTGAGCGCTGACTTTTTTTTTTTACACAGGTGCAGGTCTAAGCACCGAAATGAGCAGAGGAAAGAGTGTCTGCTCTGCCCACAGTCCCCATGTGGCTAAAGCTACAGCCAGCTACACAGGGATTCTTGGTGGCTGTTTTGTACTGTAGCTGTAATGGATTTTCATCAGTCCTGCACTATTTACTTGTCCTGGCATTTCCATTCTTTAAAAAACAGTCCTTAACGGTCAGGGGTGTTTACTTCCTTCCCACAATGGGCGTGTAAGAACTTCCTTAGGAGCAATTTACTAAAGGAACAGAGTGGAATGACCTCCAGAGGGCTGTACTCCAGCATTGGCATGAGAACAGGAAGTAAATGAGGGCACAGGTGTACCTGGGGTCTCTCTGTGACAAACAGAGAAAATTCCCACCACATTCAAATAGATCCATGTGCCATGGTTAAAAAAAAAAAAGAAGAAGAAGAAGAATAAAAAGTTCAAACAATCAGCAGTTCAAACACAAATGAATTTCAAAGTTTTTCTATCGGAACAAATACCGCGGTAACAATCTAGATCTTTCCAGGAAAGGGAGATAGAGCCCCGAGCGTTCTTCCTGACAGTCCTGTGTTAACGCTCTAGAAGAATCTGCCATTGCTGCACTTGCTGTTGTTGCTCCATTAGCAACTTTCTCTCTCAAGGACAACAGGAAGAACCAGGATCATGAAGGAAGTGGTCCCCATCCACAAAGCTGCCCTGGAAAACCCGTGCATCTTCTGAGTCTCAAAGAGCGAGAGATCAAAGGTGGTCAACTGTGGCTCCAGCGACTTACCAGCCCCTCTCAGGAAACATCTCCGTCAGACTCCAGGGTCTCTCCGACCGGGTCTTTTCTAGCTGCCGTGACAGCGGTTAGCCATGATGAAGTATCTGTCAAGAACAACTTAAGGGAGAGAGGGCTTGTTCTGACTCATGGCTCAAAAGAAGTCCATCGTGGCTGTGCGTGCGGGCGTGCGTGTAGAACATATCCAGTGCCCTCCGTGGCTGGAAGAGGCTTTTAGATCCCCTGGAGCTGTAGTAAGAGACAACCGGGGAGCCTTCTGACAGGGAGCGGGATCAGCAAGCAGTTTGACTGCTACTCAGCTCCTGTTCTCTCTTTCTAAAGTCCAGGAAGTCCCTCCCACAATGAAGATGGGTCTTCCCACATCAGCTAACGGTAAGCACTTCCCACAGACATCCTCACTGTCCCAGCCTTTCTGGGTGGTAAAAGATGTTGTCACATTGACACTAGCCATCATAGAATAATACAAAGAACACGGTAACGGCGACTTCGCACATACGTGTCATTATCCACTGTTTTCACTTTTTTCTTCCTCTACTGCTTTTCTTGTTCTCCCTCCCGGTGCAGCCGCCTGCCTGCCTTCCAGTCAGTCACTCTTTTGGCTTGCCATCACCGGCGGTATTTTTCATCTTTCTTAGGATCTCTTCTTCCCCTCTTCTCATCCGCTTTCTAGTTTTGTGACGTGCAAGCATAAACTAGGTCCCATATACGACAGAAAATGGGATGCTTTTTCTGAGTCTGTCATATTTTACTGAGCATAATCATTCTCAGCTGCATTTTTTTTCAGATGACATAATTTCAATTTCTTCCAGCTCTGTGAGATTCTATTGCAGATGTATTGCTGCCCTTCCTTGTCCACTCCCTGGATGTCGTGAAAAGTACCACTGTAAACATGGTGTCCAAGTATCTTGTGGTGTGTGGACTTAGCGTCCTTTGGGAATCTGTCCAAGAGTGGGATAGATGGACACTTCACATTTCCTTCTTTAAAAGGAAAATTTTCTTTAAAAAAAATCTATTTATTTATTTTGTGTATGTGAGTACACTGTTGCTGTCTTCAGACACACCAGAAGAGGGCATCGGATCCCATTACAGATGGTTGTGAGCCACCATGTGGTTGCTGGGAATTGAACTCAGGACCTCTGGAAGAGCAGTCAGTGTTCTTAACCTCTGAGCCATCTCTTCAACCTTCTTTTAAAAAAAATTAAAGATTTATTTTAAATTATTTACTTATTCATTCATTTATTCTCTGTGTGTGCATGTATGGGTATAACACGTGCACACGTGTGCCCACAGAGGCTAGAAGAGGGTGTCAGATCCCCCAGAGCTGGGGTTATAGGCAGTTGGGGAGCCTCCTAACATGGGTGCAAGACCAGCAAGCAGCCTTTAATTGCTGAGCCATTCTCCAACCCTTTCAGCCCCTACTTTACACAGCCTTAAAAAAAAATTCAGGGGACTGGAAAGATGGGTTGGTGTTTGAGAGAACTTGTTGACTTAGGTTTGGTTCCCAGAATTCACATGTTTTATAAGGTGATTCACATCTTTTCCTGACCTCCATGGGTACCAGACATGCATGTGGGCACTTATATACCTGCACATGCACACACACACACACACACACACACACACACACACACACACACACACACACACAAAACACATACACAAATACACACATACAAATATACACTCACAAACACACATACACATTAATAAAAAAAAGTACATTTAAAAATATTTTCAATCGCTAACAAAAATTCCTCTTTCCTGTTTTGAGGGCACGTTTAAACATATTGCCTTTCCCTCCCAGTGTGAAGGCATAAGAGAGAGGCACAGGTTGATACTTGCATGAGAACGTCTATTAAATGACTGCTTCTATGCCTACCTCTGTAAAATGTAAGGTTTGACGGTTTCAAACTACCAGAAGCCAGCATAGCTCTGACACTTCTTGGGGAAGACAGCCACCTAGTGGAAATAGTTCCGCAAATATTTGAGGATCAGCAAATAAAAGGAATCCGAGTGCTCAGCCCAACCGAAAACTGCAATGTGGATTTAAGGGTGTTAAAGAAAATGGCTAGGCTGGTTATGTTGGCATGTGTAAAACTTTACCCAGCACTCGGGAGGCAGAGGAAGGAGGTCTCTGTGAGTTCAGGGCCAGCCTGGCCTATATAGTGAGCGCCAGCCCAGACAGATCTGTGTACCTTGTCTCCACAAAACAAAACAATAAAAAAGAAGGGCTTGGGGATATAGCTTAGCAGAAGAGTGGTTGCCTAGCATGTACGAGGCCTTTGGTTCAGTCTCTAGTACTAAATAATTAACCTCAGCCCCCAAAGCAGTAAACAAAACCCCAAAACCAAACAAGACAAAATCCACATTCAGATACTACTTAAGTCTGGATCTGAAAGTGGTGAGAGGAGCGGGTAGGGTGAGGTGGGGTGGAGCGGGGTGGGACAGGGCTGGGTTGGGAGGGGCTGGGCTGGGCGGGGCCGAGTGGGGTGAGCATTGGCCTTTATTCCCTGGTTCCGGAAGTGGAGAGAGCCTTTAGATTAGAGAACAGGACACTCACAAGCACTGGACTGAGTCTGCCTTGAGGTAGATGGGTGTGTGGCGGTGCGTCTTTACGAGTAGTTTGTTCACATCTTCTACATTGGTAGAGGTTGAACCCATGGTGTTGCATATTCTACCACTGGTCCTCAACCTTCCTTTTTTTTTTTTTTTTTTTTTTCCGGAGCTGGGGACCGAACCCAGGGCCTTGCACTTGCTAGGCAAGCGCTCTACCACTGAGCTAAATCCCAACCCCGGTCCTTAACCTTCCTAATGCTGCGACCCTTTAATACACTTCCTCATGCTGTGGCGATCCCCAGCCATAACGTTATTTTTGTTGTTACTTCATTAACTGTAATTTTGCTACTGCTGTGAATCATAACGTAAATATCTGTGTTTTCCTATGGTCTCAGGTGACCCCAGTGAGAGGGCGCGATTCTGACCCCCGAGGGGTGGAGATCCACAGGTTGAGAAGTGCTGTTTTAGGCAGATGCTCTGACAGCAAGATACATTCCCAGCCAGCATTAACGTTTAACTGCTGCGGTCTATTCGCCAATCGCTGGATTTTTAGAATGGATGAATTCTTCAATTTAGACTTAACATTTTAGAACATCCAGCTCTGTCAGGGCAGATGCTGACGCTTTAAACATCTGGCTGTGTAGCTCCAAGAGAGAAGTTTGATGCTATGCTACAGAGTTTGATTGCGTTTTTAGTTTATTAGCATTCTTATTATGATCACGTACAGTGTGTTCATTTTGGCATATGCAAAATATCCTCAGGCCCATTTGTGGAGCCCGAGGAGAACTTCGTAGAGGTCTCCTGTCTTTGCAAGGGTCTCTGAGCTTGAACTCAGGACATCTCAGTGGCCCTAGTCATAGTTTTAAAATATGCCTCATGTACCGTGGATTTCTTTCTTGACAGAATGAAGCATTTGTCTGTTGAAAAGTTTTGTAATCAATTGCATCACCTCTCAATTAAAAAAAACAAAACAAGGGCTGGAGAGATGGCTCAGTGGTTAAGAGCACTGACTGCTCTTCCAGAGGTCCTGAGTTCGATTCCCAGCAACCACATGGTAGCTTACAACCATCAGTAAAGGGATTCGATGCCCTCTTCTGGTCTGAAGACAGCTACAGTGTACTTGTATACATAAAATAAATAAATCTAAAAACAAAACAAAACAAAGCTATGGCCTATGGGACAGGGTAGAATAGAAGGTGGGACATCCAGGAGGCATAAAGAATCCTGGGACAGAGCCAGGCATGGGAGATTCTCCCAGGAAGATGCAAAGAGACGAGTGCATGGTAATGAGCACAGGTAACCGGCCACGTGGCAATGCAGATTAAAATAATTGGGTTATCTTAAGTTATGATCTAGCCAGAGAAGAGCCTGGGTGTATTTGTTGAGTCTGAGTCCTATTTCTAGGAGCATGGGACTGGGAGGAAGAACCAGCACTTAACTTCTACAGCAATTTTTTCTCTTATAAAATCAACACTTTAAGTCATTCCAATAAATACCTTAAAATACTTAAATACATTAATATATAAAATAAGATACAATAAACACTTTAAAACAAGACATTCCAGCTAGTCAGTGTTAGATATAGAGCAGCAACTAAGGCAGTCACTTGAAGTTTTTCAGATGGCCTTTCCCAGCATCATCGAACTCTAGAGTAACTTTCTTTTTCTTCATATTAAAAAGTGTGTGATCAAATGACATAGCCTCACATTGTCTGGTCTTTGGACATGGCTTCTGCCATGCTCTGCAGGCTGGCCTTCTGGACTGAAGACCCTCCTGCCTCAGCCTTTCAAGTAGCCGGCTCCACAGACAGGCTTACCATGCCCAGCTCGCTTCGAGCTCTTTGAAAATGTCTTCTTATCCTAAGCTTAGTGTACGGATTGGGTGCATCTTGATTATTGTCACAGTTTTCTTTTCCCCATTTCTCACACTGCAGTGATACGTTGGTTACTGGCTACACTTGTTCAGTGTGTGTGAAAAAAGCCCTCTTAATAGTTTTTCCTCTGAGCTCCATCTGGATTCCTGAGATATGAGCCTGAGAGTCATTGCTGTAGACTTTGGCAAGTCTGAGCTCCTTAATAGCCTGTGAGGAATTGAGTGTCTGGCTTCTGCTCATGAGTGCCCTCTATATCTTGGGCTCCATCTGACTGCAGTTGACCACCTTTGGCAGGCCACGTATCTTTTGTAAGCCACCCCATCAACATTTTAATGGAAGGCTCACAGTTAAGTTGCTGGCTCTCAGAGCTCTTGGGGTGTGTGAGTGTGTGTTTGTGTGTGTGAGTGTGTGTGTGTGAGTGTGTGTTTGTGTATGTGTGGTGTGTGTGTTTGTGTGTGTGTGTTTGTGTGTGTGTGAGTGTGTGTGTGTGTGTGTGTGTGTGTGTGTGTGTGTGTGTGTGTGTGTGTGTGTGTGTGTGTGTGTGTTTGTGTGTGTGTGTGTATGAGTGTGTGTTTGTGTGTGTGTGTGTGTGTGTGTGTGTGTGTGTGTGTGTGTGTATGTGTGTGTGTGTATGTGTGTGTGTGTGTGTGTGTGTTTGTGTGTGTTTGTGTGTGGTGTGTGTTGTGTGTGTGTGTGTGTGTGTGTGTGTGTGTGTGTGTGTGTGTGTGTGTGTGTGTGTGTGTGTGTGAGTGTGTGTGTGAATGTGTGTGTGTTTGTGTGTGTGTGTGTGTGTGAGTGTTTGTGTGTGTGTGTGTGTGTGTGTGTGTGTGTGTGAGTGTTTGTGTGTGTGAGTGTATATAGGAGCTGATGCAGAGCCCATGGAGGAGTGCTGCTTACTGACTTGTTCCTCATGGTTCAGGCAGTCCTCATTCCCATCTGCTGGGTCTGTGAGCAAGGGCAGCTCAGGCAGAACTAATTCTGAGAGCTGTGGCTGCTGCCCACAAGGGAAAGGCCATACTACAGAACAGCCTAGAGGACCATTGTGTGTGATCTGCTCACCTAGAGATAATTGTTTAACAAAGAGACTTCTTAGGCAGAATCTTAGTCTTTTCCTTTACCTTTAAAAACAAACAAGTGAGAGAGAGAGAGAGAGAGAGAGAGAGAGAGAGAGAGAGAGAGAGAGAGAGAGAGAATGAGAGTGTGTCACGGTGATTCTTTCTTCTATCTCCAGTACTAGAGAGGCTAAATCAGGGAGATTTGAGGTCAGTCCCAGCTGCACTGGAAAACTCTGAACACTCTAAAAACAAAAACAAAACAAAAACCCCAATTCAAAACAGTAGAAAGTAAATGACATCCATTGTTGAAGACAGAAAGAAAACACTGTGATTGAGACTCTGTGACACTAACTGTAGGGCTTTTGGTCAATTTTTGTTTTTGTCTATGTTTATTTTTTTTTTTTTTCTGGAAACGGGTTAGTCAACCCAGGTGATAACTTGGAAGCCCAAGTGTTACTTTTACTTTAAACGGAAAATTGAGAGTGATTCTCAAAATTCACACCAATAGTTAAAAAGCACTTCTAAGAATGGATATGTGTACTTGCGTGTATGTACAGGTGTAGCTATATATAACTGGAATGCTTACATTTCTTCTTTTCTGTTTTTATTGATGTGCACATTATAAACCTTAAAATGGCTCTGTGGACCTGGTTCAGCGGTACAGCACTTGTCCGGTTTGTACAAGGCCTTGGTGCAATGCCTAGCAGCACGCATGCACACCACACACACGCACGCACACGCACACACACACACAATTTCCAGACAGTAAAATACATGAATCTTGGAGCCTGGAGAAATGGCTCAATGGTTAAGAGCACTGCTGTTCTTGCGGGGGACCCAAGTTCCACTCCTAGCACCTGGGCAATTTACAACTAACTGTACTTAGTTCCAGGGGATCTGACATCCTCTTCTGGCCTTCACGGTCCCCTCATCCACGGGGTGCACATACACACAAGACAGGCACATACATGTACGCAAAAATGTCAAGATTGCATAGCGGGCATAGGTGCTTGCTGCCGACCAGAGTTCAAGCCCCAGAACCCAGGCTGGGGACAGAGCACACTCCTCAGTCAATCTTTGTGGAAGGTGAGAGTCAGTACGGGCTGGTCTAGCCACTTCTCATATTCTGTACCGCGTGTGCTTTCTGTGTCTTGCTGAGTTTGTCTGTGGGTTAGTGTGAACATCTGTGTTTTACTCTTTTTTCTTCCTGAGTAGTATTCCATCACACAGAACCACAGCTTTGTTTTTGTTTTTGTTTTCTTTCTTGTTTTTTTTTTTTTTTTTTTTGTTTTTTCTTTTTTTCGGAGCTGGGGACCGAACTCAGGGCCTTGCGCATGCTAGCCAAGCGCTCTACCACTGAGCTAAATCCCCAACCCCTCTTTCTTGTTTTTTGTTCTCTCGATGGAAATGTGGTTGTTTTCAACATTTTTGTCTGTTATGTATAAAATTGCTTTGACCATTATTTTGGGTTCAAGTCTTTGGATGTGTATTTTCATCTCTCTCCATTGATGCCAGAAATAAGCTTCCTGGACCACAGAATACACGTGGTCAATGTTATGAGGATCTGCCAGTTGTTCATAGTGCTTGTACCGCGTGTTTATGACTTTCAGAGGGTCTGCCCTCTCTCCAAAATTATATATATATTTGCCATTCCTGTGAATACATTACACATTCACAGGATCCACAAACTGCATTTATTTTTAATGCTGCTTTGTATTATTGTTTGTGCATTAGTTTTTAAATTGTGCCCTGTTTATACAGATGTAATAGCCTCATTGTTCTTGGAACTTAATATTAATTAAGATACAAACTCATATTCTTTAGTTATAACTAGGACATTTACCCTAAACGATAAATGTAACTCTAACACTCCAACACCCCCACCCCCACCCCCGTGTGTGTGTACCTGCGTGTGTATGTGTATACCTGTTTGTGTATGTGTGTACCTATTTGTGCATGTATGTGTGTGTGCATCTGTTTGTGTATGTGTGTGTATATGTGTGTATGTGTATATGTGTGTGTATGTGTGCCTGTTTGGGTGTATGTGTGTATGTGTGTATATATGTATCTAAATGTGTGTATTTTATGTTTGTACATGTGAACATGTTCGTGTGTACCTGTTTGTACATATATATATGTGTGTGTATGCATGTGTGTATGTGTGTGCATGTGGAAGTCAGAGGTTGACATTGGTTGTTTGTCTTTCTCAATCACTTCCACCTTTAAAAAAATATAGAATGTATTTGTCGTGATGGAATCATGTGCCATGGGGTGCATGCGGAGGCCAGAGGGCAAATTTTCAAGCCAGTTCTCTCTCTCTCTCTCTCTCTCTCTCTCTCTCTCTCTCGCTCTCTCTAATAAATTTTTTATTAGATTTATTTCTTTACTTACATTTCAAATGTTATTCCCCTTCCCGGTTTCCTGACCATAAGCCCCTATCCCCCTCCCCCATATGGGTATTCCCCCTATACATTCTTCTTACTGCCCCCCTATATTCCCCTGCACTGGGGGTCCAACTTTGGCAGGACCAAGGGCTTCCCCTTCCACTGGTGCTCAACAAGGCTATTGTCTGCTACACATGCAGTTGGAGACCTGGGTCAGTCCATGTATAGTCTTTCCGTAGTGGTTTAGTCCCTGGGAGCTCTGGTTGGTTGGCATTGTTGTTTTTATGGGGTTGCAAGCTCCTTCAACTCTTTCAATGCTTCCTCTAATTCCCCCCAAGGGGGTCCTGTTCTCAGTTCTCTGTTTTGACCATGTGGGGCCCAGGAATTGAACCACTCAGTGTGGGTTTTGGGGACAGAACTCAGGGCTCTTTGCAAGAGCAATGTGTTCTCTTAACTGCTGAGCCACCTCTCCTGTCCCTAGATTTAAACAGAAAGGAAACCTTTCAGGTTACAAACCTCTCCCTGAACCCCAAGACCTATCTTAAAAAAATGATCTGTTCTAGCAGATTAATTAAAGGTGGCCCATGTCTTTAATCCCAGCACTTGGGAGGCATAGCAGGAGGATCTCTGTGAGTTGAAGGCCAGCCTGGTCTACATAGTATCAGGACCGTCAGGACCGTCAGGACATAAAGAGACTGCTTCAAAAAACAGAACAAAGCATTACTTTTTCTAATTTTTCTAATTTTTCTAATACAACATGGGTCAAAATGACAAAAGTTCCTATTGTCTAGTTATGTCTAATTCCTATTGCATTAATTTAGATTTTGAAGAAAAAACAAAATGTATAGATTGTGATCTCGAAGATTGTTCTTCTAATTCTTCTGATTCCGTATCTAGAATCTCTGGTCTGTTCATAGCAGGCAGAACCAGCGTCTCAGAGGAAGGAGCCGTGTACTGACACGTTTCCTCTTAAGATCGGTTGTTTGTGTGGAAAGTCACACAAGAATTTTTTGCATTATCGATGGTGGTCCCTGTCTGGATGGTGTCTTGGGTGTCCTTCTCTTGGAAAGAGGCTAGGTAAAATGTGGAGGTTGGTTTCCATGGGAACAAGACAAGAGTTAGAAGCAGCTAAGTAGATTTATATACATGGGCTATAAATGAACGTACAAGCATAGTGTGGGATGAAAAAATTATCTTTATGCAAAAATAATACATTTTACAAGAACATGTACAAGCAAGTATTCCTGTGGGAGGGTGGATGGGGGAGGGCGGAGGAAGAAGTGGGGAATGGTATTTAAAGGGTGAATAAATACGATATGAGTGAGGCCTGGCACAGGTTGAAGTGATGATTGACCCAGCCCCATGGACCTGGAGCTCTGCCCCCTCCCGCCCCCCCATCCCCCAAGGCTCACACACAAGCGGGCTTCTGACCTCTTTCATCATGGTTCACTTGGCAGTTATATCTAATCTCTTTAGGTAAAAGTGTTTCAAACAAGTTTGGCAATACCTACCTGACTTACAAAAATCTCACTTTTGATTTTGCCTTGTTAAGGAGCTGTGAAGGCCTTATGGCTGACTTTATAGTCTTTCCAAGCCACAAGAAGAAAAAAAACCCCAATCCCAGAGAAACAGACAGACAGACAGACAGACAGACAGACAACAAGAACAACAATAACAGACAGCACTTGGGAGATGAAGGCAGGAAGATCAAGAGTTGAAGATAATCTTCATTATATATTGAGTTTAAGGCTAGCCTGGGCTATGTCTCTAAAAACAAAACAAAGCAAAACAGAATAGGAAGGTCTGTGAGACAATTTTACTGTCTTTAAAACAATATACTTCGGGCTGGAGAGATGGCTCAGTGGTTAAGAGCTCTGACTGTTCTTTCAGAGGTCCTGAGTTCAATTCTCAGCAGCCACATAGTGATTCACAACCATCTGTAATGAGATCGGATGCCCTCTTCTGGTGTGTCTGAAGACAGCTACAGGGTACTCATATACATAGAATAAATCTTTAAAGAAAAAGTCCATATTGGGGAATCAAAATAAAAAAATATTTCATAAGACCATGTATCAGTAAAAACTTTCCGATTTGGTGCAGCTGAGGTATAGGAGGGATATTCATATTCACAGGTATTCCTCCTGTGTGTGTAACAGCAAGAACACGTTTAAATCCAACACGTTGTAAATGAATGTGAAAGAAATCCAGTAGATTTTAGGCATCGAATGAAATATTACATGCAGATTAGAAAGAGGTTAAAAAAAAAAGTCTTGGGGTGTGCTTGACCCTGCTTGATCTAGTCCTCATATCCAATGGCCAAAGCTTAAATACTCCGGCCTTTTGTGCAAGTGTCAGGAACTCAGAATTTCACTGGGTCCCCTGCAGCAATTAAGGAAAAAAAAGTCACACCCAGAACCTGAAAGGAGGTAACCAGCAACTAAAGCATTTCCTTTTATAATTCTTCCAGCCATGTGGTGGCTTTCCACAGCCTTGGACGAAAATCTTACCGGTTACTCTTTAACTGTGTTAAAAGTAGAAAACCTAGTGGTCTGGGCAGTGCCTATCACTGCGATCAAACGTAGATCTGTCTCGTCAGCTGGTTGCTTATCACATGGAACGGCTGCGGAGAGCTGACACTGGGATGGATTGAAGCGGGAACCCTGCATTGCCTAGGAAACTCCTGCCATTGACTGTGGTAGGGGAGCTTACAGCAGTGATCATCTTCATTGCGTATTAAAGTGTAATAGTGACAGAATGCAATAACCATTAAGGAAGCCTCCTTATGGAAGAAACTGAATTTCTCCTTAAAATCATTTTACACTGATCGATAAGCACATGTGCATCCAGGTTTGTAAGAAATAAGTTATCCGGCAAATCACATTTTGCTCATGTTATTTTTATATATTTAACTTAAAATTCAATTTTAAATTACCCTCAATTTAGATTCATTTTTTAAAACTCTCTTACTTAGGCAGAAGGCAAGAAAATGCATATGAGAAAACCAGTGGTTGTGGATGATAAAAACATTCTTTCAATTCAGTAGGAGGGAAAGAGAACAGGAGAGAGAGAGAGAGAGAGAGAGAGAGAGAGAGAGAGAGAGAGAGATACTGGGCAGGGACAGAAGGGAGTTTGAACGTGGCCTTTTATTTTTGTTTCAGTGAGGTGCCTTGGTGTGTGTGTGGGTGTAAAGTGAGAAACAATGAGGACCTTTGCCTTTCATTTTGGTTAATGCTTCTCCGAGGCTACAAACCCATTTTGAGAAAGGGTATGTTACACATTCTTTGCCAAGAAAAATCAGCTAATGAATACAAAACAACAACAACAACAACAACAACAACAACAACAACAACAACAAAAACCACAAAAACCAAAAACCAAAAAACAACAAAAAAAAAAAAAGGAAGAAAGAAAGAAAAGAAAAGAAAGAAAAAGGAAACAGTCACCAGTCACTGTTCATGTTAGGAGAAAAACATGTTTTCCCTTACGTCGTATACCAGGAAGCCACAGTTCCTACCACTTTCCTTCGGCAGGCTGCAGGCTGCTCTTGGCCTCTCTGGCCCTGAGTTCTTGGCAGGGAGGGAGTAGTATACCTAGTTTACCAATGCTGAATGGGAAGGACTCTTCTGGCCTCCAAGTTTTGTCACTGAGACAGGGAGCCAACCATTAGGGCTGCAGAGAGAAAAGCAAACCCAGTTCTTCCCATCGGTAATCCAAGGGGGGGGGGAGGGGGACAGGATTACTACGAAGCTCCCGTTCTCTTCTAAGACTCTGTCATTTTTTTTGAGAATGGATCATTCTTATTAAGCTACCCCATCTTAAATCATGCACTTTCTTATTTCTCATCTACAGAATGAAATTGTGTACCTACTGCATGATAATGCATGGTAAAATAGATCAGTACCGTCATGACTGGGTTAGACTCATCCCTGGGACTGTGTAAATCAGTGGTTCTAGTCTCACATGAGTAATGGGATCATTATTACTACTGCTGCTGCTGCTGCTGCTGCTGCTGCTGCTGTTGCTGCTACTACTACTATTATTATTTAGCATCCTAAAAGCTGGCCCCTCTCCTGGTCCTCCTCCCCTTCTCCTCTGGGAGGGTGGGAGTCCCCTGGATATCTCCCCACCCTGACTCATCAAGTCTCTGCAGGATTAGGCACATTTCTAATCCTGAGTTCAGACAAGGCAGCCCTGTCAGGGAATGGATACCACGGCTCTCTGAAGCTTTAGGGAGAGCCTGTGGACCCACATGAGGGAGAACTACACATCTGCCATATGTATTCTGGAGGCTTCTGTCTAGCCTGTCCATGCCTTTTGGCTGGTGGCTCAGCCTCTGATAGCCCCGAGGGTCCAGGTTAATTGACTGTTGGTCTTCTTGTGGGGTTCCCATCCCTGTCAAGACCTTCAATCCTTCAGGATATTATTATTATAAATAGAAGATAAGAGGCTCCTGGGTAGGCAGGGGCTGAAGTTTACCACCACTATTAACTTAGAGAAGGTAGGGGAAGCCATGAAGAATGGATGGCAGGAGAGTATAATTTTAATTCAGGATAGCTCTCCATGAAGCTCATTAATTCAACAAATACAATTATTAAGCCCACACTTCACATCAGGCATTTAAAAAAGGAAGTAGAGGTAAATAAAATCTTGTGCTTTCTTGGCACTTGTGTCAGAATGATAACTTAGCAAGTGCATCATTAATGTAAGGGCTAATTATGGAGTGTGCAGTGAAGGGCTGGTGAGAGGCAGTGATGATAGTGCGGTTCAATCTTATAGGAAGTATCCGGAGCAGTATTCTCCAGCAGGGAGATATTTGCACGGAGATACAAAGTATCTGGAGCAGTATTCTCCAGCAGGGAGATATTTGCACAGAGATACAAAGTATCCGGAGCAGTATTCTCCAGCAGTGTGGTATTCGCACAGAGATACAAGTAAGTAAGGGAAATGTGTCTGAGGGAGGGGCAACTCAGGAAGAGGGAGGCCCTGGTGTTGATGTGTCTGTCATGCCTGAGTGGCGACCAAAAGGCCAGCAATAATGGAGGGTGGGTAAAAGACAGGAGGTAGACACCCATGTGGATGAGGCCAGAACATGCACAGCTCCGTAAGTTGTTAAAGACTTTGGATTTAATTGTAATAAAAACCACTGGTGAGGCTGGAGAGCTGACTCTGTAGCTAAGAGCACTCTCTCCTCTTACAGAGGACCAGGGTTATGCTCCCAGCATTCACACAGCAGCTTACAACTACCTCTGACTCCAACTCCAGAGGATCCAATGACCTCTTCTGAGCCCTTTGGTCACCAGCCATGCATTTGATACACATACATACACACAGGCAAAAACACACACACACAAATTAAATACAAATCTTTAAAAAATATAACAAACTAGCTCCCGAACCCCCAATGAAGAACTGGGAGCCAGATGTGGTGACACTTGCAAACCCAGCACTCAGGACACCGAGGCAGCAAGGTTGTGGGTTTGAAGCTAGCCTGGGCTACATAGAAAGTTCCAGGTTGTGTAGGAAGATCCAGTCTCAAAACCAAGCCAAACCAAACAACATTGGAATATTTGAGAAAAAGAGTCATATGCGAACTTCCCAGCTGTTCCTTGAAAATTAGATCTAGGAAGGAAAAGATGAAGCAAACGGGTAATTGTTGCAATGGCTCAGGCACACAGAACGCTGGCTGAGACCAAGCTAGAAGGGACATAACGGGGTTTGGAATATAAAGAGGTTGGTGCAAGTAGTGTTTGCTAATGGATCAAATGTGGCATGCGGGAGAAAAAGAAAAGGAGTCAAGAATAATTGTTTTTGAACGACATAGACAGGAGAATGGAAATATCATTAATTAAAACTAACACCAGGAACAAACCGTTTGGGAGAGAAAAATCAAGTGGTTTTGTGCTTTTAAACTTTGAAATGCAGTCTTGATATATATCAATGGCCACAAAGTTCTTTAAATTACATTCATTTGTTCTCTCTCCTTCCCCCTCCCCTCCCCTCCTCCTCCCTCTCCCTCTGTGACCATGTATGTGCTACAGTACAGATGTGGAGGTCAGAGGATAATTCAAAGGATAACTCATCTCTCCTACTATGGGGACTTCAGAGATCTACTCAGGTTTTCAGGCTTGGTGGCAGGTGCCTTCCCAGGCTGAGACGAGGCTCTAGCGTCACAATTTTCTTTCTATCCCCTTATTTTCACCACCAGAATTTCATCTACTTATAAAACGTCTCTCCTGAGTCCTAGTAGCTTGAAGAAGCAAAATACAGGGAAGTAAGAAGGTTTGAGAAGTATCCAAGAGGTGAAAGCACGAAAACTGAGCAGACAGTAAAGGTGGGAAGGCAGGGACTAGAACCTGTGCAGATGGGGGCTGCAGGTCAGGGAATGAAAACAATCCCCAACTCCCATCTCCAGCAGCCCCTCCCCCTTCATACTAGGGCCAGGCTTCTGGCTTTGGACAGTATTTTAGTACGCCCACTGCAGACACACAGTGTTAACGTAGAAGTAGAAATATTTCTGCTCTGACAATAGTGGCTTGCTCAGGGAGGGTTGAGTTTTCTTATGTAACAGAAGGATCAAGCCAGCAGTGCAGGTTAGACCATTATCTATAGGTCTTCTGGACTCATCCCCCTCATTGGCTTGTTGCCTCATGGCGACAAGATGGCTACTACTGATCCAGCCATTACATACACAGTGCGGCCTGAAAGACAGAAGGATGCTGCACGTTACAACACCGGCTTTGTCAGGTAACACTTTCCACGTTTTCTTCTTGAGGGCCAACTACACTTTTAAGTACTCGCACCTCTAGGAGGGATGGGGTAAGACTACTTAGCTTCTTTGCATCTATGGTAGAACATGGCAAGAAAGACAAGAGTATCTGATTGCAAAACAGTGGTGCTTGCCACACCGCTGGTGACTGAGTTCTGTCAGCATCTGTTGGGTCCTTCCCACCAGATAGACTCTGATCTCCGTCTGTTTGAACACAGTGCTCACGAAAGCCTCACTTGGTTTCTTTCCCTTGGTTATTTAAACCCATTGCCTAATCAATCGACTTCTGGATGTTCTTGTGTGGGAAGCTTTGAGACCTTTCTCTGTTCCTTAGTGGGAGAAGGAATTAAATTACTTATGTCTTCGGGAGCAAAGTGTGTCCATCAAACCAGTACACGGCCATTTTACAATTTCCAACTGTGTTTGCCGCAGGGAAAAGTGTAGACAGTAGTGACTTGCTAGAGAGAGAAAAACATACAAACTCCTCGAAATGGGAGGGGTTTGATATTTTTGAAGATTTTAAAGGCTAGCTAGTTGCTGGAGGGAAATGGGAAGTCAATGAGAGATGGGAGGGAGGTTGAATCGGTTGAGAAGCTAGATCTTGTACAATAGCGGTAAAGAACCTGGGTTTTTAATTCTAATTTTACTTTTGCTTTATTTTATTTATTTTTTTTTGGTTTTACAGCCCAGGCTGGTCTTGAGTTTGTAGCGCTTCTCCTGTTTCGAGCTTCCTGAGTGCTGGGAGTACAGCCGTGTACTTCCACGGCTGGCTTTACTTCCGGTTCAATGGGACACCGCTAGACGGTGGTGACCAGATTTACTTTGGAAGACTAATTCTCTCTGGCTCCTGTGGGATGGATTGGGAGGAATGAGGAGTCCAGGTGAGATCAAGGTAAGAGCTATTTATCTCCAATGCTGAGAAGAGGAAATAAAGCTACTTCGGATGGGGCCAAAATCTCAGAGGAAAGAATATTATGAGTTTGAGATATGTTTTGGAGGCAGAATTGGCAAACACTGGTGCTGAGTTAGATCTGCGAGGCAGGAAGCCGGGGCCGTAAGTGTTTATTTCCAGGTTTCTGGTTTGTGTAACTTGTCGAATAGAGGTGTCATCTGCTGAACTTTCCAAGATGGCAACAGGCTTGAAGGGAGAGAGCAGACCAAAACGTTTCTTTGTTAAAGAAACTTTAAAAAAGGAATCTTTAAAAAAACTCATCAGGTAACTGGAAAGATGGCTCCGCAATTAAGAACATTGGCTGCTCTTTCAGAGAACCTGGGTTCCATTCCCAGCACCCACCTGACCATCCACACTCTGTAACTCCAGATCCAGGTGAATCTTCTGCCCTCTTCTGGCAGCTATGGGTACTACAGGCACATAGTGCTCGGATGCACATGCCAGCAAAACACCCATACCCATACAATAAAAGTAAGTCAATCTTAAAAATTGATCGGAGCTCTAGATAGCAATTCTGGCCTTGAGGTCACCATAGAGTCTAAGATGTCCTCAAATGCGATCTGTCTACCCCATCCACCGTGGTGCTGGGGTTACAGGTGTGTAGTTCCCTATATGGCTTTTCAACTTTGTTTTCTTTTCTCCTGAGAACTCACTCTGTAGACTACTCGGGTGCTTTTCTACTTTTCATGCCCTTGTCCTTATACTGTTTTATCTTGAGTAAGTTCACCTTGCTAAAATCCCACTGTGAAGATTAAATGAGTTAACACAGTGTCATACATACAGTTTCTGGAACGTGATCTTTGCGATGTTATATTTCGCCATTATTATCTAAGTTTAAATCTATTTGCTTCTATCTCCTCCATAGCCCTGCGTGTCCCTCCAAGGTAGAAACTTCATCTTCTCCACTTTTAAATTTTCCAAAACCAGGTATAATTGATTATTCTCCCAGCGTACCACACTTCAGTCCGGATCTGAGGAGTGACTCTTACCCGTTTCCCAAACTGCCCTGGTGAATATCTAGCTTTCGAGTGAGTAAGTGGTGCTCGAGGCACAAACCACTTGCAGCATGCTTAAAAGCTCCGTGGTTTTTTGAGAGTCCAGCGGTTCAAAATTAGATTAGGGACCTTCGAAACACCTGGAAATGTTTATTTTCTATTTTGAACATATCGATTGTAGTAAATGTACAGTTAAATACATGGGAAGCAGTATCATGGTGTATCTAATATTTATTTATTTTACGTACACAAGTACACTGTAGCTGTCTTTAGACACACTAGAAACGAGCATCGGAAGCATGGCTTATCTAATTATTGGCAGGGGTAGCTGCAGAACACCGACAGAACAGGCCACGGAGCTGGCTTCTTTATGAAAGTCATTCCTTTGGAACAAATTATACATGGCATTTTCTCCCCCCAGACAAAGACGATGCCGCTGAGAACTAGTCTGAGCCTATACTTAGCCAACATTTCTCCTTCCGCAGTCCATAACAACGAAGGCAACAATGACAGAATAGCTGTAGGTGTGTGCTCTGTGCTCTGTGCTCTGTGCTCTGTGTCTACTGTGTTGGACACTGGGTTAGTATTTCGTGTTCGTGGGATTTGATAGCCTAGCAACCCGTTTGCTTAACAAACGAAAAACTAATCTTAGCGGATTTTTTTAGCTTCCTTTTGGCTGCTGCTAGCAAATGACCACAACCACAGCCTAGAGACCGGAAGTCCAAAATCAGGCTGTCAGGAGGGCTGATTCTTTTTGGAGGTTCCCCTTCCGGCATGGGGGATATTGCGTTAGTTTGTGGCAGAACCACTCTAGTCTGTATTTATCTGCATCTAGCACGTATAACGAAAGTCTTAACCGTGGCAGTGCCCACAGGCAAGGCTTGGCCAACCACCATAGCATGCCAATTAATGAGAGGAGCGACGAGGCCTTGTCTAGCACGCGTGCAGCCCCGTATGAGGCCCCAGGTTCAGCCTTGATTATGGGAGCCAGGAAAGAACAGATCAGGGAGTCCAGCGACCACAAGTCTGTTTGGGGTTCCTGGAATTAGCTTTAGGTTTAAGTAGAGAAGGAATTAAGGCACAAAGCGAGGGGTTTGCATGATTAAGCAACCCTGGTCAAAGTGTAGTTTGCTTGATCACTGTGCCAGTCAGCCTCAGCAAAGCGGTCAGAAGTCAGAAGTCCCGACTGCTGTCATAGTTTGGAGGGACCAACGCGCTTCCTACAAGAGCATCTCTTCGGTGCCATGACCAGCATGGAAAATTACCTGTCTTCTGGGGATGGGCTGTGTCTGTCCTGTGAAGTTTAGCTGTTTATAACAAGTCTCTGCCTTCAGTCTGGAGGAGAATGAAGCAGTTTGGGCAGGCACTCCTTGGGTGATTAAGCCAAGCAGAGGTCTGACCAAAGAACGGGAAAAAGTCGTGAGATGAGGGCAGATGCCGGGATTTCTTCCTGCTTGCAATTCCCTCGTGAGTGTCGTTACTCCTTGGCAAAGCAGCTCTTAGGTGCCCACTACACACACGCTCTCTCATGGCTCCTCTCATGTTGGTGGAGTTGACTCACCCACTGTTCTAAGGGCATTGGCGATGGCATTAGAACCACGTGGAAAAATAAGGATTATTTCCTCGCTTCAAGGTCCTTCCTTAAGACTTGGATACATCCGTGGAACCATTGCTAGTGTAACTCAGCAATGTTCAGCAACTTGATCGTCAGTGGCACAAAGTGTCAGAGCCGACCCCCCATGGCATGACTCTCCATTTGTACTCAAAGTCTTTTGCGAGCTGGCTCCCCTGTCAGCAAGGAGGCAGAGTTAAGATGTGGAACTCACCAAGCAGGAGGGAAGGCTGCATGGTTTAACTCTGTTTAATTTCTTCACCCAACTAAAACTCCGGCACAAAGACCTGATTGTTGAATACAGGCGACCAAGGAGGACACAAAGCCCTCTAGGGAGGTTTCCTAGGTGTTTTTAAAAGAGCCAAGTGATGGGTTGGGGATTTAGCTCAGCGGTAGAGTGCTTGCCTAGCAAGCGCAAGGCCTTGGGTTCAGTCCCCAGCTCTGAAAAAAAAAAAAAAAAAAAAAAAGAGCCAAGTGACAGTGGCTAAGTAGGGATGTTCCATGAGGGTGCTGAGTGTCACTATGGAGGCACCTTGTCACCGTGGTGGCTAAAATGGTCTCACAGTGTAGATTTTTTTTTTCTTTCTGTTCCCATATTTTTGTTTTCTATAAAGAACAATTGGCTCTAAGAGGAGCTAGATGGGACTGGAGAAAAAAAAATCTGAGAGGGACAAAGACACAACTAGTTTCTCCTCTAGCCTACTTTGTATTATGATTTAAAATAGACCCCTGGCTCCCTGGCTGTCCTGTCACTCTGCCCCCACCCCCACTTTCTTTCCAGAAGGCCAAGGGTGTCCTGTGGTCTGGCCCCTGTCTTGGTCTGCTCAGCATCAGTGACAGTTGTAGATCAGACAGATTTGGAACCCTTTTAACATTTCAAGTAGTTTGTCACAACTTCCGTAAGACACAGTTTAAAAATCCACACTGTGAAAGGAAGTGAAAAATCTGGCAAATTATATTAAGCATCAGGTAACAGAATTATTGAAAGGAAAATAATATGGAAAGTCACAGCTGTCAGTTTTAGAGAATGTTAACTTAAATAGTGGCATTTTAAAAAAGTTCCCAAAAGAGGGGAACATATGCCATATATATCCCCTTTCTTATCAGGAATAGAAAGGTCACAATCAAGTGGAAAGTCACTGAATATTTTTGGCTGGGAAAAGCAGGAAGGAAATTTTCATCCTACCATTGCCAAGGACTACAGTTGGGTTAACTATCCTTTTCCTGGATAATTCGAATGCCCAATATGAAGAAAGTGTTAGAAAAATTGATACACAGTTTTTATCATCTGGGACCTGATGTCAAAGAGCACACATAAAGCAAAAAAATGATAATTTGATAAATTGAAGATAATTTGATAATGAACTTGAGCTTTTTTTTTATTATTATTTTAAGACATTGCCTCACAATCTGACCCAGACTGGTCTTGAATTCTTCTTTTTTTCTTTTTTTCTTTTCTTTTTTTTTTTTCTTTTTTTTCGGAGCTGGGGACCGAACCCAGGGCCTTGCGCTTGCTAGGCAAGCGCTCTACCACTGAGCTAAATCCCCAACCCCTTGAATTCTTTATTTGGCTCTCTATTAACTCTTTATTCAGATGACCACAAATTCTTCATAATCCTGAGTTCTGGGGTTACAGGCAATGCACCACAACACTTGTCAATTTATAAATGTTTAATATTTAAACATTTATATGATAAACGTTATTTTTAATATTTTACTATGAGGGCTTTAAAAAAGTATACACAAAAGCTAAAAGAATCGGTTCGAGCCTCTCAGAACCTTTCAACTCTGCTTTAAAAAATGCTAAAAGAGTTGTATAATGAACATTTATATATTGCCCATTTATGCCAGATGTTGGCAGACTACAGTCCCGGGGCCAGATCTAATTTCTGGGTCTCTTTTGTAAATAACGTTTTATTGGAACACATCCGTGTCACGGTGTATCTGTTCCTTTGGGTGTGGCAGAGAAGCTGCGGTGGCCTGCAGAAGACCCCCAGTCATAGCCACGGCAGTGAACTGAGATGCACAGTGACACACCAGTGGCCAGGCCTGTGGAATAGTGACAATGAGACTGTTGGCACGGTTTGCAGGATGCTAGAATGTGAGGAGAAGGCTCACTCGGATCTGGATTCCTTAGTGGTGTAGTCGCCCACAGGTTGCCCAGAGAACTTCTCAGTGGTACAGCTGTCTGTGACTGGCCTGTGCTCGTCTCAGTACCCCCAATAAATTCATCTGTCTGATTATTCGTGTGAAACAGTAGCAAGTCTGAGTAGTTCAAACAGAATATGCAAAGCCTAAAGTCCCCACCATGTAAAACTTCATTACGTATCCAACCAACTTGCAAGTGGATTTCAGGTTCATATTTACCCACACAACTCCCAAAAGCTCGTGCTAAGAGATAACATTGAAAGGAGTAACCACTTAGCTAATATCAAACTCTCTGTAGTGGCTCTTCTGGGACACAGGGCATGTGACATTCCCAAGTAAGGGAGGGGGTGGGCAATGCTTCTTCAGGGAGAGTGAGCAGAGCAGATGAGGAATCATTAATCCACAAATTCGAGGTCAGCAAGCTGAAAGATTCTAAAGCATGTTTACCATGATCAAGAAGATAAAAGGGAGCCCTGCGGCCACTCGGGCGGAACATCAAAGCAGCCATCACAGCCTTGCACCCAGGTGGGCTGCCTTCCTCCGAGGGCAAGCCTTGCCCACGTGACTGGAGTCACTTATTCAATCTGAGTGCTGACTCGCTAAAGTGGAGCTGAAGGTGCAGGGGAGAGAGAGAGAGAGAGAGAGAGAGAGAGAGAGAGAGAGAGAGACAGAGAGAGACAGACAGAGAGAGAGAGAGAGAGAGAGGGAGAGAGAGAGACGGAGAGAGAGAGACAAAGAGACACAGAGAGAGACACAGAGAGAGACAGAGACAGACAGAGAGAGAGAGACACAGAGAGAGACACAGAGAGAGAGAGAGAGAGAGAGAGAGAGAGAGAGAGAGACAGAGAGAGACAGAGAGAGACAGAGAGAGAGAGACGGAGAGAGAGACACACAGAGAGAGACAGAAAGAGACAGAGAGAGACAGAGAGACAGAGAGAGACAGAGAGACAGAGAGACAGAGAGACAGAGAGAGACAGAGAGACAGAGACAGAGACAGAGAGACAGAGAGAGAGGCTGTTAATACTTACAGACTCCTTCACAAGGGATCACTTGCCTTTTCAAAAGACTTTGAAGGAGGGCACATGACTACAATTTAAGCTCTCTGAAAAGGCCATCTTTCTCTAGTAGACAGCAATACTGTCTAAACCACAATTGTTCAGTGCTTTTGAATTGAAATGTTTAGGCAAATTCCCACATGCAGAATGTCAATCCCTATGAAGCTTGACTTTGGAAGTTTCTGTTTGTTTGTTTTTGGGTTTTTTTTTGTTACCACCATAAGCAACCTTGTCCTCAGAGGTTGGGGTATGGTCCTGGAGAGACTGTGTTCCTTTTGTCTGATGGGGTCAGCTCCTTGCATTTGGTGAGCTTCACACTTTTCCAGGTAGAACTCCAGGGGCTCTCTGAAGAAGAATACAAAATAATCTTCTTGGAAAACTTCAGGCCTAGTGAACAGGACAAGAGCTACCTCAGCATGGACCATAACAAAATAACAAACTGGGGGGAAAAGTGAGCTTATCAGAAACATTTGTCAGTCATGAAAGTATTTTTCCCTCGGTGACACCTGCGATTCGTTCATGGAGGTCCGTCGGCTGTGCCCTCGTGGTCCAGATCCCACGCAGCTTGTACTGTGACTGGTCCAGATAGAAAAGACTTGATGTGACCAAGAAAAGCATGTGAGTCTTAACGGTATGAAGTGGTATGGGTGGAGAAGAAGGAAAAAGGATGTGGAAGTTGCTGTTTTAAGTAGGATGCTCATGGCGGGCCCTATAGAGGTGAGGAAACGAGGCAATGAGTGTCTGAGCAAAGCATATTCCAGACAGAACCACACAGGACAAGATCCAGGTACAGGAAATCTCTGGTGCCTTCCTCAAAGAACGCCAGGGACTACAGAAGAACTTTACCCTTCCCTCCTGCAGCCCACTGCCTAAGGTGACCTCCCTATCTCCTCTCAGTCATCTCTGTGCTCAGTTCTGCGGGTTCTGTTGTGCCAGGGAAATGTTAGTGATCTCCGAAAACTCAGACAGGAAGGAGTCAATCTGATGCAACTCACAGCAGGGTCTTTATTTGAGCTAGCTTGGGCCCCTGCAATGCACCAGTGTTACACAGGACGGTTTTGGTGGTGGGGGAGCCCCAGATGTCTATCGGGGTGAGGCTTTAGAGTGAGGAGCAGGTAGGAGTGAGTGTGCAAGCATCTAATGGGAGAGCTACTGTGGCCTTTAGCATAATTGGCTGGTACTGGGAGTCATATCATAATTAATTTCTGTTTCCTTCTGCATTTGTGGTCATTAGGCAAGGGTTGGGCTTGGAATCTGGGGGTGCAGGTTTGTTGGGGGAATAACCTGGAAACTCTGGTCTTGTTGGGGATTAACCTAGAGACTGGAGGTAGGCTCAGGTTTTGTTGGGGGGGGCAACTTGGAAACTAATGCTAGGTACCAGCCTGTTAGTTTACCTGAGTTCCAACTTAGGTCAGGGTCTCTAAAATGGAGTCTGAACTTAAAAGATTTGGCCTCTCAGTTCCTTCAGGTCTCTAATTGACAAAGCCATGAAACTCCATTTCGACTCATCTGTTGTCAATCTCCTGTGTCAGATAAGGATCTAGCTAACACGTTGTGCCTCTTTTCCCTATTCCTCCCAGTGTCTGTTACACATGAGTTTTAGTCACGGCACCAGCTAAGCAGTATATATTTACCACGGTGAGACTTTTGTTTCTGGGTCTATCAATTTTGTGAAGTAAGAGTTGCTGGAACCAGGAAGTGCAGGCAAATCACAGGGCCGGGCAAAGGTTAGAAGTCTGGAGGTGGCACGAAGTCCAGAGGTTTTGAAAGGTTCAGAGTTTAAAGCTAATTTGTCTAGATCAGCCTTCCTGGGCAGAGATGATGAAATTGGCATGATCTATCTGGCTCCTAGACTCATTTCATCCCTGGGGTGCATGGGGAAAGAATATCTTGTGTATTGTCTGGATGTATCACCTGTCAATTTAAAAAAACAAAATAACTATGAAACTATGAAACTTGAAACTATGGCCTATAGGAAAGGGTAGAATCAAAAGTGGGACATCCGGGAGGCAGAAAGGATTCTGGGATAGATCAAGGCACGGCGGATTCGCTCAGGACGATGTAAAGAGACAGACACGTGGTACCTGAGACAGGTAATCAGCATGTGGCAGAATGCAGACGAAAGTAAATGAGTTATTTTAAATTATGATCTAGTTAGAGAAGAGCCGAGCTATATGGCCAAGGCATTTGTAAATATATTCTCAGTCTGAGTTTTATTTCTGGGAGCATGGGGCTGGGAGGAAGAACCAGACCTAACTTTTGCAGATGCCCAGGAGGGAGGTTGATATTTTGTCTCCAGTGTCTCTGCTATAGGTGGTATCTTGAGTTTCCAGCCCCACTCTGATACCCTGGCTTTTGGCTGTAGCAACTTGTTTTTTTTTTTTTTTATTCTTTTTTTCGGAGCTGGGGACTGAACCCAGGGCCTTGCGCTTGCTAGGCAAACGCTCTACCACTGAGCCAAATCCCCAGCCCCTGGCTAGCAACTTGTGACCCTGTTCACCCTCGGTATCCAGTATTTCAGTATCCCGGGTTTATCCCAACTTGCCCAACCCTTTAAGACTGGTTCCCTACACAAACTCATATGCATTTGACCACTGGACAGAGGCTACATTTTCTTTGATGAACCTGATTAGTGCATGCTTTGATACCGAAGACATAAGCTACCTGGTTCCTAACTAGAGAACGAAATAGTACTGGACTTCAGACAGATTACATGCTATTGTATGTAGTTCTAAATCCCAAAACTTGGTTTTGCTCCCTTTCAGTGCCAGAAGTTCTTTTATGCATCTAGAATGATCCCACAAATGTGATCGTATCGTGTGAGACTTCTTCAAGGATGGCTGTGTCCTTGAGTACGCAGTCATGGCCTCTGAGGGCCACTTTAGTCCTTCCCGCTCTGGCACAGGCTCTTCTGCAAGCTCGTGTCCTAGTGCTGTCCCACCCAACCTGCCTTGTGCCGCACTGAGCTTCTCACCGCCTCTCAGCTTCTCACACAGTGCGTAAGCACGCACACTGCTTTTTTGTGCATAGACTGCTTTCCCTTCTTTACCCTCTGGGTTGGCCTGACTCAGTTTGTTTTATGTGTTTGGGTGTTTCTGTGCATGAATATGCCGGATGCCTTTGGAGGCCAAGAGAGGCCATAGGAGCCCCTGGAGCTGGAGTTACAGACGCTGTGGATCACCATGAGGATGCTGGAAATTGAACTGAGGTCCTCCGGGAGAACAGCCAATGTTTTTTACTGCTGAGCCATCATTCCAGCCCTCTCACTCAGTTTTGAAGACTGGCCCAGCCACTTTTCTCTGAAAAGGCTTACCTACCCCATGTTTCTCACACCCTCAGTCTCTTTTGGGTTAAGTGCTGCTGGGTCTGTCGAGCTCTGTCATAATAGATGAGATCACACTCTTGGACAATGGGAAACTCTGTATTTTGTGTGTACACAAAGTAGCCTTTGAAAACAATGGTAGGAAGCAGGGGCCTTGCCTCTGAGTTGGAAGGGCTAAGATTGTTTATGAGGAATCTGACCTAAAAATCGTGCCTGAAACATTTTTCTTTTTCAATAAAAAAATTTTGAGGCACGGCCTCACTATGTTGCCCTGGCTGGTTTCGAACTTGGTACATAGAGCAGGCTAGCCTCACACTCACAGAGGGCTGTGATTAAAGTACTCTGTTCAATTGGTTTTAAATGCTTAAAAATCAGATTTATTTATTTATTTATTTATTTACTTACTTATTTATTTATTATTTGTGGGTGTACATGAGTCACAGTATGTTTGTGAAGATCAGAGGATGACTTAAGAGATTTGTTTGGTCCAAGGGATAGAGCTAATGTTTTTTTTTTTTGTTTTGTTTTGTTTTTTTCTATTTTTCGGAGCTGGGGACCGAACCCAGGGCCTTGCGCTTGCTAGGCAAGCGCTCTACCACTGAGCTAAATCCCCAACCCGATAGAGCTCATGTTATCTGGCTTGTTGGCAAGCAACTTTATATGCTAACCCATCACGTTGGCCCCTAACATTGGGTCTTCTAGGGTATTTTAGTGGGGTTTAGTGACAAGCAAATGTAGTCCCAGTTCCTCAAGGAAGCTCCTCAAAGTGGGGAAATTGCTTGAGGTCAGGAGATTGAAGCCAGCCTGGGGAACCTAGTGTCGAATTAGCAGGAGCAGCAGCAGCAGTGGCAGTAATAAAAAGTATAGGATATGTGAGTACCAGAACAGTGAAAGGCAGTGTGTCAGAAAACCACCAGACGGAAAACAAGCTGGTTTTTGTCTCTAACAGGTTTTCAAAGTACATCGAACATTATTATAGCTTAGTGCTTGCCAGAAGCTCGGTCCGAGGCAGAGACGTTAATAATCTGTGCAGTAGCAACAAGGGCAGAAGTGACTCACCACCGGGAATCGAGGAACTTGGGGAAGTCATCCACGTAGGCGTGAGGTGAGTGAGGCACGTAGACTGTGGAGGGCATGGATTTTACTCTGAACCCACGAGAAAGATACAGCTATTGCTCTGATGCAGCCAGTAGGAGGGGGACCATGGGACTGGTATAACTTAGGAACCAGATTTTAATTCTCTTACCTATGAACAGTTTATGTCACAGTGCAACTGACGTACTGCCTTAGTTAAGTCTGGATCTGTGTTTCCTGTATCCCAGGGATGCTAGAATCTGCCTTGCCCACCTCTCAAAGGCCTGTCAAATGAGGAGAACATCTATGAAAGAGCTTTGAACACCACGAAGTCTGAGCACAAGGCATGTGTTGGTGAGAAGGGTCCTCCCTGCAAGGGCGAACACTGGGAACGTGGCCTTTCTTGGGCCTGTTGTGGCAGGCAGGGAAGGGTTGCTCCCGGACAGAGGGAGGAGGTGGGCAGATTCAGGTAAAGATATCCTCAGAATGATCTAACGAGGCTGGAAGCGCTCCAGGGGAGCTAAGTGGTAAAGGGAGGGGAGCTCTGAGAACAGAGACACCAAAGAGGAGAGGACAGCAGAGGCGGTGAATGAGTTCAGAAGACGACATCAAACCAACGACTGGCAAGGCAGGATGGAGTAATACGTACACTAAGTGAAAGGAAGTGGATGCGTGTGGACTGGGATGCTGAAGCGGGCTGCTTACTTTTATGTACATATTTGTGTGAGCATTTGTTAGTGCCCATGTATGTGTGTGCATGTGGGGGCCAGAGGACACCGGGGTTTTGTTGTTGTTTTGAGACAGTGTTTCTCGGTGTCTTGGAACACATCAAGTAGTCTAGGCTGGCAATGCCCAGGAGTCCAAAGGATCTTGTCTTTACCTCTCTCGTGTGAGGTAAATGCATCCACACCCAGCTTCTTCAAATGGGTTCTGGGGATACAAATCAGGTCCGTGTATCCCCAAACAAGTGATTTACCAAGGGAGCTGTCTCTTCAGCCCAGATGGTTTTTGAGCAGCTTTGAGGACATTTGGAGTAAACCACCACCCCGGGGTGAGCAGTGTTTTCTGAGTTCTTCCGAAATAAACCCACTCAGCACAATGGGCGAGCCCACTCAGGAGAATGAGCTGGATAGTGCCAAAGTCTGGTTCCTACTCAGATTTTCTTCACCAGAGAACTAAGTGGGGAAGCAGGAGAAACCTTCCTTTTCTCTATTGAGGGGCTCTTCTGTAATGTCCATCCAGTGTTGTCTGTAGTTCATGCTACGGTCACTATAATCCATGGTGTGTGGGGAGCAGATTAATTGGCTTCATTGATAGCTGGACCCTAGCATCTCATAGTTTCTGGGAGATGCTGGCCCTATGTTAATTGAGCGTTGAATGCTGTTTGCCTAAGAGTAGGTAAGGGGGGGGCGTCTTCTTGACCAATAGTCCTCATATAGAGGGAGAAAATGAGTTCTCTGGTGTTCTTTCTGCTGAGAGCACTAATTTCATCATGAGGTACCCACCTTCATGAAATCCTCTAGCCCAGGGGTTCTTAGCCTATGGGTCATGACTCCTTGGTGGGGGTGTGTGTCAAATGATTTTTTTAATAGGGGCTGTATATCAGATATCCTGCATATCATATCTGATTATGATTCATAACAGTAGCAAAATTATAGTTATGAACTAGCAATGAAGATAAATTTATGGTTAGGTGTCATCACACTGTGAGGAACTGTATTAAAGGGTCACAGCACTAAGAGGAAGGTTGAGAACCACTGCTCTAACCCTACTGGCCCCTCAAACGCTCCATTTCTAAAAACTACATTGAGGTTAAAGTTTCATCATAAATTCGGAGTTCAAGCTATAGCAACACAGGCCATAAAGTTGGTTGCCTGTTTCCTTGGGACTCTTTTTTAACCACTGTATGTCTCATACCCAGTTAAATATCATAAGCCCTAAGAACCGGACTCCAGAGATCAAATAACCCCATTAAAAATGGGGTACAGAGCTAAACAAAGAATTCTCAACTGAGGAATATTGAATGACTGTGAAGCACCTAAAGAAATGTTCAACATCCTTAGTCATCAGGGAAACGCAAATCAAAACAACCCTGAGATTCCACCTCACACCAGTTAGAATGGCTAAGATCAAAAACTCAGGTTGCAGCAGATGCTGGCGAGGATGTGGGGAAAGAGGAACATTCCTCCATAGTTGGTGGGATTGCAAACTGGTACAACCACTCTGGAAATCAGTCTGGCAGTTCCTAAGAAAATTGGACCTAGTACTACTTGAGGACCCAGCTATACCACTCCTGGGCATATACCCAAAAGATGCTCCAACATATAACAAAGACACATGCTCCACTATGTTCATAGCCGCCTTATTTATAATAGCCAGAAGCTGGAAAGAACCCAGATATTCTTCAACAGAGGAATGGATATAGAAAATGTGGTACATTTACACCTTGGAGTTCTACTCAGCTATTAAAAACAATGATTTTATGAAATTTTTAGGCAAACAGATGGAACTAGAAAATATCATGAGTGAGGTAACCCAGTCACAAAAGAACACACATGGTATGTACTCATTGATAAGTGGATATTAGCTGAAAAGCTTGGAATACCCAAGATACAATTCACAGACCATATGAAGCTCAAGAAGAAGGAAGACCAAAGTGTGGATGCTTCAGTCCTTCTTAGAAGGGGAAACAAATTACTCACAGGAGGAAATACAGGGACAAAGAGTGGAGGAGAGAGACTGAAGGAAAGGCCATCCAGAAACTGCCCCACCTGCAGATCCATCCTATATACAGTCACCAAACACAAAGACCATCGCAGATGCCAAGAAGTGCATGCTGACAGGAACCTGATATAGCTGTCTCCTGAGAGGATCTGACAGAGCATGACAAATACAGAGGTGAATGCTCCCAGCCAACCATTGAACTGAGAATGGGGTCCCCATTGGAGGAGTTAGAGAAAGAATTGAAGGAGCTGAAGGGGCTTACAGAACATAAGAACAACAATACTAACGAACCAGAGCTCCCAGGGACTAAACCACCAACCAAAGAGTACACATGGGGGGACCCATGGCTCCGGGTGCATATGTAGCAGAGGATGGCCTTGTCGGGCACCAATGGGAGGAGAGGCCTTTGGTCCTGTGAAGGCTTTGATGCCCCAGTGTAGGGGAATGCCAAAGGGTGGGGAGGCAGGAGGCAGTAGGTGGGTGGGGGAGCACACTCGTAGAAGCAGGGGGAGGGAGGATGGGATAGGGGGTTTCTGAAGGGGAAACCATCAAAGGGGTTAACATTTGAAATGTAAATAAAGAAAATATCCAATAAAAGAAAAGAAAAAATGGCTATCTTACAAAACAACAACAACAACAACAACAACAACAACAACAACAGGTCCTAAGAATCAAGAATCAATCCCAGGTTTGGAGGTCTTGTTTTCTCTCTGGCTTTGGGGAGCAAATGGGTTGAGCTAGCTGGGCATTCTCTTTATTGTTTATGACCCCAGAGGTATCTGAGTAGCAAGAAGGGTAACATGAACAGAACCCGAATCAGTTTGAATCCTTTGCCTGAGGATAAATAACTGCTTCAGAACAGTCTGCTCGCTGAGGCAGTGAGAGCTTCTAGAACTGACATTTTGTTCTGGGTCAGGCTGCCTTTGTAGCTTAGCTGCATCAAGACTCCCTGTGAGAGCCAGAAATCCATGTGGGCCTTTGGCCCGAGGTGAGAATATTTAGCATCCTCATCTATAGAGCCAGGAAGTTGGATATTGTTCCTCTCCTGCAGGGACCCCATGCCGGTGAAAGCTACGAGGGACAGCCAGCCAAATATGTCTTCCCCACTGAGCATAGCTGGTGCTGGTCTCAGCCCAACCAAATTCCACCCGGGTGCTTGAGTCCAACCCACAGCATGGGACTCGGTTCGAGCAAAATCATCCACTCTCCAGTTCTGGGAGCACTTTACAGAGGCTTCTGAAACGGGCTGGCATGGATCCTGCAGTCTCTGGTGGGAAACGAGGTTGGCAGCTCTTTGCTTCCGGTCTCCCACTCAAATGCTGAGCTTTCTGGCCCTAAGTGGCCTGCAGACATGGCTTGGGTCCCAGGTTACTCATATGGATTTATTTCTGAAGCATTAGGAAACTTTTTGGCCCGAGGCTTTAGAAAGTTTTATCTCCGAGGATGTGAGTGGGAGGAGACCCTTGTGGAGAGCACCGGCAGCAGTCTAGCTTTGGCCTCTCTGTCTGCCCACACCGTGACAGCCTGCGGAGGTTGAATAGCCTCTAGAACTAGAACGAGAACATTTAGCAGCGGGGCTTCTTATACTTAGCATTCTGCAGCAGGATGCTCCATTTTAAAGGAGAGAAAACTGAGGCACAGGGTGGCACAAGTTACTGTCCAGGGGCACCAGGGTATCTCCTGGTCTTCACCATTGCACTACACGCCCTGGTAGAGATGTACTCTGGTTCTGCTCCCCAACCCTCTTTCTTGGGTCGATTGTCTTGGGCTATCTTGTGCATAACCGCTGTCTTAGTCGGCGTTTCATTGCTGTGAAGAGACGCCGTGACCATGGCAATTCTTAGAAAGGAAAATCTTTAACTGGCTTACAGTTTCAGAGGTTTAGCCCATTTAGTTTCAGAGGTGGGAGACATGGCCGTGTGCAGGAGGCATGGTGCTGGAGGAGCCAAGCGTTCTACATATTGATTCGCATGTAGAAGGATACTGTGTCACTGGACGTAGCTTGAGCATCGAAGACTTCAAGGTCTACCCCCACAGTGACTCACTTCCTCCAACGAGACCATACCTACTCCAAGAGGCCATACCTTCTAATAGTGCCACTCCCTATGGGCCATGCATTCAAACGGTCAGTAGAGTCCATTCCTAGTCAAACCACCACAATTGCTTTTACAGGAATTAATAAAAAAAAAAAGGGTTTTACAGCTTAAGTGCCTGGAGGATCTGGTCATGTGACATCTCCCCTAAGGATGAATTTTATTGACTGAGAAGCAGTGCTCAGGATAAAAAGGCTCAGGGAAGAAGAATCTGAGATAAACGTAATAGTAATAGTCCGAGGTATTTGGGTTTGTCCTGGCCCTGCAGATAACACAGATTATCAGACTGTAAACTACGAATATCCCTAGCTTTCTGGGCAGAAACGGGTATACATCTCTTCCCTTGAAAGACAAGGCTGCGTGTTTAATGTTCCTGATTTCCCTAGTGTTTATCTGTGAGCTCCAGGACTTACCTCATGCCTGTTACAACAATGCTATGGTTTTACTGTTGGCAAATATTTTGTTTCTACATCTCATTGTTAGTGGGGTTAAATATTTCTCATGCTTGTTCGTAACTTGTGTCTTCCTATATTGATTTTTATATTTACATTTTTTACACTTTTCTTTTAGGCTTTTGTATATTAAGAATATTGTTGCAAATATTTTTCCAGTTTGTTAACTCAGCTCTTTTAACGATGTGATTTTGAAGTATAGAAATGTAAATAATATATTTGCATTTATTGTTATAGTTATATAAATTATATAAACCATCTTCCACCTAGAAATAAATAACATTTTATACATATTAAGCCGCTTTTGGTGTTATTCTTAAATACATAATAGATTATCTGTTCATGAATTAAGATTCTAAGTCAACTTTTACCCAAATAGTTTTTGGTTGTCCTGTATTTATTAGTTAGTTTTAGATTCATCTTTGGTTTAAATTATGTGTATCTGTGTGTGTCATGTGTGGACCTGTGAACTTATGAGTGCAGGAGCTGTAAATTCCAGGAGAGAGTATCAGACCGCCTGATGTTGAGGTGATTATGAGCCATTCACTATGGGCGTTTGGAACTAAACTCAGGTCCTCTGGAAGAGCAGCAAATGTTTTTAGTTGCTGATCCACTTTTCCAGCTCCGTGTCATGAAACTTAATTCATGAACAGATAATCTATTATGTGTTTAAGAATAACACTAAAGGGGTTGGGGATTTAGATCAGTGGTAGAGCACTTGCCTAGCAAGCGCAAGGCCCTGGGTTCGGTCCCCAGCTCAGAAAAAAAAGAATAAAAAAAAAAAAAAAAGAATAACACTAAAAACGGCTCAATATGTATAAAATGTTATTATATTTCTAAATAAAATTAAATAAAAATTTCTTCCTATTTGTTTGACCCAATTTCTTTTTTATATGTTAAAATAGATATTGGTATATAACATATATAAGGACATATTTTGGCCGTTTAATTGAGCTGTGATAATTCTTGTGGCTGAACCATGCTAACATGATTCCATCTTCCGCTGTCAGAATGGCTAAGATCAAAAACCCAAGTGACAGCACAGGCTGGGGAGGATGTTGAGCAATGGGGAACACTCCTCCATTGCTGGTGGGAGTGTGAATTTGTATAACTGCTTTGGAAATCAATCTGGAGGTTTCTTAGAAAATTGGAAATTGTTCTACTTCAAAACCTAGCTATACCACTCCTGGGTATATACCCAAAAGATGCTCCAACATACCACAAGGACACATGCTCCACCATATTCATAGCAGCTTTTTTCATGATAGCCAGAAACTGGAAACAACCTACATGTCCCTCAACTGGCGAATGGATAAAGAAAATGTGGTACATCTGCACAACGGAATACTATTCAGCGATTAAAAACAAGGACATCATGAATTTTACAGGCAAGTGGACGGATCTTGAGAAAATCATCCTGAGTGAGGATCTCACTTTCTTTAAGCACTTATCTTTCCAGACCTGTACCTTGCTCTGTTTGCTTATGGCTCCCAAGGTCACCATTCTGTTGTTCATTTCCTATTGTCTCGAACCCCAGTTCCCTGAATGCTCCTGGATCTCCCAATCCCAGTTCAGAATACTCTCCCGAGTGTGTTTGTAGCTCTCAAGTTTGGTTATACAGTCATGAACGATCTTGGGTAATGTTTTTTCAGGCTTAGCCAGGCATCGAAGTCATATATTTTGTTATGGGGACACTCAGTCACTGTGCTTTGAACTCACAAGTATATATGAATAGAGTCACCAGAACCAGTACAAAGTGGAAGTTTGTGGCTCTGACCTTTTGGAATTGATGTCTCAGTGCACCAATGCCTGCATTTCCAGTTTCTCCCAGTAGGAGGTGCTGATGCTGTCTATTGTGACCTTGGTTTATCACTCAACTCAGGGTAGAATTAATATTCCTGTCATAAATCTGAGGTAAATGGTGAGCTCTCCAATGTATATAAAACAAAACAAAACAACAACAACAAAACCAAATTTCTTATGTCCTGATCTAGTTCATGGACTATTTTTCTATCTCTCCCATTGCCTTGGCATCCAAAATAGAGAGTAGATATTCACAGCATGTGTTGAATTCTAAATGTGTAACAGGTAGCTCGCAAGTGCGAAACCATATATACTTAACCAGCCAAACACTGTGTAATGAGAAGCAGAGGATACAGGGAGAGAAGTCTTACTACAGATAAGTTATTGTTGGTCCGAGAGACGGGTTTTGTGAGAGCCTGTAGAATAAGACAGCGAGTTGGTCACTTTACATCATTCCTGAAAGCATCTGAGATGGATGCCGTCAGGGGTGGGGGAGATGTATTTGGGCCCATGACTTGGAGGTTTTTGTTTATTGAAGGCTGACTCCATCGTGATGGGACCGGAGTGAGGCAGAACACCGCGGTGATAGAAGGACCCGGTACAGCGAAATTGCTTATGCCCTGGTAACCAGGAAGCAGAGAAAGTGGGAAAGTCTCAAAACAGGATACCCTCCATCACCCTGGAAATGGACAAAGAGATACCTTATCGGTAGTGTTGTTAGGGGCAGAGTAGATGGCAGTTCTTTGTTCAGTATAGTTTGATTTCAAGGATGGTGGCCAAAGCTGTTTTATGCCTAGGACATATAAAAAAAAATCAAGTCAAATCCAGGCAGTGCAGCATGGGAGGAGGAAGACAGACAGAGACCTGCTGACGGCCGTGCCACCCACAGACCTACCCTCCAGCACATGGCACAGAGAGCTGTAGACACCTGCTTGCCAGAGGATGTCACCCGGGGGCTCACCACAGGGAGTCAGCTTCGTGGTCAGCCTGCAGTGGGAGCCACCACAATGTGCAACATGTGGTGGACAGGTGGAAGAGGAAGGAAAATGGAGACTCGAGGGGAGAGAGGAGCAGCCTGTGGCCAGCCCTACCACCTGGGGTCATCATGAGGCCCCAGCCTGAGTTGCCACTGAGGGCCATGTCTGGGGCTACACAGCAGCAGAAGTTGGTGTTGATGTCCGTGGTTCATATTACCACTAGGGAACATGGGAACATCCCCGGTTGGGGCAGCTGCTGTGGACCAGGTGGACGTCCAGGGGCTGTGCAGAGCTGGCCCTGCTTCTCACTGGCTGTTGTGCTCTGGAGAGTTGGCCCCACGTGTCACAGGTGGTGCTGGGCCCTGCACCTCACCCAGACAACACAGCTGACCCTGGTGATGGAGGTGTGAGTCAATACCCCTCCCCATGAATATAGGAGAGCTGACCCTGGGGTCATGAGAGTGGGTGAGCTGGCCCT
Organism: Rattus rattus; assembly: GCF_011064425.1. Classification (NCBI taxonomy): domain Eukaryota; kingdom Metazoa; phylum Chordata; class Mammalia; order Rodentia; family Muridae; genus Rattus; species Rattus rattus. The sequence goes on from NC_046155.1 coordinate 37,028,529, forward strand.
ACACCTCACCTGTGCAGCACAGTAGAGCTCGCCCTAGTGGAGGGGGCTCAGGTGAGCTGGGAGAGAGTGAAGGAGAGCTGGCCCTTGTCTGCCATGAGGTGGCATGGGTTGGTGGGTGATGCTCCCCATTCCACACCCCTCACCACCTGAGGCAGTTGGGAGAGCTGGCCCTGGGATCATGAGGAAGGGCGAGTTGGCTCTTTCTCTCACTGGGTGAAGCACTAGGGAGAGCGGGCCTCACACCCTGACTGGGCAGCACAGCGAAGTCCACTCTGGAGGCAGGGGTACAGGTGAGTTGGCCTGGTGGGCGTGAGAGCTGACCCTGCATGGGTGGTACTGGGTGTCCTAGCTGGGACAGTGCTGGAGAACTCTCCCTGGTGGTGCTGATAAGGGAGAGTGGAGGCTCTGACCAGCCTAGCTACCACCCAGGCTAGATCCAAAGCTCTGAGTTGACTCACCCAAAAATCTGTTACCTATGGATGGTTGGGACACATGCAAAGGCCAGGACTGCTGATCCAAAGCTGCCAGATCTCCATGACACAGGCCAACACAGGATAACTGGGAGGAGGCCCGGTGAGGATCCAATACTGATGGTGTCACAGAAGCCAGAGATCTCTAACCAGAACAATGACTCAGCGCAATGAACAGAGGGACATATACTCTGGGACACGCTCCAGCTTCCGCGACGAGAGGTTTTCTGTGCTTTGGGTTTTTTTGCTTTTTTGTTTGTTTGTTTGCTTGCTTATTTGTGCATTTTTTATTTTTTGGGGGGGTAGCATGGACGAAGGGTGGATATGAAGGGACAGGGGGCTGAGAAGGACTGGGGTGCATAATGTGAAACTCATAAAAAAAATCAATAAAAAGTTAAAAGAAAAAAAAGATACCTTCCAAATTGATGCTCCCGCAACCTATAGGCCTGATCTAAAAGCCAGGTGAGGTTAACACACCCAACATTCAATCATCAACTCAATCATCAACGGCGCCCCCAACCACGGCCAGGCCTTCTACACAGGAGCCTTTTTGTGTGGGTCTTGCTTCACACACGGACCATCATAAGAACAGAAGAAAAGCTCCGTGAGGTAGGAAGAGCCCAGCGAGCTCAGATTACGTCCAAACAGGGTGATGCAGGAGTTTCATGGAAGAGGTGACAGGAAGGTGCGCTGAGACTTCAGGGATGAGGACTTTGGAAAGCAGCAGGAACCGAGAGAGCCCGGTGTGATCTGGTTAAGACAGAGGGCAGGCGGGAAGTAAGCCTGGGAAGACGGCAGGCTGACGGGCAAAGTCTAAAGTAAAAGCTCGGACTTTGTTTTAGCCTTCGTCTTAAACATCTGACTTTGCAGAGATGTATTTGCTCTGTCCGAAAGTCCTCGGGAGGCCAGAACCCGGAGCCACATCGGAATCTTTCTTGAGCTGTTTCAAGGAAAGCCAGCTCTCCACTTCTGGGTCCACGGACGGCGAACACCAGACCTGTCAGCTACTTGCAAACAAAAAGCAAAGAGCAGTTGAAATCTTTGTCCAAACAAAGAAAACTGAAAATAATGCCAAGGGAAAAACAAGGAGCTGTACCGACCTACGGTTTGCCTTTAGATTGGGAGAGCCCAATCCTATGTCACTTGAACGGCATGAGGATAGAGACCAGAGCCATTCACAAACTACGGCCTTCTTGACCAAATGTTATATTGAAAACAGTGGTTAATGGCCGCTCACTAGGATAGCTTTGTACACACGGCTTTTACGTAGTCACTTTATTCTAGAGAGTCACAGGACTTTTTTTTTTTTTTTTTTTTTTTCAGAGCTGGGGACCGAACCCAGGGCCTTGCGCTTGCTAGGCAAGCGCTCTACCACTGAGCTAATTCCCCAAGCCCGTCACAGGATGTTTTTAAGCTCTTTGTTTTCAACTTAATCTGAAATTCTCTGGAATTGCTAGGAAGCAATGAATAAAAGCAATGAAAAAATTCTGAGGAGTAAGGACATAACGGAGGTGGAGAAATTAAGATGGACTTGGTAAGTAGTCTAGGCTGTTCCTCTAATTGCTGGGTCAAATGATGTCATAGGAGACATGCTAGAAAGGGGGGGGGCTGTGTGTGTGGGGAAGGCCTGGAAGATTTGAAGGATTTTGAAGTTGCCATGATTACTGTAATTAGTCTCGTTAAAACATGGATACATGAGATAATCATCCCTTATATTAAACCCTTGAATGCTCCAAGGTGTGGTGACAAATAGGGCATTCACGCTTTGTCACTTATTGCTCATTTCTTCTTGGGAACTATAAGAGGGAGTCCATCGTTTAAAGTCTTGTCATTTGCTCCCCCTGCCCCCCCCCCCCCCCCCGTGGCTAGATGAAAAACGTCATGGAGGACAACAATGGATCATTTGACTCCCACATTTATTCATCAATTGCATGTGTGATTGTTGTGCCCTGACATTAATGGTCAAGTAAGAAGATAAGCCATTATATAAATCACAAACCCTGGAAGGTCATGAAGAATGGGTTGCTCCGTCTGAAGCATGGGCAGGAAAGGTCAGAAAATGAATGGATGTCCAGGAAGTTCCATGGTGGCAGAACAGGTAACTTAGTCTATATCTTGTGTCTGCTTTAATGTAGATTCTGTCTTTTGTTTTGTGGCAGTCTGTAAGGATAAAGGGTAATTTCTTGGTTGATTTCTAAGAGCAGGTGGGAAAAGAAATTCCCTGGATAGAAGTGTGCTGCGTTCTAAGGTCTCAGAAAAACAGAAAAGGGTCACGATGACTTTTTAGAGGTCATTGTCCCATATTGGAGAAGATCTATAGTATGATGTAATCCTTAGCAATAGAGCATGTGTATGAGTGCACAGAAGGTGAGGTGGGGTTGGTGATTTTCTTTTTCTTCCTCCCTGGAATCCCTGTGAGAACCCCCTCTGATCTCTTGGTTTAGACAGGGCTTTTTGTCAGCCTTTTGATCAGGTGAAGGTAAGTATCGTTATGAATGGAAGGACCAGACTGTTGAGAAATTTCACAGCTCTGTACAATTTTGTAAAAGAAGAATGAAATTGTGTCCTCTAACAGCTGGAGCTTCTACTAATGCACGCGGTGACTCTGCAAAAAAAAAAAAAAAAAAAAAAAGATGGGCTTAAAACCACAGGGACTTAATCTAGCTCTTGGTTGACAGCCCAAGCGCATGATAACCAAAAGTTCAAAGTTCTTAAGTCTGCGAGATGTACCCATCAGGAAACAGGTCACAATACTCTGCTTTAGATTCCTCCCCAGCCCTCCAGAAACACACATTCTTATTTTTAGCAGGAGCAAGCACTATGTTAAATACCAGCATAGAAATCTTCTCGCCTTGGCTGTGTAGATGTAGGCAAGGCGAGGTCTTTGATTTTCCGCCCTTTCTCTGTCCTTCTGGACACTTTCAGCCAGATTTGATCACAGCTAATGAACCACCAGATGAACTAGAATTACCTTTAAACCAAACACAGCTCCTTATGTTAGGCAATCTGTTATCTAGGTGACTTTTTAAAGTGCCTGGACAATGTTAGTTCAAAGTGAGATTCCAAACTCATTAGTCAAATCTTAAACCAGATGAACACAATTCAATTTTTAAAACATTTGTCACAAATGTAGCAATTATTTTTCTAAGGGAGGCAACAGGAAATGACTAGAGTAAAGATATTCTGCCTCTGAGCAAGAGGTCAGATAAAATAGGGGGTTTTGATTTCTTTATATTTCTAGAACTTTCTAGACAGAAATGACCTGCCCATTTTGTGGAAATGGAGCCATACTCTGGGATTAGTAAAAATTAGACTTACGTACTGTCTGGGATTCCGACACGTCATGTGAGCAGAATCAACAGGCTTGAGTGACACATTCAAGCTGTGAAGTGCTACATCTGGTTAGCTTGGCTGGTCCTGATTTCCTCCCCGTGTCCTGATTGGCTACCAATTATGTTATATCTCCAATATTCTGTCATGTGGCCTTGTTGACATTGTGAGAGATGGTGTATTCCTGATCCATTGATGCTGGCTTTGCCATATGACTTGTCTTGACTACTGGAATGTTTCTGTAGAGACAGATCAAGAATGAAAACAAAATTTCCATACTTTATCAACTAGGTCATGACTTACTGTATACAAGCATCTGGAGCATGGCTACTGAGGACCTGTGGCACCCTGACTACATAGCTAGTGTCAAAAAGACATGTTGTATACTATTTACTACTTAATGAGATAGTGAGATACCTGCCTATCTATCTAGATATGAATCTTTGAGCAAATGGCCCATAAGATAAAGTATTTTCTTGACTTTAATGCTCCTGCTTCCTCTTAATGGTGTCATCTCTCTCTGGGATTTGGCTTTTCTCTTTTCCAATGAATGTCAATAAACTCTCTTTGTCATCTCATGCCCATGTTGCCATCAACGTCTCTGTTCTCACATTTGTTCAGGGACATAAGAATCTAGAAATCCTAGTGAGTGTCCATCTTACTGAATATATTTATAGCTAACAGTCAAGTGGATGGATATTAAAGCAGATACTAGGATAGATGATAAATGGTGCTGAGGGGGACTAAAGATACACCAAGGTAATACTGGCTGAGGATCTACAACATTCCAACTCCCCACAGTCAGGAAGTACTAGTTAGTCAACCAGTTTGAGTGTCTGTAGAATCTTAAAGGTTTTTCTTCTTATTTTTATTTTATGTGTATGGATGTTTTGTCTGAACGTATGCTTGTGTATAACTTGCCAAGGCCAGAAGACGGTGTTGAATCCCAAAGAATTAGAGATATAGATGGTTGCGAGCTGCTGTGTAGGTGCTGGAAGCTGAATCTGGGTCCTCTGCTCTTGACTGCTGAGCCATGGCAGCCCTACCTGGAGAATCTGTGTCGTAGAGGTATTAGTTGACAACATAAGAATGAGATAATTTATTTCCCGTTCATGGCTGGCCATTGTTGAATTAGTTGGACTATAGCCCCTTCTGTCTGTCTGTCTGTCTGTCTGTCTTATTCATTCCGTAAGCTCTATGACTCTAGAGAACACTGAAGAGGAGACTTAAGTGTCCTTTGAAAAGTCAGTTGTGTGGGATGGTGTTTTGCTGTGACAAACACGTGAAGGAGTGTTTTCCTGAAGCAGACAAGTGAAAGGCTGTTCTGCTAAAGCAAGCACGTGAAAGGACACGTGGTGAAGGATTCTTCGCTAACCACGTGTATACATTGGTCCACCTTACATTGTGTAGTTGAGCTCCTTTTGTTGGGATGCCATAGAAAGAAACGCACCAAAGACTTCTGGGGGTGTGCTACCCCCACCCCCAACCCTTCATCCCCCACTGCTTCTGTGGACTCAGGCCAACTGGCAGAGTGATGTCAGCTGATACAGATTTACATGGAGTTTTGCTAAGACAGACTCAGATGCTGAGGCAAGACCCATGGAGGACACGTGATGTTCGGAGGGAGTGTAAGTAAGACTCCACGGACTCTGAGAGGGGCTTGCTGGAAGAGCTAGTTCTGCAATGCTGCTTGGTCTTGAGTCTTCAGTGAGAGAGGCAGGGCAAAGCACTCCAGATATCCCTGCTGGTCCTGATCCCTCCTGCTGCCTCGTGCCGACTTGGCTGAGGCCTGGCTGCTCCTGCTAGGTCGGGCCACCGCTGCTGCTGTCCAGCTCTACTGAACTGGACGGCTGGTGTATCCATGAAGTGCTTGCGAGTGGATCGAGCTGCCATTGCCAACCTGCGAACTGAACTGCTCATTTCCTGACAATGCAGATGAGATTTGCTCCAAAGAATCATTTCTAAACAGGTCCCCCCATTCCTTTCTTTTCCACGACCTCTGGTGGATGATGGGCTAGAAAGGAGGTTAAAGCACTTAAGAACCATCATTAAAAGGAGACTTTGAAACTGTAAGCAATAGGATTTATACGGACAATGCTGAATCGTGGTTGTGTTCGTTGAAAAGAAGATGGTGGTAGGTTGGCTGACATCTGGGGCCTGCCTACATCTGGGGCTGTGTTCCTACACCCGGCTTGTCCTTTGCCCAGCTCTCTTGGCTTCACTAAGTCAACATAGCTTTGTTCTGATTGGCTGACTGCAGATGGTAGCTCCTCAGACTCCCTGTGTACAGCAAAAACTTGTCCCGAGGCTCCCACTGCATCAGTCCAAGGCATGACCTGGTTTATCGGCCACACTGTACTCCAGCGAGGAAATGCAGGCTCATGGGTATTGGTTGCTCCCATTCTGGGCCGATTTATCTCTACTTTCACAGTTCCTACCATGATGCCTTCCCCAGGAAAGTTAGAAAGTACAATTATATATTTTTCTCAGTATTGTTTGTTCCTGTCAACATTTCCACACATGTGTATTATCTATTTTGAGAATACCCACCCCTCAGTTACCCTCTATTCTCTCCTCTCTCACCCTGTTTCTTTTTGGTCTCTTCCTCTCCCCTAGATAGTTTACTATCTTTTTTTCATGACTTAAAAAACCAAAACCAAAACCAAACCCCAAACCAGCTAGATTCTCCGTGTGAAAGAACGCACGCTGTTGTGTGACTCTGGGTCTGCTTGTTCTGTTTACCATGGTGATCTTCCAGCTCTGCCTATCTCCTGCAAATCACACAGTTTCGTTTCTCTGCACGGCTGAATTATACTCCACGACATTACATTCTGTGCGTTCTTTAACTGTTTAAGTGTTGATAGACACTTGAGCTGATTCCACGGCTGACCAATGAGACAGAGCCACGGAAATGCAAAGAAGTACACAATGACTTCTGCCTTTCATCCTCTCGGATATATCTCCAGCCAGATCATACAGTAATTACAGTTTTAGTATTTTGAGGAACCTCCACACTGATTTTCACAGTGGCTAGACTAAGATATATTCCCACAGTGGGTAGGCTTTGAGCAAAATAAACCCTCTGTCCATATACCTAACACCACTTGCACACAGTGTTCCCCTCTGGCATGCTTGAGATCTTATTTCTAATAGATTTTCCCATTTGATCGCCAGCTCTTAAGAGCCTCCTTTTTGTTTTATAGGTCAGTTAGTGCTGACATTGGGCAACGTCTCCCAGTGCCTTGGCGGGTACCCGGCAGTGCCCCGTGCCACCTCTCCATTGGCAGGCCTCTAGCCTCAGTTGTGAGGAAGCTCACTTGCTCCTTGAGAAATCTGAGATGCGGGTCAGACACGGTCAGTGAGGAGTGTCTCCACAGTCCAGAGTAGACTCGCTCACGGTGGTCTAAGATCTTCAACCTGAGGTGTCATCCTTCCCCAGACCAGCGGTTCTTGTGAGAAAGAGAGGTCCTAGTTTTCCTCCAAGGACTCTGAGACTATTAAAGGAAGGCTTTGGGCTGGTGAGATGGCTCAGTGGTTAAGAGCATTAGCTACTCTTCCAGAGGACCTGGGTTTAATTGCCAGCACCCACATGCCACTTACCAGCTCTAGGTAAGACACCCTTGCTCAGATATACCTGTAGGCAAAACACCAAGGCATGTGAAATTAAAAAGAAAAAAGTCATTAAAAAATAAAAAGAAAGGTTTTGATCCTGCATTAGCTTATAAAATTGCAATGTTTTTGGGTTTTTATTAATTAATTAATTTTTTTTTTTACAGAAACAATTACTGCCTTGCATGTAGCTAAGTCTGGGCCCAGACACTTGGGTTTAAATCCTGGTCCAGGCTTAGTCAGCTGTGTCATCTTTGATGGCTACACGTGTTTCTGTGCCTCAGTTTTTAGTCAATAAAATGGGCACCATGGTTTTGTGAGATAAAATACATCACAGGAAAGCGCTTTGATTCTTAGAGCATCGTGCACCATGCAAGAGTCACTACTCTCTCACCTCTGTGGCTCTTTTCAGTGGGCTCCTAGTGCTGCCCTCTGCTAATACGGTGGGGTTTATTTAAGTTTTTATCTTGGATGTCATTTGTCCTACCTATGCCAGCTATATGCAAGGCTTCTTCTGCAGATAATCAAAATTTCCTAAATTAAAGGACCTACCAACTCATGCCCTGACCAGACTGTGCCTTGACAGTCCTTGTGAGACAGTATGTCTCCACCGTACACCTTCTGTCCACAGGAGAGGCCCTTCCTAGCTCCCAATGTCCCACACTCTGCTTCCATACTGACAACTGAGTGGCTGAGTGTAGGAGCGTCAGACACCCAGGATGCTGTCCATCGTTAACGAGCCATTTGGCCGACCAAGGGTTAGCTCTCCCCTTCCCTTTAAATCTCAGCGTCCATTTCCCTATGTGACCGAGTCTCCGGTTGGCATGGCATGCGTTGCTAAGCCTCCTTCTCCCTGGCACAGCGAAATGAGCCTTTGTGCCAGTACTCACCGTACCCATGGAGGACTGTGCTAATCTTGCTCCCTAAATATAGTTGTGACTGTCACCACCCAACCTATGGGTGATGTGTGCTTACCACCTGCACACATACCTTACCGACTTCACGTGTCATCTAACCCCAGCCTGCTGCTGCCCTAGCAAGACCTCGGGGTTTGGAATGAATGGCCTAAACGTTCTATGGAGGCTGGACAGATAGGAGTCAGGATGCAGGCAGGCAGGATGTCCTGCTTTGAGGTCACAGGGAGTGTTGTGGGACCTTGCCTGTTACGCTTGGCTAGAATTCAGATAATGGTACCCAATGTCTTGATGTGAGAAACCCATTTTGCATCCTACCCAATCTTGGCCATAGTTTAGGACCACTAATTTTCTCTTGCCTAGCAGTGGTGGCGAGGTGGCAGACACAACATACAGGTGAGGGGACCGTCGTTCTGTGCTTCTGGGCTTGTGCTGCTTTGCAGCATGACTACAAGTCTTTACCTAGCAGCAGAGGAAGCAGCAGCCAGGACCTTGCGTGGCTTAGAGGCATGATGTGCAGGTGAGAGGAAGAAGCTTGTTTTCAGCAAAAACATCCAATCATTATGATGATTGTGAGGAGACCTTCACCAAGGCATTCTGGGGGCACCGGTGTGTATCACTGAGAGCTAGGAAGCACACTATTTATACCTGGTGGGGTTGGGCATAGGATGCCCACTGATCCAGTTATTTCTAGGGCAATCGTTTTTCTAGTTTCTCTTCCTGCAGGAAGAAATTACCCATGCCAGTTGCTTGTTTGAGAACTCTATGTGTCTAGTTTTCGTGTGTGTGTGTGTGTGTGTGTGTGTGTGTGTGTGTGTGTGTGCGCACGCATATGTATGTGTGTGTGTTGGGGGTGAGGAAATGAAGGGCCACGCACATATGTGTTCATCTGAAGGCCAAAGGGCAACCTTGGATATTGTACCTTAGGAGCCATTCACCTTGTTGCTGCCTAGTTTGTTTGGCTTTTTTATTTTTTGTGAAAAACCAGTGGACCCTGGGAATTCGGCTGTGCCTGCCTCCCAAGTGCTGGGTTTACAAGGCTAAGCCACTATGCCCGAGTTTTCACTTGGTTTCTGGGGATCAGAATAAAGTAAGGTCCTCTGCTTACTTGGCAAGCACTGACTGAGTTACGTCTTGAATCAGTGCCTTGTTTTGTTTTAGTTTTTGATCTTCTAAGACATGGTTTCATAAGGGAGCCCTGCCTGGGAACTCCTATGTAGATCAGGTTAGCCGCAGCTTGTGGTGACTTCAGAGTGCTAGGATTCAGTCTGTTTCATCATACCTGGATCTCTTGTGTCTTAGACTAGACAATGTACCTGACTTTCCATTGGAAGGGAAAGAAAGGATGGACAGAGGGATGAAAGCTATTCAATTCTGGATATCCAGGCTGGTGGCCCAGGCTGTGAAATTCTTAAATTTTATCAGAGAGAGGGAGAGGGAGAGGGAGAAGGAGAGGGAGAGAATGTTTAACATTTTTATTATGAATTTTGGGAAAGACTCAATCAAATTATTATTGTATCTATCTATCTATCTATCTATCTATCTATCTATCTATCTATCATCAATCTATCTACCGTCTGTCTGTTCAGTGTGTGTATGCATGTGTGTGTGTATTTGTATGCATGTGTGAGCACACTATCAGAGGCCTCTTTCTTGTGGGTCCCGGGGATCTAGCTCAGGTTGATGGCAGGTGCCTTTACCAGATGAACCTTTTTGCTGTCTTTAAAATAAAACATTTTTGTGTATAGGTGTTTTGTTAGTCTGTATATGTGTGTACTATGTGTGTCCTGATGTCAATGGAGGCCAGAAGCTGCTGTCAGATCCCTCAGAACTGGAATTATAGGTAATTGTGAGTTACCATGTCAGGGTAGGGAATTGAGCCTCCAGTTCTCGAGAAGAGCATCCAGTGCTCCAAATCACTGAGTTATCTCTCCAGTCCCATAAATTAGCTTCTATCTAGTACTTCTACTCTGTCAAGGTCCAGGCTAGGCACCCAGCCAGGTCCTGAGGTGGGGCAGAGTCAGAAGGCAAGGAGCTGATGTTTCTGGCTATTTACTTCTCTTTTGCTAATTCAGAGGCCAAAAGCTGATGGCTTAAGAAAATTGACTCCTGTTGATAGCAGGGGATTAAGAAAAGAAACTTAGTTATTTGGGCTCTTTACTCTTTAACTCAGGGGCCTCTTGCTGGCCAGGTGAGTGGTTCAGACAGGAGAGAGGCTTGGAGTTTGTTAACCCTTTGTGAGCCAGAGAGAAAAGACAAGAAAGTCAGGTGGCAGTGCGCACACACATACACACTCACACACACACACACACACACAGGCACACACACAGGCACACACACACAGGCACACACACAGAGACACACACATACACACACAGAGACAGACAGACACACATAGACACACACATAGGCACACACACAGACACACAGACACACAGACACACAGACACACACACACACACACACACACACACACACACACACACACACACACACTGGCTGAAGCAGAAAAGGGCTACCCTGCCACTTTATTTTTGTTTTTAGTTTTTATACCTTTTCAGATAAAAATTGCTCCATGGTAATTATCAGGTAGAACTGTTTCAGCGGGATAATTGGTTACATGGTTTCCTAAACACTTTTACATTCTATAAGTTCACAGTAAGTTTAAAGCAATAGTTCCTGTCATAGGTTGAAGGTTTAAGGAGTTACAGCAGAATTGTTTACAAGTCTTTTCACTAAGATCAGTGCTTGATTAAACATCCCTTATCTATTTCCTTGCTCTACAAGTGCATCATAAATTTAAAGCAATAGTTTTTATGTCACAAGTTAGCAAGGTTTTGCCAAGAGACAAATCATCTGCCTTGTGTCTTATTTTGAAGTCTTGTATAAACTACTCGATCTTTTATTTTCTGTCTTTTCACCTGCAATAAATTGTCTGCCCCCAGTTTATGACCTTTATGACCGAGATGAATGGCCTCGCCTCATTCCTAACCTAGAAGGATGTTTTCCTTGATTGTGAATTTTTCCAAGCCCATTTTCTTTTCCTAGTGTAATTAGCTCATGACACAGAACTCGATTTGCAGTTTTTTATTCCGTGGGGGACTTAAGTTTACTTGAATCAATTCAGGAGTTCTATAAATCATCATCAGGAATTATAAAATAACCAATTCACCCAAACAACATTATAACATGAAAGTATAACTTCATAATGATCCTCAGGAAATTTGCCTAAAGGGTGGGCTAATGCCCAGGAATCATTAGGCTATGTAATAGTGGCAGGAAAGGCATAGCAGCAGCAAGAAGCAATTCTGACTCGAAGTCGCTGGGATCCATTCCTCTCAGAGTGCGCCCATTGCAGCCATGCAAAATGGTGGGCTGTCTCCAGAAACTCGCTTGCTTGTCATAGCCTTTCCTGCATGGCTGTTGTCATGACTCCATACACAATTATAAAAAAACAATTGAAAACATGATTTCCAAACAATAGTTTTTAAACAAAGGAACTTTTTCCCCACCGTAGGAAGTCTTATGCTAGATATCAGTAAGTCTGGAATGACAACACTTTCCAAGAGAATGCATGAACATGTCTCTTCCTGACATGACCTTTGTTCAATGAACCACCTATTCCATTTAAGGTGGCCCTTAGTGCTTCCATAAGTATTTCCAGTGAGGAATGACTAGGAGGCTAGGCGATCTGCCTTGGAGGAGTGATACGCTTGGACATCTACTTAAAACACTGCAACCCTCATGATACGGAAATTCATTTGTTCCTAGAAGTCTGTGCGTTCTTATTTCTTACCCTGTGCAGGATCCCCATCTACAGCAAGAGTCCCCAGAGTGTGACCTCTGGCTCTAGCGTCCATGAGAGCTGGTCCAGTACAGACTCTTCAGATCTAGGTACATGGACGTCTACTGCGGGTTTTGATGGTTTCTAGAACATTCTGCTGTAAGTGGAAGTTTGAGAACTGCGAATTTATGCTATAACTTTTTTGCCAAGTAGATCTTCATTTTTGGTAGTTTTCTTTCTTTTTAATAAAAAAAATGACGTTCATGTTTAATGCTATATACCATAATAGGAAAGTATGAAAAAAAAGTTACCCTTACGTTGTAACTGAGTGTGAACATTTCTTACTAGTTTTCTTTTTTGTAAGATTTGCGTGTGTGTGTGTGTGTGTGTGTGTGTGTGTGTGTGTGTGTGTGTGTGTATGTGTGTGTGTGCTCGCGTGCGAACTTCAGTGTACCTATGTGTTCCATGTGAATGCAGGCATCCAAGAGAACTCTGGAAATGGAGTTACAGGAGCTTGTGAGTCACCCAATGTGGGTGCTGAACTGAAGTTCAAAAGCTTCAGGCGTCCTTAACCCCTGTGCTATCTCTCTCCAGTCTCTTGCTAGCTTTTAAGTGAGTATCAGTAGAGGAGGAGAGTTCTGAAGCAATATTAAGATGTGAGGGGTTGGAGTCTGTTCTTTGGAGGATGATGATGATCTATAGGATCTCATGTAGCTGAAACTGACCTGGAACTCGCTAGGTAGTAAAGGATGACCTTGAACTTTGGGTCCTTCTGCTTCATCTCCATAATGCCAGGATTGCAGCCAGGTGTCCGGTTTATACAACACTGGGGATCAGTGCAAGCTTCATGCATACACTTGGTGAGCATTCTACCACCGACCTAGTTTTCGAGGCTCACTGACTGCTGAGGTCTGACTCTATCTAAAATCCTTTTGGAAGCATCTTTGCTGGGATCAGCCAATCTGCCCATGCTGCACTCATTGACTCTGGTGATTGCCTGGCCTTCCTGCTGGCCATAGGCAGCTTCTGCTCTCTCTCCTCTCCTCTTACACCTGAGTGGCAGACAGGTGTCCTCACTTCCCTACTTTGAGTCTAGGTGAGCATTTTCATGCTAAAAGGCTTCTCTATATCCCCACCCCTTTACATGTGCACTCTACATGACAAATACCAAACCCAATTCTCCTCTCCAGGCACAGACTCGACAGCCCCACTGCTGAGATTCATACATGGTAACACAGTCAGTCAACAGCAGTAGAGAAATGTTTGATTCTGTCCATCACTGAACGCAGACTCGGAATCCTTGGGAGATAGATACCAGGCGAGCCAATGTGGGCCAGGTTCCTTGCTTGTTAGCCAACATTCCTCAACTCCACACCGGGGATGGCAGAACTCTGAGTATCTTTGAGGTTCTGTTTCTCCTTCTGGATGAAGCATTAGAAATCAGTTTTCTTGCAGTTCTGGGATCGGGACGTTCCATGGTTCATTTGCCACTGGCTGCTGGATTCTGGAGAGGCCGCTCTCCCATCTTCCCGCTAAGATTGCTGTTTTCCTGCCGAGCCCCCCTTCACACAGTCACAGCACCCTTGTGGGGAAACTGCCATTCTGGTACCTTTTCCTTATTATTTCTTTTAACTGTTTGTTTTAAATTGAGAAGTAAAAAGCTGCATGGTTGTATATTTATGCTGTACAACACGGTGTTTTGAAATGTTTACATACTGTGTGATGGTGAAATTGACCTAGTTCAAATACGTGTTAAGTCTCATACTTAAATCTGCTGAGAGTTCTCCTTCCTGAATCTGTTTTACCCCTCGGTCCAGTGTTGCATCATTCCCCTCAAGTTTCTTAACCACTGATGGAAAGTGATGGCAGCCATCGCCCTTTCCTGTCAGCAGGCCCTTTTATCTTTAGGGGCAGGGATTAGGTATCATGGGCAGGGTAGGGATATTAGCGGATCTGAAAACTGATGCCTGCCCCAACCATCTCTTGCATGATTTGGCACCGTCGTGTACAGCATCATATATAGTCTATAAAACACCTTCAGATTCCATCATTACAAAGCTCTGAGAAAGGAATTCTCATTACCGCTCTTTTACTGATAAAATAATGGATCTGCAAGATGGCCGCCTTCCCCTAGGCTGCTGGAAGAATGAAAGGCAAAGTGGGACTTAGCTGGGCTTACGTTAACTTACGTTGGCCCATACTTTACCAAGTCTCTTTTGCTAGGTGGATATAGTCTCACAACAGTACAGCCTGAAGGACAGCTCAGTGGCTTTATTCAGGGAGGATTCAGCCACACATCTGTATTGACTTTACAAGCAGCACTTCAATCCATTACTTTTGTAGAAGCTTTTACTATTCTTGTTCTATAGATGAAAGAACACAGTTTGGATAGAGTGAGTAACCTGATCAAGGTTACGTGGGTGGCATAGCTGATTGTCCTTGGGTTCTCTGACAGAACCCCTGTTTCCTATGCACTGTAAGAAAAGATGTGAACCAAGTCAAGTGGGTGTTTTAAGCCTTGTCTACTGAGAGCTACAGACACATGGGTTTCTTTCATACGGTTCCATGGATTCTGCCAGACTCGAAGGAGGGGGGCAAGGACTCGAGATTCTTCCAAGTGGCCGACACTTGGGAACTGCTTCATCAAGAGGAAGATGCATGAGAGCATTCAAAATTCTTTCTTTTAGGTTTTAAAACATATGGTGTAATATTTTTGGGGTTCATTTCTTTTTAATGGGTGTTTGGGATGAGCTTTTGAATAGGAGGTCAGTCAGGGCAAGAACTTTTTATTTAACTAACTAGCTAATTTATTTTGGGGTGTGTGTGTGTATGTGTGTATGTGTGTGTGCGTGTCTGTGTGCATGTGTGTGTGCATGTGTGTGTGTATCTGTGTGTGTGCATGTGTGTGTGTGCATGTGTGTATGTGTCTGTGTGCGTGTGTGTGTGCGTGTGTGTGTGTGTGTGTGTGTGTGTGTGTGTGTGTGTTTAGAGACTGAGCCCAGGCACTTGAATATTTCAGGCAATACTTTACCATGCAGCTATGTTTCTGGCCCTTTATTCTCGATGTACAATTTTCCATGGGAGTTCTGGCTCTCTGTATAACAACTCTTATTAAATTTCACACAGTGAAATGCTGACCCGGACAGGGAGAGCTTAGGCTCAAATTTCATCCTCTAAGGGGTAGCCATTTCTTGCCTCCCGCAAATACCGCTTTTCCATGTCACAACTCTTCCAAAAATAGATGTCAGTTATTTAATCACCTCTCAGATGGTCTCTGTGAAGAAGCGCAGGTGTCAGAAGACTTGAGGACTTTCGATCAGAATCGGCAGCACCTGGGAGCTTGTCAGTGTTGTGGGGTATCCACCAGAGAAGACGGCCCGGACATGGGCTAACACCAATAGGAAGCTTGCTGGCGACCACGCTGGGCGTTTGGGAATCCCAATGTAATCCGGAGCCACTTCTAGCTGCAACTAAAAGCTGTTAAATCACACCTCATAAACAAGAGACAGGACGGGGACTTCAGGTCTGACCGGTAGATCTGAGGCAAAAGAAGAGAAGCTTCAGCTCGTGTCTTTTTGCTATCAAGTGAAGCCCTGAGTTTTTAAGCACAAAAATGATGTTCGGGGTCTATATGCTTTGCTTAACAAGGACAGTTAGCAAGATGTGGAACTACAGAAGCCAGAAACCGTCACAGTACATTAAGAGACTTTCCCAGAACTTTGGACTTTGATGGATTAGGCCTCTGTTTAAGTATTGGCAGGTGGTGCTATCTACATGCTGAGTTTTATGGCCGGAATAGTACTTCTATCATGGAGTCAGTTGTGGCAAGGTCTGGGGCCCTGTTACAGTTAGAAAGACAGACCTCAGGCAGCCTGACACATCATCTGCCTTTGATGAGATTCCGAGGCAATGCACGTGGGTGTTAACATTTGGAAGCACGGCTTGGGGGCACAGTGTGTTTTACTGACACCGCTAGCCTTTTGTGTACACTGTAACCAGCCTCAAGAAAATCTTTAATTTTCATCTCTACCTAATGTGTTGAGACCTTCCTCCTTGTTACTACTCCCTAAAGAAGGCAAAAACCCCAACCACCTACGTAGCTTTTAGATTGCGTAAGCCCACATATTTCCAAGGCTTACTCTTTGCTCATTTCAGTGCTTTCTAAACATCACATCCTTGGAGAGGTCTTCACTAGCTCCTCATAAAACTGGCAAAGAGAAACTTTCTTCCAAAGTCCTTACGGCTTGTTAAGCAGTCGTCACCTTCACTGGAATGTTGTAACAGCACGGTCACATTTATCTTCCCTCTGCCCCATTGTCCTTTTTGAGGACAAAGACTTCATGCCTTTAAGTCCCCATCCTACCTCCAGTACCTAGAAAGGTAGCCAAAACATAACAGATACTCTTTAAACATTGGCTGAATAAACGGATCAGGAAACACCACATCTTAATGTCATTCAAACCAAGAATCCCATGATTTGGGGTGTGTGAAGTGGCTTTAGACATCACCATTAAAGATGGTGGAGTGTGTGGTTCAGAGAACTCTCCTCTACCTGGGAGACAGTCTCAACTGTCAGCTGCCAGGCAGCCACTTCTAGCTCCCAACTAAAACTATTAAAGCACATCTCATAAACAAGAGGCAGGGTAGAGTTTAATGTTTATTGGCCGACAGATCTGAGGGAGAGAGAGAGAGAGAGAGAGAGAGAGAGAGAGAGAGAGAGAGAGAGAGAGAATGAGCTGTAAAGAAGAGTTTTCGCAGGTTCTTTGCTATCAACAAGAGTAACTCAATGGCAGTTTTTTACTTGGGAAGCACCTATCAGGCAAAGAAGAACTTTTATTGTTGTTCCTTTTCTTTAAGTATTTCAAGAAAAACATAAAATGGTAGAAGAGAAAAAAAAAAAAAAAAAACCTCAACAAGCCCCAAACCAAATGGCATTTCTAGATATAAAAAAATTGATACCTGAAATGAAAAAAGTCACTAAATGGAGTTCACTCATTAAACACCAGAGAAGGAACGATGGTGATGACATCCCAAAGATAGTCACCCAGAGACTATGGCTTCCTTTTCATAAATGCAAATCTTCTTACTTACTGGGTGAAATAGTACACCTCTCACCTTCCTAGACCTCAAAGAAATGGCCAAGAAATTAATCTCTATAAAATGGTTCTAGTGTTTACTTTGGGATTTGGTTTATGGTATTTGATGTTGTCACTATATCTCTGTGTCACCACACATTTCCCTGGCGTGGAGATTAGGAGCATGTGCTCTGTTTGTAGAACAGGGTTATGATAGTGTGCACGCAGAGGGTGATGGGAAAGATGAAGCGAGCTAATGTACACGTTTTAGTGATCCCTGTTCATGGCCTTCAAAGGCTGCTGTGATCCAAAGTAGAAACTTCAAATATCAGCTATGGCTTTTAAAGATCCTTGGTGCTCTGCCCCTACCCCCCCATTCTTCTCACCTCTCATCTTAGTTGAGTGACTTACTACAGGTGCTCTACACCGCTCCACTTTTGTGCCTTGACTCACTCTGACCCCTGACTGAAGATCTAGTTTCCTATCTGCCCAGTACTACCTCTTTCTTGGTGCACACACTTGGAAGGGCTTTTCCACTGTTCTTCTTTGCATTTTGGATCACTCTATTTAGACTTTACAGAAACCCTACTATTTAATTTTGTTTTACCAATTTACATACCATCTCTGTGACTGTTTTACCTTGAATATTCAGTCACCCTAGCATTTAGTGTTACACAGTATATTTTACGAATGAATGGGTCAGAACTGAGAGTTTCTATTTGGTGAAGTTTAGAGGCTTTGTGGGGGTCATTTATCTACACTATATAGAGTTATATTCTTTTGTGTACTGACTAAGGAGTGTGAAATTGCTCTCCTAATTAAAGGTATTCTATTAGAACACCTCACGGCTCTCACCCAACTTTAGAAAACTATGAGCTCATTATCTGGAAAAGTGCCAAGATGGCAGCCCTGACTCCTCTATGTAGAGTTTCAGGGATGGGTGTCTACTGGGATGTAGGTAGAACTGAGTCACTGCAGCTGATAGATTAGTTTGCACTCTGGAACTAATGACCTGGTATTCAGAATCCTTGAATCCTTTGTTGTCCAACTTTCCAATGTATGTTTGGGTTCTGGACCGAGTCTTTGCCTTGAGTGAGATTTTCTTGTCTTTGAGGCTAGTTCCTCACGAAGCCTTTTAATCTCTGCTACAGCTCACAGGCTTTGCCTGAGCAAGTCCGTATTAGTCACTTCTGCATTACTCTGATTACCTGAGGAAATCTTTATTTTGTTATCAACATTTCAGAGAGTTTCCATTCATTAAAACGGGGATGGCACAGCCGTGGGCTCTATCTCTCACTGTGTGTGTGTGTGTGTGTGTGTGTGTGTGTGTGTGTGTGTGTAGGCTGTTCGTAGTGTGAGAGTACAGAAAGCAGAGCAGGATTGGGACTAGAGACCAAGAGATCTTCAAAGGCCCCCCTCCGTTGACCCAATACATTCAGCTAGGCTTCTCTTATATTGACTCAAAATTTGTGGCTTGGGTTGGTGAGAGAAGATGCTTGCAATTGAGCTTCACGGCCTGAGTTCAATACCTGGAAGCCACATGGTGGAAGGAGAGAAATGATTCCTACCCCTCTGACCTCTACACACATGATATGGCATGTGCGTGTACACTCACGCACACACAGACACACACACATATTAAACAAACAAACAAACATAAATAGACACTAAAATTATCTTTATCATTTTTCTCACTTGTTCTATTTTAGCTTTGGAACCAAAGAGAAAGTTTGCTTTCTCTTCCATACCTGAACTCTACATATTTGTAAAGACATGTATATTGAGGTTTCTTAGGCCAAGCTTCTCTAGCTCCTTTGGCAGTGTATATAACAATCCTTTTGACCTCTTTTTGGATTTTCTGTTTGTTAATGGTCTTCCTAAGATGTAGGGGCAGAACGTACCATGCTCACCTCTAGTTACAAATGTGTTTACATCTAGGCATCTTTCTATTGATGCTTTTCAAATATCATCTCAATTAATGCTCTAAACAACCCGATGCGGGTAATTCTTACTACTTTTATTTTCTAGATGAGAAATCAATAGCTTATTTAAGACATTGCTGTACCCGAGGATTTACAGCAGTAAAGAATACAAGTGTGTGTGATGACTTTTCTAAAGCTGACTACTCTCCATCCCACGATTGCATTATATAACAACCTAACTGTAATAAATCTAATCCTTTAAATATAGTCCCTAGGTTTGAATTGAATGCAGAAAGTCCAGTGGCTAAGGGAGCACAAGCCCTGGCTGGAGGGCCCAGCAGTGTGGTCTGAACAAATGCCAAATGACACCCTGTCATTCTTCATTGCTAAGTGACTTCCTTGATGGCATGCTGTAGGCTCCTGGTGCTCATTCACTAAGACATTGCAAGTGATTACTTGCAGCAAACGACTGTGTGGAATGACTGGGTGGACAGAGCAGGCAGGTGATTTGGCTGCATGGATGGTACGTTAGAACAGTTTGGCCTCCTTGTCTGTTTTTTTTTTTAATTTTATCTTTTTTATTAGATATATTTCTTTATTTACATTTCAAATGTTATTCCCTTTCCCAGTTTCCTGTCCATAGGCCCTCATCCCCTCTTCTCCCATACGGGTGTCCCTCCCCATCCACCCCCTGCACTAGGGGTCCAACCTTGGCAGGACCAAGGGATTCCCCTTCCACTGGTGCCCCAACAAGGCTATTCTCTGCTACATATGCAGTTGGAGCCCAGGGTCAGTCCATGTATAGTCTTTCAGTAGTGGTTTAGTCCCTGGAAGCTCTGGTTGGTTGGCATTGTTGTTCATATGGGGTCTCAAGCCCCTTCATCTCTTTCAGTCCTTCCTCTAATTCCTCCAAAGGGGGTTCTGTTCTCAGTTCAGTGGTTTGCTGCTGGCATTCGCCTCTGTATTGGACATGCTCTGGATGTGTCTCTCAGGGAGAGATCTATATCTTGTGCCTTTCAGCATGCACTTTTTAGCTTCATCAATCCAGTTTTGGTGACTGTATATATATGGGCCACATGTGGGGCAGGCTCTGAATGGGCTGTTCCTTCAGTCTCTGCTCTAATATCCCCTCCTATGGATATTTTTGTTCCCCCTTTTAAGAAGGAGTGGGAGCATCCGCACTCTGGTCATCCTTCTTCTTGAGCTTCCTGTGGTCTGTGGATCCTTGTCTGTTATAAAATGAAGATACAGGCTATCCAGTGCTGATGTGAAGTAGAGGGCACTGATATGGCTGAAAATGTCCTGCAATGCCCTTTAAATGAAATCAGGAATTCTTTTTAAAAAAATGTGGGAAATCACCAAAGTGTGGATGCTTCCATCCTTCTTAGAAGGGGGAAGAAAATACTCACAGGAGGAAATATGGAGCCAAAGTATAGAGAGGAGACTGAAGGAAAGGCCATCCAGAGACTGCCCCACTTGGGGATCCATCCCATATACTGTCACCAAACCCAGAGATTATTGCAGATGCCAACAAGTGCATGCTGACAGGAGCCTGATTTAGCTGTCTCCTGAGAGGCTCTGCCAGAGCATGACAAATATAAAGGCAGATGCTCCCAGCCAACCATTGGACTGAGAACAGCGTCCCCATTGGAGGAGTTAGAGAAAGGATTGAAGGAACTGAAGGTGTTTGCAACCCTATAAGAACAACAATGCCTGGGTTGGGGATTTAGCTCAGTGGTAGAGCGCTTGCCTAGGAAGCGCAAGGCCCTGGGTTCGAGCCCCAGCTCCGAAAAAAAAAAAAAAAAAGAACAACAATGCCAAGCAACCAGACCCTCCAGAACTTGCAGGGACTAAACCACCGGCCAAAGACTACACATGGAGGGACCCATGGCTTCATTGCATATGTAGCAGAGGATGACCTTGTCAGGCATTAATGGGAAGAGAGGCCTTTGATTCTGTGAAGGCTCAATGCCCTAGTGTAGGGGAATGTCAGGGCAGGGAGGCAGGAGGGAGAGGGTGGGTGGGGGAACACCCTTATAGAAGTGAGGGGGGGGAGGGGGAATGGGATAGGGGGTTTCCGAAGGGAAACAGGGAAAGGGAATAACATTTGAAATGTAAATAAGGAAAATATCCAATAAAGTAAAAAAATAAAAAAATTGTGAGAAATCTAGTAAAGTTTTGTGAATTTGAACAAATATCGTTTTCTTTGTTCTTGTTTTTATTTCTAAAGATGGTATTTCAGTTCATCCTTCTCATATAAAAGTTTTATGAAATTCAAATAAAGAAATTCAAGGGAGTTTAGTACATTGCCTGTCATTCAGTGAGTCATTACTGAAGTTAACTACATATTACTGGAGAAGCAGCATTAGATGGGTCTGTTTCAGTATTCTGAAGCCATCCAGGGCAGGGTTTGAACCCAGCCTGCTCTAATTATAATAATTTAAATTCTTTGAGCTTTAGATCATCAACTGTAGAATGGAGTGGTGTTGCCATAATGTTATTGTGAATTGTGTAAACATTATTCTTTTATTATTCAAATGCTTATTTATTTGTCCACATATTTGGTTGTAATCTGGACATGGCATTGTAATGGTTATTCTAAGAATCTCTGGTCTTAGTATTGTGTAAACATTGTTCTCCAATTATCTCTGATTGGTAAATAAAAAGCTGATCAGCCAATGACTGGGCAGAGGAGATAATAGAGCTGGACTTCCGATCTTAGCCAAGGGAAGGGTAGAAAGCAGAATAAGAGACCATTACCATGAAAGGAAGGACCAGGGACCACCATGAACACACGTGGAGCAGAGAGAACCAGATAAATACTAAAATGCAAGTATCTTGGGGATTTTGGCTGGGAAGTAGCTAGATTAGCTTAGAAGATTACAATAAGTGAGAATCTACTCAGTTATTGTGCCTTAAAGTTTGTTAAATAAATCTAATAGTCTCTGACTCAATTGTTTGGGAGCTAGATGGGTTAGAGAAAAAAATCGAACAACAGAATGGATGATAACACTGTTTAAATAGGTAGATAATATGAGTTGGTAAGTAAATGGTATTGAAATAGAAGGTTTGGTGGATACAGGAACTGATATAACTATCATTTCACAATAATCTTTTTTTTTCTTTTTTTCGGAGCTGGGGACTGAACCCAGGGCCTAGCAAGCACTCTAACACTGAGCTAAATCCCCAACCCCATTTCACAATAATCTTAGAATTTAGAATGGTCACTTTAAAAGTTTTATACCCAGTGTCTAGAAATTGAAAGTTAACTTAGATAAAACAAAGTGTGTGGTGGGTTAAATGTGTGGGAACGGAAGGTCAAATGGGAAAGTTAAGACTTTATGTGGCTGACATACCCATAAATAAAATGGGGAAGGGATCTTTTTACAATAGTGGAGCACTCAGATTAACATTCCTGCAATCCCAGAGAAAGCCCATGATGAAATAAGGGTGAAATGGTAGATGCTCCTGGGGGGAGGTATTGATATAGGTCATCAACAACAACTCCAGGCTGTGCCAATTGTCCAAACCCAGGGCATAACAGCAGTGAAGTTTCCAAATTTATAAGCAGGGCCACTGCTGAAGTACTAACAGCCCTACCCTTAAGATGGTTGATGGACAAGCCTGTGTGGGTAGAGAAGTGGCCTTTCACTAAGGAAAAATTACAGGCACATGAGCAGCTAGTATAAGAGGAGCTGGAGGTTCACCATACAGAATAGTCTATCAGCTCATGGAATTTCCTTATATTTGTTATTAAAAAAAGAAATCATGGAAATGGAAGATGTTAAGAGATTTGAGAGCAGTGAAGAGAATAATTCAACTAAAGGGGTCAGTTACTGCTTGGAATTCCTTTACCCTCTTTATCACATAAGTCATGGCCTATGGTAGTAATTGATTTAAGAGATTGTTTTTTTCACACTCCCCTTGCATGAGCAGGATAGGAAAATGTTTGCTTTCTCAGTACCTACTTATTATAATGGTCAACCAGCAAAGAGATATCAGTGGAAGTTCTTCCATAGGGAATATTAAATATAAAATATAAATATTAAGTATTAAATATAAAAATGTCAATATGTTTTGCAACAACTGCTAGAAATAGTTCATAGGCAGTTTCTTCAATCTATCATTTATCATTACATGGATGATATTTTGTTGGCTGATTGTGATACAGCTACTTTAAAGAAAATGTTTAAGGAAACAGAATTCTGTAATGCTGAAGGATACAGATTGCTCTTGAAAAACTACAGAGATTCTACTAACTGTTTGGGTTATAAAATAAGTTAATAAAAATTCAACCACAAAAGGAACAGATCAGAAGAGATCAATTGCAAACTCTAAATGATTTTCAAAAATTAATGGGAGATATTAATTGGCTATAGCCTATCACTAGATTAACTACTCACTACTCAAGAGTTAAGTAATTTGTTTCAAATGTTACAAGAATATTTAGACTTAAACAGTCCAAGATGGTTAATAGCTGAAACACACACACACACACACACACACACACACACACACACACACACACACACACACACAGAGAGAGAGAGAGAGAGAGAGAGAGAGAGAGAGAGAGAGAGAGAGAGAGAATATGAGAGAATTCTGGTAGAACAGAGACTGTAAGATGCATATGTGGATCACATAGACCCCAGACTTGATTGCATTTTGGTTATTTTGTCTTCAATTCATTTCCTATAGGACAATTGTACAGTCTTCTTATATAATGTCCAGCTTATTATACAAAGGCTCTATAATACAAAGTATCATAGAACAGATTTTCTTAGCACATAAACAAAGTAAAAAAAGACTTATATAGAAAATGTGTCTGATTTAATCATAAAATGTAGATTAAGATTATGTCAATTATCTGAAGTGGACCTGGCATACATTATACTAATGCTGATATTATATCATTATGGGTAATCAATGAACATTGTCAAAGAGCAAATATTTGGGAGAAATTAACAATAAATATCCTAAAAGCAAGCATCTTCATTTTATAAAATGAACTAATTGGATTATCCCATGTGTTATAAAAGGAAGGCCTATTCCTAAAGCACGTACACTCTACACTGGTGCAAATAAATTAGGGATGTGGGTTATAAGTCAGACATGAGAAGCAAAGTAATTCAAAGTTGTATACAATTCTTATGGTATTATTAGATTTTCCTGAACCTCTTAATATAATTACTGCCTCTCAATATATAGAAAGATTTGTTTTGGTTATAGACACTGCTAAATTTATTCCTGATAATTCAGAATTAACTTTGTTATTTATACAACTGCAACAAGCAATCAGAAACAGAAATTATCCATTATATATTACCTATATTTGGTCTCATACAGGATTGCTACATCCATTAGCACAAGGAAATGAAGAAACTGACCAATTATTAAAAAATATTAATAGGAAATATGTTAGAAGCCCCAAATTTTCATGAAAAACACCACGTTAACAGTAAAGGCTTAAAGAAAAAAAATTATCACCTGGAAACAAGTCAAGGAAATTTTAAGTTAATGTTCAACTTGTTCAAACTCAATTAACTGCTGGAAATAGCCCTTAGGGATATCAAAAGAAGCTAAACCTGGCAGATGGATGTGTTTCATTTTGTAGAAATTGGAAAACTAAAGTTTGTACATCATACCATTGATAAATACTCAGGGTTTCAATGGGCAATTGGGTTCTGAGAAGGTTGATTCCATAATTAGACATTTATTGGAAGTATGGCTACTATGGGGTTACTGTACAAATTAAGATTGACAATGCTCCTGCATATGTCTCCAGTAAGATGAAGCAATTATTTGTATATTATAATTTAAAGTGTATTATAGGTATACCACACATCTTACAGGGCAAGTAGCTGCATGGCTCTTCCAAGCCACCTTGAATTTCAAGTGCACTATTCCCTTCGGTCTAGCATGCTTGCTTCTTTACCTGGCTGATGCTCTCTTTTCTTCCAGTTTCAGCCTGAGCAACAAGTACTCACGCCAGGAGCCTTTCCTAATTTTCCTCCATTTAGGTCATGTTCCTCAGGACACCCTGTAGTTGTCTTTTGAGGCATTTATGGAAATTTCATATGAATGGTATAACTATATATTGCTCAATACTAGCCTTACATTAAGACTAAAAATAGTCTCTCTTTTAGAGACCACAGTAAAAAAAATAAGAATAGAGGATACATGTTTTCATATTCCCATTTGTGTGCACATTCATGTGGAAGTCAGAGGGAAACATTGGATGTCATTCTCCAGGTGAACTTGCCAAGGCTAGCCTGGTTGCCCAATGAGCTCTAGAGATGTACCTGACAGTGTTCCCTAGTTCTGGCATTCTTCATGCATGCTACTAGGCCTGGGCTTTCCTAATGATTAAACTCAGGTCTACATGCTTATAAGGAAAGCAGTTTACCAACTGAGATATTTCTTAGTCCCTTTCTCTTCTCTCCTCCTACCCCCTTCTACTTCTTTTCTTCTGAGACAAGGTCTTGCTCTACTACAGATTGGTCCCGAACTAATAAGGGTCTCAAACTCATAGCAATTCTCCTGCCTTAGCCTTTTAAGTTCTGGGATTACAAGCATGAGCAACTGTGCTTGGCTTAGAATATAGGATACAAGCAAATCTCTTCTGAGTGTCTCCAATGTTGAGGCATTGTGAAGTGTAAGGGATGTGGAAATGGGTGATATTTGGTGCCTGTCCTCAAGAGTTCATAGTTTAATAGAGGATACAGTTGAGTAAATAAAAGAAAAATCACTGAGTGCTACAAAAGCTGTTCTAGCTGTCTAAACAAATTCATCTCTAAAGTACAGAGATGAGAACAGAGCATTCTGTCTCTGTTACTAGGAACTGGGGACATTTAGCAGTGGACATTCAAGCTGGACCTTAAAGGATAGATAAGGTGAAGGACTTCCCAGGAGAGGGAACAGCAGGAACAAAAAAAGAGACCACAGCACATCAAGGTAAGTACTCATTTGACCTAGGGACTTTCCACAATTAGAGCTGTGCATTGTGTAGGCTCCAAAGTTAATGGTGATCTTGCCCAAACAGTGAGGTGAAGGTGCAAATGGAGATGTTGGAAGAAAGAGGAGGAAAGGGATTTGGAAGCCAATGAGGAAAAGGAGAAGTTGGACAACAGAAGCAGCAAAGAACCATCAGAGGACCAGAAGGGCTTTTTTTTTTGGTTCTTTTTTTTTTCGGAGCTGGGGACCGAACCCAGGGCCTTGCGCTTCCTAGGCAAGCGCTCTACCACTGAGCCAAATCCCCAACCCCCAGAAGGGCTTTTAAATACACTAAGAGAATTCCCCATAAGAATTCCCCATTTCCTCTAAGTTATTGCTTAGAGAAAACCAAGTGTCCACTGGCCCTAGTGCTGGGGACTGGCTAGCGACCTGAAAACATATCTGCCCTGCCCTAGGACAGCTTGTACTTTTGCTGGGGCTTCCAAGTCTGGTTCATCGGGTGGTTCGATTGGCACTGCTTTGTGGTACTTTTGAAATAACCTTTCCTCTTGCCTGCCAAACTAATGGCACACTATCTCTATTTAAGGATTTATTTTGGGGGGTTCTCCACTCCTCTCTAGACTTTCTCAAAGCATCTTTTGACAATTCATGTTCTTCCCATCTGCCAACGCACAGCATTCGTCTCAGTTCAACATCATCTTCTCCGTTATCGATGAAGGATTGGGAAGCCAGCACCTGTAGTAATATTTCATGCATCCAGTTCACCCAGTGGGTATGTGTACCAGATAGACATGGCGTCAGGTGTTGGAGATATGCAGATGAATAGGCAAAAGTCTACCCGCAAACCTGAGATTGAGAGTAGAACACTAATGCTCCCAATAGCCACGCTTGCCTGCAAGGTCGTGTCTTTGACAGAGGTGAATCCATGCACGGTTTTGTTGAGAAAAAAAGATAAAATATGTAAGGGGGGAGATACGATGAAGATGATGTGTAAGACTGTACTTTCCTAACTACGTAGCAGTGAGAAAAGAGGAAGGGACTTGCTTGTGTGGGGTTTAAAATCTGTTCTCTGTACTTAGCTATGCCTGCCACACTGGGCTGACCCACTGATTCACAAGACTGTAAAGTTAACTGCTTCAATTTCACTACTCTGAGTACTACTCTGGTACTCTTACTCTGAAGTGAAGGCCATTGTTTCGTGCAATAAATACATCTTCATACATACGTGCTAGTACGTTTTATTTTCACTCCTTCTTCAAGCCCTCTTCTCCCACATCACCCACCTGCAGCCGGTCTGTCTTTCTTCTGCTTTCCTGTTATATGAATCCCATTGCCTTCTTTTAATTTCCTCCCTTAATGTCTGATCCCCACTTCCAAGGATCCCCCTTTTAGTCTCATGACCCATAAATGTACATGCATGTGGATACACATGAATACATGCATATAGACACACACATATATAATTTATAATTCAGATTCCACACATGAGGAGAAATAGGCAGTGTTTGTCTTTCTGAGTCTAGCTTATTTTGATTAACATAATGACCTACAGTTCCGTCAGTTTTCCTGGAGATGTCATGATTTCATTTTCTCTTGTAGCTACATAGAACTCTACTGTACGTATGTACTGGTGTTTCTTCATCCAATCATCTGCTTATGACACTCAGCTAGTTCATTTCCTGGGTACTGGCTGGTTTTGTGTGTCAGCTTGACACAAGCTAAGACATCCGAGAGGAAGAAGCCTCAGTTGAGGAAATGCCTCCATGAGACCCAGCTGTAAGGCATTTTCTCAATTTGTGATCAACCTGCCTATTGTAGGTGCTACCATCCCTGGACTGGTGATCCTGGGTTCTACAAGAAAGCAGGCTGGGTAAGCCAGGGGAAGCAAGACAGTAAGCAGCCTCCCATCTCCATGTTCTTGCCTCACTAGAGTTCCTGTTCTGACTTCCTATTATGCTGAACAGCAATGTGGAAGTGGAAGCTGAATAAACCCTTTCCTCTTCAACTTGCTTTTGGTCATGGTGTTTTCTCACAGCAGGAGAAGCCCTAAGACGTGGGGCATTGTGAATAGTGCAACTACAAACATGAATGTCCAAAGTCTCTGTGATGTGGTGACTGTCTTCGTAAGGGTTTCCATTGCTAGGAAGAGACACATGACCAAAGCAACTCTTAGAAAGGACATTTAATTGGAGCTGCCTTAGAGGTTCAGAGGTTCAGTCCATTATCATCAAGGCAGGAGCATGGCAGCGTCCAGGCCGATGTTCTACATCTTCATTCAAAGGCAGACAGGGGAAGTCTGACTTTAGGTGGCTAGGAGGAGGGCCTCAAAGCCCACCCCCACAGTGACACACTTCCTCCAACAAGGCCACACCTCCTCCAACAAGGTCTTCCTAATGATGCCATTCCCTGGGCCAAGCATATTCAAACCACCACATTGACTTGGAGGTTGTTGGGTAAATTCCCAAGAGTAATACCATTTAATTTGAAATGAGCATTATAGCCAGGCAGAGTGGTACATGCCTGTAATCCCAGCACTTGTGAGGAAGAGACAGGAAGATCAGGAGGTAAGGTCATCTTCAGCTGTATGGCAAATTCTGGGCCAACCTGGGACACTTGAGACCCTACCTCAGAAAGCTACACAAATAAATAAGGCAAAATTAATTAAAAATGAGCATTATATTATAATCACATATTATCATTAGATGGGTAAAAGGCTCTAACATGCCAGATTGCATAATTTGTTCTTAGTAGTGTGAGTTTTCTTCCTTCTGTTCTTTTTCATAATAAAAAGTCTTTTCAACTACCGATTGTCTGAGCTTTAAAAGCTCAACAACATGCCCGAGAAGGCCAGACCAAATGCTCTGTTGTGCCAGTGTCATTTGTGACTCCAGAAGGGGACCGACCTGTTTTGACTGAGAAAGTGACAGCAATTGGAAGCACTTATATTCCTCTTGGTGGCTCTCAAATCACTCCTAACTTTACACTAAGTGATTTAAAAGTATAAGGGTTGCAGCAGGGTGGGGTGGCACAGGCCTTTAATCCCAGCACTTGGAAGGATCTCTGTGAGTTCAAGGCCAGCCAAGGCTACATAGAGAGACCCTGTCTCAGAAAATTAATTAATTTAAACATAAACAAACATTAAATAAACAAACAACCCCTCTCCAAATAGCTAATACTTAGCTAGTGGAGCACAAGACTTGAAGAAAGTTGCCTTTGAGGAGTTTTTAAAGTTCGGGGCGACATTCTAGAAGAGTTACTACACTTTAAACAAATATGAAAGCCTTACTGCGAATAGCTGACTCTGTGGGACCTGGAAAGTTGCCTGCCTTTTCCAGGCTCCCGATCTGGAACTTTCCATCTCATCCTTGGCGTGCAGTGGCCAAGCAGAAATAGTTCTCTGACACGGCCTCCGACCTAGACGAGATCTACTTTTTCTTCCCAAGGACTGCGCCCACTTCTAGTTACAGAGGGGGTAGGGTGGTATGTCGTTCCTGAATATGAAGGGGCAGCTGGTTAGGGGAGGTGATTTTGTCAGATTTAAAGGACCTGCGGTACCTTACGAGTGGGTGGGCTTGCTCCCGCTGAAGGTGCTTTGAAACCCTTCCTGCAGCCAAAGTTCAGAGCTGAGACCAGATGCTAGGCTACAAAACAGAAAGCCCGTGTACTGGACCTTGTGAGCCTGGTAGGTAAAGTGGGCTGGTTACCAAGGCAGCTGCCACGTCTCGTGGGCTGTTCCTATTTAAAACAAGGCAGCAGAATTTGATATCACAGGATGTACAGACTTAATGAAACGTGGGACCAAACCAGAAGTGTAACTAGCTGCCTAGCCATGGTAAAGGCAGTGAAGACAGCTTCGGCCCACGCAGCACAATCAACCATGAAGGTCTTTGATTCAGAGAGGGGGAAACAGAGATTCACAGTCGCTCCTCCGGTACCAAACAGCCAGTCTTTGTTCTAATACTTTTTTTAACCTTTAAAAAATATGATTATGGGTTTTATAATATGTTTTTATTCAAATATATTATGTCCTTTGATCATATTAACTTTCGCACTCTCTTTTTTCCACCTATCCTCAGAGAGAACTTACTTTAAATTAAAGAAATTGAATTCACTACATTTTCATCATGTTTCAATCTCTCAAATCTTCCCAGGTCCTCCCCACCTCCCTACTACCCAACTTTATGCTCTTTCTCTCTCCCTTCCAAAAACCAAGAAACAAAACAAAATACCACATGGAAACACAGAATAAAAATCAAGACAAATGAAAAACAGGTAAGACAAAAAATTGTCTGAATGCAGGAAAAACGCCTATAAAATTGATTTCCTTTTGTGTTGGCTGCCTATGGTTGGGCATGAGATCTTCTCTGAATGGTGGCTGATGTACCCAGTGACACTCTAGTGCAGAAGGCTTATTTTCCTTTTGCCAGTGGGTATTGATTGCAAGTCGCTCCTTGGTTAGGGTATGTATGGTGATTTGAGTGAGAATCAGTATAGGTTTGTATATTTGGACGTCTGTTCCCAGTTGGTGGACACTTTAGGAAGCACTAGTGGGTGTGGCCTTTCGGTGTAGATGTGTCACTGGAGCAGACGGACTTGGAAGTTTCAAAAGGCCGTGTCTTGCACCCTCTACTTGCGACTTGAGGATCAGATATAAACTCTCAGCTACTGTTCCAGCACCAAGCCTGCCTGCCACCATGCTCCTTGCCACAATGGTCATGGACCAATCCTCTGGAACTGTAAGCAATCCCCCAGTTAAATGCTTTCTTTTACAAGTTGCCTTGGTCATGGTGCCTCCTCACAGCAGTAGAACAGTGACTGAGGCAACGTGCGACCCATGCCCATTTCCCTGACTCAGTGCTGGGCCTCATCTGTCTTGAACCCGTGCAGGAACTGTGGATGCTGCCACAGTCTCTGGGAGTTCATATCTGTGTCAGTCCTGTTCTGTCTGGAAGAGACAATTTCCTTGGTGCCACACAACCTCTCTGGCTCTTTAAATCTTTCTATGTCCTCTTCCACTTGGACCCCTGCCACACCCACTCCAGTGGAGTCTGTGCGACATGAAGTTCTTGTGCTTCGTTTCTATCCAGAACAGAGGCCTGTGCCTGGAATGGCTTGGCCTCCTGGAGGTCCCTGGTGTCTCCCTACAAATAGATGATGATTAGGGTCTATGCTTGCGGTGGAGGTGCCTTCTGTGTTCTAGCCTTGGTGATCTTAGCAGCTTTAAGCCTGTCACAATATCCGATTTTAAGAATATAGCAGTGTGGGAAGATGGTCATGTACCTTTAGATGTCTCAGGAACTGAAAGTTCAGAGACGGAAACGTCTCACACCACCGTGATCCTGATGAACTCAACTGCTGCACCCATTAATTCCCAGCAAATAGGAGAGAAATTAATTGCAGCTATTAAGAACATGACTGTTCCAGAAAAGTCTTTCCCCCCTTTTGGGAAAGTTTTGTTTAGCATGATTCAGAATAGTAGTGACTCTTTTAGAAAGATCATGGATAAGTTCCAACAAGTTGAACAAACTTATCAAGAGTTAACTAGAAGGAAAAGAGAAACTAACATTGAGCAAGAAGTGAAAGAATTATAGAAATTAGGGTTAGAGACTAAAACAGAGAATGGAGTCCTGTTTATTAATGTTATTGGACAATGGTGGCAGCCTCCTAGATATAGAAATCCTTATTATTACAAGCCTACAGATGCACCACTTCCATGGACAGGGATTTATGATATAGACTTAACAAGGTGGGTAGTAGTGAATGGTAGAAAGACAAAGTATGTTACACTGAGTATGTGGGAAAGAATTAGGAAAGCTCGACCTCCGTGGTGTACACTCTCAGAAGAAGAGAGGTTTGAGATCCAGTGAGCCATGTATAGGATGATTGCATTGTCTAAAAGGAGATGGTCTGATATTTTTGGAAGACCATATCAAATGAAGGAAATCATAGAATGGTTACAAAAGTTTCCATATTATCTTGAGGGGCCATAAACATAGAGTTTAAACTTTATTAAAATAAAGGTAAATGTTAAATGTATATCTGGTGCCCACCAGTCTGGCAGTATAACTGCAGTTTTCTAAACTATTGTCTGCGGCTGAGAACTGTTTCCTGGACTGTACATTCAGCTTTCCTTCTTGCAAGGGACATTTGGTGGGGTGATGAATAAGAGCTGGATGACTGCCAATTATGACGGACCTGTTCTAACTGCTTAAATCTGTGCCAAGAA
Organism: Rattus rattus; assembly: GCF_011064425.1. Taxonomy (NCBI): domain Eukaryota; kingdom Metazoa; phylum Chordata; class Mammalia; order Rodentia; family Muridae; genus Rattus; species Rattus rattus. The sequence continues at coordinate 37,060,813 of NC_046155.1, forward strand.
GTAAAGCTTTTTGCAGCAGCACGCACCTTGAGCTTGTGTCTGTCTGTCGCGCCGAATCCATTCTCTACCTGAAATCCAAGCCTTGGTCCCTCTGCTGACACACTCCCCTGGGTGGTCTGCGGCAGACCCCTGAGCCCTTTGGGGAGAGGGTTGATGAGGTCATCCCATTTAGGACTGAGTGTTCTAAAGTCTCTCACTCTCTGCCCACTGCCTGGCTTCAGGGCTCTGTGCTAAGTCTTATCTGCTGCAGGAGAAAACTTCTCACCGAGTGAGGCATTCACCTAGGAATTTGTTTCTTCTTTTCTGTTTTTTTTTGTTTGTTTGTTTTTTGAGACAGTGTCTCACTATTTGGCCCAGCTGTCCTGAAACTCACTATGTAGACCAGGCTGACCTTGAACTCACAGAGGTCAGCCTGCCTCTGCCTCCTGAGTGCTGGGATCAAAGGTGTGCCATCGAGCCTGGTTGGGACTTTTTATTTTTTAAAAGAGGGAAGTCAAAAATTGTAGTTACAGATTTAAATAAAACCTAATTTAAAAAATAAATGGAATCCCTAGACAGGTGTGTGTGTGTGTGTGTGTGTGTGTGTGTGTGTGTGTGTGTGTGTTAATCTGAATCAAATTAGGGTTGCTTGAATGAATACAGATGAAGCATTAATTCTAGACCATAAATAACTTAATCATTGAAGAAAACGTTACTGTTTTCTTCATCACTTCTACGTCATTGAAGAAAACAAATCCCACTCCCATTCAGTAGTTCCAAAGTTATGAATTAAAGTAGACATTCTCTAAACCACCAACATCGCAGTGCTCAGGGTGGGTGGAGCCAAGACAACTGTGCCAAACTCATACTGAAGCGCGTTCCCGGTATTGAAATGTGTCAGACGGTTAAGAGGTTAAACCTCTGAAGAGGCTGATGCTAAGCTGATCTCTAGAAGTAGGGTAGATTTTTTAAAGAGTGGATTAGTTCTTGGCAGCGCTGGTTATATAAGAGAGGAGATCACCTTCCCCCACTCCCTTCTGTCTCTTGTCCTCCCTCGCTGTGCTATCTGTTGCCTCTGTGTGCTCCTGTTGCCTGGTCTTATCTATGCTCCTCCACACGACACCCTCTACTGTGTTGTAACACAGTTCAAATGCAGGCCTTTGCCAGAGTTCCGTGCCATTCTATTTGAGCTTTCTGGCTACCAGAATTAAGAGCCAAATAAATTTCTTTATATATTACAATTTTTATGAATATATTATATATCTGGCAATTTGTTATAGTAATACAGCGCAGACTGCGCCCGGATCTGAAGGGACCAGGTCAAACAGCTCCCTGCTAGGGAGAGCTAGACCTTCAGAGGGGCAGACACGCCTGGGAAGCCAGAGGAGACTACTCTCTGCCCAGATTTCTGACTCTAGAGGAAAACGTCTAGTGCCATCTGGGATTCCTGTACACAGGGACCCGAGAGAAGGCGGGGCAGGCCCTTCAGGTTGTTGCCCTCCCGGAGAGCTGAAACCCAGCCCCGAGGAGTGACTTCAGGCCCAAGACCAGAGGCAAGACCAACTTTTCTGCTCCAAGCGACCTGCCTGGTGGACTCAGGACACAGGCCCACAGGAACAGCTGAAGACCAGTAGACAGGAAAGACTACATGCCTGAAAGCAGAACACTCTGTTCCCATAACAGGAAAACAGGTCTACAGCACTCCTGACACACAGGCCTATAGGACGGTCTAGTCATTGTCAGAAATAGCAGAACAAGGTAACACCAGAGACAACCTGATGGCGAGAGGCAAGCGCAGGAACCCAAGCAACAGAAACCAAGACTACATGGCATCATCGGAGCCCAATTCTCCCACCAAATAAAACACTGAATATTCAAACACACCAGAAAAGCAAGATCTAGATTTAAAATCACATTTGATCATGATGATGGAGGACTTCAAGAAAGACACAAAGAAATGTAGGAAAACATAAATAAACATGTAGAAGCCTATAGAGAGGAATCACAAAAATCCCTGAAAGAATTCCAGGAAAACACAATCAAATAGGTGAAGGAATTAAAAATGGAAATAGAAGCAATAAAGAAAGTGCAAAGGGAGACAACCCTGGATATAGAAAACCAAAGGAAGAGACAAGAAGCCGTAGATACAAGCATCACCAACAGAATACAAGAGATAGAAGATAATCTCAGGGGGTTGGGGATTTAGCTCAGTGGTAGAGCGCTTGCCTAGCAAGCGCAAGGCCCTGGGTTCGGTCCCCAGCTCCGAAAAATGCCCATAAACATACAAGAAGCCTACAGAACTCCAAATAGATTGGACCAGAAAAGAAACTCCTCCTGTCACATAATAGTCAAAATACCTAATGCACAAAACAAAGAATATTAAAAGCAGTAAGGGAAAAAGGTCAAGTAACATATAAAGGCAGACCTATCAGAATTACACAAGACTTCTCACCAAGAGATTATGAAAGCCAGAAGATCCTGGACAGATGTCATACAGACCCTAAGAAAACACAAATGTCAGCCCAGGTTAGTGTCTTCAGCAAAATTCTCAATTAACATAGATGGAGAAACCAAGATATTCCATGACAAAACCAAATTTACACAATATCTTTCTATGAATCCAGCCCTACAAAGGATAATAAATGGTAAAGCCCAACATAAGGAGGCAAGCTACACCCTAGAAAAAGCAAGAAACTAATCGTTTTGCAACAAAACAAAGAGAAGACAAGCACACAAACATAATCTCACATCCAAATACAAATATAACAGGAAACAACAATCACTATTCCTTAATAGCTCTCAACATCAATGGACTCAATTCCCCAATAAAAAGACACAGATTGGGGTTGGGGATTTAGCTCAGCGGTAGAGCGCTTGCCTAGCGAGCACAAGGCCCTGGGTTCAGTCCCCAGCTCCGAAAAAAAGAAAAAAGAAAAAAAAAAAGACACAGATTAACAAACTGGATATGCGACGAGGACCCAGCATTTTGTTGCCTACAGGAAACACACCTCAGAGACAAAGACAGACACTACCTCAGAATAAAAGGCTGGAAAACAACTTTCCAAGCAAATGGTCTGAAGAAGCAAGCTGGAGTAGCCATTCTAATATCGAATAAAATCGATTTTCAACCAAAAGTCATCAAAAAAGATAAGGAAGGACATTTCATATTCATCAAAGGAAAAATCCATCAAGATGAACTCTCAATGCTAAATATCTATGCTCCAAATGCAAGGGCACCTACATACAGAAAAGAAACCTTACTAAAGTTCAAAGCACACATTGCACCTCACACAATAATAGTAGGAGATTTCAACACCCCACTCTCATCAATGGACAGATCATGGAAACAGAAATTAAACAGAGACATAGACAGACTAAGAGAAGTCATGAACCAAATGGACTTAACAGATATTTATAGAACATTCTATCCTAAAACAAAAGGATATACCTTCTTCTCACCACCTCATGGTTCTTTCTCCAAAATTGACCATATAATCGGTCATAAAACAGGCCTCAACAGATACAGCAAGATAGAAGTAATCCCATGCGTCCTATCAGACCACCACAGGCTAAAGCTGGTTTTCAACAACAATAAGAGAAGAACGCCCACATATACATGGAAGTTGAACAATGCTCTACTCAATGATAACCTGGTCAAGGAAGAAATAAAGAAAGAAATTAAAGACTTCTTAGAATTTAATGAAAATGAAGGTACAACATACCCAAACTTATGGGACACAATGAAAGCTGTGCTAAGAGGAAAACTCATAGCTCTGAGTGCCTGCAGAAAGACACAGGAGAGAGCATATGTCAGCAGCTTGACAGCACACCTAAAAGCTCTAGAACAAAAAGAAGCAAATACACCCAGGAGGAGTAGAAGGGAGGAAATAATCAAACTCAGAGCTGAAATCAACCAAGTAGAAACAAAAAGGACCATACAAAGAATCAACAGAACCAAAAGCTGGTTCTTTGAGAAAATCAACAAGATAGAAAAACCCTTGCCAGACTAACCAGAGGACACAGCAGGTGTGTCCAAATATACAAAATCAGAAATGAAAAGGGAGACATAACAACAGAATCAGAGGAAATTCAAAAAATCATCAGATCCTACTACGAAAGCCTATATTCAACAAAACTTGAAAATTTGGAGGAAATGGACAATTTCCTAGACAGATACCAGGTACCAAAGTTAAATCAGGAACAGATAAACCATTTAAACAACCCCATAACTCCTAAAGAATAGAAGAAATCATTAAAAGTCTCCCAACCAAACAGAGCCCAGGTCCAGATGGGTTCAGTGCAGAATTCTATCAGACCTTCATAGAAGACCTCATACCAATACTATCCAAACTATTTCACAAAATTGAAACAGATGGAGCGCTACTGAATTCCTTCTATGAAGCCTCAATTACTCTTATACCTAAACCACACAAAGACCCAACAAAGAAAGAGAACCTCAGACCAATTTCCCTTATGAATATCAATGCAAAAATACTCAACAAAATTCTGGCAAACCGAATCCAAGAGCACATCAACACAATCATTCATCATGATCAAGTAGGCTTCGTCCCAGGCATGCAGGGATGGTTTAATATATGGAAAACCATCAACGTAATCCACTATATAAACAAAATGAAAGATAAAACCACATGATCATTTCATTAGATGCTGAGAAAGCATGTGACAAAATTCAACACCCCTTCATGATAAAAGTCCTGGAAAGAATAGGAATTCAAGGCCCATACCTAAACATAGTAAAAGCCATATACAGCAAAACAGTAGCTAATATTAAACTAAATGGAGAAACACTTGAAGCAATCCCACTAAAATCAGGGACTAGACAAGGCTGCCCACTCTCTCCCTACTTATTCAACATAGTTCTCGAAGTCCTAGCCAGAGCAATCGGACAACAAAAGGAGATCAAAGGGATACAAATTGGAAAGGAAGAAGTTAAAATATCACTATTTGTAGATGATATGATAGTATATTTAAGTGATCCCAAAAGTTCCACCAGAGAACTACTAAACCTGATAAACACCTTCAGCAAAGTGGCTGGGTATAAAATTAACTCAAATAAATCAATAGCCTTCCTCTACACAAAAGAGAAACAAGCTGAGAAAGAAATTAGGGAAATGACACCCTTCATAATAGTCCCAAATAATGTAAAATCCCTCAGTGTGACTTTAACCAAACAAGTGAAGGATCTGTATGATAAGAACTTCAAGCCTCTGAAGAAAGAAATTGAAGAAGATCTCAGAAGATGGAAAGATCTCCCATGCTCATGGATTGGCAGGATTAATATAGTAAAAATGGCCATTTTACCAAAAGAGATCTACAGATTCAATGCAATCCCCATCAAAATTCCAATCCAATTCTTCAGAGAGTTAGACAGAACAATTTGCAAATTCATCTGGAATAACAAAAAACCTAGGATAGCTAAAACTATCCTCAACAATAAAAGGACTTTTGGGGGAATCACTCTCCCTGAACTCAAGCAGTATTACAGAGCAATAGTGATAAAAACTGCATGGTATTGGTATAGAGACAGACTGATAGGCCAGTGGGATAGAATTGAAGACCCAGAAATGAACCCACACACCTATGGGCACTTGATTTTTGACAAAGGAGCCAAAGCATCCAATGGAAAAAAGATAGCTTTTTTAGCAAATGGTGCTGGTTCAACTGGAGGTCAGCACGTAGAAGAATGCAGATCGATCCATTCTTATCACCCTGTACAAAGCTTAAGTCCAAGTGGATCAAGGACGACCACATCAAACCACATACACTCAAACTAATAGAAGAAAAAGCGAGGAAGAATCTTGAACACATGGGCACTGGAGAAATTTTCCTCAACAAAACACCAATGGCTTATGCTCTAAGATCAAGAATCAACAAATGGGATCTCATAAAACTGCAAAGCTTCTGTAAGGCAAAGGACACTGTGGTTAGGACAAAACGACAACCAACAGATTGGGAAAAGATCTTTACCAATCCTACAACAGATAGAGGGCTTATATCCAAAATATACAAAGAACTCAAGAAGTTAGACTGCAGAGAGACAAATAACACTATTAAAAATGGGGTTCAGAGCTAAACAAAGAATTCACAGCTAAGGAATGCCAAATGGCTGAGAAACACCTAAAGAAATGTTCAACATCTTTAGTCATAAGGGAAGTGCAAATCAAAACAACCCTGAGATTCCACATCCCACCAGTCAGAATGGCTAAGATCAAAAACTGGCGAGGATGATGCGGAGAAAGAGGAACACTCCTCCATTGTTGGTGGGGTTGCAGACTGGTACAACCATTCTGGAAATCAGTCTGGAGGTTCCTCAGAAAATTGGACATTGAACTGCCTGAGGATCCAGCTATACCTCTCTTGGGCATATACCCAAAAGATGCCCCAACATATAAAAAAGACACGTGCTCCACTATGTTCATCGCAGCCTTATTTATAATAGCCAGAAGCTGGAAAGAACCCAGATGCCCTTCAACAGAGGAATGGATACAGAAAATGTGGTACATCTACACAATGGAATATTACTCAGCTATCAAAAATAATGACTTTATGAAATTCATAGGCAAATGGAGAGAACTGGAAAATATCATCCTGAGTGAGATAACCCAATCACAGAAAAACACACATGGTATGCACTCATTGATAAGTGGCTATTAGCCCAAATGCTCGAATTACCCTAGATGCACAGAACACATGAAACTCAAGAAGGATGAACGAAATGCGAATGCTTCACTCCTTCTTTAAAAGGGGAACAAGAATAGTCTTGGCAGGGAATAGGGAGGCAAAATTTAGAACAGAGGGTGAAGGAACACCCATTCAGAGCCTGCTCCACATGTGGCCCATACATATACAGCCACCAAACTAGATATGATGGATGAAGCAAAGAAGTGCAGGCCGACAGGAACCGGATGTAGATCTCTCCTGAGAGACACAGCCAGAATATGGCAAATACACAGGCGAATGCCAGCAGCAAACCACTGAACTGAGAACGGGACCCCCGTTGAAGGTATCAGAGAAAGGGCTGAAAGAGCTTGAAGGGGCTGGAGACCCCATATGAACAACAATGCCAACCAACCAGAGCTTCCAGGGACTAAGCCACTACCCAAAGACTATACATGGACTGACCCTGGGCTCCAACCTCATAGGTAGCAATGAATAGCCTAGTAAGGGCAGCAGTGGAAGGAGAAGCCCTTGGTCCTGGCAAGATTGAAGCCCCAGTGAACGTGATTGTTGGGAGGAGGGCGGTAATGGGGGGAGGATATGAAGGGGAGGGGAGGGGCTAGGTGGATGTTGGCCTGGAAACTGGGAAAGGTTATAACAATTGAAATGTAAATAAGAAATACTCAAGTTAATAAAGATGGAGAAAAAAGAAGACTTTCCTACTGACACGTCTTATTCATACGTGTTTTTATGCCATAGAACCATTTTGGCTCCTCTCCCCCGAGAAAGAATGCTTTATTGTACACGTCCTTTAAATCCCCTTTCCAAGGCTCATCAGCTGCCCATTTATTGAACAATCCATTCCCCCATCTCCTTATACAAGTTTCCTCTCGGAGCATATAGGAAATTCTGATATGTAAGTATGTTCATTTATGAATTCTTTCCTCTCATTGCTAATTCTGTGTTTGGGTCCCAAAATTCATTTTGTAAAACTCGATAGCACAATGTAAATTGATAGAGGTAAAACACCTTCTGATTCCTTTTCAGAACAGTATTTTGAATATTTCAGAAAATCACTCTGCTGTTTCCTGTGAATCCAGTTACATTTTCGCTAATTTCTGTTCTTTTCCCTGAAGAACCCTTCCCCCTTTCATCTCCTAGGTGGTCACACTAAAGCCTTTGAATGGTTGGCAAGATGGCTCAGTGGGTAAAAGCCTTTGTTGCCAGGCCTGAGGACCTGAGTTTAATCTTTGGAACCCATGTAGAGAGTATCAACTCCTTCAAGTGTCCTCTGACCTCTACTCAGGTGTCAAGGTGTACACACACACATACACACACACTCATACACACACACACATACACACACACACACAGTCACACACTCTCATACATACATGCACACATACATTCACGCAAACATGCCTACAGTCACACACACATGCACACACACACAGAATCGTGTACACACACATACACACACACACACACACACACACACACACACACACACACAGAGAGAGAGAAAAGAAGAGAAGAAAATGAGTTGGTAACTGGGGGACCCAAGGGTGAATTTCCCACAAAGGGAGTTCAGCCTTCTGGTGATATATCGAGCAAATGCTTGGACAGCCCCACTGTATAAGTCACACAGCCAGGTAGCCCCCCATCTGTGGGGGGTACTTTTTGAGCCTAAAATAAAAGAACTGTCTAGAATAATCTCAAGGTTAAAGGCTCTGGCTTATGACTCCTGGTAACCCCAAGCATCATGTTGGACACACTGCACCAATTACAGAGCCCTGGTTGAGAGATTTATTATGGGAAGATGGGTAAGACAAAGCAACGTTTGAATGCTGCCAAACCGCACTTGGAGAGAGCCCACAAATAATAAAATTCTTCATAGCTTCTGGTTTAATCCATCTTCATTGACGCAATACCCAACTGAAAAACACTGACTCCTTTCCAGTTCATCTAATCCTGTAATGAGGGGCAGTAAAAATCAGCTAGGAGCCTGAAGGAGAGGCCCAGACCATTAAGCTCACAGGTTACCTTAACTTCTCTTAGGAAAGAGTACTGTTTTTCCCTAAAAAATTCTCTTGAAGTTAGTACAAAAAACTGCTTTGGCAGTGTTAATCAACACCAGGGGCAGGAGAAAAGCAGAGTCAATACAGCTTCTCAAGGACGGTGGTGGTGGTGGTGGTGGTGGTGGTGGTGGTGGTGGTGGTGGTGGTGGTGGTGGTGGTGTGGTGGTGGTGCTGGTGCTGGTGCTGGTGCTGGTGGTGGTGGTGCTGGTGCTGGTGCTGGTGGTGGTGTGGGGTGGGGTGGCGTGGGGTGGGGTGGGGGGGGCAGCCTAAGAACATTTAAAAACCTTCCAAACTGGTTCTTGGCACCCAGCATGGAAGTTCTCTGGATTACTTGAATATGAGAGTTTAAAAAACCTTTTCAAATTTATTTGCTAACTACAGAAGCCTTCTATGTTCATTGTGGAAAAAAAAAACCCAACCCAAAACTCAAAACCCAAACCCAAACAACAACAACAACAAACCCAAAAGCCACAAAGAAAAGAGAAACAAAAACATTTTACTGCGTGCACTGTCACCACCCCCAGATAAGCGCTAACATTTCGGTGGAGGATATTCTAGGTCCTGTTCCCGCACACCTTTCCCTCCTAAGTAGAATCATAAGGCATTCTTTTACAGCATGCAGTTCCCCAGCCCTGGCTGGCAATACGCACTCTTTACCTCAACATAGACAGTTTGCGTAAAGAAAAAGCCTGCCCAAGATTCTAGTTTTGGCCCTGAGCTAGCCAGCCCTTGGCAACCAGGTCAGCTTCTTCAGGGTTTAGATTTCTTTCTTTTTTTTTTTTTTTTTTAATTCTTTTTTTCGGAGCTGGGGACCGAACCCAGGGCCTTGCGCTTCCTAGGCAAGCACTCTACCACTGAGCCAAATCCCCAACCCCAGGGTTTAGATTTCTTAACAGTGAAATGGAAAGCGTTTGACACCAACAGTACACAAGGCTCCTCTGTCTTTATCCTTGTAACCAACCGTTAACTAAAGGAAGGCAGAATGGGGCAGATGACAGTTATCAATCTCTCAGCATGCAGGTTCTGATCCCAGAAAGCCACACCTCTCCTTGGAAGGTCCTGGTCAGGTTTATTGATCTCTTAATGGTTTTCCTTTATCTACGATGGTATTTATGACAGGCAGTACCATGGAGGATGCTGTAAGCATTAAATGGATGACACAGTGCACATATTTGGGACATATGAAGACTCAAGTGAAGTGAGCCAGGGCCGTGACTGCTAGTTCGCTCCGGTATTAACGCTGCTGAGGTGAGAGAAGAAACAAGCACAGAAGGACCAAGCGTTTAGTTGAGCTGTAACACAGGTCAAGCACACTGGATGCTGCTGATACACATGAGTTTATTCCTCAAAACAAATGCACCGTCTCCACATTGCACAATGGGAAACCGAGACTAGAACTTGCCTGCATTCAGGTGAGGATCGAACCCCAAACATTGGCCTTTCATGTGGTCTTGGCCCTCTTGAGAGGGGCATTAGTCCTGCCATTAGTCATGTAGATGACTAAATCAGAGAGATGGTCCAGTGGTTAAGGGCACTTGTTACTCATGCAGAGGACCAGGGCTTGGTTCCCAGCACCCATAGGGTGGCTTACATCTAATTCCAATGACAGAGGACCCAATGCCCACCTCTGACCTCTGAGGGTACTGCACGTATCTGGTATGTATACATACACAGGGGCAAAAACACTCATCCATATAAAATAAAAATAAAAATCTTTAAGAAGTCTAATTGTCAAGTATTTTTCTCTGTGATGTTCAGCATGTATTTCCTTTAAAAATATATTTATTTTATTTTTACTTGTGTGTGTCTTTGTGTTTGTGTGTACATGTGTGCAGGCCCTGTGGAAGCAGAGGAGGGCAGTAGAACCCCTGAAAACGGAGTTGTGTATGAGCCAACAGTGGGTGCCAGGAACTGTTCTCTGGGCCGCAGAAAGCAGCAAGGCATTCCTAACGTCCGAGCCGCCGCGTCTCCACCCCATTGCACGGATTGCTTTTTCTTTACTCTACTGCAACAATTCTAGTGTTTGACAGTTAAATGGCAGAGGAATTTTTTGCACGTTTTGATTGGCTTCTGGGTAACCAAGCAGAGCTAGGCCATGGGTTTGTAAAAATAATCTGTACACATAACTCATATATTAACAATTAGAAAAAAAAAGAGGCCATGAATTTGAAAGAGAACCAGGAACATACATAGGAATGTTTAGAGGAAGAAAAGGGAAGGGGGAAATGATGTAATTATATTAAAATCTCAAAACAAAAACAGCAAAAGAAGAAGACATTTGCGTTTGACTAATTTTATAGCCCCCTCCACCCCCACCCCCAGGGTTTCTCAGTGTAATCCCTGGAACTCACTCTGTAGACCAGGCTGGCTTTGAACTCACAGAGATCTGCCAGACTCTGCCTCCGGAATGCTGGGTGTGCTCCATCACAGCCGGTCGGACTTCATAGTTTTTAATGGTACAACAGATATGGTCCCTTCAAGCTCCAAAAGAAAATAAGGAAATCTCAGCGAAAGCGTGAGATGAACTGTGACTTTGAACTCTGCCTAGGGAAGTCAGAACTCTGTCTAGGGATCTGGGCTATCTGCTGTGTCTGGTGACGAAGAGCAAGGACAGTAACTTCGTGTTGGCCTGAATAGATCAGCATAGTGTGGGTTTGCTTATTTAGATGCAGAGTCTCGCTAAGCTGTACAGGCTGGCTCTCTGCCTCTGTCTTCAGAGGGAAGAGAACACTGGGCCACTTCGTTTCACCGGCTCATGTGTTTTCTTAACATTTGGGTGGTTCTGAGGCTTTATTTGTGTAGGAAGAAGAGCCAGCCAACCTTTTTTTTTTTTTTTTTTTTTTTGCTTGGCCAAGGTGCTTGGATACACAACGCAAGGAGCACCATAAGCATTTCAAATAACACAGACACGGGGTGGAGCCACAACTTTCTGAGCTCAGATTCAACTCTGCACAGACCCACGCGTTTCCATAGAAGACCCCGCCAGGCTCGCATAAGCTGCAGAAGGCCAGCTGCGAGCCGTGAGCTACGTGCTGCACGCCAGGTTCCAGGAACACGCCTGGGTCCCGCTGGCCCAGGGCTCCCGGACACTGCGGCCGCCTTCCAGCACGCTCTGGTCACATCCAGCCCCGCGGTGATCACGTTCCAGGGACAGGGGCTCGTGCCCCAGCTGCACAGCGGTTGGCCGGGGCATCGGGCCTCTGATTGGTCCGAGGGACCAGCTCACGTGATCGGGCTCTGATAAGCTGCCTCCCCGCTTGCCTGCGGTCAGTCGGCGGGCTTGACCGCGGCGCTGCATCCGCTAAGTGCGTGGTGCGAAGCTGCGCTGGGTGCGGTTGTCGCGGTCGCTACTGCCTCGCGGTCCAATGAGCTGCACCAGGTACGTGCAACTCCGCGCCCTATTGGAGGGGAACCCGAAGCTGCGGGGACTTTGGGGGCTTCTGTGGTTTTGTCTTCTCTGCAGATGGGAGACTCCCAGGTTGATGGCTGAGTTTAATTGTCCCGGAGGCCTTGAAGGGATGGACTTAGAGTTGTATTTCTTAGTGCCTGTTTTCGGAAATCTACATCTCAAAGCAGAAACTGCCTTAGTGAGTCAGCTTTAGCTGCGATTCCCTTTGCTGAAGTGACTGTTGCCTTTGAGCTCAAAGATCCAAGCACTTGGGGGGCAGCTTAGTTTGCACCCATGTATTGCGGTGGGGTAGTTTAGTCTGCAGCAAAAGTTCCAGGAGGATTTGCATTTCTTTTCCCATTTTCCTTATCCTGGCTTGTCATAGAAAATTCAGTCTTAGAGTTTGAGCAAACTATTATTTTTAACTCTTGGCTGGGATTAAGAATTCCAGGGAACTAGCCCAATACCAAAACTCTCTATAAATGCAGAAGTGAAAAAGAAAAACGACAGCCCAACCAATAAAAACGAACAACAGCTCCATCAACGAGGTAACCAAGACCTTCTCATGAAATTTTGTTGCTTCTCCAGTCTTGACTTAGTCCAAGAATTCTCTCTCCCCAAATCCTGCCTGTTAACGTTGTGAGACAGATACATCTTGAGTTTTTGTTGCTGGAAGTTTGTGATCCTCTCAGAAAAACCCTAGGGCTATTAAAGTGAGTCTGTGTACATTCTTTACCGGGCTTTTGTGATGGTGACCATTTACAGGGTGCTCTGCTTAGTGCTGGTATGAAAAGAATTCTTCCAGCCAGACTCTATATGTGATCAAAGTATGTTATAGTCATATATGAACTGTCAAAGAATAAACAATTAATAGTCAGGCTGCAAAAATGGCACCTACTGTATTTCATGTTCCTTTGACCTATAAGGCGGAAATCGGAGAGGAAAATCTTAATTCCGTAAGTGTGGAAATAGAGTGTGGTTCAAGGGGAAGAAAGGCCAGGAAAAGTCTTGGTGGATGATTCTTGGTTGGATGGGCACTGTTGTAACTGCCTTTCTGCTTGTAAATACCAGCTGCCCAACAATAGGAAACACCATAGCAGCCCAAACCAGTAGGTACTGTAATTCCATCAGGCCAAGGCAATGGACATCTTAGTCTTCTCCCCGTAGGTTTTCAGTATTTCTAAATTCACATATCTACAGTGTATTTTAAAACAGTTCAATGTCAGGTTATCAGTTCTTAAAACTACACTTTATTTTGTATCTATAATGTATACTGCAGGCTGTAAGACAGAGCTATAGTAAAGTGGTTATTATTGGACGGTATGAATAAGTCTATTAACCCAGCAGCCAGATATTTTATTCACAGTTGCACTTGGCACGGGCATCTTTCTATATGAAATGTAGACTGTTTAAAGCTTTACCTTTAGTCTGTGAGGCACTGGCTGGTGTCACGTTGGTCATTTGTGAAAAATGTGGATTCCTGTGGTAAAATGCAAATGTCATTCTTTCTTTTAACAAGTGTCACCTCCTGTCACTCTAAGGACAATATGACCTTTAAAAAAAATTGCTTCATTTTTATCTCTTCCCAAGGGGATTGCTTCTCCTGAGAAGTAAAACCCATTCAAGAGCCAAAATAAGAATTAGCAGCCGGAGGGAGCGAGCGGCTCTGTCTGGGACTGTGATTATGGAAGAAGCTGTCTGGCCAATAGACTTTTTTGGGGGAAGCTTTAAGAACGTCTTTACCTGGCTGGTTTGATGCCAGGAAGCTTCACTGTAGGGTTCTAATTTTCAGGTTCCTAGGACTCTGAATTTTTTTTTCTGAAAGGAAAGAAACTCCTTAGGTCTTGTTGACCTGACAGGTTCAAGAACCACTGGCCCAGAACAGAGTACATAATCCCAAGAGCTGTGTCAGACACGATCAGATCGAGCCCTCTTGTTTCTCAGATGGGGAAACCGAACCCTCTCCGAGTGTCTCAGGCAGTTTACCCATGGGTCCAGGAGCCTGCCAAGCCCAGAGCTAGACTGCAGATCTAATCACCCTGAGTGTTCTCTTCTCCTTTTCTTCATTTGATAGCACCTCCGGCATCGGAGTAACTAGTGTGTGCGTGTGCGTGTGTGCGTGCGCGTGCGCGCGCGTGCGCGTTTGGGGCCAGGGGGGAGACTGCTGCAGACCACAGTGTTCACCACTCCTCCTTTTCCATTCCAGGATGATCCACGTGCTGGATCCACGACCTTTGACAAGTTCAGTCATGCCCGTGGACATGGCCATGAGGATTTGCTTGGCACATTCACCACCCCTGAAGAGTTTCCTGGGTCCTTACAATGGTCTTCAGCGAAGACATTTTGTGAATAAACCGAAGCCTTTGAAACCGTGTCTCAGCGTCAAGCAGGAAGCCAAATCACAGAAGGAATGGAAGAGCCCGCACAGCCAAGCCAAGAAGCGGGTCGTGTTTGCCGACTCCAAGGGGCTCTCCCTCACTGCCATCCATGTCTTCTCAGACCTTCCAGAAGAACCCGCGTGGGACCTGCAGTTTGACCTCTTGGACCTTAATGACATCTCCTCCAGCTTAAAACTTCACGAGGAGAAAAATCTGGTTTTCGATTTCCCCCAGCCTTCAAGCGACTACTTAAGCTTCCGGGACCGCTTCCAGAAGAACTTTGTCTGCCTCGAGAACTGCTCTTTGCAAGATCGGACAGTGACCGGGACGGTCAAAGTAAAGAACATGAGCTTCGAGAAGAAGGTTCAGGTCCGAATCACCTTTGACACCTGGAAAACCTACACCGACGTGGACTGTGTATACTTGAAGAACGTTTACGGCAGCTCAGACAGTGACACCTTCTCCTTTGCCATCGACTTGCCCCGCGTCATTCCAACTGAGGAGAAAATCGAGTTCTGCATTTCCTACCATGCTAACGGGAAGGTCTTCTGGGACAACAACGAGGCTCAGAACTATAGAATTGTCCATGTACAGTGGAAACCCGACGGAGTGCAGACTCAGGTGACGCCCAAAGACTGTGCATTCCAACAGGTGCCCCCTAAGACTGAGTTAGAACCCACGGTCTTTGGCAGTCCGAGGCTTGCTAGCGGCCTCTTCCCAGAGTGGCAGAGCTGGGGGAGAGTGGAGAACTTGGCCTCCTATCGATGAGTTAGGCAATCTATAGACCGGCTCTGTCTGATCAGAATCCTCATGCAATTCTAGGTCTGTATTGCTCAATATTAGGAAGTCGTATTACTTTCTATCAGTAGATTTAGGTACGAGCTGTTGGGACCTGGCTATGGAAGCTATTGTCACTTGAGAATTTAGTGTTGGGGTCTATGAGGGTGACACCCCCAGCTTTGTTCTGAAGGATCAAGGAACTGGTTTTCTACAGTCGACATCTTTTTTTGGGGGGGTGCATTTTTTCACTTCCCTCTCAGTTCACTAGCTCTCACTTTGAACAAAGAAAGGTTGGAAGATGGTGATGGAATGCTGTGGTAAGGGTGTGAGGAACGTGAAATGCTTATGCTAAGGCTCTGAGACTCAAGTCAGAGGAGGAGCAATGGTTAAATGGGTATTAAACCATTGGTGGGAAAACATAATGTTATCTTGTGTTTCGGAATGGGTTCTGCTGGCTTCTCCTGAGGAAATAGCTCAAAGATGGGAAAGGAACCCATTCTATGCATTTTTGTTTTGCATAGAAAAATAAAAGGGTGTTGGATGGTACTGTGGGAAGATGAACTGTAGTTCGGAAGAATCAAGATCTTGAGGGCTAGAGAAGTAGCTCAGTTGGTCGTGTGCTTGCCTAGCATGCGGGAAGACCTGGGTTCCAGGCCAGTTGGGGGTGGCAGTGGCACATGCCTTCAATCCCAGTATTTTATAGCAAAGGCAGAGGCAGGAGGATTAGAAATCCACAGTCATCCTTGGCACACAGAAAGTTGGGAGGCTAGCTTGGGCTACTTGGAATCCCTGTCGCAGGAAACGATATCAAAAGATCTTAAGTGAATCCTTCCAGTTTAAACAGGGTCTACCAGAAACCATGTTATGGAGAGTGTTGAAACAAATCCGACTTTGCATTCTTAATCGGATAAGTGACTTTGTGATGAAGCATCATTCTTCACAGAATGCTGTGTGCTACAAAATGCTGCCCAACATTGGGCATGCTGTCACGAATGGCTAGCAGCGTGTAGGGACTCCACTTCATGTTGAAGAGAGCTCTTTCAGTGCCTCAATTAAACCGGAACACTGTACCTGTTTAAACGGGTTACCTGAACAACCATCTAATAACTCATGATTTTTTGGGGCCTTATTTGAAGGTCCATTCGCTGGCATTCTCCCGAAATCATCAGGAGTGCTGTCAGTGTACACAAATCACGTCCTTCATATTGAAGGTGACTCAACTTTCTGCCACACTTTTTCGATGTGATGTTTGAAGTGGGGACTGACACCAGAGTCCCAGTGCAAGAATCCAGGACCTTGCACATGAGAGTATCAGTCTATCTCATGCCTACTCTTTTTTGTCTTGCTGTTTTAATTTCTAGTCAAAATGATTTTTGAAAATGCAGATATGAATTATTTTGAATGTGAACTGTTTTTGTGCGTGCATAAATCCACTTTGCGGGATCTTGAGACAGGTGCCCTGGGATGAATGCCGTTTACAGTGTACATGTCCTTTGAGGTGTGTTGGAAAAGTGCAGCGAATTTTAACGTATGTGATCAGCCATGCTGTGAAAACACTATTGGGATACCTCCCCTGTGACGGTATTGGAGGTTTGGCTAGTATCCGTAAGTTCTCTGCTGTAAATACCTACATTGTCCGTATGAGCCTCTCACTTTAAGAATAAATGTGCTTGGTAGAAGACCTGAGAATGTTTTCTTTTCCCAAACCATAACTGGTCAAATGAGAAACGTAGCAACTAAAGTTCTCCTGTTTTGCCTGGCAGCCACCAAGCAGGCTGGTTTGGACCAGGAAGTGGATGAACCTGCACACAGTCACTTGCCTCAGACTCACTGGTGACCTCAGGTCCTGACTGCTGGGGCTTGGGTCCAGGGGCAGTAAGCTGAGCTGGTGTAATTGTCCCTGTCCATGGTTCCTTCTTATCTTACATGCTTTGTGCTGGGCCAGGTTCCTTGGGTGCTACCTGTCCCTGTACAGTAGGGAGGGGATGATGCAGGAGGTGTGGAGTAGCTCTTACTTTTTGAGCTCTAGTATCTTTCTGAGGGGGCAAAGCTTGGAACTGCAGAGAGACTCCAGGTTGCGGAGGAAGCACAGCTCTTTAGGGCGAACCAACAGATTCATGAACCTAAGCTGCGTTCCAGCTTTGCCTAAAATTTCCATGAAAGTCTTCACACTGTATCTTATTATTATTATTTAAATTTATTTTATTTATTTATATCCCAAATGCTGCTCCCCTCACAGTGTTCCTCCCCTCCCTTCTGCCCTTCTTCTCTGAGAAGGTGGGACCACTCTGGGTCCCCGCCCCAGCCTGTCTTCCCAAGTCAAGTCTCTGTTAGATTAGTACATCCTCTCCCATTGAGGCTGACAAGACAGCTGTGTTGGGGAATGGATATCACAGTCAGACTGAAGCTTTAGGGACAGCTTCCACTCCAGTTGTTAGGGGGCCCACATGGAGACTGAGCTGCACACAGTCAGGCAACAGCTTTAGGGACAGCTTCCAGTCCAGTTGTTGGGGGACCCACAGGGAGACTGAGCTGCACACAGTCAGGCCACAGCTTTAGGGACAGCTTCCACTCCAGTTGTTGGGGGACCCACAGGGAGACTGAGCTGCACACAGTCAGGCAACAGCTTTAGGGACAGCTTCCAGTCCAGTTGTTGGGGGACCCACAGGGAGACTGAGCTGCATATTTGCTATATAAGCTTCACACTGTATCTTAAAAAAATCTTTTAGTGAAAAAATTTAATATACTTTTATCATATTTTTCCCTCCCTGGGTTTCTCCTAGATCCTCTCTATCTATTCAACTTTATAGTTTTTTTTTTTTTTTTTTTGATTCTTTTTTTTTTTTTTTTCGGAGCTGGGGACCGAACCCGGGCCCTTGCGCTTCCTAGGTAAGCGCTCTACCACTGAGCTAAATCCCCAGCCCCAACTTTATAGTTTTTAAAATATTCTCTTTATAAAACAAATAAGTAAGAAAGAAATACTCCCTCCCACACAAAATGGAAATCAAAATAAACAAGTGAAAGACCAAAAAAAAAAAAAAAAAAAAAAAAAAAAAAAAAAAAACAAAAAACCCAAAAAAAAAAGAACAAAAACAAAAAAAAAAAAATAAAACAAAAAAAAATCCAAGTAAAGCAAAATGAGACAAGAAGTCTACAAAAAACACCACTGAGCTGTTATGTGGTGGCCCTACTCCTGGGCACGGGGCCTGCCTGGGAGTGTGGTTAATGTACCCATTGACCCTTCGTTGGAAAACCTGTCTTTTTCTTAGCCACAGGGTATCAACTGCAGATAGCTTCTTGGTTAGGAGTGGGAGCCCATGTCCACTCCCTTCTCAGTGCTGGGACCCATTTGCCTTGAACCTGTGCAGGCCTTGTGTGTGCCACCAGTCAGTCATATGTCCACCTGCCCTGTTGCATCTGGAAGACATGGCTTCCCTGGTGTTCACCATCCCCTCTAACTCTCCCCACCTCCCCCCTTCTCTTCTGCAGAGTTCTGAGGGGAGGGCTTTGATGGATGCATCCCATTTAGGACTGAGTGCTCCAAGTCTCGGTGCTCCGTCCCGTTGCAGTCTCTGTTTACACAATGTCTTAAGTTGAAGAGGTAATTAGTACCTAGTCTGTCAGAGATGCTGGATTGTAAGAATAAACTTTTATAACAGCATCCTCTGTATCGGTGGCTATACACTCTGACCATGGGAGTATTTTATTTGATACACAGATTTTTGTTTTGTTTTTGAGAGAGGGATTGACTTTATAGCATGGCCGGTTTGAAATTTTCTTCATAGACCAGGCTGGACTCAAACTTGAAGCACTCTGCCTACTTCTGCTTCCCGAGTGCTGGGATTATAAGCGTTTGCCAGAACATCCAACACTGACTAGCTTAAGAAAAATTTATTGTCAAGACAAACAGTGAGCAGACATATGTAAAACAAATAGACGTCATTTTTCTTTCTTTAAAAATTGCAAGTTCCGGGGTTGGGGATTTAGCTCAGTGGTAGAGCGCTTGCCTAGCAAGCACAAGGCCCTGGGTTCGGTCCCCAGCTCCGGGAAAAAGAAAAAAAAAATTGCAAGTTCCGTCCTCCTGACAACAGCTGCAGGGAGCTGAAAAGCAGCCTCCTCCGTTACAGAGGGCGTGCTGCCCTGAACGGGGCAAGCATGGGCTACTTGCCAAACTCTACCCTCGGCAGTATTCCGGTACTCTGTTGGCTGATCTCTCAAGGTCACAGCATTTTGTTCCTTCTGGATCTGTTCATGGTAATGACTGTGTGAAGGACGCTTTCTTCCAAGAGGTGCACAAGACTCGAGTTGAGGTTTGAAAACCCTGAGACTCAAATGTAAACTTTATAAAAGAAGAAAATAAGGTTGTGTGAGGTGGGGTGACTAGCTCAACCTGCGCCAGGTTGGTCAGTGGCTTTCGGCCTGGCGTTCCTTCCTGTTCTTGACATTTCTTGGAGTCTCCCATGAGACCCTCCTTCTCAATAGCTGGGGAGTTGAAAGAAGGAACTGTTTCTCAGTAGGCTTCACTCTGGCCAGCTCTTCTTAGCTGGCTGTGCCAGTTTCACTGGGTGTTGGCATATTCGAGGGCTGTGCCCGAGTAAGGATCTGGCCAACAATAGGGCGCTACTAAGGGATAAAATTGTACCCACTTCACATGACGAAGAGCTGCCTGTTAGGAGAAGCAGTGCAGTCTTTAAGGTTATTTAACACAAGGGGTAGGTTAGATGGCTCAGCACTTAAGAGTTATTCTTGTAGAAGACCTGAGCTTGTCCCCAGTACCTATGCTGGTTGACTCAACTGCTTGTAACCCCAGTTCCAGGGGATCGGACATCCTTTCTTGCTCTGTGGACACCTGCACACATGTGGCATGCATTCTACACACACACACACACACACACACACACACACAACATTACAAATCTTTATAAAAACACTTAACACAAGGAGGTCCTGGGAAGATAGCTCATTGAAGTGCTTGGGGAAGCATGAGGACATGAGTTCAGATTCTCCGTATCCCTGAAAGAAATGTCATGGTAGCACACATCTGAGCAGAGTCAAATCATCCTTGGAGCACCTCAGCCAAATTAGTGCACTCTGGGCTCAGCTAGAAACTCTATCTCAAAAAACAATGCAGAGAGCAATTAAGAAGACATCTGATGTTGACCTCTGCCTTCCATATGTACATACTCATGCAGGTATACACACAGATGCACACATACACACACACATACACACACACATTTACAGACACATAGACACACACACAGTTACACAGCCAGCCAGCCACACACACACACTCACACACACACACACAGACATATACACATAAGATTTAATATGGAGGAATGGCTCCTCTTATGCTTGAAGAACAAGAGGATTGAGTTGTTCAAATGAGTGTTCTAGCATCTTTGTTTCTTTGCCTTTATTTTTGAGACAAGTCTTCTGCAGCTCCAGGCTGTTTTGAAAGTCACTCTGTAGCCAAGGATAACATGAACACTTAATCTTCCTCCTTCCACCTCCTTCCACATGCTGAGACTGCAGGGGCTGCTATCCGATCAACTCCTGCACTGCTTGTTTGCTTTTTCTTTTTCTTTTCACAAACAGGTGGTTAAATGGAGACCCTGAAATTAAAACTTGCTCAAAATAAAAAATGTCTACACCATTTTGTTCTGAGATTCCTTTGCTTTTTAAATTTATGAGCCTTTTTAAAAATGAAGATAGATTTTTCCATTCAATGTATTCATCACTTTCCCCTCCCTTATCGCCACCCAGTCAGTTCCTCTCCACTTCTCTCTCTCTTGTTAGAAAACAAACAGGTCAATAAAACAAAACAGAACAAAACAAAACAATACAAAACAACAACACAGAGGAAAATAAAACAAACTAGACAGCCCAAAGACACAGCATGAAAAACAGATACACACACACAGAGACACACACACACACAGACACACACAGACACACACACAGTCACACACAGTCACACACAGACACACACACAAGACACACACACACACAGACACACTGACACAGACACACACAGACACACAGACACACAGTCACGCAGACACACACAGACACACACAGTCACATACAGTCACACACAGACACACACAGACACACAGACACACACAGTCACACACACAGTCACACACAGTCACACACAGACACACAGACACACAGACACAGACACACACAGACACACAGACACACACAGTCACACAGACACACACAGATACACACAGTCACACATACACAGACACACAGACACACACAGTCACACAGACACACAGATACACACAGTCACACACACACACAGCCACATACACACAGTCACATACACACAGTCACACACACGCACACAGTCACACACACAGTCACACACACAGTCACACACAGACACACAGACACACACAGTCACACACAGTCACACACAGACACACAGACACACAGACACAGACACACACAGACACACAGACACACACAGTCACACACAGACACACAGACACACACAGTCACACATACACAGACACACAGACACACAGACACACACAGTCACACACACACACAGACACACACACACACACTTGTTGGGGTTTAAATCTCTGCTTGCATCCAGACAGAACACACCAAATCAACATGGTTCCACGTGGAGAGGTTTAATGAGAGAAGAAGAGTAGAAGAGGGGAGAAGTAAAGGCCGGCCATGAGCATGGAAGGAAGTGGGGAGATGGGGAGAGAAGGGACAGGGACAAAGGGGAAGAGGGCATGAGAGAAGAGTAAGAGAAAGAGGAGGGGGCAAGCAGCCCCTTTTATAGTCAGGCTTGCCTGGCTATTGCCAGGCAACTGTGGGGTGGGACATACCTGGCTACTGCCAGGTAACTGTGGGGGTGGAGCTTAGAGAGAATACCAGCAACACTCACATAGAAACCCCACAAAATCAGAAACCATAATATACAAGCAAGAGACCAGGAAGGTTAAGAAGAAAACGCCCAAGCAAAGCGTTACAAGTCAAAAGTTCTAGAACACCAATGAGTTCATTCTGTGTTGGCCATCAGTAGCTGGACTTGGAGCTGTCCTTCAGTGTGGCTTGTCTACCCAGTGAGACTTCATCGGGGAAAACTAATTTTTCCTTGGCAAGTGGCTGTCAATTGCAGAAAGTTCCCTGTTTAGGGATGGGCAATTATGTCCACCTCCTCCTCTCCTGGGAGCCCGTCTGGCTCAGGCCTCTGCAAGCCCAGAGCACACTCCAGGGTCTTGGTGAGTTCAGTGCATCAGCCCTGTTGTGTCTGGAAGGCACTGTTCCCTTGGAGGTCCTCCATCCCCATCGGCTCTTGCAATGTTTCTGTCTTTCTTCCACAGAGTTCCCTGAGCTCTGAGGGGAGCGGTTCGAGTCCGGTTTAGGACCAAGTGAGTGCTCCGAGGTCTCTCACTCTGCACACTGCCCAGCTGTGGGGTTCTGTGTTTGTTTCCATCTACTGTAGGAGGAAGCTTCTCTGATGATGGCCAAGCAAGACACTGGTCATATTTGTCTTCCCCACTAAGTGTATGAGTCTTCCTTTATTCTTAAGCTAAAAGGCTGGAACTCTGGAAAACGGGAACAAATCATTTATCTTCCTCAGAGTCCAAAAGCTCTGCAGAAATTCAGTCCTTCATCCAGCAAAGGGAGCTTAGCAATAGTTTCCAGGTTCTTCTTAGAGTTTCCCAGTAGCTACCAGGGCCAAATCCTGTCATTAGTGGGCAGGGACTGTTCCCAAATTCGGAACAGTCCTCACGCACAGTTCTGTTGTCTCCTCTCCTCCTGACTATGCCCCCTTCTGCCAGTGAGTGGATGCCCACTGCAGGGCTTAGAGGACACCTACCACCATCGTCCTCAACCTTGGTTATGAATCAGAATAACTGCGAGTTTTGAAAGGTACTCAGTTCTGAGCTCAGTGCTGGATGCTTTTGAAGACTCCCCATGTACTTTCATTATGTATCTAGGCTGACCACTGGGTGAAATGTTTTTAACAGCTACAATTTCAGAGAACAGACTGAGATAATGGTTTGGAGGACCTCACTACTATTAACCACGACCTTCACCCCCACCCCACCACCAAACATCAAAACAAACGAACAAAGAAAAAAAAGGATGACAAATTGGAGTCCCAGAGGCTAAAACTTGCCTGCAGTCACAGCAATAATAGTGCCTGACTTCCTGATTCCCTGTTTCCATTTTCCTCCACCATCCTCATAGCTTTGGGTTGTTGTTATGTTAGCGTTCTTCCTAATCAGGAGACAGCTGCCACTGCTTTCCAGCCTAAGGAGACACACTCCCCATCAGAGGAAGGAGCCCACCTCTTCCCTATGGTACTTCTTTTCTTTTTTAAATTTACAGGTAAATAGCCCTTTCCCAGAAGCTCCCACTCCACATCTCTGGACAGGAAAATGGGCCTTTGGGATTGGTGCAGACAAGTCAGTCTTCCCATATCGACTCTGCACTGATCAACCAGGGGATGGGGTAGGTGTCAGTCGGGTTTCTGAATACTGAAGGTGAATGGAGGATAGAGGGATCTGGAGTGTCATTACATGTCTCTCCTGGACAGAGGTTTTCTTGAATGGTTAAGGATACTCAAAAACAGTCTTTCACAGGAACTTAACCAGTCTACACTGAAAGAGAACTGAACCGTTGAGAGGGTCTGATAACCCCCACGAACTTCACATGCTAATATATCTTGGGCCAGGCAGCATGACTCAACAGGTAAAGGGTCCCACCACCAAGTCTGAACACCTGAATTTTATCCCCACAATCTACACAGCAGAAAGAGAGGCTGTGCGCATATGCACAAATAAATAAATAAAAGTAAAAAACGGTTACTCTGGAGGTCGGTCTAATAGCACAGACTGTAATTCTAGCTCTTAGAAGACTGAGGGGGGGACTGGAGGGGTGTCATTGGGTTGATGCCAATGTGGAAAAGAGAGAGGGAGGGAGGGAAAGAAGGAAGGAGAGAAAGAGACGAGATGACACACAGAGAGAAGGAGACCTGGGGTTAAGCAGAACTAGATTTAAATTTGTTTTACCACCTGTGTGGGTAAACCATACATCAAGTGTCTGGATAGTTCCAAGCCTCAGTATTCCCATCTTTAAATTGGGAACGTTAACTACTGCCACTCCATAGAGTGATTGCGAAGGTACAATGAGCTACAGATAAAGTACTTGACAAATTATTTGTCCACTAATAAGTGACAGATATAAATCAGGGCTAGAACTGAGCAATTTGTTCTAGCAGCCAAATTAATCTCTTGTAGATTTAATTCTGTTACATACGTTTACCTTTTCAAGACAATGGAGGGAAAGAGAGAATTTGGTTAATGTACAGTCTTCAGAGTCATTTCAAAACACTGCAGCTTCTCAAAGCTACTCAGAGTCTCAAATATCAGATAAGACCTCAAACCCAGGACAAAGAACTAAGATGCCTATTAACATATCAAATCAGACTCCGACCCGCAAGGTTCTCCCAGCATTCCTCAGTCCCTATGACCACCAGGTTCTCCCAGCATTCCTCAGTCCCTAGGACCACCAGGTTCTCCCAGCATTCCTCGGTCCCTATGAATTACAGGGTCCTTCTGGCTAATGCAAGCCTCCCCCTCCCTTTTGAGACATTATCTTCCTCAGTATCCCAGGCTGGCTTTGAACTCACTGTCTCTGGCCTTTTTCCCTCCTGAGTTCCAGGATTACACAGGTGCATCATTATGCCCTAACTTTTACCCTCTCTTCTGGCAATTAGACTGAGGCCTAGTCAAGGCGTGCCAAAGCTCTCTGTCATTGGTTTATTCCACTCCTAACTTCTGAGCCTCTTTTGTTGAACATTTCATGTCCACTCCTCCTCCTGGAAGGGTCTGAGCTCTGATTTGTGTTTCCTCAGCACAGGGTGGATCTCTCTGGACTCCTGTATTTTAGTATCTTCCTGGTGAGCCTTTAGTTCCCCTTTCCCTGGCAGCTTCTTCTTTGTTAAATATGTTCAGTAGAAAACGGACAAGTGTTAGGTTGGGTTTATATTTTTGTGTACGGGATATTGACATCTTTGCATTCTTCTCTCCTCAGCTCTGTGAAGCAAACCACAGGCCAGTATGTGTGATTGTCCTCTCCCAGGCAGAGCCCAGGTTTTCAGTTTCTTGCCCTGCCCCCGAAAGCAGCAAACATATCTGAGTCATCGCAACCTAACCATAAAGTCCTGTCAGGGCCAGAGCTTCAGCGTCTTCAGACACACTTTGGACACTTTCCTAGTGTCTTATCTTGGTATGGATCTGTTTCAAGCTGTCATCTCATATTTAGAAGTGGGGGTTGACTTAAAAAAACAAATAAAGTGGAAGTCATGATTGCTCCTAGGTATTGGGGAGGAGAGGGTTTATTGTAGATCTGAGAGAGAGCATAGCCAGAGGCAGGGACATCTGGGAGAGTCCAGATTGAACACAGCCAGATTGAAGAGGACCATGTAAGGAGAGAGGGAGATGGGGAGGGAGAGCAAGAGAGGAGCTTCAGAAAAGCAGGGGTGGCCTAGGCCAAGAGTCTGGCTAAAAGAGTGGGGCCAGTTCTATTGGGGATAAAGGAGCTGGGGGGAAAGGGTGGCACAGCTCTTGGGCTGGTTAAGGGTAAGGGGCAGACAGGAGGACCCTGTAACAGATAAGGACTGAGGAATGCTGGGAGAACCTGGTGGCCAGAGTCCGATTTGATATGTTAATAGGCATCTTAGCTGTTTGTCCTGGGTTTGAGACCTAACACTGGGGTCTTATCTGATACTTGATACTCTGAATCGTTCACACATCTGCAATGTTTTGAAATGATTGGCGTAGGTATTTGTTGTGGCTTGACTGTGAAACATGCCCCATGCAAACTTGCGTTGGAGGGTCTTTGGCTGTCATTACTGTCTGGGAGGCAGTGGCAGCTCTGGAAGAAGGCAGT
Source organism: Rattus rattus (assembly GCF_011064425.1). NCBI lineage: Eukaryota > Metazoa > Chordata > Mammalia > Rodentia > Muridae > Rattus > Rattus rattus. The sequence goes on from NC_046155.1 coordinate 37,087,032, forward strand.
AGGTCCCTGGGGGCCTATTTCTGAAAGAGATGGTTCATCTCCAGCCCCTTCCTCTGTGTGGTTCTGATGTGAGTCACCGTGGGGTGGGGTGAGAGCCTCTGTGCGTGCTTCTGTCATTACGATGCCTCTGACTTCCTTCAGGCACCAAACAGCAGACTGTGTTGACTGTGGGTTGAGAGTGTTGATACTGAACCAAAATAAAATCTTCCTCAAGGCTTTTTCTCTACTATTTGTCAGAGTAATGAGAGCTAACCAGCACAGTGTTTTCTAGGCTGCCCTGGCTAGCCACACTCGGACATCAGTTCACTGAGTTATAATGGCAGTTATAACTCAGTAATAACCTTACTCATCACACCTTGAAATAACAATGCATTTATTTAGTTCATGTCTCCTTTGTGCTGCTTAGTTTTTTCCCCCCAAGTTGACACAAGCTAGAGTCATCTGAGAAGAGGGCACCCCAACTGAGAACATGCCTCCATCCGATTGGCCGGCCAGCAGGCCTGTGGAACATTTTCTTGATTGATGATTGATGTGGGAAGGTTCAGCTCACACAGAGGGGGTCCTGCCTGGGCAGGTGATCATCGCATGTAAAGACAGCAGGCTGAGCAAGCCAGTAAACCTGGTTTCTGCTTCCTTTCTTGCCTTGGCTTTCCTCAGTGGACTATGACCAGGGATGTGTAAGTCAAATCCTTTCCTCCCCAAGTTACTTTTGGTTATGGTGTTTTATCACAGGCACAGAAAACAAACTGAGGCACTCCTCCCATCTTGTGGGATGATGTCACAGGTGAGGCAGGTACAAGATAGAGTGAGGCCTGTCATTGGACAAGAAGGAAGTACGGGTGGGAGAAAAGTTTGAGGGACGGGGAGAAGACTGGTACGGAAAGGAGGGCAGAGGGAAGGCAGAGAAGCCACCTCGGAGAGAGAACAGGGAGGCTGATGTTAAGATTCTATACCGGGTTGGGGATTTAGCTCAGTGGTAGAGCGCTTGCCTAGCAAGCGCAAGGCCCTGGGTTCGGTCCTCAGCTCCGGAAAAACAAACAAACAAACAAACAAAAAAACAAAAAAAGAAAAAAAAAACCACAAAGATTCTACACCATACCTTTATAGGTTGTTATGAATGTTCTAAAGGATGGATGTATATAGGGCTTTGTATGTTTAGGTGGGCAATTATATCTTATCAATTAGATCAAAGGTTATTGTGTTGTGTGTTCTTTCATGTGCAGATGTAAGTGTAAGGGAGTGTGGGGCAGCTGGTCTAGGCCACCATGGAGTTGGGATGTGTGTTTCTGGCATGGAAACCTGCCTTGGGAACTAGATAGGTAGAGAGATTGCTGACGGCTCAGAGAGAGGCCTTCGGCAGTGTGATATGGGATGGAGCAAAGCAGGTGAGAGGCTTTGCTGACTGAGATTAAGGTATCTAGCAGATATCTTGGGGGCACTGCAGTGCCGGATCTAGAGAGGGTTTTGGACTCTTTTATTTTTATAATTTTACAACACCATCTGAATTGCTTCTAGAAATCTAAGAAAGCTGTCATGAAAGACACTGACCATGGTCCGAGCTGTCTTAACCTGCTTTCTCTGGAAACATTTCACGGATTATTCTAGTACTTAGATCAGTGGTTCTCGACCTGTGGGTTGTGCCTCCTTTGGAGGTCAAATCAGCCTTAGGATTGCCTAAGAGCATTGGAAATCACAGATATTTACATTATGATTCATAACAGCAGCAAAATTACAGTTATGAAGTAGCGATGAAAACAATTTCATGATTGGAGTCCCCAAAACATGAGGAGCTGTATTAAAGGGTTGCAGCATTAGGAAGGTTGAAAGCCATTGATCTAGTGTATATTCGATGTTATATCCGAAGTTATGTCCTGCACAACATGTAGGCCCTGAGCTTGAAAATACAAAATCAAGTAGAAAGCCTGTTATTCTCTGCAAAAATGGGTGCCCAGGAGAAAATACTTGAAATGGTTGATACAATACTTTAAAATTATATGTGTATAATTAATATATACATATACAATTTTATTTATATTTAGTAAAATATATTAATATACATTTATATTACACATTTATATTATAAATATTTAGAAACTATTTAATATACATTTTAAATATATCTAGATCTATAAAGGAAATGCTGAACTGAGAGTAAGAACGGCTTTAAAGACCTCTGCCCTGCTGAGTAAAGTTGGCACACAGGTTTCTAGGGAAGTAAATGTCTGCTGAAGTTGCCACTTGTCTCGAATTCACAGCTCATGCTTAGGTGACCAACACGAGTTTTAAAAAATACTTCATTTATTACCTTGTGGTGGTGGTGCATACCTTTAATCCCAGCCCTTGGGAGGCAGAGGCAGGGTGGATCTTTATGAGTTCGAAGCTAGCCTGGTCTACAGAGTGAGACCCAGGACAGTTAGGGCTACATCGAGAACCTATCTTAAAAAACCAAAACCAAAACAAAACCAAAACAAGCAAAACAAAAGAAACAAACAACCCCCCAAACAAAAAACAAAACAAAAAAATACCCACCCACCCAACCAAATGAAACCCAGAAACAAAAAACCAAACCATTTATTTCTTTATCTATCATTTATTTGTGGTGTGTGTGTGTGTGTGTGTGTGTGTGTGTGTGTATGTGTGTGTGTGTGCGTGTGCGTGTGCGTGTGCGTGTGTGTGTGTGTGTGTGTGTGTGTGTGTGTGTGTGTGTGTATGTATGTGTGTATGATGATGACTGTATGTCCTGGGGATGGAACTCAGATCGCCAGGCTTGAAGGCAAGTGCCTTCATCCACTGAGGCGTCTCACTGGCCCACAACATGTTTTCCCAGAGTCCTGTCTACTCCAGAGTCAGAAGACAGAGGATTGGATCTGTTAACGTGCTGAGAGAAGGGCATCACCCTTTTAACATGAAATCTGTCTCTGCCAATATGGAAACAAAACCAAACCTCCTAAAGTTTATTACCATAACTGGGCATCCCAGTAATTTGTGATGTAAATTCACATTCCTTTTTGTTTGCTTTGAGACAAGGTCTTACGTAATGTCAGTCTGTGCACCAGAATTATTGGTGGAGATCTCTGGCTAGGTGAGAGCCGGAATGCTCAGTCAAAGGAAAAAGGGCATGAGCGGGGAGGGGGAGTGCAACCACTGCTGCTGTTCCTGCTGCTGCTGCTGTTGCTCTGCTGCTGCTGCTGCTGCGGCCTGGAGTTGCTGCACTGCACAGAGCAGAGCCAGGAGAGGGCTTGGCTAGCAAGAGGAGGTGCAGAGGAGTTTCTAGTAGCAAGAGCGTTCTTTTCCCAGGAAGTATAGCTCTTATACAGCAGATGCTCTCGGACGAAGGCGTAATTCTCACACACTATTCCTTCCGGTTAAGATCTTACATATAGTTTTGGGGTTCGTGAGGGTCTGACAGCAGGTGCTTCCTATTGGCTTGGTCTGGGATGTTAGGGATGCCTCATCGGCATTTGGAGGGGTTTGGGGCATTGCCCCTATGCGACTGATGGACACAATTCTCTCTATGGGGACTGTGGCTACGGGACAAGGGGCCTGGTGCTGGGAGCAAGTGAAGCTCCTACCATCCCTTTTGCGTCCTGTCCCGGGAACTTCCAACTCAGCTCAACCTTACTAGGCTTCCTCTCATGGTCCCGCCCCACAATGTAGCCTCCCCCACTCCTTTCTGGGCAACCAATGATTATCCTGCCTTCCTGATTGGTTTTTCTCTACCTGCCGAGTGCTAGGTTGCAGGTATGAAACCACAACGTCTGTATACATAGTCCTTATGTTCTGAAACACCTCAAGCCAAGAATTTTTTTTTTAAAAAAACCTATGTGACCACTTTATTCAGGATGCCCCAGTCCGCCCACATAATTCCTTAGGTTTTTACTGTGTTAGAGAAAAGGATGAATCCCAACAGAGAATGGCAAAGCTAGTCGTGAAGAAAGCTCAAGTTACAATGAACGCACTGTGCAGCAAGCCAGGGGACACAGAAATTTCTACCGTGAATGCCTTCAGGTTTTCAAATGGTTCAAATGTATAGGCCTGAGAAATGTTTTTATATGGAACGCTTTATTCCTTGAAATTCTGGGCCACATGATTAATGAAGGCTTGGGCACACATAAATATAATATGCTTGATTATAGCAAACAAAAATAAAAAATTCTTCAAATTTCTCTATGGTAAATGTGATTTGATCATAGCAGAACTCCATGCTGCCTTGTGGTCCCCTCCCTCCCTTTCTCCCTCCCTCCTTCTTTCCTTCCTTCCTTCTTCCTTCCTTTCTTTCTTTCTTTCTTTCTTTCTTTCTTTCTTTCTTTCTTTCTTTCTTTCTTTCTTTCTTTCTTTTCTCCTAAGTTAGGATATAAAATAATGTGATTCATGATGGCATTTCATACACATCAAGCCAAGGACTTAATAAAAGGTACTTCCTGGTTCCACTTACCACAGTTACTACTTCCTGGCTGCACTGACCACAGGTACTACTTCCTGGTTGCACTGACCACAGGTACTACTTCCTGGCTGCACTGACCACAGGTACTACTTCCTGGTTGCACTGACCACAGGTACTACTTCCTGGTTGCACTGACCACAGGTACTACTTCCTGGTTACACTGACCACAGGTACTACTTCCTGGCTGCACTGACCACAGGTACTACTTCCTGGCTGCACTGACCACAGGTACTACTCCCTGGTTGCACTGACCACAGGTACTCCATGGATACCACACACACAAGCTCTCACACTACAGGAGCAATTTTTCCTGTGCCTCAGGAAATTTCCTTCAAACATGGGCTCACACACAAAGCAACAAAAGGATGCGCAAAGATTCAAAAGAGAGGGCAAAAGTATGAATGCAGTAGAAGTTTACTAATTATAGCTAAGACAGAAAAAGCAGATTATGAAAACCTTTTTATTATCGTGCACATGAAAACCTAAAGAAGACAAATTTCTAAGGAAGAATCAGAGAGGCCTGTGTTAACCCACGCCGGTGGCTCTCTATCTGTGGGTCGAGACCCCCTTGGGATCAAACGACCCTTCACACAGGAGTCACATATCAGATATCCTACACATCTGACATTTACACTATGATTCATAACATTAGCACAATTATAATTATGAATCAGCAACAAAAATAGTTTTATGACTGCGGGTCAGCGCATGACAGCATATATGAGGTACCTATTAAGGGTATCAGCATTAGGAAGGTCGAGGACCACTGTGTTGACCTTTCGGATTTGTAGCTTAAAGCTGGGAGTTAAGACTCCACCCACAAGTGAAATACCTGGTCCAGATGTTTTCTTGAAGTTTTTCCAAAAACTCAAAGATCAACCATGTATCTCACATAAATTATCTCATTATATCTCTATCTCTATCTATCTATCTATCTATCTATCTATCTATCTATCTATCTATCTCTCCAGTTTTGTGTATGAGTTAAATATAACCTCAACAGTGAAGGCTTCCATGGACAACAGAGAAAGGAAAAATTATAACTCAACTTTTAGAGAGGTACGTCTATAGAATGAGGTAGATGCAAACATTTATATACAGCGCAGTATTAAAAAGAATCTATTACTATACTAGACATAATGCATTGTGATCAGGTTGAATAAATCTCAAGTGTTATCTAACTTGGGTGTCACAACTTGTGCTCTAAGTTAGGCCTATCTACCCCTCTTTGATGAGCCATTTAAGAGAGCCAAGTGGAAAAAAGAAAGCAGAAAAAGGAGATTTATTCATGTGGCCATACTGGGAGGAGGAACAAAGAGATCCAGTAGAGCCCTCACATCCAGCTTCGAGCTCTGGGGCTGAGACCATGGTTTAAATAGAGGGCTGAGGGCAGGCAGAGCCAAGCCATCCTGGTCAAGAGGTGCCCCACACACCACCCCCCATCACTCTCTGAGGCTCAGTCTTATTCTGATAGGTTGTTAGAACTGTGTGAAAACTCTTTTCAAGACACAGGCTTCCCCCTCGGGCTGGTGGCCTTTTCTTCTCATAGCAAGAGAGTCTTGTGGAAAGTTGGATTACTTTGAGGTCCATTGTTCCAATAGGTTGCTAGTCAGGCCAAGACACAAGCATCTCTCTAGACTTTCTTCATTTCTGCCACACCAGTTACACAAGCATTATGAATTAGTTTAACATTTGAACTTTGACCACTGTAATTTTCCTTACTTACAAGCAGACTGAAGGAATAAATGTAATCAATATGGAATTTGGGGTAAGGTGGTGACTTAGACATGATTCTTTGTGACCCAGCAAAGGAGTTTCAGGGTAAGAAAGAACCAGAATCTTCCGAAGATGGAGAGAAAGGGTTTGGAAATCCTGAGAAGGATTGACAGGAAGGATGAGTGCAGAGGAACAGAGGAATACTATACAGAAAGAAAGCCAGCATGAGTGAGGTGCCTATCCCATGGCTCCCTGGAGTTGGGAAGACAAGCAGAAGCCTCATCCCAAGGGTAAGCCATCAGCCCCTTGTGAAAAAGAGGCTGGTGGTCCTATCCCACATGTCAAGAGCCCTCGTGAACCTCAAACCCATTCTTACTGAGAAAGAGACTCCTCTGGTGGAAAGCCTACACGATGAAGTTTGGTGGGCTATGTCTGGGGACCACCCTGAAAGGAAATCTATTATCTAAAATTGAACTACCCTTAGAATAGGATAGCAGGGGATAGCCACAAGGTACAGAACAGGGATTCAACCTGACAAAGCCAGGGATGAGAGGTAGTCTAGGGAGACATTTATAGACACTGTGTAGACAGGGCCGGATGCTGACAAGCTGAGAAGTGCAGGCAGCATGAGGCTTCGCCTGGGTGTTGAAGCGTATAGGGAAAGATGACCTTGCCCTGGACACCTGGGAACAGACATCACTATGGAGTGTGTTATCTCTGAGCCTAGCTTATTGGATAGCTCAAGCTGCTATAACATTTGTAATGCTTTTAAAATGTGTGGTCAGCCGACACAAACACTACATGTATGCCTACACACATGGACACATAGACATCAAATACATGAATACCTTAAATGTAAATGTCTTCCACTCACTCATAAAAAACGTTCAGACTAGCTGATTTGAATTAAAGGTCAAGATACATGCTGTAAGAACCATCAGAGGAGAAAGTAGAGAAACACTTCAGGATACAGGCACAGGCAGGCTTTTGTAATAGAAACAATGGCAACCACAGCAAAGGAAATGGCTAATCAAGTGAAGAGAGAGCCTATACAATGGGAGGAAATCTCCCTGCACAGCGGATAGAGGATTAATTTAGAATACACGAAACACACAACCAAGGGAGCAAACCAAACAACCCAATCAATAAATGGGATAGGACACAAATAAGTGTTTCTCAAAAGATGAGGCAAATGATTAATAAGCAGGAGAGAGTGTTCAACCTCATTAGCCAACAGAGACATGCAAATTAAACCACACCGAGAGTCCGTCTCACCCTAGTCACAAAGGTGGTCATGGAGAAGACAGATTACAGCGAATGCTGGTGAGGGTATGCACAAAGGAACCCTTACACACTAGGACACTAGTCCAGCCACTATGAAAAGCAGTGTGGTAGTCTCCAACTTGGCTTCCAAACCATCACACAACACAGAAATATCATTTCTGGGTATTTACCCAAAGAACGTCAGGTCGACATAGCACGCAGATGATTAATGTTCACCCCAGCACTGTTCCCAATGGGCAAGGTTATGAAACCACTTTAGGTATGAAAAATAGAGGCATGGATAAAGTGGATGTAGTTATATATACAGTGGAGTTTTTCCAGCCACAAAAAAATATGTTATGCTACTACAGGAAGACAGATGCAAATGGGGATAATTATATTAAGATAATTAAGCCAGTCCCAGAATAACAAATATGCTTTCTCTGATATATGGTTCCTAGATTACATATAGATATGCAGAATAGCGTCTGCATCCATGACATCAAAGTAAGAGCCAAGATGTCTAGGGAACAAAGGAGACTGATGAGAGCGGGAGGCATGAGAGATAAGAAGGTAGGACGCATGAGGGAACTGCTCATGTATGATATATACTTGTATACAAACGCCCCTATGTAACAGTACATGCATGGGGAATGCATGTATGTTTGTGTGCCACATGTATGCCTGGTGTCCATGGGTCAGAAGAGGTCGTCAGAACCTTAGGGACTGGAGTAATAGATTGTTGTAAATCATGATGTGGGTGCTGGGAACTTGAATGAACCACGGAGCCATTTCTCCAGTCTGACAAAGCACGTCTTAACAAATGCGAAAGAATCAAATTAGTTCTTATATCTCAACAAATTATACTGAAATAAAACTAGAAACCAACAGCAAGGGAAACTATAGGAACTCTACAAATACTCGGAGATGGAATAATTCACTTTTGAACGAGTACATAGAACATTGAAGAAAATATTCAGGAAATTAAAAAAAAATCTTTCAATCACCTAAAAATAGATTTAACCTCTGGGATACAGCAAAAGCAATTTGAAGAACATTTGTAGCGATGAGTATTAACAAATTAGATGTGAAGAACCTGATAACGAAGCTCTAGGTCTTAGAAATATAAGAACAAGTCAAAATGAAAGACAGAAGTTCAGAAACTGATAAAAAAGATCCATGTACAGGGGTTGGAAAGACGGTTCAGTGTTTTGAGACCGACCCCTGGTTGCTCTCTTTCTCAGAGGATCTGGGTTCAGTTCCCAGTACCCGCATGGAGGGAGGATCACAAGCATCTGTAATTCCAATTTCAGGAGAGCCAACACCCTCTTCTGGCCTCCTGGGGCACAAGACATACATATGCTATACAGAGAGGCATGCAGGCAAAACATTCATATACATAAATCAGTAAAAATGTAAAAATGATATATAGACTCAATCAAAGAGCTGGTTCTTTGAAAATGCAAACAAAATTGTCAACTCCCTAGGTAATCTAACACTCTACAACCGTCTAACTGGAAGAAACAGAAACAAAACCAAAAACTAAGACAGAAAAGCCTTAGATTAGTGATGGGGCTGGAGAGATGGCTCAGTGGTTAAGGACACTGACTGCTCTTCCAGAGGATCCGGGTTCAATTCCCAGAACCCACATGGTGGCTCACAACCATCTGTAACTGCAGTTCCAAAGGGTCTGACTACCTTGTCTGGCCTCATCAGGCAATGGACATATATGGTACATGAACATACACACAGGAAAAACACCCATACACACAAATTACAGATGGGAAGGGAGGAGTACAACTGCCAGAAAAATACAGAAGATTATTATAGACTATTTTTGAAAATTTGAGTTCCAAAAATAAAAATCTGGAAGGAATGGATAAATTCTAAAGCATATATGACTCTGCAAACTAAATCCAGGATAGCAATTAACAGAGAGCATAGCAATCAACGATATTGAAGCAGTGATAAAGAGTCTTTCAACAAGGCCAGAGCCAAATGGGATTATTGCTGAACTCTACCAACCCTCCTCCTCTCTCTTTCTCTCCCCCCTACTCTGTGTGTGTGTGTGTGTGTGTGTGTGTGTGTCTGCTGATGGTGTGGTAACATGTGGAATGTAAGTGTGTGTGTTGTTGTGTGTGTTTGTACATGTGTGTGCATTTGCAGTGTGTGCACCTGTGCACATGTGGCAGCCAAGGAAGACATGGCCTCTCACTCCTATTATTCCCCACCTGTTCCCTGAGACAGAGTTTCTCACAGAGCCTGAAGCTTGCTAATTCTGTTAGGCTGTCCAGCCAGCAAGCTCCTAGCATCTACCTGTCTCTGTCTCCCAAAGCTGAGGATACAGGTACCTGTATCCATTCCCCTCTTTCACATGGTTGCTAGGGGTTAGAATTCAGGTCCTCATGCTTGTGTTGTAACACTTACCCACTGAGTCATTTACCTATACCATATTTAGAAGATCTAACACCAATATCCCTTAAATTCTTCTATAAAGTAGTAAGGGAAGAAACAATACCAAATTCATGTAATAAAGACAGAATCATGATACTAAGACTTGATAGACTACAACATGAAAATAAAACTGTAGACAGATGTCACCTATGAACATAGGCTCAAAAATTCTCATTAAAGTACTTGCAAATTGAATTCAAGAACAGATTAACAAGATCATAACACCACATTCAAGTTAGTTTCATTTCAGAGGTGCAAAGATGCTTCAACACACACCAGTTTATAGGTGTGAAACAGAAGGAACCAATCCTTTCAAGTTAGAAGATACAAAGAAGATACTATAGTTAGACCTATAGATGATACTATACTAAGCTGGAAAGTGTTCTACAATCCGGAATTGGTTATGGGTACCCATCACCTCTCTTATTCAATATGTGCTCAATTTGGGGGCTAGACCAGTTGTTCTCTACTCCTGTGTCAAGACCCCCTTCATGGTCAAATGATCCTTTCACAAGAGTATCCCAAGACCATCAGAAAATGCAGATATTTACATTATAATTCATAACAGTAGCAACATTGTAGTTAGGAAGTAGCAAGGGAAATAATGTTGTAGTTGGGGGTTACCACATGAGGAACTATATTAAAGGGTTGCAGCATTAGGAAGGGTGAGGAGATTGAGCTAGAACAGTAAGACAAGAGAAACAGGAAAGGAAGAAGTAAAGCTATCCCTGTTTTAAAGGACACAATGTTTAACAGACTACAGTTGAATGAAATGACTCCACTGGAAACCTCCTTGATTGGATAAAGGCTGTTGGAAAGTGGCAGGGTACAAACATAATCAATAAAACTTGTATCACTTCTACATCCCAATAATACACTTGCCAAAAAGAAATGAGGAAAAGAAAACCATTCATGATCGCTTCAAAAAATATGTAGGAATCAAGGAGGTGAAACACTTCCACAAAGGAGATTTAAAAACTCTGAAGAAAGAAATCGAAGAAGAAACCAAAGATCAAAAGACTTCCCTTCATGGATTGGCACAGCTAACACTGTGAAAATGACTGTCTTTCCAAAAGCATATGCCAATGAAATCCCCATCAAATTTCCAATGATATTTTTCACAGAACTAGAAAAAAAATTTCCACCTAAAATTCATACATAGGCACCATCCACATCAAACACTAAACAACCATTAGCTGAAAAAAAAAAACTATGCTGAGGCCATCACTATACCTGATCTCAAACTACACCCCAGAACCATAGTGACAAAGCAGCTTGGTCCTGGCACAAAGCAGACATGTAGGAGTGGAAGAGAACAGGAGGCCCAGAAACGAGCCCACAGAGATACAGCCACATAATTTTTAACAAAGATATTGAAAATACACTTTAGGAAAAAAATGCCAAATGATGCTGGTAAATCTAGTACTACCTGCCAAGAAATGAAACCAGATACATATCTGGTTTAATACCATGATGTATTAAAGAAAATCTCTTTAGGGTGAAAGACCTGTCAGGGTTTCTATTGCTGTGATAAAAAACAACAACAATAACACCATTGCCAAAAAGCAATTTGGAGAGGAAAGGGTTTATACATAACTCTCAGGTCACACTCCATCACTGGAGGAACTCAGGGCAGGAACTCAAGGCAGTCAGCTGGAAACAGGAACTGGGACGGAATAGACAGAGGAATGCTGCTCACTGGCTTGCTTGCTCCTTCTAGCTTGCTTGTACAATTGCTTTCTTAGACTGCCCAGGACCACCAGCCCAGGACAGGCACATCCAAAAGTGGGCTGGTCTCTCCCACATCATCTGTTAATTAAGAAAATCCCCCACAGGTCAATCTGGTAGGGGCACTTTTTCAGTTGAGGTTCTCCTTTAATATGACTTTAGTCTTTGTCAAGCTGACACAAACATAACCAGGACAGACCTGTAACTGAAATTGCCAGATGAAAGCAGGAGCGAACCACCACAAGGCATAGGAATAGGAATAAGAAATTCGGACAGCACAGGAAATGTCTACACAGCACAGGAAATGATTAGACTGAAAATGCAGCCTGTATAATGGGAAAAAAAGAATCCTTGCCAACTACCCATCTGACAGATCAATATCCAGAATCTATGCACTCAAACATTCAAATACAATCTTTCCCAAGCTTATTCATCCAATCCATAAGCATGCTAGTGAATTGAATAGGTGTTGCTCAGAGGAAGCAGTACAAATCGCCAATAGGTTTCTGAAGAAATTTCAACATTCCGGACCATCAGGGAGTTACAAATTAAAACGGCATTGAGATTTGTGAATACTGCATTTATGCCTCAAGCCATGCCCCTGTGCAACTTGCAGTGACTAATTTGTTGATATACCAGACGCAAGTTTGAGCTTTTGCAAGGTTGAGTTTTCGTTACTTTTATTTTTAACTTTTTAAAAATGTCAATTTATCATTTATTTTATGTATATGAGCACACTGTTGCTATCACCAGAAGAGGGCATCAGATCCCATTACAGATGGTTGTGAGCCACCATGTGGTTGCTGGAAATTGAACTCAAGGCCTCTGGAAGAGCAGCCAGTGCTCTTAACCCCTGAGCCATCTCTACAGTGCCCCTCCCCCTCTTTTAACTCTTAACTCTGTGAAGTATGTACCACCACCACCACCACCATTTTGTGAGTATCAGTGGTGACACAGAGCAGGTTAGGTTAGAGAGTGAGTAAGGACCAGATCTGGATTTAAACCCAAGAAATGTGATTCTGCAATGTGGGCATTCCCTAGGCTCCCGGGTGCCATGTGGGCGTTCCCTAGGCTCCCGGGTGCCATGTGGGCGTTCCCTAGGCTCACAGGTGCCATGTGGGCGTTCCCTAGGCTCACAGGTGCCATGTGGGCGTTCCCTAGGCTCCCGGGTGCCATGTGGGCGTTCCCCAGGCTCCCGGGTGCCTTGTGGGTGTTCCCTAGGCTCCCGAGTGCCATGTGGGCGTTCCCTAGGTAACCATGCTGTATTTCTGAGAACTGCCCTCTACTCTTCCACAATCAATGCAGCATACATCGAGCTAATGTGAATGCAATTGACCAGCTTGTGTCTCAGAAAGTAAGCTAGAGGAGCCAGAGAAGCATTGGGGGGTGGGGGTGGGGTGGGGGACCCTCAGAGTCCGACGTTTGAGGGCAAAGGTAAAGGCTCCTTTGCCATCCTTCAGGGCAAGGCAGACTGACTGGAAAGCACCTTAAGGCAGACACTATTGCATTATTTCTTGGTGGAACGTCTGTCTGGGGCACTGGTCCTGCTGCTGGCCCCATTCTAGGACAGAAGCAGCAGTGAAGACAGAAAGCTGGTTCACAAGAAGGACCAGTGATGGCCAGGGTACCTTCTATGGCGTTGTAGGCAGGATGATCAAAAGTTTCCATGGGCCAAAGGACATGGAGAAAAGAACTGGGCTTGGGTCAGCTTGCTGGCTCCCACTTACGGTTCTGCTCTCTGGCCAAGGGGGTATCCCACAACGCGGCCTGTGAGGTGAACAACAGGAACATGAGCTGTGTGTGTGTGGGTTAAGAAGAGCTGCTTTAAGCCCCACGCCCTCTTTGCCCCTTCCGCTGACCAGGAAAGCCTCAGAGAGGAGAGGAGAGGAGAGACACTGCCCAGATCTATCCGTTTCATCCTCCTTCACAGTAAGACTCAGCTCTGCTGGGAAGTCTGAGGGCGTTAGCTGGAACAAGATATCACATGAAGAGTCTAAACTAGTCTGAACTAAACTTGGGTAGCTGACGGCAGACTTTGTGTGAAATACTGTAAAGGGGTATGGGGAGAGGGAAAGGATTTGACCTAACAGTTGAGGACAGTGGCAAGAAGGGAAAACTATGTTACATGTGTGTTAGAAACTTCCCTGCGAACTATGTATTTACACACGTGCTGACATAGGGATTCTCTCTCCCACTAGCCACTAAACTGCGAGTGTAGGACCTCTTATTGACTGCTCTGTCCTCAAGATTCAACACAAGGCCTGGAGCAAAAGACTTTGTTTAAAAGAGAAGTTAAAAGACTTTAGGCAAGGCGGAGGGTGGTGACTGGTTATGAGTCCTGGCCTTCTGGGTATCTGACTAGACACAGACCCTCATCCCAGGAGATGCTTGGCAGTGCTAGATGCCAGGAGGCTCTTTCCAGGACCTAAGGGAAGGTCTGAAGAACTAGTATGGTGTAGTGATATAGTTGGGGGTCAAGTCCTGCTGGCCCCTGCTGGCCCCTGCTGGCCCCTGCTGGCCCCTGCTGGCCCCTGTAGTTAAGATCTCGGTAATTACTACAGTACCAGATCTTGTATTTCCATATTAGTTGCTGACTGTATTGACAGTGTCAGTCAGCCCTTCTCATGTGTGATCCTGTTCCACAGGAATCCTGAGGGGTCAGCACAGTCAGGGTGTTTCAAGGTGATGGGGGTCTATTAATTAGCCTTATATAATCACTCCACAGTGTAAATTGTATTCAAAAATATCTATACTTATTATGTGTTGATTAAAAGTTTAATATATATATCTATATCTATATATCTATATATCTATATATATATCCAAAGGTTATTTTTGGTTGCCGTTATTTTTGAGACAGCATCAAACTATGTAGACCTGTATGCCTGGAACTCACTGTGTAGACCAGGCTGATCTTGAAATCATAGAGATCCACCTGCCTCTCCCTCCTGAGCGCTGAGGGTTAAAGACATGTTTGCCATGCTGGGCCATAGGCGATTTTATTTCATTTCATTTTACTTTATTTATTTCTGAGCAGCAATTGAACCCTCTAATTGTAAAGCCAAGAACTGGTAGTGTGTGGCTATCGAGCCCCCAGTACCCCTCTCTGAGTGTGACACTGACGGGGGCTCACAGGACTCTGATAGTGCGAGATGACAGAATCAGGGGGATACACATGGCAAAGGACTGCCTAAGCCGTGAAGGAAAGAAAGGTGTCGGTATTCGGTTAACCCATGGCTGGGACAGGGTAAGAGTGAGCAGCGCTGCCAGCAGGCTCGTGGCCTTATTGTTTATTTACAGAAAGGCCTTGAGGAATAGAGGAGGGAAGGGAACACAAAGAATGTGTTTCTGTGATGGTGTGTGGAGAACGGTGGTGGTGGTGGTGGTGAGGAGGAGGTAAACAGGTTCAACTCCCCCCCCCTTCCAATTAACACATATTTCCATCTTCCTTGTCCCTGTCTTCTCCTTATCTCCTTGTCCCTTATCTCCTAGCGATCTTAGAGCCACCTCCTTCTGCCGGTTCTGTCCAGATAATTTCTCTGACCTTGAGCCTTCACACTGGCTCTTCCGGTATGGTCTCCTCCAGTCAGAGCCAAGTCCTGGCAGAGGCCTCAGTGAAATAATCCACAGTGAAAGCTTTTTCTTTCAGAGAGGGAAGCAGGCTAAGAAGAAAGGGTGTGTGTGTGTGTGTGTGTGTGTGTGTGTGTGTGTGTGTGTGTGTATGTGTGTGTGTGTGATGACATGCACCCCAACCCAGTCCAGTTCCACTCACTCAAAAGATCTCTTTGACCCTTCCCTGGATGACCTCCAACCTTAATGAAACGGGAAAGCAGAGTGTTGGACTTGCTTCCTTGCCAACGAAAGAAGAGCTCGCTGCAGTGTATTTTAAATGCCTTTGGCAAGCATGGGTGACTGGGGACGGCAGGAGGGGACTTTAGAACTTGGCCCACAAGGGCTTTCTCCATGAACCTTGAAGGGGAGCGAGTCAACCAGGCACTCTCAGGGTCTTTATGGACTCGTTTGGACTTACAAGAATGGGCGGGGGATCACAAAAGAAGTCTCAAATAAGACTTCTGCTCTGCTCACTGCTTATGCCCAGGAAAGCAAGGAGTAAAAACAGACAGAGGGGAACCCCAAGTTGCTGCGTGAGAAGAGCTACCTTTAAGAAGTGAGCTGGTTGAAATGGGACTTAAAGGTTGGTGGGGGTGGGACCGAGGGAGAGAAAAAGAGGACCATGTTCACAAGAGTGCGGGGAGCACAGGAAGTAGCATCGAAGACCTGGGGTCACAGACCGAGCTATGGCTGGACAGGAAGGCAAAAGCTGGAGAAAGTAATCCCTTGTTCTCTAGATAAAAGGGAGACATACTAACTTTGTCTTTTCCTGTAAGCAGTGTAATAAGGACAGAGGATTGGATGGGATATGTGGGAAACAACGCAGCCCCGGGCCCCTGACTGGGCTGGCTGGGGGGGCCCTTCCGACACTTAACTGGGCTGGCTTGGCTGTCATTGTCTAGTTAATGAAAAAATGGCTTGCAGCGTGTAGGACAGACCTGGATGCAACCACTCTCGGTCCCTCCTGGCCAACCTGAGTGAGACGTCTATGGCTGCTTGCTTTGTAGTTGGCAGTGACGGCCAGGCTTTGAAGGTCAGTGGGCATGCTTTTGATTTAGCTCACTGAATGGGTTTTGAAGCCTTATGGGAAACCCTGTTCCCAGAATTCCAATTGCCAACTTTCATTACACAAGACTCATGTATTAACTCACCCCTTTCTAAAGCTTTTAAATGGGACAATGAGAATTTCTGGATTCTAGAAACGGGGAATGAAAAGTTGCAATTTTGTTCATCTATTGTAAACAGATACCTTTCTCATGAACTTCCCAACTCAGATGCTACTTACTATGTAAGTAGTAACTTTCCCCACAATTCTCCTTAAATCACCTTTTTTTTGTGTCCCAGGACTTGACACAGTAGAGGGTTAGAAGGGTTGGTGTGTGTCTAAAGAGTCTATGTGTATGCATTTGTCCTTCCCTCCTGATCCGCTTCCGTTCAGTCTCTTAGACAAGCTTCTAAGAGTTAACAACAAAACATAACAAAATAAAATACAATAAAACCCTTTTGTATTGAAGTTGGGCAGGACAAACCAATAGAAGGAAAAGAACCCAAGAGAAAGCACAAGAATCAGAGACCCACTTGTTCACATATTCAGGAATCCCATAAAAAACGCTAAACCGGAAGCTGTGATATATTCGCAGAGCCGACCTGGTGTAGGCCCTGTGTATGCTGCTGCAGCCTCTGTGAGCTCACACGAGCTTTGCTCAGTTGATTCAGAGGGCCGCGTTCTGCTGGTGTCTTCCGTCCCCTCTTGCTCTTGGATCTTTTTGCCTCCTTTTCCACTGGGTTCCTGAGCTCTGAGGGGAGGGACATGAAAGAGACATTCCATTTAGGGATGAGTGTTCTAATGTCTCTCACTCTCTGTGTAAGGTCTGGCTCTGGGTCTCTGTATTTGTTCCTGTCTTCTTTAAAACGAAACTTCTCTGAAGATGGCTGAATAAGGCACTGACCTATGAGTATAGCAGAATATCACTGGGAATCATAGTATCAGTTCTTTTTTTGTTTTTTTTTTTGGTTTTTTTTTTTTTGTTATTCTTTTTTTCTTTTACCTTTTCTTTCTTTCTTTCTCTTCTTTTCTTTTTTTCTTTGTTTCTTTTGTTTTGTTTCTTTTGTTTCTTTGTTTGTTTCTTTCGTTTCTTTTTTCTTTCTTTTCTTTTCTTTTCTTTCTTTCTTTCTTTCTTTCTTTCTTTCTTTCTTTTCTTTCTTTCTCTTTCCTAACAGTTGTATTTCTTTTTTCCCTAGGTCTTTGTGCTGTCTAGTCTCTAGTGGCTACCTAACCAGTGTTGTGTATGGATTTCATCTCATAGACTTTAGGTCAAATCAGACATTGGTTGGTTACTCCCACAAGCTTTGTGCCACCATTGCTCTAGCATACCCTGCAGGCAGGACACCACTGTAGATTGAGGGTTGTGGCTGGCTTGGTGTTTGTTTCTCTTTTGGTATCACAAAGAGTATTTTTATGCACCAAAGATGCTAGAACATAGAGTCCCAGTGCTCTTATAACAAAATGGGAGACAGACACAGGATAGTCCCAGATGCTTGCATGGTCAGCTAGGATATCATATGCACAGAGAATTAATAAAGAAACCCTGTCTCTAGTAAAGCGGAAAGGTTTGGGTTAGGGTTAGAGGTTGGGTTAGGGTTAGAGGTTGGGTTTTTCTCTGACCTTCGCTTGCTTGCTGGGCCACTGGCATGCCCATATTCATGAGAAAGCACACACACACACACACACACACACACACCTACTTAGTTTACAACCACCTACCCACTTCAACCTTCTGACATATAAGGATAAAAATGAAACAAACATAACAAAACCCATCAGAAATCAGGCTGGAGAGATAGCTCCGTCAGTGAAGTGCTTTCCTTGCAAGCCTGAAGACCTGAGTTCAGTCCCCAGAAACCATGCAAAAACACTTGGGCCTTGTGGCCTGCACTTGAGTCCGAACATTGTGGCAATGGTGTTAGGCAGTTCTCTGGGGGCTTACTGGTCAGGAGGCCTAGCCTGATGGGTGAGCTCCAGGTCAACGATAGGATAGTGAACATGCAGAATGACACCTGAATTTGGTCTCTGGATGCATGAGCACCCTACCTCCAGCAAAACAACACAGACAGGAAACAGAACCCCAGAAACCTAGTCACTTGTCATTACTGACTGTCCAAACAACACACGGGGCATTCCTGCTTGATAGAGTTACCCAGTAGCACAGACAGTCTTAAATTCTGAGGAGAAGCTCAAGTTGATTTTTAGATTTCTTTTTTTTTTTTTTTAAAAGGAGACCAAGAAGGACATCGACTTCTCAGAATAGTCCCCACTGAGGCAGCAGAGCAAAAATGCCTTCAAGAATGAACAGGCACTGTCAATTTGTGAAGCAGGTCATGCATGTATAACAGGAAGGTGGCCTATCTAAAGACAGAGAAATTCAATTTTTAAAGGGCCACCAGTGTCACCGTGCACACGAGTGTCCAGTGAGTCCCATAGCAAAATGCCATCATGACAGCTTATCGAAATGGTTGAATTTAGATTTCAGAGTCAGAAGACTGTAGAAAAATTACAGAATGATGCCAAGTTCATTCCCCACAGGCAGATACCTGAACCATACCAAATTCAGAGACGACGTCAACCTGCCACCACCTTTAGTTCACAAGACCAGGAAGCAGAAATTTGAGCCAAGGTACACGACAGTGATTTCTCTTTAGAGAGAGACCTCTAGACTTAGCATGGAGGTTGTCAATCAGCATTGGAAAGGTGTTCTGATTTCCTAAAATGGGCAAGCAGATAGCTCGAAGGGCAACTGTAACTATGGTCGTTCTTCGTCCAGGAATCCTGTTCCCTAGGGTCAAGTCCTCCTGACTTTGGGTCAGCCCTCAGCCTTCGCTAGAATCCTCCTGCTTGCTCTCGCTTTGGGGTCCATCCGAACTGAGCTACTCCCAGCAGATCCTCTGCTGTGTTTGGGGATTCGAGAAACCTCTGCCAGGAAGACACACAGCTACATTTGTGATTCTCCCCGGTGCTCTGCTCCTGCTGGATTTCAAGTCTGTTTGTTTTCACAGAGGCCAGTCTGGGTGCGCTGGGATCTGATAACATCTTTCTGTGAGAGAGAGCCATGTTCTGAAGTCTCATTTGTATTCAGAAATCCTTGGCAGTTGTGGAAGTATTTATATTTGGGGCTAAAAAAGATCAACTGAGACTCGGTAAACAAGCGGTGGACACGAAACTGGAAGCTAAGAGAAGAATTGCAGCTTTGATAAATTACAGCCCGATTTGGAAGGGAGATGTCTTGATTTAAACACCTTGGAATAAAGGCTCTGCAGTGGGTCCCTGAGCAAACCACCCTCGGTAGGGCTGTGTACTGCAATGGATCCTGCCTCTGACCACTAAATCAATCTTTTGTCAAAACGGCTCCCAGCCTCTGAAAGAGGGTTTTCATATTAAAAAGGGAACTTGCTTGCAGAACCGGGTTGTATCTCTTACATAATTCAGGAGAATTTTCCCCCTAGGGCCAACATTCCTGGTGTTTCAGTTTACCACGCACAGCCTTTGCCGTAGCTACCCTGATCTAGATTCTCGGAGAAGCCACAGGATTATTGGAACAGTTCTGGATTTTTCATTCACATTCACCATCTTTCTTAACTTCAGCTTTGGGGAGAGCAGCGTGACCTCGTAAGAGTCGTCAACAGCATTAGGGTTACAAACAGCTGTCTGTGCTCCTGTGGCTTTCAATTAGGAATGAGTTGAGATGAGTGAATCCAGGATCTGCAGGCTCGGCCGTATTTGCCGGCTTGTCGTTAATTAATCAAGGAGAGGGTGGATTTCTGCTTCAGAGGGTCTTCTGACTCTGGTGTGAGCGGAGGTGGGCATGTCTGAGACTGGTAGGTGGTCTCTGCTCGCATATTCTTGGCTTTGTGCCGGACTCTGGGCTATACCCCAGAGGTTCCCAAGTGTCTAGAGCCAGGCACAAGTCTTGCCTTTGTGAGGGTGCAACTGGTTCATTAAAAGCCAGCACAGGGATTGTGAGGAAAACCCATTGGTACAGGGGAGTCCTGGAGGGAAGCCACCATAGCTCACGGGGCTTGGGAGGCTGAGATCTGAAGATAATGTACACAAGGAAGAGCCAGGTAGCCAGACAAAAAGGTGGGTAGCTTGAGTTTGTTCTGAGGAGAGCGGGGATCATGCTTATGTGTGAAGTTCCACCTTAATTATAAGAAGAGCCTGCTCACCCTTGGAAAGTATTTTGGTTTTATAAGGCTACCAATTCCAACAGTCCTCCAGGATCGTTTCAAAAGCTCCTTTCTGAAGTTTTCCTTCAGCCAGAACTTCCCTCTGTCCTGTGAGAACTTATTTTATATAACGGAAAAAACCATAAAATGTGTGCCTCAGAGAGACAGAACATGATTATATAGACAGGACGTCTGAGTTTAAATCCTGACTCAACTATTTGCTGTGTGACCTTGTGAAAGTTGCTGGGCATCTCTGAACTTCATCATTGTCAGTTGTAGAATGGAGATATGAGAAGTATCCTCCCCATGGATTTCACGGGAGGGTCGGATAGTTAGCATGTAGCGTGTCCAACTCCGGTGCCTGCTACACAGCAGACCCTTACTACTGTTTCACCGTGGATAGCTTTATTGACGTAACCAATCAGCTAGTCCATAACACGTCCGTCTCCTTATTAGCTTTGTCCATGTGCTCAGAGTTGGCCAGGGTCCATTCAGGAAGCTAACTGAAATGATTTAGCTTAGCATTTGTTCTGGAAGATAGGGCGGCTTTCAACGCCCACGTTGCTTAAAGGCTGTGTGTATTTAAGAGTCTAGGAATTCCATGAAGACACAGTTCTGGTTCAGCTGATGGAAGCTGAGGCTCAAGTCTCTGTGTTAGCATGTAGCTCCAGAGTGATGTCCACGCAGTTCCTCAGTGCTGAGGAATGAGGGGCCACACCATCTCACTGCTCGTTTGGGGCTACCTAGGCTCAGTTCGGGGAGCCAGTGCCTTTGGGTTTCATTGCTGTGAAGAGACATCACGACCACAGCAACTCTAATAAAGGATTTACCTGGGGCTGGCTTACAAGTTCAGAGGTTCAGTCCATTATCATCCTGGCAGAAGCATGACAGCATCCAGGCCAGCATGGTTCTGGAGGAGCTGAGAGTTCTACCTCTTGTTCTGAAGGCTGCTAGGAGAAGACTGGGTTCCAGGCAGCTAGGAGGAGGGTCTTAAAGCCCACACCCAGCAATAACACACTTCCTCCAACAAGGCCATACTTATTCCAACAAGGCCATACCTCCTAATAGTGCCACTCCCTGGGCCAAGCACTTTCAAACCGCCATAGCCAGGAACACTAGGAAGAAGGACCTGCTCTATTCTCTGTTTTACGCATGGAACTTCATGGTCCGTCTCCTTCTTGCCTGGTCCAGTGCACACCAACAGTGGCCACTCAGTTGACAGAAGGGGATTGTCATCAGTGTACCAAGAGTGGTCCAGTCCTTGGGGACCACATCAGTCAGAGTTCTCTAGAGAAAATGACAGAGGTTTGCTGAGGAACAGTAGGTATGCTGGCATGCAATTGTTGGCAAATGACAAGAATTGACACTGAAACTCTGATCTGAACTTTACCTGACACCAGTGGACCAGAAGCTTAGGCTGAACTTCTTTTTTTTTTTTTTTAAAGGAATGCCCACCATCACTTTAAAGTGATCCGGGGGTCCACAGTGGGTAATAACTTCTTCTTTTTTTTAAAAAAATGTCTATTTTATTTATATGAGTGCACTGTAGCTGCCTTCGAACACACCAGAAGAGGACATCAGATCTCATTAGAGATGGTTGCGAGCCACCATGTGGTTGCTGGGAATTGAACTTAGGACCTCTGGAAGAGCAGTCAGTGCTCTTAAACTTCGAACCATCTCTCCAGCCCCTAGACTCAACTTCTTAAGGAGGAAATCCTGTCCTAGGAAGTCTGGGTGCATAAGGACAATTATGGAGACCCTGTGCTGTTGTAACTGCTGAACTGTGTTTCCTCTGGCCTGAAACCCGTGTTGAGTCCTGGCTCATAATCCCTCAGAGCAGGACATGACTTGGAAATAGGACCTTATAGATATACTGAGCTAAGACAACATGTTTAGAATAGTGGTGGTAGTGCTTAATCTGATATAAAGTGTTTTTATAGAAGGTAAAAATTCAGATGGTGACAGGCATGGATAGGAGGAGACAGAAAGGTTACCCGGTGAGTGACAAGCCACAAGCCCTGAAACACCTGGGATGAAGAGAAGCCGGGAGAGGTAAGGAAGCATTCCCTCTCACATAGGTTTGGGGTGAGACACCTTGATTTCAGGCTTCGGGGCTCCCTTGTCTTTATATGAATGCATTGTAGCTGTCTTCAGACACACCAGAAGAGGGCATTGGATGCCATTACAGATGGTTGTGAGCCACCAAGTGGGTGCTGGGAATTGAACTCAGGACCTCTGGAAGAATAGTCAGTGCTCTTAACCACTGAGCCATCTCTCCAGCCCCCAGGGCTCCCTTGTCTTAAGCGGCAGTTTGTGATCTGTTGTGACGGCATCCATAGAAAGACAGGTCAGAGACTCTGAACTCCAGTTGCTTCTTGTTTTGTTTCTTATTTTGGTTTAGTTTGTTGTGATTGCACAGTGATGCCCAGCCTTAGCCTCCTACCTTCGACTCCCGAGAGCTGGGATTAGAGCCAGGAACCATCACACCCAGATAATAATTTTGGTCTTTTATGCCATGCCTTTGAGCTGTACTGCTGCCTTTGGGTGTGAAATGAAGATTCCAGAGGCCTGGGTGTTGTCTCGGGGAGCGTCCTGTTGGCTGGGGTGGGGTGTTTAGCCAACCTTCATTCCTCTGAGAGATGTAACATGCTCCCTGAACTCAACAAGAAGCTAGAACCTTAACGAAGAAAGTGGCAGGTCACTCCCCTTTGTGCCACCTTGTGAATCCGATGAGACGCTTTTGTGCCAAGTGTCTGTTATATGTCTGCAGTCTCTAAATCTGGAATTAGTGGGTGTAGGCAGAAGTGCAGCACGTACGTCCCGTCTCAGGTAAATTCGGGGAACAATAGCAGGTGGGAGCAGGACCGTGGACCTCAGCACTGCTGGCTTTGGGTCCTGCTTCCGGTATGGTTGCTGGCTAGTTGCCCCTCCCACCCTTGCTTGTGCACTAGGATTGCCCACCTGTAGTTCTAATTGTTAAAGCAGTGGTTCTCAACCTTCCTGGTGCTGAGACCCTATAACGCAGTCCCTCAAGTTGTGGAGACCCCCTAACGTGGAATTATTTTGTTGCTACTTTATAACTGTAATTTTGCTATTGTTATGAATTATAGCATGAATATCTAATACGTGACCCCTGTGAAAGAGTGGTTCCACCCCAAAGGGGTCTCAACCCACAGGTTGAGAACTGCTGTGTGGAAGGCTGGATTATATTGCTTGAGAGTTTCTGCTGCAGTAGGTCTGGCACGTGGCTGGCTGGATTTCACAGTAAGTTTCTAGGTGATGAAGATGTCATCGGCCTGTGGACCAGCGCTCTGAAAGCTGCCTGCCTTAGTCTCTCTAAGCCTCCGTTTTCCAATTGAGCTTTCAGAGAAGCAGATTTTCCTCCTGTATCTGTGGGACACCTTCTGCTGCTGGGTAGTGGTTTCCTTTCCCATCTAAGCCAGTGTGTGGGCCCGGGATGAGTTCTGTTCTGGAAGGGATACATGAAAGGCAGCAGAGAGATCCCCCTTTACCTCAAGGCTCATCACACAGAAAGTCCTCTGGCCAGTGCTTTGGGAGCACTCCTGCCATGGGGACCTGCAGCTGGCCAGCCTTGGCTGGCCCACAACAGCATGGCCCATCTGTTCAGGAAGCATTCTCGGCCCGAGCCCTTTCCCACACTCCCAGCTAAGCACCGAGATTGTCTCAAGTGTCAAGCGCCAAGGCCTTTCAGGAGCCACTGTATATGAATGCCCCAAGTCTCCTCTGGTGTGGGAGGAGGACAGACACACAGACCATGAATGAACTGGTCCTCCTAACCCAATGTGACATCCTGGCCCCGCAACTCTTCATTAACTCCATCTTTGGGATTCTGGCTTTGGAAGACAGACAGTCCGTGTCGGTAAATAGCTCCTTGTCTCCAGGCCTGGGGCTCTGCTTGGGAGCTGTTGTCCTGTTGCTAAGATTCTTGGAGCTAATCCAAGCTCACATTTCCCAGAGTGGTGGTGAATAGTTAATGATCACGAACCTCTGAAAACTTAGAGGCTCGGCTCAGCCCAATGCTATGTGGAAAATAGTCTTAATATTCTGCAAGGATGATATTTCTGCTTTTGTTTGACTTTTTTTTTTTTGAACTTTGAGGGCAAAAGTGAAAAAAATTTTCCATGTATATTTGGGGAAGGCTTTTTTCTTCAATGTGCAAAATAGCAAGGAAGCATCTTCCACTTTAGTTAGAAGGCATGAAGTGGATGGTATAAATATCTTGTTTCTACTTTTGAAAATTTGACTTCACCCTAACCACAAATTTCTCTCCTTAACATCCTTGACAAGGCCCACTGTAGGGCCACATCATGAACAATATTTTAAGAAAACTTCTAATAATCTATTCTTGGAGCCAACATAACTGTGTGTTGCCCAACCTTCAATCTCTTCCCCAATTCCTATTTAGCTTGACTTGTCGACTTAATATAAGTTAACATTTATTTCTTGCTTGCCTGGATGTAATCTCTCCCTATCTAGTGTGCTTATGTGATTTCGGGAATTACTTGTACATTTGCTTGCATTCCCACTGGAATATTAAAATCCTGTGGGTGGGGACCCTCTCAGGTCTGTCTGTCTTGGCAGCCAAATTGAAAGCAAAATGGCAGGCGGTGGTGGTGCACACCTTTAATCCCAGCACTCAAGAGGCAGAGGCCGGTGGATCTCTGAGTTTAAGGCCAGCCTGATCTACAGAGTAAGTTCCAAGACAGCTAAGGCTATACAGAGAAGCCTGTCTCAAAAACAAAAAACAAAAAACAAAAGGAAAAGCAACAAAAAGAAAAAAGAAAAATATCAAAATGAAAATCAAGGAAACATGCATATAGCAATGTTAATCACTAAGTGAAAATACCTAAAAAAAAAAAAAAAAGAACAGAAACAAAATCCCAAACAGACAAAAAACCCCCCACAAAACAAACAAACAAACAAACAAACAAACAAACAAACACAAACAAAGAATAAAAGAAAAAGAAAAAGAAAACACCTAAGTATCCACAGACACTTTTAGAAGCTTGATCAGTGTGCTGTCTTCTGGTTCTCCACCTCGGGAAGCCAACTTATACCTTATCCCCTTGCCTTATTTACTAGTGTAATGTCAGACAGGAAGGGTTTATAAACGACAGCAGCAGCATTTACAGAATGTAGAACCCAGAGGTCATGTTTCTAGATATTCGCCCAATTGAGTTGGAAGCGTATGTCCACAAAAAACATTTATGGCGGCTTTGTTCCTTAGAGCCTTGAGCTAGAAAAACATCACAATACCCTTCAATGAGTGGATGGTTAAGCCAAACACAGACCTTCTAGAACGTTATTCCCCAGAGAGGAGAGAGCCGCCATGCCCTGGGGAACATTAAATGTGTTCTGCCAAGGGAGAAGCCAGTGTTACAAGGCTGCGCACTTTGTGCTTCCAACCATGTGACATTATAGAAAAGGTGAAGGGTCAGCTGCTGCCAGGCGTTAGGGGCTGGATGTGAACAGAGGGAAAATGATCAGTTGAGAGCAGTGGATGTATGTGTTCTGCCGTATACAGCAGTGCACCACACAGGAGGACAAGCCGCAGGGTGAACTGACTTCAGTGACTACAAACTGATTAGCAGTGATTGGCTGGTGACCAGTGTCCCATAGCGGTGCAAGGCTCTCCTGTCTCCCAGTTTATCTGCCTAGTTCAGCTCAATGTGTGGACTCCCTGCACAAATTAACCTTTCTTGCTTGCCTGTAACCCTTTCTTCCTCTTGTTTTTTGTCCTGTCTTTTAGATGCTGACTGGAGCCTATGTTTGCTTTCTCCAGTACTAGGGGCTTTTCCCCTCTCTCGGAAGCTATTTTCCTTTTGTGATGTGGCTGCTTGGCCACATGCCTGACTCCAAGGGTTTGAATTTTCTTCTTCTACATCTCCTTCCACTAGGCAGCTGCCGAGATTTACGGCTTTCCTGCTCTGGGATTTTTTTTCCTTTAAATTCTAATAAAATTGGTTTTGGAGCTTCATTTAAGTCCATTCTTAAATTCTTTTATTAAAGAGACCAAGAACCCCGAGAAGGAGCCTCCAATTTATCTGGCAACACATTGTATCCTGAGTAGGACTTCTCAATTTTCTGATGACAATATCACAGTGGCCACACTGACTGCTGTCCCCAACGATCGTTCACAGAGAGGGAGGGGGCATCCCAATACCTTGGATAGCTCCTTAGAGGGCTGAAGCATGGCTAGTGTCACCACAGGGTGCAACCTGTGAGGATGATGGTAAAGACCAGGAGTCCTTCCATGTTCTACATCCCTGAAAGGAACGTGACTGGAGGTCAGCAGCTTTTATACATAGACATGTGAGTGGATAAGTGTTGGCCTAATAATAATGTCAGAGGGAGGGAGGGGGAGGAGGAGAGTTGGGAGGGGCAGAGAAAGGGAAGGAGGAGAGAGGAGAGGGAGAGGGAGGGATGGGAGAGGGGAGGAAGGATGGGAGGGTGGGAGGGAGGGGGAGGGAGGAGGGAGGGAGAGAGAGAGAGAGAGAGAGAGAGAGAGAGAGAGAATCCTCCAATGATGCAGCTCTCAGTGACCTGCTTTCCTCTTTGGGCTCAGCTAGGGTTTCTATCACCTCCCAAAGCAGTGCTGTCAGCTGGGGACCAAGCCTTCAATAGAGGAGGTCATGGGGCCATTTCATATTTAGTTATGACACTAGCTTTTTGCCCACCATTTGCTCTTTCCAGGACCTGTTGTCCTTTCCTTTAAGAGTCTACCTTGGTCATAACGCACTCTAGCCATTATTTTTTTAAAAAAATGCAGAAATCACTCAAAACACTAAAAATAGTGCTACTATTTGAGCTGGCAATGCCGTTGTTGGGGATATAGCATAGATTCCGGTGAGAAACAAAGTAGGGCTGATAAAGAGGTTCCTGCACACTCAGGTTCACTGATTACTCACAATGGCCAAGAAACGAGTGGGCAGAGGAAGCGTGTGCACAGGAACAGGGGAATACTACCTAGCCAACCAAGAACACTGGTCTGTCATTTGCAACAACATGGATGGAACGGAAAACATAGCAATAGAAAATAAACAATGCTACAACAACAAAAACAACAACAACAACACAATCCCCAGCAAACTCAGGAAAACAGCATGTACACGATCTTACTTGTGGAATACAGAAATGTGCTTTCACGGAAACTGAGAATAGACGGTGGCTGAGGCTAGGCAGAGTAGGAGGGAGAAAGGGGCGGGGACACAGATGCTAAGCAACAGAGAGAAGTAAGATGCTATTGCCCAGTAGGGTGATGACAGATATGAATGCACTGTGTATTGCAAAAGGCTAGACAGTGGACATTAAAAGTGATAAATGTTTGGGGAGATAGACATGTTTACCCTGACTTAGACACACGATGCATACATACATCGGACTTTACACTGTAGCCCACAAACATTTTTAATGTTTTTGGCTTTGGTACACAAAGGGCCCTAACTCTTCCTTGGAGCAAGACAGCCTTGGATTTCTTGGAATGGGACTAAAGACCTTCCTTTCTTCTTTCCTTCCCTTCCTTCTTTCCTTCCTTCCTTCCTTCCTTCCTTCCTTCCTTCCTTCCTTCCTTCCTTCCTTCCCTCCTTTCTTCTTAGCTCCCCTCCCTTCCTCCCCCTTCCTTCCTCCCTTCCTCCCTTCCTCCCTTCCTCAAACCTCCCCCTCCTCCCTTTCCTCCCCTGCTTCCTTTGTCCCCTTCCCCCTCCTTCTCTCCCTCCTTCCCTCTCTCCCTCCTTCCCTTCCTCCCTCCCTCCCTCTATCCCTGTTTCCTTCTTTCCTTTTCTGAAAATCATCCTGAACCTCTGGGTGGCTAACACTAATTGCTACTGGTGAGTAATGTAGCTATCTGTGTTTTAAAAATGAAACCACTTTTCTTGAACGCTTATGTCCCTTCACATTAGCTCTGGTCCCTGAGCTGTCAGCAGATGCCCTATAGCACCAAGGGCTCCAGACAGTGTCATTAGATGGACTTAACAGCAAGTCCAAAGTCAGCAAGGAAGATTAAAGTCACGTGCAGTCAAATTTCCCCACGACTCCATCAGGTGAGGCTGCGCTTGCCCGAGGTTCACTTGGGAGGTTCTCATGGTCCATCGCAGACGTCCACGCAAGTCTATTGTCTTGACCTTTCATTGGGTGAGCACTACCAGATGGGTCATTGGTTTGCATTTCAAGGTTACAGTGGATGAAAAATACTTATCTGTAAGTACAACAATTACCTTTAGAGGCACCTGATGCTTTAAGATGGGTGCTAGGGGACTTGTTCCAGTGACAGCAGATTCCTGGCTTTCACTCAGGAGCATGTGTTATGGGACACAGCACCACCGTGCCCCACGGAGTTGAAGGCAGTGTTTTAATTTTTCTCTTCTTTCCTCTGGCCCTCTCTGACTCCATCTCCATGTTCCCAAACGAACACAGCTGGCTTGGAATATGACGGACTTTTGTATGTGTTATAAACACCTACCCGCTCTGTGCCAGGGCTTGGGGAATTGAACCAGGCTCCCTGTCAGTTGCCTCCTAGTCTCTCTGATCATTCTGATGGCATTCTCTTGAGACTTCTGTCTTGGATTGCCCCTATTGGCTCTAACTGGTATTTTTGTTTTGTCTTTATAACTTTCTTTTTTAAATCCTAAACTGGATGACATGGCCTTTTGCCTTATTTTAAACTGCATTTGAGTTTTACCATGGCTTTGGGTAATTTGACCTTGGCCCAGGCTTCCCTGTGGGACTGAGCCTTGCTGCCTGTGGGATGGTGGTGACAGCTGGACGGGTCCCTTGCTGTCCTGTAATGTAATGCATTGTGAGACTTATGTGTCCCAGTCTTCCAGGTCTATTTTTGTCAAACTTTTTGGAGACTGAAATTTGCACACATATTTCAAGTTCCTGCCTCAGGACCAGCCCTTCTCTGCTGATCACCATTTGTGGGGTTCTTTCTTCATGATCCTCCCAGAATTGTTTAAGTGGTAAACTGAATCGTTCCGTGCCCAATGCTCGTTTTAAGAGTATAGGCGATTGGGGGAGGGCTTTGCACAAGACCAGAAAACGTTGAAATATTAGTTCTGCCTCTATAGGACCCAGCACGGATTAATTACTCTCTGCAGGCATTTCTAAAGACCCCTCACTGCAAGGTGGAGTTGCACTGCTCCCCCCCCCCAACCAGGTTGTTATAGAGAGTATGGTTGTGTGAACATGCCTGGACCACATCCGTCACAACTGCCACACCCAGGGGAAGCAAGGATGTGTGAGGGAAATGGAGGTTGCCTCTCGCTTGGCAATTAGAAGTGGTTTTCCTTCACTGTGAGGCTCCTCCCACATTGCCTTAGATACAGCCCAATGGAGGGGATGGTTCCTGTCCTGATGTGGCTAGCCCTGGGTGAGCCCTGCTCTCTCAGCCAGTTTTCTTGATTATAAGGGGAATGTAACAATATTTACTGCTTATGATCTTGGGAGAGAGTAAGATTCAGCAGTCAGGGCAGTGCCTGGCTCAGAATAATTACCTGTTACTGCGTACACACCCCTCTCTCATCTCTCAGACCATATGTTCTGTGTGGGCAGAAATGCTTCCAGATGACCCACAGATGGGCCTGAAGCTGGGCCCCAGCAGCTAGCGAAGAGGAAAATAAGTCCCCCTTCTCCTGGTTCTCAGCAGATCTCATTTGAAGGCTATAGCATTAAGGTCCCATAGCAATTTAGAAGATAAACAATCCCAGAATAGGTTCCTACAGCATTAAATAGGGCAGTTTAAAAATGGGTCACTGTGGGAAAAAAGAAACAAACAAAACCTCAACTGTGTTATATAAGGGAGGCCCTGGGGCTTTACTTGCATGAGAAAGCAGCTCTGGAAAGGTGTACTAAGGATTTCAAACCAAAGGCAGGTAAGCATGTAGCAAAAATATTATATAAGCTTGCTAATTAAAAATAACCTCCCTATAACAGTTATTCTGCGACTCAGTTTCCCCTTTTCCAAAGCTTGAAGGCTGGGATGGAGCTACAGGGCCTCACGGGGTTGGATAAATGTTCCAGGATTTTCATAAACACAGAGATGACACTGGCATTTTAAGCCAGAATAGACCTGGATCTGATTTGATTTAAAGGCTTAGGTTTTACAAAGTTTTTGTTTTGGTATTATTTTTTCCTTCATATATGAATGGACTTTCTTTGGTCAAATCCACACTTTGTCTTCCCCACTAACTCTTTCAGGGTCCCTCTCCTACCCCTTTCCAACTTCATTTGAGCCAATGTTGTCTGCACAATGCACAGGGGAGCAAGGCTGTCTAATGTAGCACAGACAACCTACCAAGGGTCCCGCTTCTGAAGAAAACCGACTCTTTCCCCCTGACCCTAGACTGTTTTCTTGCTTTCCCCTGCTGTCCTAGGCTGTCCTCCATTCTACTGGCATCTTGTGCATTTGTTCTTCCACTGCATCTCTCTCTCTCTCTCTCTCTCTCTCTCTCTCTCTCTCTCTCCCCTCCCCCTCTCAAGTCACATCGCCTACAGCGATGGCTGATCTCTTCCTCTTTGTTTGCAGCGTCTGCTGGAGTCTTCGCACTCTGCGCCGTGACACCGAATGCTATTATTATCTTCTGCGTGTTAGGGAATGAATTAACCGAGCAAGCTCATCCTGACAGCTGTGATAGCGGGCCAAGCACTGCATTAGGGATCTGGGGTGGGGATGATGAAGGCAGGGGCTGCTCCTGTAGCTGGGGTTGAGGACGAGATACAGAGTAACCCTTGGAGTCAGTCTGGAAGGCCAGTGGTCAGCACAATGAGGGGTTTCATGGGTCTGTGACAACAGGTTTCTCCTCGGTGGGAGGGGAGGCATGGGTGGGAGGGTTAGGGTGATTTCTGTGTGAAAGAAGTTGGACTGATTGTTCAAAGGCTGCTTAGGAAAGGTGAGGGGATGGGGCACCAAGGAGACGGAGAGCAAAGCAGTAGGCGGAACAGTGAGAAAAGCTTTCAATTTGCTTTCCATGTGGCTGAGATGAGTGGGAAACTCGGCTAGACAGACAGGGAGGAGCACCACCCCACCCCACCCCACCCCACCCCACCCCACCCCACCCCACACCACGCCACCGCTGCCTGTATGCCTTTCTCTTTCTGGGAGAAGTTCTCAGTCTGAATTGGGAAAATGTCCCAGAGGGGTCCATAGGAGGCCAGAAAGGGTTTTTCCTGACTCCTTTGCTAAGAGAGAGACTTGAGGATGCCACAGCAGCAGAGTCTCTGCTTTTGAGGAGACTATGAAAGACTAATTATGGCCAGCTTAGTAATACTGTGTGACACAGACAAGGTATTGTGGGGCCCTTAGGAAGGAGACCTGACCCCACCTCAGGACCAGGGAAGGTTTCTTGGAGGTGATAAAGTCTGGTCAGCCATCCTGACTCTTGGAGTTTATAGAATGGAGGAGGTGGTGGAAGAGGAGGGAGAGGACGAAGACGATGAGGGAAGGAGGAAGAGGAGGAAGAAGAAGGAGGATGGGGGACTTGGAAGAACAGGGAGTAGTGAAGCTTAGCCGAGGTGCAGAAAGATCTCCTGTGCTCCACCTTTCTGAGCTTCCGCCTTCCAGGCCCAAGAAACAAAGCTATAGGCTTTGGGGATCCAATGGGACTTCGAAGTAGGCCAGAGAGCAGCCTGAAGAGAGATCTGACTGTTTAAAGGCCTCTGATCTCTCTTATAACACGGGCCTGTTTTGCAAACATAGCAACATGGGCCAAGTACGTGGGGCACTGGTTGGGCTGACCCAGCTCACTAAGCAAATAGTGGGGGAGTTTCTTCCCTTTTTCCTTTGTAAATCTTCTCTGGGTGCATATTTATAGAATTCCAGAGAACTCCATTTTGGCTTTCCTCCCAAGAAGGAAAAGCATTTCACATTTTCCATGCACTCATCCCAGTCCTCTGGCCTAGAGCCAAGACTTTCATTTGAGGGTGAGGACAAGATGGCTGCTGTTCAGGGCTAGGGTGGTCAGCGGGGGTGGGCAGGGGAGGGGGTGGGGAGTGGTACTACTGCTCCAGGGATAGCTGCAGTCATGTGGCAGGTAAGTATTCTTCACAAGAGTCCAGGAGTGGAAAATAGATGTGTGAAGGTTCAGGGCAAGAGACTGTGCAGACAGAGATCTGTTAGGAACTGTTCTGGGAGTCTCTCTGACTCCCACTCCCCATAGCTCCTTAGTGTTTACCCAGCACTTCCTTGTCTCCTTTGAGGAGATGAGAAACAATCTTTACCTCCTCCTGAGTCTACCAAAAGGGAACAGCACATAGGATCAAGATTCCTATGTAGCTGCTCAACTCCAGCTGAGCTTCTAGGTAAATGGAACAACAACTTGAAGTCATCAGCTGCCTTGAGGTGGTGTCCCAGGCCGATGGTAGTAGTTTTATCGGGGTGCTTTCCCTGAGGGATCCAGGGATGCTTTGTGTGCGCAGTCCCTGCCACGTGTAGCCCTTGGCAGGATTGTGGCTGAGGAGTCATCCGGGTCTTGACTTCTATAGGCTTGGCTGGAACTGTCACTTAGGTATTTGGACTGCTGTCACAGCCCTTTAGGTTGTCCCTGTTACTCTGCTGTGCCTGTCAGGCTAGTCCACCCTGTGCAGATGCTGGCAGGTGTGTGAAGTTGCCTATGGATGCTGGGCTTTGAGATCTGTAAACCCCAAGATCTAGGCTGGCAGACAAATGGGTTGCCTGTGAGTCCAGTAGGGCAATCTTTAAACCAAATTCCTGCCCCGCTCCGTGTGAGCAAACGGCTTCTAGAAACTGCACAGTTGGTGAAACTTAAGCTTTAGAACATGAGATGCTCTCAGACGTCTGTTTCCTCTTATAGTCAAGGGCGAGCATCCAACCCCACTCCATTTATCATTGTCATTGCTGCCCCGAAAGGTCAGTGTACATTCCTCTTGGCCTCCAGACACTTGGCTCTGCCCTGATCAGACTTATAAGCGCTGAGCCTCGGATGCATGCAGTAGGCACTCAATGTTTGCAGAGGAGGAGTCGGGCTGTGTCCTATAACAGGCCCAGGAAGGGCTCTGTGTCACCACAGTACAAAAGCAGCAAGTCCCTTGTGGGCCAGTCAGTAGCCCCACGTTACAGCCCCATATCCTCAGTGAAAATTCTACACCCTTGCAACAAATGTCTTCTGCCATCTTCCTGGAAAATGGCGGCTGGCTCTTTCTCGTCATCAATTCTCAAATTGATGGTTGCCTCTCAAAGGGCATTCTTGTCAAAAGCGGTTCCTCTTGCCCCACGAAGGCCCCATCTCATTGTTCACACTGATCTTCATCACCAAAGTGACTCTGTTTTCTCCATGACTGCAGCATAAGCCCAATGAGGAAGGGACCTTTCTCACCCTCTGTTACTGTGGATCCCAGTGACCGGCATACAAACCCTAGGAGTTCAAGAGTTATGTATTTATGGATGAAGAAGAAACGGTAATGGTATTTGATATCTTCTATTCACAGCAGAGAAATTGAGGCTCAGGTTTTTAGAAGGCTAATGTAGATTTGCTTGGGCCAGATCTGGAAGCTGTGAGCTTTTATTCCCCCAGTAGCTTATTCTTCCACTTGGATGGGTCTGTGGAACCAACACAGAATCATGGCTTTCCTTATTAGTTTGGAAGGAGGACCATTTTGTCTCTGCAGAGTCACCTCATGAAGAAAACTGACAGGAGCCCTCAGGAGCTAAAGGACCATTTGCACACTTAGGCTGAGAGCGGAAACACACTAGTGTATGTATACTGAAGATGAATTAGAATGAGCCAACATGTGGTAAGACAGAAGCATATGAAATGGTGTCGGATAACCAGGGACACGAGCGGGCCATTCATCACTGTTGGTGTGAGGGGAGACTTCGCTTTAGATTCTGAAGGGGGAACGAGGAGGCGCTTGAGGATTGATGTGAAGTTCAGGGGCCTTTCTCCAGTACCTGATCAGTAAGGGCTGGTTCTCTTAGCACCCCGAAACTGGATTACTCTGGCTGAAGACTAATCTGCTACCATGTCTCACTAACTCCCACTGCTTTTCTTATATTTATTCCACAGAAGATGACAGGCAATGAATCATACCAAGCCACAGATGAACCCAGTGTGCTAGCTTTGGTAGAAGGTTACTCAGGGCAGTAAGAAGCTAATAATAATCGTTACCGGTCGGTGCTTCGCCTGGTCTACAGCATCTATGTTCCAGTGTATGAAAGGTTTAGATTTATTACCTCAATTATATAAGGTTGGAACTGTTTTTTTTTTAATGGTATTTACTAGTTAACAAAGCAGCCCTTTAATCCTATGCAAAAGGAGTCATTTACAAATGAGAAATGATAATGAAGTTTTCTTTCTGTTTAGAATGATCAATTTGGGTTTTAGCCAACTGAACATTGAGAGCAGCCTCATGGACGTGCTAAGTGAGATTAAATTCTTCAGTGTTGGGACAGCCCTGTCGGGTAGCTGGAGCCATCCCTGATTGCCTGCAGGGGTTAGAGAAATCGGAGGAGTACTTGGTGTAGATTGGTATCCAGACTGTGCTCTTGCAGAAAGTTTGTGGAAGTTTTCACAGGAAGATCTCACAGGGAAGAGCCTGAGATTTGGCTGTCAGCTTCGTGGTTAGTAGGGGTAGAGTTATTTCGTGGGACAGAAAATGCAAAATAATGATCCTCATTTACAAGATTTTATTTTATCCCAGACTATGGGTTGTGGCTGTTCAGTGAACTCATCAGGGACACAGACTCCTTCCACAAGTCTGATCCATATTTCCTGTGTATAGCTCCCCTCCCAAGTCTAAAATGGCTGCTGGTGTTCCAGCATTGCACACAGGCTCCAAACAACTGAAATAGGATTGTATCGTTCTTTTAACTGCTCCTCCTCACCACCTATTCCCTTTTCTTTCACTCTTATCTTCAGATATCAATACAGGGCTTCACAGTAGATGTTAGCGCCCACTATAGTTCACATCTATTTTCCTAATGTATAATAATTGCTCAATAAATGCTTATTTCTGATGGTAAAGAGAACACAAGACCCTTCTTTGTGTTCTAGCTTCTAGGACAGGCTTTTACACTACCAAGCAGGAAGCAATTAGATGGATAAGGTGGTTTGGTACATGAGTAATAAGAAGTGATGGTGACTGTCCTGAGCTGGGGACTAGAACCCGCTTGAAAGGCATCATCACTATGCCTTTAGATGCCAAGTGGGAATATAAGATATGTTTTCCTATTAATTAACCAGTAGATTAATAATGTATGATCAATTCATAAATAATTATCAATCAACAATTAACAACTATTTACTAACAGATTAATCGTGTGAGGTACATAATTAACCAATCTACCGATGAATAAATTATTAATCAATCCATTGATTGATGTGTGTATATAGGTACCTACTCATTACATGACATATGCAGGAAGGTCAGAATACAACTCGTAGGAGCTGGTTCTCTCCTTCTCATCATGTAGGTTCTAGGGATCAAACACAGGTTGTCAGTCTTGGTGGCAAGAGCCTTTACCCACTGAGACGTCTCACCAGCCTGTGAGCTGGTGACATACAATCATACCATGCTGTCCTGTCAGTCCTGGAACTCCTGATTCCCCTTCTGTTTCAGCTTCTGGAATGCAAGCCTGATAGGCAAATATTCCACACTGATGTTCTATTGGATTAACTTGGCAGAAAATGGGATGTGATGAAGATTGGTTATTGCATTGAAAGTTCGTTTTGCTAATCACTCTGTTCCTCCCAGAAGACACAACATCTGAAATAGCTGACGAAACAGAGACCCTTCAGTCTGCATCACGTGCTTGTCACCACACTGACTCCTGTGTTGCTCTAGTTCTCTTGGGCTGGAGTCTCTGCTACTTAGAGGCAGAGGCCATCTTATTTATCACGTCAGCCAGCTGAGTTCTTAAGCATTCTCTCCATATCCCTTCTTGGACCTCACTGGGTAGAACACAGTCTGGTTAGCAGCCTGGGGCATTTATTGCCACCGAGAGGCAATTGCTCAGCTCAGAACTAGAGTTCTTTGGCTAATGAAGAAGGAAGGATGGCTATTGAGAGGTCCACGGGAATCTCTTTCACTTGATCCTGAAAACGATGGGGCCGTGTGGCATGTTGTCATGAAGTCCACGCCATAGTAACATGAGTTATAGCACACCCATTCATTTATGGGCAGGACAGTTCAGGACCAGAGTATAAAAGAACTTCCTAGGAGCACATGATAGGAGAAACAGCTCTTCTGCCTCATCCTGACTCTCACACGTCCAAAGAGCAACATTCAGCCCTTGCTGGGTCCTCCCTGTGATGGTGGCTTATCCAACCCTGACCTTTCCACCCAGCTCAGAACTGGCATCGTCTCACCCCTTTCCCTAATCAAGTCTCTATTTAATGTCTTTCTCCATTGTCCTTCAGCCCAACTACGACTCACAGTCTTCAGAGGGAACAAGTCCTTTTGACTGATGGGGACTTCTAGGGATGGTCTCCCATAGAGAGTTTTGGGATACGGGGTCAGGAGGATAAGTACTGGGATTGGTTAATGAGGTCTATTGTGGTTATTCTGAAGAAATGATGAGTCTCAAGTCTGGATTAATCTAAGTCCTGTTGTCTTTTCCTTCTGGGGGGAGGGGGAAATACTTCACCGGTGTAACCCACAAGGTATCTGGAATTCACATAAGACATCCTGTTCCTACAAGAGAGGTGAACTCCCAGCTGCACTGAAGCCGTCTGGAAGGGGAGGGGCCGAGGGTGTGATTGCTCACATGACAGGCGCTCTTGGCTATCCATTACTCGGGCAGCTCCACTGGATCCTGTCTTGCATCAGAACGATAACCCTTATCACCTCTCCTTGAGCTGAAGCTATAAATCCAGATAGGACTGGATTGTGATGAGTCCCCTGGAGAGACTGATAGGCCTCACATTCAGGCTTCAGTGACAGCTCACTCACAGGCTAGATACTAAATATATCTTCTTATGGTGACAAGGACAGGGTTAGGGAGCACATGATCTTTCCCAGTCACAAGGGGGAGAGACCCTGAGCACTCTGACCTCAGGTTCTATTCCTGAACTGGAGGCACAGTCCAGGAATAGAATTTCTGTATCCCGGTCAACTGTTCTACTTGGGGTCTTTATGTGGGACACACCGTGTCACATGGTGACAAGTGTTGCAGGCAGCTGTGGAGGAAGGGGTAGGACCCTGAGGCATGCCTTGAGGGAATCGCTTGGATGGGGGCGGGTTTCCTTCCAGCTGGGTGGGGACCTATGGGGAAAGGAAGAAGTCAGGGTTGGTGGGGCTGGAGAAAAGAAGGGACTCGGAACACCCCCGTCTGCCTCTGCAAAGCACAGAAGACTCCGATCCGAGTCACTACAGAATGAATCCATAGCCAGTGACTCACATGTTTATTCTTCCCCTAGCACCTCATCTCATCTCATTTCATCTCATCTCATCTCATTTCATCTCATCTCATTTCATGAGAGCTCAGCTGAAATTTTAATTACACAAATACTACATTAATACATTTCTTATTGTAAAACCTTGGAATAATACAGAAGTAGAAAAAGAAGCTTTCCCTTCTCTATTCTGTGTTCTCTCTTCAGAAGTAACTGTACCCAACAGTTTAATGTTCTTCTCGTAATTTTTGTATATGCCATGCCACACTCTTTCTCATACACGTACATAGTAGTGTAGTATATTATAAAGGGCTATACATAATTCTCATATGTGCAATCAGGTGGCTATACATCCTTGGGTCCTTTCTATAGGCTTCGGAGTCCATCTCTGTAAAGTGGACATGATAATATTTACCTGACAGGGTCGGTGAAAAAATTAGAAGGAATGTCAGACAGTGACTAGCAGAGTAAGGTCTTTTATCACATTTAAATATGAGCATATTTATGACCACCCTAGTTACTCATTACTGCAAATACATCACACCAAAAATTGTGGCTTTCAAGATGTGATTAAAATGAGCAAATATCATCTCACAGAGTCTACATAATTCAGGAATTCAGGAGTTGGGGGTTCTAACCCACGGGCTCTTAGATTCTGGCAAGGGCTGCAGTTCTCTGAAGGTCCAAGTAGGAACGCTTAGAATCTTCTTCGAAGATGGCTCACTTGTATCTGTTAGCAGGAGGTTTTAGTTCTTGTCACAGAGGTATTCTTGTTGACTGCTTAAATGTCCCTAAGACGTGGCAACCATCCTCCCCCCAAATTATGAAATATGGGAAAGAGAGAACAGGGAGAGAGATGTGTCACACTTTACGACAGACTCTCGAGTCCCACACCACCACCTCGTTCTGTTCCTTTAAAAGGGATTACTAAATCCACTTCACTTCAAGGGCTGAAGGGAGCTGGTGGCAGAATGTGACAAATTTCATGACCACTACAGAGCTCGTCTTAGGCGCACTTGGTAACTGTGCCCCATGCATTGTCTTATTACAAATTGCCTTTTTCATTTACCAGGACACCTTGGCAGCTTTGTGTGTCCACATACATAGAAGAGTGTCACCTCTGTCTCAACCTACGGCTGACTTCACCCAGTTAGATTTAGAGACTTCATTATTTATTTGTTTAGAGAAATAAGTCTTTCCGTATTTCTGGATGGAGTGGATGTTTAAAACAAGGATAAGGGGAGTGTGGAGGAACGATGGGCCTCCTCAGTATGGGACTGGAGAGTTCTGTTTTGTAGCCTTTATCAGTTTGGGGTTCGTTTCTCTGAAAATGCCCGGTCCCAGGAAAGACGGGCAGGAACTGTGAAAGGAGACAGAGAGACTGTGGAAGGGTGTGGACGGGTCTGTGAGCCTCTTCATGGCTTGTACCCTAACACCAGTGAAATCCTGGTGCCAGGGCCTCTGCCTGGAACTCATCTGGCCAATGAATACCAGTCCTTCCTTGGCAGCCCACAGCATCAGCCTTTTGGAGAGTCTGTTTTCTGATGCATGAATTACCTGACTTGGAGGGCTCTCTGGATACCTAGCAAGTAAACAGGTTCATCTTCCTTCAGACAGAAATGCCATTACACCTCTCCTCGCTCCTGTCCCAGACTAACCTCTCTATAAAAGTGCAAGTGTAAAGTACATCGCCATCTTTTTCTAGCTAGACACTCTTGGGTAGGGTCAGGGTAGACATTCTTACACGGTAATCTTACAGAAGATGACGTGGTGAGAGCTGGATCCGGGCGCATTATCCAGGCAGAAGAAAAATAGCTCCTAGAAAGTGAAGTGGTTCTTCAGTGAAGTGGACAGAAAATATGTTAAGAATCTCATGCTGATGTGGGAAGACCTTGAGTTGTTTTTTTTTTTAAGGGGTTGAGGGGCGCACACACTGAGTTTATTAAATGTATTGGGAGCAGTGTTGTAACTATCTCTAGAACTAACTTTGGGCCATTTATGGAAGAAAACCAAGGGCTGAATCAGCCCCATTAAAAATGAGAATTTTTTGACAACCATCACCGGGGCTGGGAGAGTCTTATAAATTCACACAGGGAAATGCCAGACCCATACATCCACTAACCACACAGTTGCTCTCAGTTGCTACCACCTCTGCCGTCCCTCTGACCACGCCCACTCACGCCCGCTGCTACCACTGCTATCTCTAAAATCAACAAATCAAGGCTCCAATTGCTGTTGGTCTTTCTCTGCTATAAATACAGACGGAAAAATCTTCCTTTCAATTAGCAGAGGGGAGGAATCAGATCATTATGTTTCTCTCTCCTCTTGAAAATAGATTGCCTTCCTTCGGGTCTGGGAAGGAACATCTGGCAGGAAAATCATCGGTCTGGCTGTGTAGGCCCCGGGAGAGAGGCAGACAGGAGAAAGGCTGTCTGCATCCCTCGTCCTGGTTCTGCAATTGGGTGTTTGAGATTTCAGGACTTTGCAAGGGGCGTGGCCTCTCTCTATGCTGTTGTTCAGTTTGCAGGGCTGTGCGCTTTCTGTCTGCTAGGAAGAAATTAGATCCCTTTCCTATCTGTTCCTCTTCCCTGAGTCTCTGAATGAAAAGATTGATGTCCCCTCAAGTCCCCAGGCTGCTGGTGTCTATTCACGTCAGCTCAGGTAGTGGATCCAAGGCAGGTGCACGGCCAGTGTGGAATCCCGTCCTTTGGGTCTTCAGAGTGTCCATCTCACTGAGCGCAGCGATCCTAAAAGCAGCCCTTGCAATCACAAGGGGTGCTGTTGTCCCTTTCTTTCTAAAGCAGACTTCCAGCTTTTGAAATTACCATGACTTACATTACAGAGACTTAATAAATCAAATATGGAAAATACGTCATCCGCAGTTGACTCCCCATGCTGATACAGTCAGTGTTATTTTCTCTATGCCTGTTGATGTATTCTGTTTTCAAGTATGCAATCATCTTCCATAATATCGTCTGTGGTGCATTTGCACGAACTGATGAGTCAGCAGCTTTCTCGCTGTTTTCCGTCCTTCCCTGAGGCATGACTTTTTTTTGTAGCTCTTAAACTCTGTGGCGGTGGCATCTGCGTTTACCAGTTAGTTGAATCGGTTTGCATTGGTGACCCGTGAGGTTGCTCACTATTTTCCACAGTTACTAACAGTGCTGTCTGTGACTCACACACAGCCCTGCCTGTTTTGATTCATTGCTCCCCTCCCTGCCCTGGCCAACACTTGACAAAGGGTTTGGCGGAAAGTCTGTACCCATTTGAGCTACTGAAAGATTTAACATTGCTAGCTGGCCTTCATGGAGAGGCTCTGTCATACGAAGGGTCTGGGGCTGTCTTATGACTTTCAAGGTGTGGCCAGGGGTGGGGTGGGGTCAAGGCACAGCTCTTCATGATGGGCAGCCAGGCATGGTCATCCATATTTTGGAACTCCATTGCGACGTCCCAGGTAGCTGAATGAAGTGAGGTCCCATAGAGAGGTTGTGTGTGTGATAAACCTATTAAGAGGTGTCATTAACAAGAGAAAAGACCACGGGGGCTGCTTGAAGCTCGATCTCTCTTTCCTAACCGGATTTCGTTTCTGACTGATATGTGATTCTTGTTTATTCATTGGATAGGGGTTAACTACTGGTTACTGGTTGTCCGTTAGGACAATGGTCGGTTTGGCAATTAAAAGCATGTTCTCAGTATCCTGGGAAACAACCCCCTTTCCGCTTTCTGTCCTGATTGCTAGCCCCTGAGGACTAGGAGTCCAGCTTGCCCCAAATTCTCAAGTGGCCTAGCTAAGGCCACTTAGAGTATCAGTGGCCAAGTCAGAAATAGAAGCCAGAGTTTCCTGTGACAAAGGCTGTGTTTCTCTAAGACAGCTGAGCTCTCGCCATTGGCCACATCACTCAAGCGCCTCTGGTTTTTCCATGAGAGCAGTGGGCTGGGGATCTGGTTCAAATGCAGGTTTCCATCTGATAGTCTGGGGTTGGGTCCTAAGTTTCTGTAGTCCTCACAAGTTCCCAGATGGCTTATTTTTGTCTGGGATTGCTCTTGGAGCAGCAAGCAGCTAGAGAGTCGCTCAGTAAACAGCAGAGTAAATGACCTAGATAAAGACAGGACTCCTTGGCAAGTAGAGTGACATTTTAAATACTGATGACTGAAAAGGGTGTTCCTGATAGCTGTCTTAAAGGTCACATCCTGTTTCTGCTAGAAACACCCAGACGTGGGATCGCTCAACTGGCCAGAACACTCTTAACAGTACAATCGGTTCCTTTAGTGTATGGAAGGAGCAGCAAGGCAGCCAGAATCGAGGCTTTAATATTCCAAAGGCGTTTCCAGTGTCCCCCAGGATCCTAATTAATCACCTGGAGAAGGACCAAGGAGTCTGGGATAGGAGGAGAGCCTCACGCCACTGCACTGTCAGCCCTTAGGGCTTAACGGGAAAAGGACTGAAACGCGCTGGACCCAGGAGCACAGGTCTTGGCTGTTGAAATGTCTGTATTACAGGCATGGCTTGCCCACTCCTGAGTACAGGCAAAAGACGCCAGCCTTCTTCAGGGACTGGGCATGGAGCTCCAGTAGTTACTATTAACAGTTTTCAAGGCAGGGGGTAGGGTGGAGGGGTGGCAGGTTGATCGGCGCCATGGAGGGATGAACATAGCAGGCTAAGCAGAGCCAGCCCCGTGGCCAGAGTTGGAGGGTTGAGCCTGCTTGTTATTTCTTCAGATTTAGAACCAGGAAACGCCATCATTAAAGCTGGAATGTGAGTCGTAGGGAAGATTGCAGAGGCTGGGAAACCTGGTGTTTTTGAAACTATGCTCCCTGGATCTCCAGAGTCTATGAGAAGGCATAGACTGTCACTGCCAGTGCCATGTGGAAAGGGATGTGATCCTTCATCCCGAGTTCTACAAGTGTGGATTCTGAATATGATGTATTTCGGTAATAGGGCTTATATTTAAAAATCTTTTTATTTGACAGCTCAGAGAAAGGACGTAACTTCTCAGAGTTTTGTAGCCAGCTTGGGGCATAGCATGGAGGTACGTGCCCTGAGAGCGTGGGTGACCACAGCACTATAGGTTAGTCAGGACTTATAGATTAAATAGGTTAAAGATGCCCTCAACACTGGCATCTTCTCCTTGAGGGCAGCCTATTTCCCCAGTTCAGACCTCACCCCAACCACAAATCAGTGCCATTTACACCATGATCCAGGAAGCCTACGCTACCTCAGAAAGGTGGTCTGTGTGGTGTGATATGTGTGGCCCCAGTCAAGCCTTAATAGTTGCCCATTTCACTGAAATTCCCACGGTGGGCGGGACAAGTTTTCAGATGAATTTGTGTCTGTGCACCAGAGAAATGGTGGTCCGGTTTCTGATCGTCCATTACACCGAGGAGGAGCGTTCACGAACACAGACTCTGGTCATGTTATAAGCACGGTGTATAATGTAGACCACAGATGAGTTAATGGGACCGTTCACTCAGTTTCTGGTTGTTTTCTTTGATAACGCCAGGTACAAAGGACTGTGGGTAGATACTTACAGAACCAGTTTAGGAGTGAGTGTCTTCGTTTCCTTCCTTGTTCTTGTATTTGTGGTGGTCTCCACCAGATGGGGATTATGCTTGCCCAGTTCTGAGTCTGAGTGCAACATCAAAGACTATGCCTCACAATTTTACTGTGGAGAAAACAACTGCTTAAAAGAAAAGGTGGGGGTGTGTCCTGGGGGGCACATAAAAGACTCGGGGCATGCCACTCTAGCTGGAGCAGAGATTTGGCCAAGAGTAGGACTCTCTCTTCTATGGTTCAGAGACTGTGTTGGAATCAAATGTGGAATAGAGACTTGGACCATTCATTTCATCTGAGCTCATAGTCTTCTCTCAAGCGTTGAATCTATGGTACAGAACCCAAGGATGTCTCTGTAGGTGAGGACAGAGAGAAGGTTGGGACAT
Organism: Rattus rattus; assembly: GCF_011064425.1. Classification (NCBI taxonomy): domain Eukaryota; kingdom Metazoa; phylum Chordata; class Mammalia; order Rodentia; family Muridae; genus Rattus; species Rattus rattus. Next base: position 37,130,772 of record NC_046155.1, read on the forward strand.
TCACAGCCCAATGGCTATGCTGATTTACTGCAATATTTAAATATTGGAATTCTATGGACAGATATTTGAATTGATATTCATTGATATTGATTGATATTGATATTAAATTCTATTTACATGTGTGCTTGTATATATATATATGTGTGTATATATATGTATATATATGTATGTATGTATATCACATTCACACACATGTACATGCGTGGAGGCTAGAGGACCACTTGAGGGACTCTGTTCTCTTCTTCCATTATGTGGGTCCTGGGGTTTGAACTCAGGTCGTCAGGATTGTTGGCAAGAGTCTTTATCTGCCGAACCATCATGCCTATGTTGGAAAGGTATTGTAACAATGGTTTCTATGACTAGAAATGTTTGATGTCTCTTGACCTACCCTAAACTTCTGTATCAGGTACTTTTCTTCGTACTATGACAGAACAACGCATTTCAAGAGATTAAAGGAATGAAAGGTTTATTACAGCATAAAGTCCACACAGGAAAGCCATGGTGGAAGAAACCAGAGGCTGACTGGTCGCTCTGCATCCCCAGTCAGGACACAGAGGGCAAATGGGAAGTGGAGAAGGGCTATAAAATCTGAAAGCCTGCTCCCGGTGACTCAGTTCCTCCAGCAAGGTTCCACTTACTAAAAGATCCACAGCCTTTCAAACAAGTGCTGACAGCTGGGGACCAAGTACTAACACATGTGGGCTGAAGGGGGACATTTCACACTCAAAACACCACGATGTCCCTGATGACTAATGTCAATCAGTGCTATTATTTTTAACTTCATTAAATGTGATCTCACAGCCTTCTGAAGTCAACTGTGTCTAGGGAACGTGCTTTATATAAGAGTGGAATTCCTGGTGTGTGTGTGTGTGTGTGTGTGTGTGTGTGTGTGTGTGTGTGTGTGCGCGCGCGCGCGCAGTTTAAGTGTGTTCTGGAAATCTCCAAAATCTTGAGTACAAGGGAGAACAAGGGAGTAGTTGATGCTAAGGCCAGCCCTGAGCAAAGCCAGTGCCCTCTATGTCTCCTGCTGCTGCTCCCATCCTGAGCCCTCCCTGGACACCCCTCGAAGTCAAGGCCCTTTCTTTCACTTCCGCAGTACAGTGCTGGGAGATGACAGTCCCATATTTGAATAGCTGGAGTGCATTTATTAGGATGGAATATAAATGCAGATGCCTCTTAATCTATTAAAAAAAAAAAACCAACACTGTTCCTCAGGGTACCACTCCACAGTCCCCTTTCTCATGAGACAAGTTCCTGCTTGGACCACTGACATATTTTCCTACAGTTGGGCTGTCATTAGGGTTACTTGCTTTTATTTTTCCACCCTGGGAATAAGGGCGGATTTGTGGTTCCTTAACTCCGAGAAGGATGCTTTTACAGAGCGCCTCTTTTCTTCTTCGGGCTGCCTTTCCCCAGGACTCCGCGTATAAAGTGGGAGGGATGAGAGGAGCTTTGGCAAGCCCTGGAGAGAAACTCCCAGATCCTCCAGTTTTCTGGAGGAACCACTCAATTGATTTTTTTAAAAAAAGTCTGCTGCAAGGTGATTTGCTCTGTTAATGTTCTATCTCAATGACAAAATACTTGAGAAACTCACAGGAAGAAAGACTTATTTGGGTTCCTATTTCAGAGGTTTCAGTCCATGGTCACGTGGGTCCATTGTTTTGAGGAGGGGTGTCATGGTGGGAGGGTGTGGCAGAGCAAAGCCATGCACCCCTTCACTGTGGTCAGCAGAGAAGGGCAGCTAGAGACCCAGTGTAGCCTTCAGGCCATACCTCAGTGACTTACTTCCTTCAACTGATGTCACCTTCTAAGGCTTCCAGCACCGCTCAACCCTTCTGGGGATCAATCCATTAATGAGATTAGAGCCCCTGTGATCAAATTACCCACCGAAGGTCCCCCTCTGAACATGATTGCTCTGGGGTCCAAGCTTTCAATATTGGGGACAATTTCAGACCCAAACCACAACACTTGCTATCTCCGAACTTCTGGACACGAGGTCCCCCTCTGAACATGATTGCTCTGGGGTCCAAGCTTTCAATATTGGGGACAATTTCAGACCCAAACCACAACACTTGCTATCTCCAAACTTCTGGACACGATAGAGGCTGGCATCTATCTATTGAACAACTCCACTTCACCAGCCACTCCCCGACAAAACAGATTCAAACAGGCTTTGACAGCCGGCAGTGACTCACTGGGTCAGAGCATGGGCACTCTCGCCTTTCTGACGTTCAGTCTGCTTACAACTTCCCTGTTTTCAGACCTGGACTCCACTTCCTACAGCTTTTCTCTCCCAGAAATGCTTCCTCCCCTCCACATCCCCTTCTAAGTTCTCCTAGCCCTCAGAGGCAGCTCAGAAACCCTCCCTTCCACCCTGCCCTACAGACATACTTAAAGTCACTAAGCAAGGTCCTCTTCCTCACCTTCCAGCACTATTCTTTGCCTGTGCTGGGTGCTTTGTACTTCCTTAGCTGTCCTGGCTTGTCAGCTGCCTGGTGAACTGTGTCCGTACCCTGGATCACCAGTTTGGGGCTTTGTGTCTGGACTCTCCTCAGGAAAAGGAAGATGATGCTATTATATCTTTGCCTTCTATTTATTGTGAAGAACTTCAGACCCTGAAGTTCTTATGCCACAGAAACCAAGTCATTGCCTTTCTAGTTTAATGAGGAAGAAACGCAGTAAACTACAAATGAATCCTGAAACCGCCATGCACAGTGTCTGCCCATCAGTACTTTAATGGGTTTCTAGATCTTTTCCTTCACAAAAGCCCCCTGAGTTATACACAGTCATTGCTTCCTTACAGATAAGGAATGAAACAATGTTTCATACCAAATCCAACAGCTAGGAAGTGGTGCTGTAAGGACGGCCCCAACAGTGTCAGGCTGAATAAAGCCGGGAGAAAGGAAAGGAAACCAGGGCTCGAAGCACAGGGGCAACGGAAGTTGAAGGGCTTTAAGAAGGTCACTAGACTTGAGGGAGGTCATGGGAGGCAGAAGGAGGAGCAAATGCAGACTCTGAGTCAGGAATGAAATAGATTGTACAGAGCAGAACCAATGTTAGCCGAGTCAGGACTACCGACCATTAAAGGCTGCAAGATGAATCAGAATAGCTATGAGTGTTGACAAGGATAAATGCTGTTTGCTCTGGCCATTAAAAACACACAGCTTGCTCTTCCCAGCAACCTGTGAGGCCAGGACTGTATTTCTTGTTCAGACTTGTATGTGCCTATAGGACTTGCTAGGACAAGTCTTTAATATTGGCTATTCTCAAGATTTTACGCCCTGAAGAGATCAAGCTATTCCCCCATGCAGGTCTTTCTGCGACAGAGTTAACACACAGCCTTTCCTGTGACTAACAGCTTGTAACTTGGGCTACCTGGCTCTCCATGCTGTTTGACACGTGTGCTTGGTTAGATAAAAAAGCCAGTGATGAGAAATTTCCGCTAGCTCAGTCCCCAGCTTGTAGAGATCTGATATCTTCTTTGTTCTTGGGACTGCTCATAGGTCTGCTACCGGGGATTTTTCCTACAGAGTCTCCTCTGCCTGCACCCTGTCTCTGTGACAGCTCTGTCCACCACGCCGGCCTTGAACTTACAGAGATCAGCTTGCCTCTGCCTCTGGAGGGCTGGAATTAAAGGCGTGCTAATGAAGCTCCTCTCCATGCCCTCCTTTTAGAGTGTGCATCGTGTTTGACTCTCACGTATGTTCTATAACTTTCTGTCCAGGGCTCTCCCGTCTGCCTGGAGGCCTGATTATGGTCTGGAGGCCCTTTCTTCTAATCATCCACCTTTCTTGGAGGGAATTGTGCTGCAAGATTTTCTTCCCTGGACCAACCACTGCTGCTCATTTCTAAGGTTATTATATTTAATATGACTCCATTCTATGCCTTCGTTAGCAGATATTTAATCTTCTTGTTGCTTTGGAGTTAGAATTTCAACTTAATTGGGCAACCCTTGGGCTGTGGGGAACCAGGCTTTCAGCCTGCCTCCGCCACTTATTAGCACCTGCGGGTAGCTGGGTTTTGTTCTTTGAATCTGTTCCCACAATTGTCAACTGCAAAGAGGAACACTCCCTTCAAAGAAGGTTGTCAGCATTATGAGAAATAACGCATACAAAATAGCACAGCGGACATTGTCGTGTGTGTGTGTGTGTGTGTGTGTGTGTGTGTGTGTGTACTTTGTAATCTTTCTAACACTCTGATTTCCTGCCCTTAAGACTGTATAAACTGACAACATGGCCACTCCACAGTATGACTAAGGGGAAGATTTTTATTGTAGATATGAGAGACAGACAGACAGACAGAGAGAGAGAGACAGAGAGAGAGAGAGAGGGAGAGAGAGAGAGAGAGAGAGAGAGAGAGAGAGAGAGAGAGAGAGAGAACAGCTAGAGGCATCTGGCAGTGTCCAGAGCAGAGAGAGAAAGAAGTAGACTGAACTCGGCCAGCAGATTGGACTTGGCCATGAGAGAGGCAGGAGCAGAGAAAAGGCGGGGAGAGGGGACATGGAGAGAGGGAGGGCATGAGGAAGACAGAGAACATACGGAAAATTGCAGGATTATAAGGAGAATGAGTGTGAGTGAGTGTGTGTGTGTGTGTGTGTGTGTGTGTGTGTGTGTGTCTGTGTCTGTGAGTGTCTGTGTCTGTGAGCTGGAGGGAGTTCAAAGTAGGGGAGGAAGTGAGAAGGGCTAGCATGTTAGCATAGACTTTGAAATGTCTACTTGTGATAGTGAGGGAACCTAGAGGCCAGCATGTGCTTAGGTATGCTAATAGGCACCAGAGTTAGCCATGTCCTTCTGTCCTTTGGAATTCAGGGATAATAGAGTTTCTTTTGGACCCCACACAGAGACCTATCTACCAATAACTTCCCAGAAAATTTTATTTCTGTTTCCCAATTCTTTAGATGGTGTCTGTCTAGGTCCCATGAAGGTTTAGATGAACATGCCCAAGACCTGTCGACACTTTCTGATTTCTTTGCAGGGAATGACCTTTTTAATGAGCCAAGATTACAGAGCTATACATTGGCATTCAGGGGAGCCGTCACTCTCAGCTCATAGGTACAGCTCACAGGTACAATTCTTCCAGGGTGTGTGTGTTGCCTCCCCTCCCCCAAAGTCCACCCCACTAGATTTTTCTGCCAACTCAACACACGCTAGAGTTACATGGGCAGAAAGAAACTCGTTTGAAGAATTATTTCCCTAAATTAGCCCATGGGAATATCTATGAGAGATTGTCTTGAATGATCATTGATGTGGGAGGGTCCAGCCCACTCTGGGAGGCACCATTCCTAGGCCGGTGGTCCTAGGCTATGTAAGAAAGCCGAGAGCAAGCCAGTAAGCAACATTTCTTCATGGTTTCTGTTTGAGTTTAGTTCCTGTCCTGAGAATTTCTTTAATTTTTTGAGATTATAATATAATCATGTCATTTCCCCTCTTCCCTATCCTGCCCCCAAACCCGCCCATATACCATTCCTTGCTTTCTTTCAAATTCATGACCTCTTTTAAAAAATTGTTATTACATATATACACACATTATTAAATATGCAAGTACAACCTATTCGGCCTGTATAATGCCACTTGTATTATATATTTTCATGGCTGACCATTTAGTATTGGATAAGCAATTGGTGTAGTTTTCCCTGGGAAGATTATTTCTCCCTCTCTCAGCCATTTTTACGTTGCCTGTGGTTCTGTGTGTAGGGCTGAGACCTCCTGGGCTTCCCGCTATAGCATGTCTGTTTGTTTTTGTTCAACTCCTGCAGTAGTCATGTTGACGAGACTTTATGTGTGTAGCTTCTCGATTTCCTAGGAAATATAATCTCACAAAGACTGAATCTTTCTGCCCCCGTTTTCTACAATGACCCCGTTAGGTGTAGGTGTTGTGTTATAGATGTATCCATTGGGGCTGGGCTCTACGACTGTGCATTTTGACTGGTTGTAGCTTTCTGTGATAGCCTTCATTTGTTGCAGACACATTTCCTTAATGATTAGAGAGGACCATTCTTATCTGTGGTTATAAGGATAAACACTTAGAGTGTACTTAGGGGTTATGCGACTTAGTAGAGTGGCAGTTGTAGGTCCTCCTTTGAGATCAATGACTTCATTAGACCTGGCTGGTTGGCTAAGTTTCCAGTACCAGAAATGCTTGTCCTCTTATTGAGCAGGGCTGAAGTCCAATAAGAAGGATGTTGGTTACTGCCAAGGCATGTGCTCCACATATCATAGTTGGGTAGGACCATTGGTTGCCCCACTGCTTTGGAAGCTGCATGACACTACCATCAAAGTTAGTCCTTAGGGAGGAGGCTTCCAGGTCAGGTCCAGCTCTGAGGCCCCGGGGCCCTGTGTCTGAAGCACATGGTATCTTCAGCAGTAGGGACCTATCTTCCTCCTCTGGCGGCTAACTGCAGTAGTTTGTAATGTTTTGGGAGCTTCCTCAGCAACCTAGTCAGACTGTTCTCTAACAGCAACTGAAACCCAGCCAACTTGGGACCAGAGGGAACTCGGTAGAACCTGTCAATCAAAGGAGAGCTGGGCTACAGCTTTCCCTGTGCTCAGAATGAGCCCATCGGAGCATGGTGTGATCTGACCTGTGCCCTCCAAGAGATCTTGGTGATTGTTTTAATTCTTGGTTAGCTCTTCAGTGATGGTGTTACCAGGATACTCTCTAATGGGAGGCTCCCTAATTCTTTCACACTGGGGCGGTGGTATTGTTTGGATCTAAAATTTTCTCTGACATCCCACGTGCGAAAGGTTTGGTCTCTATGGTGACATTATTAGGAGCCGGCAGAATGTTTAAGATGTGGGGCTTAGTGGAAGGTCTTTGGGTCGATGGGAGTGTGTCCTTGAAAGGGAGAAGACTCTGGTCACTCTGGCTTCTTTAGCCACAGGGGATGGGTTTTGCTTTGTTAAAGTCCTTGCCATAGTGGGTTACTTTTGCACACACTCAAAAGCAACGCGACCAGTTGGTCATGGACTGAAATCTCCAAAATCTTCAGTCCAGATAAGTCTTTTCTCTCAATAATCTGATTGTCTCTGGACCCTAAGTCCAGATCCTACTTCTAACCTCCAAAGGAAGTGGAGCAGTTTTAACTAGTGATCTAAATCCTAAGGCTTGTCCCTTTCCTGTTCTCTGTTAACCTTGGTGATGAATCATTCGGAGCATATGACACCTCTCCCATTCTCCTATCCAGCTAAACTTTGCTATCCTATGAGGAATTTCAGCGTGCATGTGATGTGCAGAAAGGCAATTTGCAGGAATGCTCCAGGTCTTAGGGCCCAGGTTGGCCAGGCTTTGAGCATTCCATTCATTTCCAAGCCTGGGCAATAAGTTTGCCTAGCACCAGTGCGGGGGAGAGGCTGAGGCCAAGTCCTCTGTAGCCACTAAGCTCCACTGACTCCTTCTCCTGGATCCACACTTAGAAGCCTCTGTGGCTCTCTGAGCCAGGGGCAAATGTCATTAGTGTCCAGGCTTTCTCTCACTGTCTGCAAAGACATCTTTCCCTTGGAGCGTTCTTTGACTTCTCTTTCCCATTTAAAAACAGCAGTGTCCCAGTCTTTATAAAATAGGGAAATCCCACAATATTAATTGATCCTGACTACTCAGCTGACCACAGAGAAGTTGGCCTGTAGACATCTGTAGGATTGAAGTTTTGCTGAACTCACTGGGCTGTTTTCTTCTCAGAGATGCAGCCCAGGTTTTCTCATGGAAGACACTTTCGGCCTTGCTAGTAATTCTGTGGAGAGGTAGGAGACTGCTGTCTACCATCCTTCCAAGAGGAGACAAAAGCTAGACTCTGACTTGACCAAAGCTGTGACCGAATCTGTGGCTAGATCTGTCACCTGTGAAATTAATTGTAGCAGCAGGAGTGGGCTCTGACAGTGTCCCATACTAACTGGTCCTTCTGCTGTTATAATCATGGGCCCAGGATATTTAAAATTGTTACATTTACCAAGCAGATCAGTATAGAATGCTCTGGTTTGGAGGCTGCTGGGGGCTTAGGACTCACTTAACTTTACATCTCCTGTGCCTGGTCCCGAAGGGTAGGCCGTGTTCAGCAAACACTTGTTCAATCAGTGAGTCAATCAAGATTAGTAAAATGTATGCAGAAGCCCTGTAGGGATTTCAGAGAGAAACATTATCGGACTTTCTCCCTCTTTGAGGAGCTGGCACGAGAGGACAGTGTAGTTAAGTTTGGAAAACCTAAAACCGTCGCAGCTTGATGAAGTTAGTGCTCACCGAGCCTCTGAGAGGACGGATTCGGCTGGCTGCGTTCAGTCATGAAGAATCACTGCCTTACATAAGCCTGAGAGACAATGGTGATGGAGAAGTCTTTCATTGCAGCGCCTAATAGCTGCTGCTTCTTCCCTGGATGTGCAAAACCTTGAAGTATCACAGTCCTTACTGGGTCCCAGTCGCCCCATAGCCTGGACGATACGGAGGTCACGGACGGCGTTTCTTACGGCGCACGTTAGCTTTCAGAATTTACTCTGGAGATGAACCTTGTAGCTATCCAGGAAGAAGACAGCATTTATGAGGCGCTTCCCTAACAGGTACGGCCATGCGGCCACTGGGAGGGAGACACCGTGGGGCTGCTTTTCCATGGAAATGTCACCGCAGCAATGGCAGGCCCAGGAAATCTCAGAACTGGTAGATGACAGCATCGCGTGCTCAGGAAAACCGAACCCTTTCTCTCCCACTACACTAAGAATGAATTATGTCTTTGTGATCATAAAATTTAGGGGAATTGAGAACAAGCTCTTCAGAGAAAGGTTGCAGGCCCCAGTTTACTGATTTCTTAGCTTCCTTTCAATCTTCAAGTTCTGTGACGCTTGCATAATGGGGTGAATTCACCTTTAGGCATTGAATACAACCCCTCCACCCTCTTTTTCAGTCACTTGCTAATATCTTTGAATAAAGCATGCGGGGTTGGGGATTTAGCTAAGTGGTAGAGCACTTGCCTAGCAAGCGCAAGCCCTGGGATCCGTCCCCAGCTCCGAAAAAAAAAAAAAAAAAAAAAAGAATAAAGCATGCATGCGTGCTTGCATGCGTGTGTGTGTGTGTGTGTGTGTGTGTGTGTGTGTGTCAGTTCTGGAGTGAATTATTTAAAATGGCTGACTGAATCTCTGCTCAGTGGGTCTCCAGCATTT